>NC_134013.1:16285000-16910000 GCF_040712315.1 Castanea sativa | reverse complement strand
GCTGGCGACCCTAATGGGATCGACGCTATAAGTTGATGACCCTAATAAAGGGACGACTCGGTAGGCTGACAGGAACAAAGCTAAAAAGGGTAAGCGAACCTCCATCCATAGCCTTACTTGGTCTCCACGCATACGTGCATAAGGAGAGTTCTTGCGCCACACGCTTAACCCTAATCCAGAAGACTTCTATAAGGAAAAGAACTCTAGGAGATATGCAAAATCCAAGAGGTTCTCTCCTAGAAGGAAAGAACTTCTTGGCCAAGGCACAAATGTCAACCCCACACTACTATAAATACCCTAAACCCTCGTAAATCAAGGGACACATTATTCACCCCAGCTTTGACATTCTAGAGTTGCGAACAAAAGGTTTCTATAACTTGACCGTCGGAGGGTATTTGGCCGATACCACACCGATACTCCTCTTAAGGTCCTCAGCTTTTGTGTTGTGCAGGTTTTCCATCGAAAGCACATGACCACCGTGTGACTTACTAACGATTTTCGGCTTCATCAGTTGGCTTCATCGAAAGCACGTGGTTCGTCTCCTTGAACGTTGTTGGTGGTCATCATCGAGCGAGCGAGTACCATGCAACTCTTTGTCCGGGAAGTGATAATGTGGCTTTACAAGTCGCTATTCCCCACATTATCGTTGGGGTGAATAATGTAGGGAATAGCGACTTGTAAAGCCGCATTATCACTTCCTGGACAAAGAGTTGCATTGTACTCACTCGCTCGATGACGACCACTAACAACGTTTAAGGAGACGAACTACACGCGACGGCACTCGAGAGACAAGTCCAAACTTTGGCTGCCGCCGTGGAACGCCTCACCAAACAGAACCAGGACTTGGAAGAATAATTGCGCCAACAGAACGCAGGCGCTAACACCCAAGAGGAAGACCAAGAAGGAACTAGCGCGGAGAGAAGGAACCAGGAAGGGTCAGAAGGTAGCAATGCCCCAAGCAGGCTAGAACGACAGGACACGAGCCGGCCATCTATCACCAAATCGTGCCACCTCACATAGTCGCTGAGATGCAGATGATGAAGGAGCGAATGGATTGCATGATGAACGCCCTCAGAGGACGGGTGTCCAGCGACCTTGATGACTTGGTCCAACGAACTAACTTATCATTCACAGCGTCATTAGTTCATTCCCCCTTCCACAAAAGTTTCGTATGCCGTCGGTAGAAAGCTCTGATGGGTCCAAGGATCCCTTAGATCACTTGGAGTCTTTCAAGACCCTGATGCACCTTCAAGGAGTATCGGACGCAATCATGTGCAGAGCCTTCCCTGCCACGCTGAAGGGACCCGCAAGGATCAGGTTCAGTAGGCTAACGCCAAACTTTATTGGTACTTTCAAAGAGTTAAGCGCCCAATTTGCCTCGCACTTTATCGGGGGGCACAGGTATAAGAAATCCACCATATGCTTGATGAACATTAAGCAGCGGGAAGACGAGAAACTGAGGTCTTACATAACTCGTTTTAACAAGGAGGCCTTCTAGATCGATGAAGTAGACGACAAGATACTCATAGCGACGTTCACCAATGGGCTGCGGAAGGGTAAGTTTCTATTTTCTCTATATAAGAACGACTCGAAGACCATGTCAGTGGTACTTTACAGGGCGACCAAGTTCATGAACGCAGAAGATGCGTTACTAGCCTGAGAAGAGAAGCCCAAGAAAAGGGAGAGGCAGGAAGATGTATGATCAGACAGGGGGCAAAAGATGGCACTAGAGAACGACGAGAGGACCGACACTCCAAACCACCCGCGAGAAAGTTCACGAGCTTCACCCCGCTGACTGCCCCAATCGACCAAGTACTAATGCAAATTAGGGATGAAGGAGCCCTGACTTTTCCCAACAAGCTGAAGGGAGATCCTAACAAGAGGTCAAGGGAAAAATATTGTCGTTTTCATCGTGATCATGGCCACGACACAGCTGACTGCTATGACTTGAAGCAACAAATAGAAGCTCTTATTAGACAAGGAAGGCTGCAGAGGTTTGTTAGTAAGGAAAGAACGGACCCACTGCAGGAAAAGGCTCCCCGACGGGAGAACGAGCGCCCCAAGCCGCCCGTAGGAGATATAAGAATGATCGTAGAAGGCACCGCGACTGCTGGGTCATCAAAAAAAGCCAGTAAGACTTATCTCAGGATGGTTCAAAACATCCAGCTGACGAGTTCTGTACACAAGATGGCGCGGATCAACAACCCCCTCATTGGATTCTCAAAAGAGATGCACAACGTCTTCACCACCCACATGATGACGCACTCGTTTCTGTACACAAGAAACGAGTGTTTGCCCAAGAGAGAGATCGTGTTGTGGCAGAAGAAGTCCACAAGCTACAAGAGGCAGGTTTCATTAGGGAAGTTTACTACCCTGATTGGTTGGCGAACATCGTGATGGTCAAGAAAAGCAATGGAAAATGGAGAATGTGCGTAGACTTCACGGACTTGAACAAAGCGTGCCCTAAAGATAGCTACCCCCTCCCATGGGTCGACCTCTTAGTGGACTCTACGGCTCAACACCAGCTGCTGAGCTTCATGGACGCATTTTCAGGTGACAATCAAATTCAAATGGACGAAGCTGATCAAGAGAAGACTTCGTTCATAACAAGCCAAGGCCTTTTTTGTTACAAGGTCAAGTCATTCGGCTTAAAAAACGCGAGCACAACATATCAGAGGCTTATAAACAAGATGTTAGCATGGCAGATTGGGAGAAATGTCCAGGTATATGTTGACGACATGCTAGTGAAAAGCTGAAGGGAAGACGATCACTTGGAGGATCTCAGGGAAACCTTTGACACTCTTCGTTTCTACAACATGAAGCTTAATCTAGGCAAGTGTGCCTTCAGAATAACGGCGGGAAAATTTTTAGGATACATGGTGTCTCAGAGAGGTATTGAGACTAACCCGGACAAGATCCAAGCTATAAAAGAAATACAAAGCCTTAATGGCAAGGTCGCTGCGCTTAATAGATTTGTATCTAGAGCGACGGATAAATGTCTACCGTTCTTTCGCACGCTGAAGAAGTCTTTTAAGTAGACGGTCGAATGTCAGCAGGCATTCAAGGACCTGAAGGCCTACCTCTTTTCACCACCGCTACTAAGTCCCTCACAACCGGGAGAAGAATTGTTCCTCTACTTGGCTGTCTCCCCGGCCGCCATCAGTACGGCCTTGGTTAGAGAAGACAACAAGGTGCAAAGGCCTATTTACTACGCCAGCCAGGCGCTTCACGGTGCAGAAGAAAGGTACCCTCCAATGGAAAATCTCGTCTTCGCTCTAGTCACAGCCGCCCGTAAGCTCAAGCCATACTTCCAAGCCCATACGGTGATCGTCCTAACTGACAAGCCCTTACGGCGAGCGATGAGCAGTCCCGAAGTTGCCGAACATATGGCACTGTGGGTAATAGAGTTGAGTGAATTCGACATATAATATCACCCACACACTGCCATCAAGGGACAGGTGGTAGCTGACTTCATTACAGAGTTCACTAACACGGAAGGCCAGGGGGCAGAATATCCCCAATGGAGCATATACACGGATGGATCGTCTAACAGACAAGCTGGTGGAGCAGGGGTTGTACTTTAATCTCCAGAAGGCGACAAGATCAAATGCATGGTCCATTTGGACTTCCCTACAACTAACAACGAGACAGAGTATGAAGCCTTAATAGCGGGGCTAGATCTTGCTAAAGCAGTAGGGGCCGCGAATATGGTTATCCATTATGATTCCTAGGTTGTCACAAATCAAGTGAACAGTGATTATGAATGTAAGGGCGAAAAGATGAAGAGGTACTTAGAGCAAGCAAAGAGAAAGGTAAATGAGTTACAGGCCAAGATAGTTCAAATTCCAAGAGGAGAGAATGAGCAAGCCGACCGTCTTGCCAAGGCCGCATTGGCAAAATATATGATCACCCTCGACAAGGTAGTCTCCTTTATTCAGCTCTCACCACTAATAGATGTCGTCAATGTGCAGGAGATAGGTTCCAAAGGAAATTGGACCACCCCTTTAATCTCTTACTTAAAAGACGGCACATTGCCTGACGAGAAGGAAGCAGCAAGAAAACTGAAGGTCCAGTCAGCGCGATTCATCTTGATAAAGGACGTCCTGTATAAGAAGGGTTTCTCACGACTGTACCTAAGATGTTTAAGCCCCGAAGAGGCAGAGTACGTCATGAGAGAAGTACACGAGGGGATCTACGGCAACCACTCAGGGTCGTGATCATTGGTGCATAAATTGATTCGGGTGGGATACTATTGGCCGACTATGCAGGACACCCAAACTTACGTTAAAGCTTGTGAAAAATGTCAAAGGTTCAGCAACATCATCAGACAACCGACAGAAGAGCTGACCCCAATAACCGCTCCATGGCCGTTCGCCCAATGGGGATTGGACATCATGGGCCCATTCCCAATAGCAGTGAGACAGCTGAAGTTCCTAATAGTCGGCATAGACTACTTCACCAAATGGGTAGAAGTTGAAGCCCTAGCCACAATTATTGAGAAGAACATACGGAACTTTGTTTGGAAAAACATCATTTGTAGGTACGGAATCTCAAGGGTCTTGATCTCGAACAACAGTAAGCAATTTGACAATGACTCCTTCCGAGACTTCTGCTCACAGTTGGGAATCAAAAACCACTACTCCTCCCCTGCCCATCCTCAGGCCAACAGACAAGTTGAGGTCACGAACCGATCCTTGCTTCAGATCATCAAGACTCGGCTCGAGGGGGCAAAGGGTATATGGCCGAAGGAGCTGCCCAGCGTACTATGGGCATACAGGACGACAGTTAGAACCCCTACAGGAGAGACTCCGTTTCGACCGACATATGGGAACGAGGCAATCATCCTAGCTAAGGTTGGACTCTTGAGCTACAGGGTGGACAATCACGACGAGGGAAGGAATGATGAGGCTATACGTCTACAACTTGATCTAGTTGATAAGGTCAGGGCGACAACTGAACAGAGACTCGCACTACACCAGGACCTCATGGCCAAACACTACAACTCTCGAGTCAAACACCAGGACTTCAAAGTTGGAGACCTCTTCTTGAGGAAAGTGATGGGCACCTCCAGAGACCCCGTACAAGGAAAGCTCGGCCCAAACTGGGAAGGAACCTATAGAATCACATCATGGCTTAAGAAAGGCACCTACCACTTAGAAACACTTGATGGGCAGAAGCTATGTCATCCGTGGAATGCCGAGCATCTCATGAAGTACTACCAGTAGAAGACAGCATGAAGATAGCTACTCCTCATTTCCAATTTATTTCTTTTAGTCGTTTATCTTAGTTTACTTTTGTCTACAGTACATTTAAGCCCAAAGTGCTGAAGTTAATTCTTCTTGAACAAATTTTCTACTTATATATGCATTCATCATAATAAGAGGAGTTTATTCAGAAACGACTGGCGTATTTATCATGTGGACGAAATTAGCTAGTCTTCAAGTCCAAGAGGATGACATTATTATTAAGTCCACAAAGTGGACGATTCTACTGCTAAGTCCACAAAGTGGACGAGTCTACTATTAAGTCCACAAAATGGACAAATTTATATAAAGCCCACCAAGTGGACAATCTTATTGTCAGGTCCAAGAGGACGACATTATTATTAATTTCACAAAGTGGACGAGTCTACTGTTAAATCCACAAAATGAATGGATTGTCCACCAAGTGGACGACCTTATTGATAAGTCCAAAAGAACGACATTATTATCAAGTCCACAAAGTGGACGAGTCTACTGCTAAATCCATAAAGGGGACGAGTCTACTAAGTCCACAAAATGGACGAATTTATCATTACGTCCACCAAGTAGACAACCTTATTGCTAAGCCCAAGTAGATGACCTTACTTTTAAGTCCACAAAGTGGACGAGTCTGCAAGATAGACGAATTTAATATCAAGTCCACAAAGTTGATAGGCCCAAAATAACGTCCACTAAGTGGACGGGTTCATTGCTAAACTTACAAGATGAATGAATTTATTAGATTCCAAAAAGTTGACGAAGTAGTCAACTAAAAGAAAGTTGACGTTGTTATCCATAAGCTGACGGGCCCATGACAGCGACCAAAATGAAGGGATGAAATCAGACGAGCTTAAGGAAAATCTAAGCAAACAGCTTCGCCCTATTTCACTAAGTACCCTAGCATACAAATGCATACATACCAAATGAAAAGCAGCACATATATTAAGAGTGACGTATGCAAAATACCACAAATAAAGTAAATTTCTTACAAGTAGAACCCAAAAACGAACGGGCATCAAACATTGTTTGGATTTGAATCCAGTTTACAAAAAGAAAGAATTGAGTTCAAGAGGCTAGGGTATCTTGAGGATTCTTGACGTTCTTGGAAGAGAGGTCCTGGACACCCTGAGAAGGAAGGCCTTCTACAGTAGGAAGGTTGGCTGATGGGGTCAAAAGGTCGATGGGTTGATCCACGGCAGGTTGGGCAAGGACAACGCTATCAACCTTCGGGTCTGCCTCGAGCTTGGTAGCATCATCACTTTCCTCAAGGATGGTGTCACCCACAGGGGTCGACGGTAGAGGTCTTCCATATTGACTTTGGATAAATCCAAGTCAAGGTAGACGGACTTGACCTGTTTTAGGAAATCCTCAAATCCGTCACCATTGTAGACGAAACAAGCGTCTATGAAGGACTGCGAGTCCTTAAATTCCGCCACAGCATCGCTCCTGGCCATTTCCACCTAGCTTAAAAAAGCTTTCAACTCCTTTTCCACTGTCACTTTGGCCTCTTGTTCTTGCTTCCTCTAACAACCCTCTTCCGCCAACTGTTCATTTACTGCATTCACCTCTTTACCGAGAAGACTCCTTGTATTGCTCTTGCCTGTCGATCAGGTTCTTGATGCGCGTATGCAGACGGGTAATCACTCTCTTTTTAGCAACGTTCCTATCTTGCAAAGCCTTCATACGAACCATAGCCTACACAACAAAAAATGACGTCAGTCTACTGAATCCCATCTAGTATTGAAGTAGGGAAAGAGACATACCCGAGCGAGATCAAAAAGGCCTGACACCCCTAGCTCCTCCGTCGCTTGCTCAGCACAAGGGTTTATCTCTTCGCTTGTGAGGATGGACTTCATCACCTCGAGGGCATAGTCCTTGTGGGTTAGAAGACGACGATCACCCTGAGTGACGGGACCTGACGATGTCATTAACCCCTTGCCTGCTCCGCGGTTCGGCTTAAGGGGTGACGACTTTTTAGGCTGTTTATCCCCAGGAGTGATAGCAGCCTTCTTGGGAAGACAATCACCTTTCCCGTCAGCCTTCCTCTTGGTAGTCGTCTTCCCAACAACCTTGGGGGCTGACGAAGACGTCCCTTCCCCCTTTGTTTTCTTCTTCTCTTCCTTCCTCTTGGCAGTAGCTGCACATACCCTTTGCCTAGTTGCCTCCATTTTTGCAAAAGACGAGAAGCGAGAATTAGAATAGGAGAAGGCGACGAAAACAAAAGAGACTGGAGAAATTAAGGGATGCATATGTCGACGAGAGTAGGTGTTTAACCTATAAGCTTCCGACGTCGGCTCTGGACCTCCGCAGTATAAATGTAAAGCGTAACGTGTAATCAGGTCTCGACACTTCCGCTTGTCCAACGAGATGGTTGTTACCCGACGGATAAAGTCCTCTTGTTCCGCTGTAATATGTGGACGAACGCTAGCTGGAAAGAAAAGTAGATCGTGTTAGAAGTCAAATAAAAGGACTAAGTAAAGAAGCAGACGGGATCAACCTGTGTCCCTGACATAAGCCCAAGTGTTGTCAAAACCGTGGGGCATCGACTCCCACTCCTCCTGATGGCACACCCAGTTCGTCCCTTCAACAATAAAGTACCTGCCCTTCCAATTCCTATTTGAATCGGGCATATCTGACACCAACTTTAGCTCATTCTTCCTTATTACAAAATGGTATATCCCTTGGGACAAGGAGATATGCTGGGGTCGGTAGCACCAAAAGAATTTGTTAAGGGTTAACTGACGGTTCCCGCCACTCAGACGACCCCATAAGAACTCAGCCCCAATAAATATCCACCAAGCATTAGGGACAATCTGGCTGACGAATAAACCCAAAAAATTAGCTAGCTGATGATGAAGTGCCATTAGCGGCAGTCTCAATCCTGCTGTGAACATGGCGTCATACATGCCAACATCCGCGATTTGCCCTGAATAACATTTCTCGCCCTCTTCTGGGAGACGGATTGGGATATCGTCTAAAATTTGGTAATGGGCACGTAAGTTTTTGAAGACATTGACCGACATCGTCAGCAAGAATTCATTGACAGTCTATTTCTTGGGTAGAATGAAAGGACGGTCATCCCTAGGCCACCGTCACCTTCACCCTCGTCACCCGCTCTCTCTCTCTTTCCTTTTCATCAATCTTTTTGTCTCCGTCACTTATTCTTTCTTCCTCCCTTTCATCATCCTCGTCTTCACCCTCACTCACCTCACCTTCTTTACAACTTTCCACTTCCTCGTCAGAAGAATGGGCTAACGTTTCCCCATCTGATGACCAAGAGAAGCCCTCCTCGGGCTCACGACCTAATTGGAAGACCTCGTCGTAACCCGCTCCCTCGCGAATGGACGATTGTTCACTCATCACCTTTCTAGACATTTGACTAGCTACAAGCAACAGATTCATTCTAAGAACCTAAGTCGATGACCTCACTATAGAGTCTACTAGCTAGAAAAATAAAAATAAAAGGTAGATTAAAAGAAACGAGAACTTACAGATGGATGATTCTCTGGAAAAAGGGACGGTCCTAAGAAGTTGACGGCAACAAAGATGACTAGGCCAAGAGGCTAACGGACGGAGGGAGTACAGTAGGCGACGGTCTCTCTCTCTCAAAATCAGCAAAGGATGAAAAGTTGGAAATGAGAGGGGAGGTGAAATATATATAGGCAAAGCGGGCACGAAAGACGAAGCGACACGCTCGTCCAGAAACGGAGCCAATCAGTTTGCGCCACATGTCCAAGCATTTAATGAAGGCGGCTCGAGGTATCACACATGAATGACCTTCTTGACGATGTGTACTCCATAACTCATCAGCTAAAGCTGACGAGGCTATGGAGTAGGGGCAGCTGATAAGGATAATTTGGTAGTTAAACCATTACAAGGAAAAAAGTGACGAACGCAATGGTCCCGTCGGGCAATGCTTGCCAAAAGTGATTGTATCATGAAGTCTACAGCTTCGTAACGGCTGACGACCCTAATGGGATTGACGCTATAAGCTAACGACCCTAATAAAGGGACTACTCGGTAGGCTGATGGGAACAAAACTGAAGAAGGTAAGTGAATCTCCATCCATGGCCTTACTTGGTCTCCATGCATACGTGCATAAGGAGAGTTCTTGCGCCACACACTTAACCCTAATCAAGAAGATTCCTATAAGGAAAAGAAATCTAGGAGATATGCGAAATCCAAGAGGTTCTCTCCTAGAAGGAAAGAACTTCTTGACCAAGGCACGGATGTCAACCCCACACTACTATAAATACCCCAAAACCCTCATAAATCAAGGGACGCATTATTCACCCCAGCTCTAGCATTCTAGAGTTGCGAATAAGAGGTTTCTCTAACTTGACTGTCGAAGGGTATTTGGCATGTACCACACCGGTACTCCTCTTAAGGTCTTCAGCTTTTGTGTTGTGTAGGTTCTCCATCAGGAGCACGTGAAGACCGTGTGACTTACTGACGATTTTCGGCTTCATCACTAATCTATGATGCTTTCTTCTTTTCTGATCTATGATTCTCTCTCTCTCTCTCTCTCTCTCTCTCTCTCTCTCTCTCTCTCTCTCTCTCTCTCGGTGTGTGTGTGTGTGTATGTATGTGTATCTGTTTCCTTTCTCCTTTTCTGATCTATGGTTCTTTCTTTTCTGATCTATGATTTTGTCTTCTTTTATGATCTATGATTCTGTCTTTTTTTCTGATCTATGATTCTCTCTCTCTCTCTCTCTTAGTGGAGATTTGAAGCTGTGGGTTCTCACACTACAGGAAAAAAAGGAAGGAAAAAAGAAAAAAAATTTAAGCCGTGGGTTAACGCCGTTTGTTTGGGATGTCAAATTGAATAGATGTCAAAATTTTAAATAAGGAACCTAAGGTACTGTACTTAAGTTTTATCCGTACATAAATGACTTCTTAATTTTTTTAATTAATTATTGTTTTGTAGGACCCGCCCATTGTCCTTAATTGGATTGGTTGAATTGCCCTGAGAAACCATTGAAAGCAAATAAAATATTGTGTTTTAAATAGGACATTAGGACCTACTCAATAAATAGTCATTACTCACTACCTATGTTTGAAAAAAGATAAAAAAAAAATGGTGCTGCAGAGTGCATAATGCCTCTCCTTATTAGTGCCAACGTCTGCTAGCTAGACCTGTAACAAAAGTAATACCGCAGTACTATTAATGGCTCCCTCCGCGAGTGAGTTGGCTGTTTAAAAAAAAAGTGGTTTCGTGAATAATGAATATTTTATTAAAATAATTTTTAGAATAGATAGTTTAGGTGTGCATTTGGCAGGGGCGAAACATCCAGCGTTTGCATTTCAGTTTTTTTTTTTTTTTTTTTTTTACTGGGACGCATATTGTATACTGTTTATTGGCCATGAACAGTAATTTTAGGCCAATAAACAGTAATTTTAAGCGTGAACAGTATTTTTTACACATTAAAAATTTATTTTGTTACAGTATTTTTCAGTTTTCAGTGATTTTAGGTAATGTTTGGATTGCGTTCCGTGCATCCATGTTCTGCGTTTACTTTCTTTTTTTGTCTGGCTGCGCGTATCAACTTTAGGGGGGACAAAATTATTGTGTATGTACTATTTATGTACTGTCTATGCATTGTTTATGCATTTTTTTAGCAATTTTTTCATTAAGGGTCCGTTTGGATACAGCTGAAAACTGAAAACACTGTAGCAAAATAATTTTTAAATGTGTGAATAGTATTGTGGGTCTCATTTTTAATTTTAAAAAACCTGAAAAGTACATAAACAGTGCACCACTGTGCGGTTACTGTTCACGTACAGTGGTGAACAGTACATGCTGTCTCTGTTGGAACATGTGCGCAGGAAGGAAAAAAAAAAAATCTCAAACGTGAAATGCCAAACGCAGACTCCCTATCCAAACTAAGCTTAAAAATGAGTCTCATAGTGCTATTCACATATTTAAAAATTATTTTGCTACAATATTTTCAGCTTTCAGTTTTCAATTTTCAACTATATCCAAACGGACCCTTAATGTGGGTGTATTTAAAAAGTTAGTGCGTAAAATAAATAAATAAAATTCTGTTATTAAAATAAATAGAAGTTTTTGCCCAAGTCAATGCAATGCACTAAGTATTTCAATTTTGTGGGTTCCAGTTAACTCAACTAGTAAAATTTTTTATGATTGAATAAAAGATCTAGGTTTCAATCTCCCTTCATACCAAAAATTAATTGGTATCTTAGTCTGATGATAAAGAGATAACACCAAAAATAAACATTATAAATGGAAACTTTCTTTATAAAAAAATTCCAATTTTCAACAAATCAGAGTCTACCTATGTTTTTTTTCTCCTTTAAAAAAAAAGAAAAAAAAGCACGTGATAGAGAATATAACATAACATAATATAAAGAGTGGTAACATAAGATAGGGTATTAACATGTCTTTACTTTAATCTTTACAAACGATTTTTATCCACAGAAATCCAACCCCACCACATAAAAAAATTGTTTTTGTCAAGACTTGATTCGCCACCTCAGGGCCCAACAAAATAGAAACAGTGGTAGTTGTTTAACAGTACAAGTCACCTTCCCTACTTCATTGCCAATTACCTTGACTCTTTGGGCTATAAAGGCACCATGGGACCTCCTTCACATGAGAGAGAGAGAGAGAGAGAGAGAGAGAAATGGGGAGGAGCCCGTGTTGCTCCAAGCAGGAAGGACTCAACCGAGGAGCCTGGACTGCCTTAGAAGATAAAATACTCTCTGCTTATATTAGAGCTCATGGAGAAGGCAAATGGAGATACCTCCCCAAGAGAGCTGGTACATATTAGTTACCATATCCAATTAAAGCTTTTTTTTTTTTTTTCCTGAACCATTTTTGAACATCTTTTGCTCTGTTATCTCTGTTTTTTTTAGTAAAACCCATTACAGAAAAATGCATGTTTGAAGTGTTTTCTAAGGCCAAATGCTGATGGTGCTATTTAAAAACGCAGGTTTGAAGAGATGTGGCAAGAGTTGTAGACTTAGATGGTTGAACTATCTAAGACCAGACATTAAAAGAGGTAACATATCTCATGATGAAGAGGAACTCATTATCAGACTCCACAATCTTCTTGGCAACAGGTTGTTTCTCCTCAGACTCTTTTATCTCTATCCCAACAAGTTGATTCAATTTTGGGAGTTATTAACTTGATATTATGTATGTAGATGGTCTCTAATAGCTGGAAGGCTACCTGGGCGAACAGACAATGAAATCAAGAACTACTGGAACACAACCCTGGGAAAGAAAGCCAAAGCTCAAACATCTTCACCACTTGCCGAACAGAGTCCCCTGAGCAAATCTCAAGATAAAAAGTTAGCCACTAAACCCAACAGTACTGCTGCTGAGCCATCGAACTTAGCACAGGCTTCAGCAACTCCAACCCAAGTAATCAGAACCAAGGCCAGTAGATGTACCAAAGTGCTAATCCCAGCATTACCATCTCTCAATGAATATCACTCTCTCAACTCAACAGCCATAGACCCATTAGAGCCTCAAGCTCTTCAAAGTCAACTACAAAGTTATCATCAAGATTCGGCTAAGTGCGATGTTCGAGGTGGAACTGAAGAGCTACACGAGACCTGTGGTCAAGAATCGGATTTCTTTAATTTTAGCAGCAATGAGTTCCAAGCAAGCCATGGAGATAGAAATGGGGACTATAATTTCAACAACATGCAAGGACCTGTCCAGTCCCTACCTTTCGACGAAACAATGTTCAAGGATTGGACCACAAATTATTGTCTTGAGGACAATTTCAATTTGGATATAGAGTCTTTGACATTTTTGCTTGATTCTGATGAATGGCCGTGATCTACGTACGTACTACACACCGTATATCAAACCGTACATATTTTAGAGTAGAAGAAGAAGATAGACAACTTGTTCACAAATAATTTTAATTATCTGCATTTGTCTTGTTTTGAACTTGTGTCCTGATTCCTGAGTGCTTGTGGTCACCAAAAAAATAGTGTCCAGGGTGATTTAAAGTTTTAAACTGATTATTGTAAGTTTGTAATCATGTCAAAATAGACTTTTTATTTTTCTGAGCAAATGCCAAAATAGATTTTGGGTCAAGAGCCCTCTTTCTTCAATGAATATTTTTACTCAAAAAAATAAAATTAAAAAGAGAGGGAATTTTTTTTTTTTAAAACCCAAACAAAAATTAAGTGTACACTTCCAAGATATTATGAATGTATTTGGATAGCACAGCACGGCTACGTTCAGCCCGTTTTTTTTTTTTTTTTTTTTTTCCACGCGCATATGTCACTGTTCATTGGCCATGAACAGTGATTTTAGGCCAATGAACAGTACTTTTTTGGATGAACAGTAATTTTTACACATTAAAAAATTATTTTTGTACAGTGTTTTCAGTTTTCAGCAATAAGTTCTATCCAAACGGACTCTATATTATATTAGAATTTTATGTTATTTAAAATTTTACATGAACTGCTATTAAATATATTTTTAAATTTATAACATTTAATTTGAATAATAAAATTCATCCACTTAAAAAAAAAATTCTTATAACGTGATTGTCTTCTTGGATAGTTTTGACTACCTAATCCAACAAAGTCACCTGATTCCTTTTACGTAGTCACAAAGTCCTCATAACGATTTCACTTGGGAATCCTAAGAGGGCTATTATTATAGATTATAAAGCCTAGTAAACAGGACCTATCTCTTAAATATCACGATGGGGTTCTAGAGAGTTGAGACTAGTAATTTAAGGCACAATATTCAAATTTGAAATAGTAGTCTCAACAAAAAATGTGTGTTAAAATTTCAGCTCTTATAACTCCAAGTTACTTCTACAAATGTTAGACTCTTTTATAGTAGTACTCTGATTGTATAATGTATTTTATGTCTGTCAAGTATTAGCCATATCAAATTATCAGTCGCTGTAGTAAATTTTATTGTACCCCTATCATCACTCTTTTAAAAAAATATTGATTTTAAAAATGTCATTTTTATAATCATAATAAAGTGTTTGGTTATAATTATGTGAAATTTTTTTTTTTGACAATTGAGTGTTTAGATAGCATTGACATACAATTGTTGTTTCAGGTATAAATAAATAAATAACCAAAACAGACATAACGATATTGTTAAGATCATCTTATCATTTTCTTAATGCAGTCCCACTTGCTAATCAAGTCTTGAGGTAGCGTTCCCCTCACAATATCACATCATCTTTCAATATGATAAGCTACAACTATAGTTCTTCTAACGCAATAAACATCCCTCTTTTCTCTCTTTCGAAAAATACGAGCTCCCGTGAGATAGAAATCAAAACCCTTTTCATTGCCATCTAAGGTGCACCATATTCCATGACATCACGAATACCACCACCCATAGCCACCAAACTAGCTAGCTGAGCTCCTTAACTATTTAGTATCACAAATACAACTAAGCTAGTGTGTCAACTTTAATGTTGCTTCTCATTTCTTCCCTTCACCTAAAGTGAATGAGGTTGATGCTCAATTTCTTTCCTTATCTTAGGTTAGCTACGTGGGGTTAGGTCCCTGTAGAAGGTTATCTTAACATCACCATCATCTAGAGAAGACAAATCACAAAATCAACGGACTATGAGCCATGAGGATCCAAAAGGGAAAAAGACTTCGTAAATGAGGTGAGGTAAGGAAAAAAAAAAATCTTGACTAAGTTTTATACTGCCTATATAGGGGGTCCTAAGGCTTGGACTCTAGTTAGTACCAAATATTTTAAGACCTTGAGGAATAAAGCTGTGTGTCACTTGCAAAGAGGATAATATAGTGTCAATGATGAGTTGAGGCATGACAAAATAGTATTAGAGCAGATTCGTATGCGACGAGATGGTGGGTAGGTCCTATACGGGGGACATGTGGCCCTTTAATGGGGTAGATTGAGAAAATCAAAAAAATCTCATAAGTGGGGTAAGGTGCAGAAAAACCAAATCTTGACTAAATTTCACATTGCATAGGTAAGGGGAGATCATAAGCCTTGTATGGAATGTCTTGGACTCTAATTGGTATGAGGCATTCTAAAATCTCAAGGAAACAGTTTTGCATCACTTTTAAAGAGGACAATATTATGCCAATGATGAGTTGGGATGTGACAAACACACCTAAAGAAGGGTCCTTGCTATTCCTTTAAGGATTTTGCTAATGAGTGCCCCAAGAGCACACAATAATTAATCTTTTTTGAAAATATTTTCTCGGGAATTGAAAAAATATTAACAATTTTTTTAATTTTCGAGAAAATATTTTTAAAAATAGATAGCTTTAGGGCATACATTAACCGAACCCTTCCTTTAAAGGCTATAGTGTCCATGAACATGTAGTGTACTAAGTTAACATTCTCAAAACCCTCTCACAGAATTTTGCAACCTCGAGTGCCTTCTAAAAGATGCACTTGTAGGATCAGGGCAAATTAGGATCAAGGTTGGGGCAAGTTGAAAGTATTTTTTCCATCCCTAATGAGTTGATTTTGATATTTATAAGATAGAGATGAAAGAAAACGATGAGGAACAATTATGAGAGTGCTAAGAGAGAAATAAAACAAGTGTTTTAGGAGATAGTAATAGAATATGCAAGCTAGTGTGTCAACTTTAATGTTGCTTCTCATTTCTTCCCTTCACCTAGCGTGAATGAGGTTGATGCTCAATTTCTTTCCATATCTTAGGTTAGCTATGTGGGCTTAGGTCGTTGTAAAAGGTTATCTCAACATCACCATCATCTAGAGAAGATAAATCACAAAATCAATGGACTATGAGGATCCAAAAGGGAAAAAGACCTCATAAACGAGGTGAGGTAAGGAAAAAAAATAATAATCTTGACTAAGTTTTATATTGCCTATATAGGGGGGTCCTAAGCCTTGGACTCAAGTGTTAAACGCGTTTGTGCTGGCGGCTGCGTTTTTTGTGTGGGTCCCGTGCACAATTCACAGGATCCACAAGTACGGATTTCAGAAAATTTTTCTTTAAAACTGGGTCCTACGGCACTATTCATACATTTAAAAATTATTTTGCTACAATGTTTTCAATTTTCAGTAATAAGCGATATCCAAACAAACCATAATTAGTAACATTTTAAGACCTTAAGGAATAAGGCTTTGTGTCACTTGCAAAGAGGATAATATAGTGTCAATGATGATTTAAGGCATGACAGGATAGTATTAGAGCAGATTCGTACGTGACGAGATGGTGGGTAGGTCCTATACGGGGGACATGTGGCCCTTTAATGGGGTAGATTGAGAAGATCAAAAAGACCTCCTAAGTGGGGTGAGATGCAGGAAAACCAAATCTTGACTAAATCTCACATTGCATAGGTAAGGGGAGATCATAAGCCTTGTATGGAATGTCTTGGACTCTAATTGGTATGAGGCATTTTAAAACCTCAAGGAAAGAGGTTTTGTGCCACATCTAAAGAGGACAATATTATGCCAATGATGAGTTGAGGTGTGACAAACACACCTAAAAAAGGGTCCTTGCTATTCCTTTAAAGGCTACAATGTCCATGAACATGTAGTGTTCTAAGTTAACATTCTCAAAACCCTCTCACAGAATTTTGCAGCCCCAAGTGCCTTCTAAAAGACGCACTTGTAGCTTCCTTTCCCACCACTAATCAGTCACAGCTATTTTTCCCTTGGCCACAATTCATCGCAATTCAGTTTCACCCCCTTTGACTTGTTTCAAGTTATGCAATCTATTTTCAACATATCCCACTCATTCTTATACTTTATCCTAAGATATTTCTTATAGGTATTCTTCTTAAAAGAAATTTTTATATTCTCCAACATGTTTTATTATAGTGGGAAGCAAGTTGATTACCCTTAAATACCTCATCCACACTAGGTTCACAAACGATTATAATCTATTGTAGTGTTTGATGAGCTCTAGCAAGGGATGTCAACAGATTGGGGCAAGATTAGAATAGTAGTGCTCCGTTCCGCCCATCCCTCATTCAAGGAGGGCAAAACCCACACTGGGTAGGATTAGGGCAAATTAGGATCAGGGTTGGGGCAAGTTGAAAGTATTTTTTTCCATCCCTAATGAGTTGATTTTGATATTTATAAGATAGAGATGAAAGAAAATGACGAGGAACAATTATGAGAGTGCTAAGACAGAAATAAAGCAAGTGGGTAGGTCCTATACGGGGGACGTGTGGCCCTTTAATGGGGTAGATTGAGAAGATCAAAAAAACCTCCTAAGTGGGGTGAGGTGTAGGAAAACCAAATCTTGACTAAATCTCACATTGCATAGGTAAGGGGAGATCATAAGCCTTGTATGGAATGTCTTGGACTCTAATTGGTATGAGGCATTTTAAAACCTCAAGGAAAGAGGTTTTGTGCCACATCTAAAGAGGACAATATTATTCCAATGATGAGTTGAGGTGTGACAAACACACCTTAAAAAAGGGTCCTTGCTATTCCTTTAAAGGCTACAATGTCCATGAACATGTAGTGTTCTAAGTTAACATTCTCAAAACTCTCTCACAGAATTTTGCAGCCCCGAGTGCCTTCTAAAAGACGCACTTGTGGCTTCCTTTCCCACCACTAATTAGTCACAGCTATTTTTCCCTTGGCCACAATTCATCCCAATTCAGTTTCACCCCCTTTGACTTGTTTCAAGTTATGCAATCTATTTTCAACATATCCCACTCATTCTTATACTTTATCCTAAGATATTTCTTAGAGGTATTCTTCTTAAAAGAAACTTTTATATTCTCCAACATGTTTTATTATAGTGGGTAGCAAGTTGATTACCCTTAAATACCTCATCCACACTAGGTTCACAAACGATTATAATCTATTGTAGTGTTTGATGAGCTCTAGCAAGGGATGTCAACAAATTGGGGCAAGATTAGAATAGTAGTGCCCCGTTCCGCCCATCCCTCATTCAAGGAGGGGAAAACCCACACTGGGTAGGACCAGGGCAAATTAGGATCAGGGTCGGGGCAAGTTGAAAGTATTTTTTCCATCCCTATTGAGTTGATTTTGATATTTATAAGATATAGATGAAAGAAAATGACGAGGAACAATTATGAGAGTGCTAAGAGAAAAATAAAGCAGGTGTTTTAGGAGATAGTAATAGAATATGCAAAAAAAAAGAAAAGAAAAAAAAAAGGGATATGTATAAAAATAAATAAATTAACTTATATGTAATTTAAATAAATTAAACCCATAAATTCAGGGTGGGGAGGGCAGAAATTTTTGTCATTCATGAGCATTTGAGTTATTACATGATAGCTTAGAGCTGGGGGCATGGTTCCCCCCCCCCCCCCCCTCTCTCTCTCTCTCTCTCTCTCTCTCTCTCTCTATATATATATATATATATATATATATATATATATATATATATATATTTATATATATAATGTTTTCTTATAAAGTATATCACCGCTAATGTTACAGTTTTTTTTTTTTTTAAATATAATACTTAGATGGACTCGGGCAGAAACGATAGATGTCAAATTATAAACAAACCACTCAAATTCAATCAAGTAAATTTTATTTTAAATGCTATTGCAAACAAAATTGGCACAAGGTTGTAACATGATACAAATATGAAGGCCAACATAATGTCATCATGATCACTAGAATCAACGAATTGAAAAATATTAATTATGCTACCACTTGATATATAAAATTGGACAAAATTTGACTACAAAATTGGTTGTAGTATAAAATTATAATTTTTACTAAAAAATTAATATAATTACATATTTTGAAAATCGAACCGTTAAATTATTTTGTACTTAATACACATGTCAAATTTCATACAAATTAGATGTTATTTACTATTTGATCCATAAACTTATTTTATGAATAATTTTAAATTACAAAAACTTGAAATTTAAACATTTAACTGATAACATAACTATTAATCTTCAATTTTCTAGAAATTTTGCAAGTATAGAAAATATTAAAAGAAAATATATTGATTAAAAGTATTAAACATTGGACTTATCCAAACCACCTAACCACCTTATTTATCAAACACGGTGAAGATAACCTGAAAAAAATTTTGAAAGACTGGACGAATTCAAAGCAACAAACTACCTTATCTATCACGCATGGTAAAAATTAACTCATCCAAAAATTTTCAAGGAGAAGAAAATTCCTCTATATATAGTCATTAATGCTGCTATAGCTTTAATTTGCTTCACCGGAGATATGGCCTTATTTCTCCAATATAATCAATGTTACACTAAAATAACTCATTTCTATCATAAATTAGGAAGGGAAAAAGTTATAGTGATATACACAGCACACAGGACACACTACGTTCACAATCAAAAAGTAACATCCCAGCAAACAGCAAAAGCATAATAAGTATATTCGTGGGGATTTCATTCTGGTACAATTCCTCAGAATCTAGTTCTGCAGCTTGTACTTTCTTAATTTGGTAATTTCGTGTTAGAATCTTAGTTTTTAATTAGCTTTGGGTTAATTAAATATTGGAAAGATATACAGTCGATGCAATTGACATGGTTGATGTAAATGCAGCCTATTTTCGTCTTAAAAAAGCTAGTTGCAACTTTTGCACAAACATACTATAAATATCATGAGCACGTTTTGATTGGAAAATTCAGAGCTTCTATTTGATAACGACCTTGTTTATATGGGTTCCACCATGATTATTTTTTCCAAGACACGTACAAAAATTGGGTAGACTCTGAAATTTAATTTTTTCCTGATTGGATTTTCGTTTGAGTCCTTTGAATTATTAGTATTTTGCTGACGTAGTCATGGACCCAAAGTTCCACTTGCGTGCGCCAAATGTGCGGTGAAAACTAAACATGAACATTAGTAGTTTGTCCTCTAAGAATTATTATCTTGTCTTTATGTGATACCTTCTTTTAAGAAAAGGCTTCGACACTCTTCGTTTTTTTCCTCTCTCTTTTTCCCTTCTCTTTTTTGGGTTTGAATTGCAGGTAGAGCAGGGCTGATGATATGCCCGTTTCACTAACTAACATGTTTGTTTTTCTATAGTAGATAAAACGCTTTGGTAGGTAATGAAATATCTTCCCTTGTAGTTGACCATTAGATCGATACTGAGTTAGCCTATCAAATATATCACTAAATTCTTACTTACCACCAAATCAAACATCAACTCGATTTTAATTTGATTGAAATAATCATAGCCCATTTTTGCTGTACCTTGCAATACTACGTCAGATGAAAATGAAAGAGTATTCATGGAAGCAAAAAGAATAGAAATTGACTAGAACATCTGAGAAATCCAGAAGGCAGTAGATTATCTCAGTATTTATTTCGATATTGAGATTAACCTTAGGACCTACATTAATCATGATTTTCCATGATTTGGGTACCATATTTGAATGAGTCCTATTAAGCAACTTGTTACGCCTTTAAGTAAATTGAGTGGAATTCAGAGGTATTTGCGCTGCTTGTCAATTGGTTGAAGTTGAACTGTCTCACAGAGACCATCCTCATTTTATGTAAGACTATTAGACTAAAGACCCTAGAGCCTAGTGTAATCAAAGAAGCAAAGTCATGAAGATAAGGTTAGAACGTAGGAAGTCAATCCTTAGAAGCTGTGAAGAAGAAGAATTAATGTATCTAATGCATTGATCAAATACATTATCTTTCTCATAATGTGTAGATCTCATATGACCATAAAGCTCATATGTAATAATTAAGAGAGAAAACGCATATATCTGATATGATAATAATTATTAGCAAATAAACAAAGTTTAACCAATAGCCATATAGAGCTAACCACTACGAATAGACGAGTTGAAACCATTTAGTGGTATTTTTCATTGTCATGGGGTAAAATTATTTGTTAATTAATCATTACTTTAGGTTAAGTAATGCTAGTTTATCTAGAACTAATTTTTTTTTATTTTTTATACAAGATAAAATTTTTAGTCTAGTCTAATCTAAGTGTATATGTGTATAAAATTCCCTCTTAGAGACTTGAACCTCGGGTCCTGCCCCTTGCAACACCAGCACTTATACTTGTGAAGTAACCACCACACCACGAGTATGCTGTGGTAGAACTAATTAATATTGATATTATCATGGTTGTTATTGTTTTTGTATTCAATTTTGTGCTGTCCCGCCGTTGGTTGGGTGCACCATATACTGTGACTTTTAATTAAGCAACTTCTTCCTTCTTTCTGCCTCTGCAACGTGGAATTAAGCCAATGTTTGAGTGCAAGACCTTACACATTTATATCCACTGATTGAACCCAATTGGTGGCGTCTATTACTTTGATCTCCTTTGGTACGAATAGTATATATATGTTGCTTTTGAATTGTCGTCCATAATTCATAGTACACATTAGGAATTTGCATGCTTTCAATTCTCATGCAACTGAAGCACAACCGCCATTCCTATCAAAAAAAAGAAACACAACCGCCAATAGACACGTGCAAGTGAAAGAAAAGAAAGCTTGGCAGAAGATATACTTCATCGAGCGGGCAAAAATATATATAGCTAGGTAGTAGTACATGTACAACAGAAACTTCTAATTAATGAACACGCTAAGGCTCTGTGATTGTTTCATCCCAAGCTGTTACGTCCCGGCCATACTTTTTCGGGGTTCGTGACCCTACTCATAGAATAATTTGTGTACAAAATCCCATTTTCCTTTCTCTTTAGAACAACCACATCAGCTCGTTTAAATTTTTTGTCTATTTTACACGAAAAAACCTACTTTTTTTATTTTACACTTTCACTTTTACTAAACACCTACATCAGTTTATCTATTCTACACATTTATTCAACAAAATATTCCTTCTTTTACATTTTTTATTATTTCTTTCCCTCCCTCACTGCGTCTTCTCCGTCTCCCTCACTGCGTCTTCTCCGTCGAGCCACTTTCCCTCCCTCACTGCGTCTTCTCCGTCGAGCAACACACCCGGCCAGCCACCCTTCAACAAAATCCTTCAACAAACCCACCAATCCGTCGAGCCAAAACCCACCGATCCGTCGAGCCAAAACCCACACCCAAACCCATTCATCGTCCACCCAATCGGCGGCAAGATAATCAAAACCCACTGACCCACACCCACAGTCAACCAAAAACCAGAAGAAAAAAAAAACAATAATCAACGAATCGGAGCAAGATCGACGCCTCGCAACACCGCCACCTCCTCTCGATGGCCATCCGGCGACTCGACTTACTCGACCTTGTTCTTATCGGCGGTGATGGCGATCGGCGGCTAGAGGAAGAAAAATGGATGAGATGAGAGAAAGAGAGAGTTGTGTTGTGTCTGAGAGAGAGACTGAGAGAGAGACAGAGAGAGAGGTGAGAGTCAGTAGGGAGGAGAGAGAAAAAAAACTATAAAAAAATCAAATACACCTGCTACAGTACCCGTGTAAATTTACACGGTACTGTAGCAAAGTGTATGTTATAGATGAGTTTAGAGGCACTGATGTAGAGACTTTTTTACTCAAAATGTGTAAAATTAATGACTTTTTTTCATTTTACACATTTATATACATTTATCCATCCACTGATGTGGATGCTCTTGGTATACATCAAGGTTCCAGAAGATGAATCAAATTCTGGCTTTCTTTGGCCCCAAGGTATCAAAAAATACGGTTCCTAGTTCTGACTTCCAAATTCCAATCCCTCCAATGTGGCAATGTATCATTGCCACTGCTGCCCTTTTCAAAGAGAGAAGGCCTGTTACGCTACTGATTTTTATTGCTTGGGTTGCAGTTAAAAAAGTTTCTTTTTATTGACCAAGATGATCACACTAAATCATTTTAGGGAAACATTCATTGTTTTTTAACAATTTTGAATCCCAGCGGCAGCGACATATTTTTGCTAGAATATAGAATATATAATGCAGTGACGGAGTTAAGATTTTAGTCTAGAGATGGCAAAATTAAAAGACGATATTAAAAGTAAAATTTATCTAAAAAACATTAATCAACAATAATAACAAAATAAATAAACAAATTTTAACCAAATATGAATATATTTCATATTATTAAAATAAATAAACAAAAACAATCAATTCATAGCTATTAAAAAATTTACAAACTGATGGAGTAAGAATATGATTAGTGTTACTTAAAAAATATAATGAATAAATGTTTGAAATTATTTTTTGTGATTGGTGACATGTCAATTTGTAAGACATAAGTAGTAAAATTTGTAATATCTCTAGCATTATTCAAAGATAAAATGCTGTGAAAAATATCATAAATAGTAAAAATTGTGTAAATAATGATATAAAATAAAAAATAGTAAAATATGTGGTTTGGTCACTTTCAAGTTTCAACAAGTCTTTTTTTTTTTTCCTCCATGTGACTACTAATAAAAAAAAATAAAAAAAATAGGAGTCAAGGGGGGCAGGTGCCCCCCCTCGCCCCCCTCTGGCTCCGCCAGTGATATAATGATGCTTATGTTGAAACTGGGAGCGGTTCAACTCGATAGTTCAATATCCGTTTGGATACTACTGAAACGTAGTGTGTCTGTATTTCAGTTTTTTCATTGAGAAGCGCTTTTTAGTGATGTTAGTGGATCTCATGCACTGTTCACGAGACCCACAAACTTCTTTTTTCAACAAATTTTTCATTAAAAATGGGTCTTACGGCACTATTCACATATTTAAAAATTATTTTGCTACAGCATTTTTAGTTTTCAGCGATATCCTAACGGACCGTCAGACTGTCCAATTCCTGCTCCTTTGCCCCATTTTTCCCCCATAGTATTGCTATCTAGCTAGCAAAGATGCCATCTGTCAAAACCTGGTTCGTTGCAGTAAATTTACTGTAGCTAATGGATCTAGTGCAACTACCAAAAACATCACCACAAGTTATTCATTTGACAAATCACACAGTTAACCAAACATTTTAACTCACTGTCATTAATGTATAGCTATTGTTGCTCCCATGCATTCATGCCCCATATGCATGCCATGCCCCCACACACAGTACAAAAGGTGTTTATATAGATGTGTGCAACAAAATGCACTAGTATTTACCCCAATAATAGGAATATCATAAATGAATACACTCCTCTCACATATATAATAATGGATTCGATTAATTTAATTCATAGTGTAACCCACAATTTATATAAGATAGAGTAGTATGTGTTTACGATACCTATTGAGTATTCTATTATTTTTCCTTATGATCCCATATGTATATCCCTGAGTCTGCGACAGACAAAGTACTATATGAGTCTATATCTAGTGTGAACACCATGTAATTCCCTAAAACTCCGCTTTTTATCAACCAATTAATTAAGAAAGCCTTTCTTTCGCCTTTTCTAAGTTTACATTGACCAGTTAATGACTTTCAGTTTTATAATTGCAGAGAATATGTGAGCATATTCCCTTAAACACTGGTGCTCAATTAGGACGACTCTGCCTCCCTATAATTTCCAAAACTCTTGGAAAAGCAAAGGCGGTAAAGTTTAAACATGGTTACCATTTATCATCGTAGTAAAAAACTCCCGAAAGTAGCAGAGAGGGCCATAATGAGATAGTCATTCTGCAGGTCAGATCACAAAAGTTCGATCAACTTGTTTATAGAATCTGGAAGAAACCGCCACCATGTAAAAGTTGAAACACATGCTCAATCAGCCAGTACTTTACACAATAGTCCAGAAAGCAAAACTTTGAATTCATAATTTGTTAGCACTCAAACAGTAGAATGTAGCATTAAGCAACAATAAGTTACTTTTGAGCTATAGGAAATTATTTACCTCATGTGTTAAATAATGGTGATGAGGAAAAAGACACCCCGAGGTTGCAAAAACTTAAAGTTTGACAAAACTGTTAGTAACAAATTTTTAATGAGACTAGAATTATAGGATGCTTAAAAGTAAACAACTAGAGTTAATTCTTCCGACTTGTAATTGAAACTTGATGCATATATTTGACTAATCTACCACGCTATCTAACATTCTAGCAAAGGTAAAATAAACATTAGCGTAATGGAAGGACAGATAAGAAAGTGACATGCATGTTTCATTTTCAGACATCAAAATTCACAATTCCTTCCCCCTTTGAAATAAAACATTATTTATAACTATTCGATCTTGTCTTTATATGAAAGAGAGACTCTTCATGATATCATGATCACACGACTAGAATTTAAAGATGCTAAACTAAATATGCACAAGTTAAATTATTTTATATGTCATGACTTAAAAGACTTTCAATCAAGCTTTTCAATGCAAGAAAAGTAGAAAACTTGAACCATCTTAAAATATAAGAACCACAAGAAAAGTGGTGTACGTGGTGGCGTTATCCTGGCTTGACACAATAACAACCTGGCCTCCAGTTTCCCATCATCAAATGTTCTAGAAAGGAGGGTCCAGAAAGCAAGCATAGGTGATGATAGCAAAAATATATTAAAATATCTATTCTATTAGCAAATAAACCCTAGTAAGCAAACCAAGAATAAGCCTGAGAATAAACCCTGATCTACGAAAATCATGACTGATTGTACAGAAATAACATGTGATGTATAGTTTTACCTAAACTATACATCATTCATAAAATAAAAAAAATGATGTATAGTTTTACCAGCTAGCATACATTAGAAAACAAAAAAATACTAAAAAAAAATGACATTAAACTTCAATTCATATATACCTCCAATATAATATATGTGCCTGATTGAGTTGTTTTATTCCGTCTCCCTGGCATGGGGTCTCTGCAATGATCAATAATTGTCTGTTTCTCTTATGTTTTATTTTATACTGTATTATTAATTCATCTCTGAAAGATACGTGACCTGGCAAATAAATACTATTATTTTGCATACATATATATCCCGCAATTGACTATATAACAAAGCAGCTCTTTCATTGGTCGTATCTTCTCCCATCTCTTTGGTGTTATGTAGCCATCCCAACATCGTTCTACGTGTTTTACTCCAAAAAAAAAAATTGTTCTACATGGCTTTTGCTTGTGCTTGTCTCCTGCATGGTTTCAACTGAGGAGGACTTCGACTACTAACCAGTACGTGTACAGATTTCCCACGCGCGGAATTCCAAGAGGTGTCATATTGGTTGTTGGGTCCTGACCAACCACCTGTTGAGCTTGGCCATCCACTTTTTGGGCTTCATTTGTTCACACTTCACACCCATCATACATGCATGCGGTTGGCAACTTCAGCTTCTTTTTCTTCTGTAGGCTCGATAGTGTTGTTAGAAAACAAGGAATTTTTACGAATTAAAATCAATGAAACCACCAAACCCTTCATCCACCATAATATGTAGTTTTCAATCATATGTATAGCAATTTGCTCTCATGAAATGAAACAAACATTAAAAGTGTGCATGTTTAACGTAGTATTTCAATACCGCATAAATGCAACCAGGGTTGAGTCGGCCCTAAGAGCCCCCTGTCCCCCAAAAATCCTAAAAGGGTTTGAAGACCTCTCTATTGGATTTTTTTTATTTATAAATAACTATAAAATCTAAATTATATTATTAGTTAGTCAAGTTTTGAAACTATTTTGGTATCTAACAAATCGAGTTCAAAGGACTCGATTTTGGGCTTATAAATCAAGTATATTGCACTCAGTTTTCCTATTGCGCTAGCAGTTGAGGTGGACAAAATGTCCACATAGGCCTAAAAATTGAATTCATTGGACTCGGTTTTTGGTCATGAAAATCGACTCTATTGGACTCGAGTTTCTAGTCTGATCCCACCAAGGCTTTTTCACGCTTAGGTCACATGCTCAGGTCACGTGAATCTCTTTAATGGAAATCGACTCTTTAATGGAAATCGAGTCTACTGGACTTGATTTTTGGTCTGATCACACCAATGCTTTTCGAGCACGTGGATGTAACTCAAGTAAATTAGACTCGATTTCTCTTTAATGGAAATTGAGTCTACTGGACTCGATTTTTATGAATGGTCCCCAACCTGTCCACATGTCATGTGGGTCCCAATTGGGATCTTTTTCCCCCCTTACCCGGCTCACACCCTCTCTTCAACTCTCACACTCTCTCTTCACTCACTCACAAAATTCCTCAAGTCTCACACAACACTCACACTCACAACTTTCATCAACTCTCACACAGCACTCACATTAACAACAATCTCTCACGGGTAATATTTTTACAATATTGGGAATATTTTTTGTTAGTTAATATTGTGATTATTTGCTAGGTTTTTTTTTTTTAAGAAACAATTAGAACGTATTAGGAAAATTTTTGTTTTTTTGTTTGTTAGTGTAAATATTGTGATTAATTTATTTGTTAGTATATTGTGATTTGTTTATTTGTTAGTATATTGTGATTAATTTATTTGTTAATTAGTATATTGTGATTAGTTTATTTGTTAGTATAATGTGATTATTTGCTATTTTTTTTAAAAAAATTATTATTATGATTGATTATTGAGAATATTTAGTACTAAATGTTGTGATTAATGTTATTACAACATATTGGGAATTGTTTTTTTTGTTAGTGTAAATATTGTGATTAAATTATTTGCTAAGTATTTTTTTTTAAATTAATATTGTGATTAATTATTGCGAATTTATAGTGTGGGAGTAAAAGGACCCAAGCAGGTATTTGGGCCTTTGGGCTCTAGCAAGGAGGGCCGATCTGCTCTGGAGTTAAGAATTGGTTAGTACTACGAATCGGCCCATACGCCGAGGGTCCGAGGATACAGCCGAGGGTGAGCTTCTCCTCGGACAGATCCAAGAGGATTTGGAGATTCACTACGAAGGGCAAGACAGAATTCTAGAAGGACTGTTGGTTTAAGGGGGAAACCCTGAGCCTTCGAGGTACACCGATGTGGGAAAAATACCAAAAGCAAAGGCTGCCACCTCCACATTAAAGACCCTGCACCTACCTCCCTGGCCGCATTAATGGGGAAGTGACCCACGAACGCAGGGGCCTGAACAGTAGGACTGAAACTTCTGGTCACTATTCAAAGGCACTAAGAAAAGAAATATCTAGGGAGGAGGGGGTTGGAGCAACACGTGGATAAAGCATCAGGAAAAGAAGTATTTAAGGGGGATGAACGCCAAAGAAGGGGGGGAGAAAAACAAAGAAAAAATTAAGAATTGTAATCTTTAAGAAAGAAAGAGAAATAATACAGGGAGAGTCCTCGGCTTACGTCCGAGGAGGTCCATTTGCAATTATCGTTTATTATTTACAAGTGTTTGTAACTTTTGGCTTGTTATCAAGTTCTCAGTACTTCTAACCTAGATTTCAAGCCCACACTCTACAAATTTCATTGTTTAAGGCTCATTGGGCCTGAGCCCGTAGTTGTCTTTGGGTCCAGGTACAATTGTGCACTTACAATTGGTGCCGTCTGTGGGGAATCTAGTCTAGAAGGAGCAGAGATACTATGGCAGGCCTAGGTTCTCACCATACAGAATCACAGGGATCACAACCGGAGGATCTTTTCGAGCGTCTTGAGCGTCGAAGGGATTGTGAGGGAAGTGTCCATACAGAAGACCCAGGGGCTAGCCATACGCATGGTGGGGGTAGCACCACCCACGAGGATGGTGCTAAAGCCATGCAGAAGGAGATTAATCATTTGAAAAGAAAGCTGCGCCGCGCCAGACGTAATTCTTCACCGTCCTCATCTAATCCTTCTTCAGAGGAAGTCTAGGGAGGTAGTTACAGCTCAAGGTCATGTTCACCCCCCAGCTCCGGGGAGGACGACCAGCCAGCTCGCAGACGTAAGAAACTTCCTTCCAGGGGCTTGGGGAACGATGCTATGAGCCGGGCGTTGCACTAACTCTCCAAATCTCCATTCTCACGGAGGATTGAGAAGGGAAGGCTCCTCAGGAGGTTCACCCAGCCCACCTTTACCATTTACAATGGCCGGACTGATCCGGTGGAGCACGTGAGCCACTTTAACCAAAGGATGGCGGTGCACTCTCATAACGAGACTCTGATGTGTAAAGTTTTCCCCTCTAGCTTGGGACCTATTGCTATGAGGTGGTTTAACGGCCTTAAATCAGGGTCTATAGGTTCATTTGGGGAGCTCACTAGAGCATTTGCTTCACGGTTCATTACGTGTAGCAGAGTACCTCGGCCATTGGACTCGCTGCTATCCATGACCATGAGGGAAGGGGAGACGTTGAAAGCATATTCCGACCAGTACTGGGAAATGTTTAATGAAATAGATGGTGACTTTGATGAGGTGGCGCTCAATACCTTTAAGGTAGGTCTTCTTACTGATCATGACTTGAGAAAGTCTTTGACTAAAAAGACCGTCTGCAGCGTACGTCGTCTCATGGACCGTATTGACGAGTACAAGAGAGTGAAGGAAGACCAGCAGCAAGGAAAGGGTAAGGAGAAGGTTATCCCGCAGGAGAGAATGGATTTCAGGTTGGACAGATACCACAACAACAAGCCGAGGAGAGATTATATTGGTCAATCCGACTCGGCAGTAACTCAGGCCGTGAACACTGTGTTCCAAGAACCAGTACACCAATTATTGGAGAAAGTTCATAAGGAGCCCTTCTTCAGGTGGCCTAGTAAGATGGCAGGAGACCTTGCGAAGAGGAATCAGAACCTCTTTTGTCAGTACCATCAGGATGTGGGCCACACTACCGAGAACTGTCGGACCCTTTGGAACCACTTGGAGCAGCTGGTCAGTGAAGGAAAACTAAAGCAGCACTTGTGTCAACCTGGTGGACAGGGCAGCCAATCTGGCTCGAACAATCAGAAGGGTAATCCATCTCGGCCGACATTGGGAACAATTAACGTTATCTTCGCTGCACCTAGCAGGACTAGCTCAGGTCCCACTAAGGTGATGGTGGTTTCCCATTCTCAGGCCGAGGAGGCAGGCTGCAGGCCGAAGAGGTTGAAGGTGACTTTACCCGTCTTGGGATTTTCGGAGGAGGATAAGGTTGGTACAATTCAACCCCATGACGATGCTCTTGTGGTCACTCTCAGGATAGGGAGTTATGATGTGAAGAGAGTGATGATTGATCAGGGCAGCGGTGCAGATATCATGTACCCTGATTTATTTAAGGGGCTAAGGTTGAAGCTGGAAGATCTTACTCCTTATGACTCGCCACTTATAAGCTTCGAAGGGAGAGCCGTTGTGCCGAAGGGACAAATTCGTTTGCCCGTTCAATCCGGCTCAGAAACGGTTGAGGTGGATTTCATTGTGGTCGACGCGTGCTCCCCATATACAGCCATCCTCGCCAGGCCGTGGCTGCACGCTCTGGGAGCCGTCTCCTCTACCTTGCATGTTAAGGTTAAATTCCCCTCTGGGGAATATGTTGAGGAAATCCTCGGCAGCCAATCGGTGGCCAGGCAATGCATATCGGCCGTAGTGCTTCATCAGACAGAAGCCGAGTCGTCAGCTTTGCCCATCTAAGAGTCATAGCAATTAACAGCTCCAGATGCACCTGGAGTGCTGACAGGAGAGGAGGCTGTTTGTGAGGAGTTAGAGAAGTTTTTGATAGCGGATGACCCAGAGAGGTTCTTCCAAGTTGGCATACGTTTGCCACACTAGGAGAAGATGGAGTTGTTGGAATTTCTCAAGGACAATATTGATGTTTTTGCGTGGGACCCTTATGAGGCTCCCGGCGTGGACCCGGGCTTCATTTGTCATCATTTAAACGTCAACCCTGCTATTGTTCCGAGAAGGCAGCCACCTTGGCGTTCTTCCAAAGAGCATTCCGATGCCGTGAAGGAAGAGGTGCTCAAACTCAAGAGGGCTGGGGCTATTAAAGAAGTTTTCTACCCCGAATGGTTGGCGCATACGGTAGTGGTTAAAAAGAAGAATGGAACGTGGAGAGTATGTGTGGACTTCACAGATTTGAACAAGACCTGCCCCAAGGATTCATTCCCAATGCCGCGTATTGATCAACTGGTGGATGCCACTGTCGGACATCCTCGGATGAGTTTTTTGGACGCCTTCCAGGGTTACCATCAGATTCCCTTGGCGTTGGAGGATCAAGAGAAGACTGCTTTCATTACTCCAACGGGGAACTACCACTATAAGGTCATGCCATTTGGGTTGAAGAATGCTGGGGCTACTTACCAAAGAATGATGACCAGAATGTTTGAACAGCAACTGGGGAATACCATTGAAGTATATGTGGATGATATGGTGGTGAAGAGTAAAACAATACCTTCACATGTGAAAGATCTGGCCGACACCTTCCGGATGCTAAGAAAATACAAGCTGCGTCTTAACGCCTCAAAGTGCTCTTTTGGCGTGGGGTCTAGAAAGTTCTTGGGATATATGATTACTCATAGAGGCATAAAGGTAAACCCAGCGCAGGTTAAGGCTATTCAGGATTTGCAACCGCCTCGGAACCCAAAAGAAATCCAAAAATTGACCGGAATGATTGCCGCATTGAACAGATTTATCTTGGTCAGCAGACCGGTGTCGTCCTTTCTTCCAGTTGTTGAACAAGTGGAAAGGGTTTCAATGGACCGAGGACTGCGTGTTAGCTTTCCAACAGCTTAAGCAATATCTTTCTCGGCCACCCATTCTGTCTCGCCCCGAGGCGGACGAGGTTTTGTTTGCTTATCTGGCAGTGGCCGTCCACGCGGTCAACCTGGTCCTCATAAGAGACGAGAGCGAGGTGCAAAGACCGGTCTACTCCGTTAGTAAGTCTTTGAATGAGGCCGAGGTGCGCTATCTGCTCCTGGAGAAAGCGCTTCTGGCCATAGTTCACGCCACGCGCAAGCTTCCTCATTATTTTCAGTCTCACACTGTGATGGTTCTGACCCAATTACCTCTTAAGGCGGTGTTACGCAGTGCCAATTACTTTGGCAGGGTGGCAAAATGGGGAACCATTTTGGGAGCCTTTGATGTTAAATACAAGACTCGCACCTCGGTGAAGGGCCAGGTCCTCGCTGACTTGGTGGCAGAGTTTACCGAACCATTGCTAGAAGAAATTCTGAAAGAGGCACACATGGATGAAAAATCAGTTGGTGTGATCACAGCTGCAGTACCTCCGACTTGGAAAGTGTATGTGGATGGGGCAGCTAATCAGAGAGGGTCTGGTGTTGGACTTGTCCTGATGTCCCCTGAGGGAATTGTCTTCGAAAAATCTTTGAGATTGGCGTTCTCGGCTACTAATAATGAGGCCGAGTATGAAGCAGTCTTGGTGGGCATGAAGATGGTACACAGAATGGGTGGAAAGGAAATCCATGTATTCTCGGACTCTTAGTTAGTGGTCGGCCAAGTCACGGGGACCATGGAGGCTAGGGACCCAAGAATGCAAGAATATTTGGCCCAGGTTAAGCGCCAGCAAGCTGAATTTGACTCCTTCGTTTTAGCTCACATTTCTAGGAGTGGAAACACCCATGCAGATTCTTTGGCTACGTTAGCAACGTCTTCGGTTCAGGGCTTGCCCAGGATTATCCTCGTGGAGGATTTACTAGAGCCAACTCTTACTGTTGTCAACGCAGTTCGCATTCATCTGATAAGGCCTGGACCTAGTTGGATTGACCCGGTTATATCTTTTCTTAAGAATGACATCCTTTCTGAGGACAGGTCTGAAGCAGATAAGATACGTCGAAAGGCGCCACGTTTCTGGTTGTCCGAGGACCAGAAACTGTATAAACGATCCTTCTCAGGACTGTACTTGTTGTGTGTGCACCCTGAATCAATGGAAGCACTTCTGGAAGAACTACATGAAGGGATTTGTGGGAGCCATACCGGGGGAAGATCCTTAGCCCACAGAGCTCTGACTCAGGGTTATTGGTCGCCCAATATGCAGAGGGAGGCTCAGGATTATACTAAAAAATGTGATCAATGCCAGAGGTTCACCCCTAATATTCATCAACCTGGAGGGGCTCTAAACCCTCTCTCCAGTCCTTGGCCTTTTGCACAGTGGGGATTGGACATAGTGGGGCCATTTCCGAGGGCTGTAGGAAACAAAAGATGGCTTCTCGTGGGGACAGACTATTTCACTAAATGGGTTGAGGCCGAGCCCTTAGCAAATATCAGAGACGTTGATTCCAAGAAATTTATCTGGAAGAACATCGTCACTAGATTCGGTATACCACACACACTTATCTCAGACAATGGCGTTCAATTCGACAGCAAGGCTTTTAGGAAATATTATGGTGATATGGGCACCATAAATAAATACTCCACCCCAGCTTATCCTTAGGGAAATGGGCAAGCCGAGGCCGTTAACAAGGTCATAGTCAGTGAGCCGAAGAAAAGGTTAGACGATGTGAAGGGAAAATGGGTAGAAGAACTCCCACATGTTTTGTGGACGTATCAGACTACACCGCGCAGGTCCACGGGAGAAACGCCATTCTCTATGACTTATGGAGCCGAGGCGGTGATACCTCTGGAATCTGGTTTTCCCACCCTGAAGACAAGTACTTTTAGTCCGGAGAATAACGATGGCCTCTTGGAGAAAGGTCTTGATTTACTTGAGGAACGACGTGATGCAGCTATGGTCCAAATGGCTTATTATCAACAGAAGCTTAAACGGGGATATGATGCCCACGTGAAACTAAGGCCACTCACTCCTGGGGATCTTGTATTAAGAAAAGTTGTGGGCACTTCTAAGAACCCAGCTTGGGGTAAGCTAGGACCAAACTAGGAAGGCCCCTATCGCATTGTTTCAGTAGCGGGCATAGGGTTGTATCGGTTAGCTGACCTAGATGAAAGAATTGTACCACGCCCATGGAATGTAAATAACCTTCGAAGGTATTATTATTAATAAAATGTGCTTTTGTTAGTTAGTAGTTCAAAGTTATAAATACCTCAGGGGCTTGCAATTACTATTATTAAGTGTCAAACAGAAACTTGGTTAAGTATGGTCCTCGGACCACAAACCTTGTGAAAATTGATATCTTGTCATTTGTTAAACAGAACCTTAGTTATACCGGGTCCTCGGACCTCCTACTTTGGGAAAATTAACATTTGAAGTTACTATTATTAAGTGTCAAACAGAAACTTGGTTAAGTATGGTCCTCGGACCACAAACCTTGTGGAAATTAATATCTTGTCATTTGTTAAACAGAACCTTAGTTATGCCGGGTTCTCGAACCTCCTACTTTGGGAAAATTAACATTTGAAGTTACTATTATTAAGTGTCAAACAGAAACTTGGTTAAGTATGGTCCTCGGACCACAAACCTTGTGGAAATTGATATCTTGTCATTTGTTAAACAGAACCTTAGTTATGTCGGGTCCTCGGACCTCCTACTTTGGGAAAATTAACATTTGAAGTTACTATTATTAAGTGTCGAACAGAAACTTGGTTAAGTATGGTCCTCGGACCACAAACCTTGTGGAAATTGATATCTTATCATTTGTTAAACAGAACCTTAGTTATGCCGGGTCCTCGGACCTCCTACTTTGGGAAAATTAACATTTAAAGTTACTATTATTAAGTGTCAAATAGAAACTTGATTAAGTATGGTCCTCGAACCACAAACCTTGTGGAAATTAATATCTTGTCATTTGTTAAACAGAACCTTAGTTATGCCGGGTCCTCAGACCTCCTACTTTGAGAAAATTAACATTTGAAGTTACTATTATTAAGTGTCGAACAGAAACTTGGTTAAGTATGGTCCTCGGACCACAAACCTTGTGGAAATTGATATCTTGTCATTTGTTAAACAGAACCTTAGTTATGCCGGGTCCTCGAACCTCCTACTTTGGGAAAATTAACATTTGAAGTTACTATTATTAAGTGTCAAACAGAAACTTGGTTAAGTATGGTCCTCGGACCACAAACCTTGTGAAAATTGATATCTTGTCATTTGTTAAACAGAACCTTAGTTATGCCGGGTTCTCGGACCTCCTACTTTGGGAAAATTAACATTTGAAGTTACTATTATTAAGTGTCAAATAGAAACTTGGTTAAGTATGGTCCTCGAACCACAAACCTTGTGAAAATTGATGTCTTGTCATTTGTTAAACAGAACCTTAGTTATGCCGGGTTCTCGGACCTCCTACTTTGGGAAAATTAACATTTGAAGTTACTATTCTTAAGTGTCAAACAGAAACTTGTTTAAGTATGGTCCTCGGACCACAAACCTTGTGGAAATTGATATCTCAGTTACTGTTCTTATTCTTATCACATGCTTTGTGGAAATCACTATCTTACTATTCATTAACTTAGATCTTAAGTTCTATATCATTAAGTGTTAAACAAATTTTTGCAAGGAATAACCCTCAGACCTTACATCCTACTGAGAGTAATACTTCACATTACAAAGGTTTAACCATCATATGGGTCTTTTAACTAAGGCATTGATTAATGTCCAAACTAAGTTATACAGCTGTTTTGAAGTTATAGTTGTTTGATTGGTGGAGTTAGACTTATTTATTCTGTTCTCCCTTTAACTATTTATTAGTGAGAACTTTCATGACAAGCACAAAAAGAATAAAGTAAAACAAATACAACATGAATGAAGTTGAATAAAACTGTTCTTCATTGATCATATACATCAAAAAAAGGGGGAAGAGTACAAAAAGTTCTATCCTAGGCCTTAAGCTTGTGGAGGGGGGTCTTGGAGGGAGCTGCTGCCAGCCTCGGTACTCTTCAGTTCCAGCTCAAAGGTGGACAAAACTTGCTTCCCTTTGTCTGTTGAAGGGATGAGGGGCTCCATGTCTTGAACTTGCTCCTTCTCGGCGCCATCACACTTGTCCTTCTCTTTATGGGAACCTTCAGGTTCTGTAGGATCAGGAACAAGTTCTTGCATCACAGGAGGAAGGGCAAGAGAGGCTGCTATAGGAGGGTCTTCTATCTCTTGTATGTCTAGGGGGAGCTAGATGTTCTCGGGCTTCCTCAGCTCGGAAGCTTGAGGAACCCCTGCTGCATTCATGGCCTCTCCTTAGACCTGTTGACAGTACTCTCGGCACAATGCCGCGAAGGCCTCTGTCAACAGTTCTTGCGTTCTAGATACCTCCTCCTGATAGCTGGCCTTCTTCGCGGCCTCCAGTGCGAGCTTATGGCCGCGAGCCTCCTCCTTCATTTGCGTAAGCTCTTTCTCCAAGTCAGAACGTACTCGTTGGGCTTGAGAGAGCTCGTCGTCCTTTTGGCGAAGAAGCTTACACTGCCCCTCCACTTGGGTCTCCATCGTCTTCAAGCTGGCCTCGGCACCATCTCTCTCTCTCTTTTCAAGTCGGCCAGCTGCGACGTGATCTTCCCGTTCTCTGCTAGGGCTTGGCCTAGGGACCTTTCTGTCTCCTGCCTTAGCTCTTGCTCCATTCCAGCTCGCTTCCAATAGTCCTCCACGAACTTCTCGGCCGCAAAAACTTCTTGGATGGACTGCGAAAATGTCAGGAGGTTAAAAATGGTTAAGTGTCTACAAATGAATCTAGAGTACAAGTGAGAGGTGGAACTTACAGAGCTAAACCCCTTTTTAATGAAAGGAATAATTGAGGCTGGCCCATATTTTCCAAGGTTTCCATGTCCTTGGGCAGCAGAATAGGGCGCTCCAACACCTCGGCCAAATGGTGGGCGTGGCCTTGTTGGACTGCCCTAATGCTGGAGTGGCAGGGAATGGGTGCGTCGTCCAGTCTCAAGTCAGGAGACCAGGTAGCTGGTGCTCGGCGCACCTCGGCCACGTCTCTGATCTCCCCGCTTTCAACTGAGCGGGCGCGCCCTTTGCCCTTGTCCAATTTCTGCTGCTAGGCCGGCGCGGGCTGTTTCATTTTCTTTTGCTTTTCACCACCAGCCCCCTCGGCCTCTGCCTTCCTTTTCTTCTTGGGATCTTTGGCCGGAGGCTTGGGGTTGGCTGGAGGAGGAGGAGGTGGTGGTAAAGCTGGGGGAACTTGGGACCCCCTCGTTCCCTTCTTTGCCACTCGTACGCCTCTCGCGGTCATAAGGTCCTTCAGCTTGTCCATCTCTTCAATGGAGCTATCGTCTGGACCGCTATCACTAGACCTGCGATCCCAGAGGCCTCGGTTGCTTCTTCTTCCTCATCCGAAAGGACAACAAACGGGTTTCCGCGAGGTTGTGGGGCGTCCTCGAGCTGAAACTGTTCTATCTCCTCGTCTAACGTGTTCAAAGAAGACACTTACTCCTCCGGGACAGCAATTGCTTGAGAGTGTGTGGCGAGGGGGATTGCCGCTATGGGCTGTGTGTATAATACGGTGTGAGGGGCGTCAGGAATGTCGTGGTCAGCCAAGAAGTGGGGTCGGGCTACGTGAATCCTCTTACGCCTTCGGTCACCCGCGATTATTGCGTTCTCGATCTCCTGGAAGTCTGAGGAGATAGGGTCGTACCCTAGAATCAAATGAGCCGCCCTAAGTTGTAAGTCGGCACTGACGAACACCTCGGAGCGTAGCACTCGATTCAAATCTACAACGTTGCAGTGGCTTAAGCGTGGGCGCACGTTTTGCTTATCTGCAAACAAAGACATCCAAATAAACAAACATGGTCAGATTCACAGAACATATAATAAATTAAAGCTAGACGCTCAAGTAAATGCAAATGCACATTCCTAGATGATAGAGGGAGTTATGGGGTGGGAAATTAAATCCTAAGGTGTCGCACCTGGATCTCCCCACTCAACTGGGCAGTGGGGGCCGTCGTGCCAGTTGCTAGAGACGATGAGGTAGTCATCCTTCATGCCTTTATTGGACTTGGGCAAACAGGAGATTAACCTAACTATGCTAGAGCGGGATTTGATGTAATAACCTACTCCAGTGAGTTTGTGGCATTCGTACATAAAGACGACATCATGCCAGGTGAGGTTCAGACCCATCTGCTCGTTTAGAGCATCGACGCTTCCTAAGACCCTAAAAACATTGGGAGCGCACTAATCGGGGCACAATCGGTGGTTGCGAAGATACTCCCTGGTAACGGGTTTCATTGGGAGGGTCATCCCACCTTCTACGAAGGCGACCATTGGGATGATGACCTCTCCGGTTTTCCTAGAACTGGCCACGGCTTCCGCCGGGCAGTATTTTAAACCTACGTCGCTGGGAATGCGATACTTGGCCCTAAAACCTTCCATCCCAGCGGCAGAATCTACTAGACACTTAAACTTTCCCATCAGAAAGGAATGAAAGACTAAGTTCTAAGAGGGAGAACAGTTAAAAGGGGAGCCGAGGACAGGATCCGCGGGGAAAGGGTTAAGGAAAAAGAATAAGAACTTACAAATTTTAAGTTGTGCGAATTTCCATGGATTTCTGCAGACAAAAGGTGATGATTGATGTTTTGATGGGATTAGCTTCTGAGGAAATAAATGAGGGCGCAGGTTCCCGAAGCGTCACGACGTGCGGGAAGCAGCCTCGAAATTGCATTTGTCCCGCCCAAATTTTCATGGAGTAACAAGGGCCGTTGGATACTCATCTCACCGTTGAACGTGGGGGACTAGGTGTAACTTACAGTAATAAATGCGCGCATTTTTGAAAATAAGACCGCCAAGTGGCATCCTCTGGAACGCGAAACGGTCTCCACACGTGCAGTTATGTACAAAACGTGTGGGGTAAGTTCTCGTTGGATCAAAACCCTATTTTTCTCCTCGGATGCTAAAAAATAGAGTTTTGAGGGGCTATTGTGGGAGTAAAAGGATCCAAGCAGGTATTTGGGCCTTTGGGCTCTAGCAAGGAGGGCCGATCTGCTCTGGAATTAAGAATTGGCTAGTACTACGAATTGGTCCATACGTCGAGTGTCCGAAGATACAGCCGAGGGTGAGCTTCTCCTCGGACAGATCCAAGAGGATTTGGAGATTCACTATGAAGGGCAAGGCAGAATTCTGGAAGGACTGTTGGTTTAAGGGGGAAACCCTGAGCCTTCGAGGTACACCGATGTGGGAAAAATACCAAAAGCAAAGGCTGCCACCTCCACATTAAAGACCCTGCACCTACCTCCCTGGCCGCATTAATGGGGAAGTGACTCCTGAACAGTAGGACTGAAACTTCTGGTCACTATTCAAAGGCACTAAGAAAAGAAATATCTAGGGAGGAGGGGGTTGGAGCAACACGTAAATAAAACATCAGGAAAAGAAGTATTTAAGGGGGATGAACGCCAAAGAAGGGGGGGGGGGGAGAAAAACAAAGAAAAAATTAAGAATTGTAATCTTTAAGAAAGAAAGAGAAATCATACAGGGAGAGTCCTCGGCTTACGTCCGAGGAGGTCCATTTGCAATTATCGTTTATTATTTACAAGTGTTTGTAACTTTTGGCCTGTTATCAAGTTCTCAGTACTTCTAACCTAGGTTTCAAGCCCACACTCTACAAGTTTCATTGTTTAAGGCTCATTGGGCCTGAGCCCGTAGTTGTCTTTGGGTCCAGGTACAATTGTGCACTTACATTTAGTACCAAATATTGTGATTAATTATGTTATTACAACATATTGGGAATATTTGTTTATTTTTTGTTAGTGTAAATATTGTGATTAAATTATTTTCTAGGTTTTATTAAAAAAATTAATATTGTGATTAATTATTGGGAATATTTAGTACTAAATATTGTGATTAATTATGTTATTACAACATATTGGGATTTTTTTTTTTTTTGTTAGTGTAAATATTGTGGTTAAAAAATGCTAGGTTAAAAAAAATTAATATTGTGATTAATTATTGGGAATATTTAGTACTAAATATTGTGATCAATTGTTAGGAATATTTAGTACTTTTAGGTCTTTATCATGGGTATGAAATGGATTAAGAGTTTGATACCTAAGATAGTATTTGTAGTCTTTTTAGCATAAATTATTTCAAGATATATTTGTTTAAGATTTGTAACAGAGATTTCAATGGATAAATGGTTGGTATAATATTTAAGTTTGATGCCTAGAATGATTTGGAATTTTAAAAGAATATGAAATTGGTAATGACTATTTTTGTATGTGACTTGAGGTGAGTATATGCAAATTTGGTTGAGGTTAGTATTAGTGGCATTTCATACGCAAAGTTTTGTGATTAATTGATGTTGATTGAGAGTTATAAATTTGTCACTAACACAATTGCACTTGATAATCTATAGGTTGACAATGATCTATATAAATATATACTACGGTGAACCCCTTAGCAATGCCAACCTCTATGACGGATTCCCATTTGAAGGTCCAGGTATCCAGTGCTACTATATGATGATACACCGTAAGCTAAAGACCCTAAATGATTTGAAAATAAAAATTATGAAATAGCTGCAAGTGAACCCTGCTTTGCATGACATACATATTACTTTCCGTTCTCCACATGAAGTCCTCAATCAATACATTAATTACAGATATATGGCGATAACAGAAGACAAACATGTGAAAATCATATTTAGCAAGATGCAGAAATGGGAACAAGTAGCAAATTTTGAGTTGTATGTCACTTTGGAGCCGGGTGCGGAAGTCGGTGTAAAGGAAATTGTACAAACAACTACATCTCTTTGCAGTCCTAGATGATCGATGCACCACATTGGGAGGCTATACACCCTGTTTTCAAGAGATACCAACAACAATTGAGAGCGAACCTGGCAATAGATATGAAGATCAATTTTGTACACATCGAGATGAATCCTCTACACTTCCAGTAGTTGAAGATGAAGACGAACACTATGTTGGGGAAGATCTTGACGATAGAGATGAGTACAAAGAGAGGATTGAGCGATGTGACTTTGACAAGGGTGTTGTTGACCATGAAATTACTCTCAATCCTCATGTTGATGATATGGATGAATGTAATGAAAATGATGCAGACGCTACTGTTAGAGTTTCGCATGTTACAAATACGACCCCCGTTTATGGACCTCCTGCCTCATCATTTTATGCAAATACATGAGAAAATATGGTGTTACTGAAGTTGTTCAGCAAGCATTTGCTTCTTCTTGGAATGCGAACATGAATTTTGGTATAGGGTTGATTTTTGCGAATAAAGAGGTGGTGAATCGTGCATTAACAATTTACACCGCAAAGCATAACATAAAATTTATGACTAGTAGGTCGACCAAAAGTAGACTGTATGTGAAATGCATGGATAGGTCATGCAAGTAGTACGTTGGGGTAGTCGTGAAGCCTAAACAAGGACTATGGATGGTCACATCTTATAGGGGTCCTCACAATTGAATGTCCCTTGGCACGGCCCTTGATGGTAGAATGATGGATTGTAACTTGCTTACCACATAATTTGTTCCAACGTTGCAACAAAATCACACAACAACAATTAAACACCTTAGAGATTTCATTAAAGCGAAGTACTATGATCATAAGCTTTCTTACTATAAGATATGGGATGCGAAACAAAAGGCTATTGCAAAAATATTCGGGGATGGGAAAAGTCTTATCAAAGGTTGAAAAAGTTATTATTGGCATACTTGGATCAAAAAACTGGCACCCGATACTAGTATCACATCAAACTGAGGCAGGAGTTCGGTGATACAATATTGCGCTATGTATTTTGGGCTTTCGCTCCATGCATTGAAGGATTCAGACATTGTAAGCCAGTGATCAGTATTGATGGGACCCATTTGTGTGGTAAATATCGAGGGGTGTTGTTGGTTGCAATGGCCACCGATGCCAACAACAAGGTTTTGCCTCTCGCCTTTGCCGTTGTGGACAAAGAGTCAGGGCCTAGTTGGAGGTGGTTTTTAGATTGCTTCAGGATTTCACTGGGGATGTAATAGCAAATAAGGACATCTGTGTAATTTCTGATCGACATAAGGGTATTCAAAACGCAATTGCAAATTGGCCTACAGATGATGATGGACGAGTACGAGTATTTCACAAACATTGCCTTCGACATGTTGCTAGCAACTTCAACACGCATTTTTAGGACGCCACTTTAAAGTCATTGGCCTTGAAAGCAGGGTATGCTACTCAAGAAGCTAAATTTGAGTTGTACATGCAACCTATCAAGAAGCCGAGATCGAGGCCCTTAGGAAGAAACTAAGAACCGGGCAGCAGGAAAGTGAACCCAACTCATCAATCATGCCATACACATATCTAATGAAAGAGGATCTAGACATTGGACCCAGCTATATGATGGTGGATACCATTATGGGGCTATGACAACCAATGTCTCGGAGTGCTTCAATGGTGTACTCAAAGGTGCTCGTGGCCTGCCCATTGCTGTAATGGTTAAATTCACTTGGAGCAGACTTGTCACGTATTTCCATGATCGACACAAAGAAATTACTCATGATCTCTCGGAGGGCAAGGTGTGGAGTAAATATGTCTTAAAAATCTATGATGCAAATCTAAAAAAAACTAAAACACACTAAGTAATGCCGTTTAATAATGTCCATGGTATATATCAAGTAATGACCGCATACAACATCCATAGCTCTTGGAGGGGACACCATAGTCATGAAATAAACATATTGGCCAGAACATGTGGTTGTGGAAAGTGGCAATATCGAAAGATCCCTTGTTCACATGCAATTACAATTCTTCAGTACTTAGGGCAAGATGCGAGTAGATATATTGACCCATGTTATAGTTTGGAGAATGTCATTCGCACCTACTCATACCAATTTGTGGTGCCAAAGCCAGAGTAATTGTGGAGGGATGTCGATGGTCCAAAGTGGGTGCCTGACCTAGACCTGTTGCGGACCAAAGGTCAACCTGTGAAGTCTAGGATACGGAATGAGATGGATAGGGTCTAACGAGAACCGGGAAGTCGGAGGCCAGATTCTAACTTAAGGGAGATTCAACAAAAGCAAAGCTATGGACTATGTCATCAACATGGCCATAACCGTAGAATATGTCTGCTTTCCGTGGGGCTTCGACAAGCAGTAATGATCCAAACTAGGTAAGTGATGCTTTTATATAAAATGCCATGATTGTATCAATTAGCCAAGTTGCGTAGATTAGTACCTTTGTTTTGGCTTTTGGTACGTAACGACAATATTTCAATTTTTGTCAGGTATGTAGATACTCAATTTTGGAATGACATTGTAGATGTAAATTGTGGTTTTCTTTATTGTGTATTCGAACTTACTACTGGGTTGTATCGGCACAATAATTATTTTGTTTATCACTGAATGCACTTGTAATCTAAGTATTCTATATCCAATGTAGCTATTTCTAGATTGTGATATTATGAATGTTTAATTTTGTCTTTCAATTAGTTGTTAATTATTTCCATTATTTCCCCCCTCTAAAACATGGTATTGGGTTGTGATTTTTTACTTGCCTAAAATCCTATGTTGTAATCAAGAAGCGAGATTGCCATATTGTGGAGGGAATGTGTAGTCATGAAGCAAGATCCAGTAGAAGTCTTGTCATTATGGCCTTGTGTAATGAAAATGTGTTTCTGTAGGATTGAAAAAAAAAAAGCGTAAAACTCAAGTTTCTAGTCCTCGAGTACTGTGTAGAACTCGAGGTTCTAATCCTCGAGTACAACTCTATTTTTTCTGGGCTCTCTACCTGAAAACTCGAATTGTGGGAACTCGATTACTAAATGTAGAACTTGAGTTTGTAGGACTCAAGTTCTAACTTAACAGAAATCGAGATCTATGAACTCAAGTTATGTTTTTTTTTTCCCCTCAAGCCATCAGGCCCTTCTGATACACCTGCCAGTATTCTCTTGAGTAACAAATGAAGAGAATTTTTGGATACCATTAGATTCAAGAAAATTAATTCTGAACTTCACTTGGATAGTCTCCACTAGACAAATTGAAAAAAATCCTAATCTAGATTAAGCATAATAAACAAGCGTACTTGAAATAGACTGACACAACTAGCTTTTCAAATTCCTAGCAAGTTACAATGACAGCAAAGGAATAGTCACCGAATAATGTTATAGCAAAGCATAGTTTGATACACTTTCACTAGTTTACATGGAGAAACCCACAGAAGTATAATTATTCTATAAGCTATATATTGAGTTCAAAGCTACATGTCTGATTTTTGGTCTACTAGCAAACTCTTTAATGCTACCATGGTTCAAAAACATTAAATGACCCACAACAATGGATAGCACTTCTTCCTCTGATGGTAGTGCTCCTAAATGCTGACCATTCATCCACCTTTAATTTGAACATATACAAGAACCAATTAGACAACTACTATACACAATAATAACTTGCACACTATTAGACAATTGACATTTAGCCATATCAGAAACTAAAGCTTATTTTACAAACTTGGATATTGATCATGGTAACAGTGGAGGACAATGTCAATATGAGCAAATGGTGGCAAGCCTTCCTATTCCAGCAATGCATAGCCATCTTGGTTCACAATATTACCCAAAGTCAATCCATAACTTCTCCAGTCAATGCTAGTTAATATCTTCACAGATGATGGGGGAATTGACCAAGGCATGAAATCTTTAAAGCACAAAACCTAAATATAGGAAAAAAAAATTCACAATCATCCAAATCCTTTATAACGAGAACCCAGGTTCAAATCCCCCCACCCACCACTTATCGAAACAATTGAATTACCAAAAAAACTAAAAAGAACTAGCCAAATAAACTAACTAAAACAAGCATTACTGGTAGTAAAAGTAGTTTGCTTAGATATTAATCTACATTTCCTCTAATGAACTTCATTGGTCTTTAAATTCTTTCTTCAGATAGTCAATTTGAACACATCACATCATATCAAAAAAATTTTATGCTGAAATTCATTTGCACATGGTTTGGACTATATTAACCCATCATTCCAATATGATAAAATAGCATACCTAAAGACATGGGATAAGTATATTACCAAATTCAAAGTAGATTATATTTTTAACAATAGATTATTGAGTAATAATTCAACAGCATCTTTTGTAAATTTGAAATATATGAGAAAGTTGTCTTGGATTGACCTAGGGGCAGTATAGCCTAAGACACTTACCTTTCTTCTATCCCAAAAGTCATTTGCACATGGTTTGGACTTTGGACTAATATACTAATCAATCATTCCAGCATATGATAACATTAGCATACCTAAAGATATTGTATTGCCCAGTTCAAAGTAAATTAGATGGTAAACACTGGATTAAATTCATAATAAATTCATCTGCATGCTTTTGTAAGTCTTGGATTGATCCAATGATAGCATAGCCTAAAAAATGCACGAACTTTACTGCATACTTTGACAAATTTAAATAAAAGGAAATGTGAAATTCATGACAATGAAGGAAGTAAATTGTTTCACAAGTTTCAAAGAAAGTTGTCCAACAATAGGAATGGGCTTTAATCCTTCCACTTTCCTATATCAAGGTGGGAGCAAAGATTGACAAAACTCTAACCAAACTACAACTTGATCAGATGATATTTTTAAAGCATGTATTATGGGAATTGAACTTGAGTGACATCATGACAACGTAAGAGCCTTACTGGTCAACAAAGCTATTCATATGTTGATGTCTGATTTGCTTGATATTCAATAACCGTTTGGCCTCTATATACAAACAAATCCTAAAATTCAACATCTTATTGCACAAACACATTTGTATAAATGAAAAGGAAAAAAAAAAAGTTGATTGAAAACATCCTTGCCGTTGACATATTTAGGCTCTCTGGAACCAAAAAAATAATATTTCTGAATTAGTGCTCATAGATCTGACTCTATGCCTTTTGTACCTGATCGTATCATGGAGCTTACATTTTTTTTGAATAAGTTCATGGAAGTTACATCTTTTGCCATTATATATTCGATTAGGAATTAATTATGAAGAAAAATCAAACCATGATCTATAATAGGTGTGGTAAAAAAAGCAACATTTTACAAATATATCTAGCACGCAACTTCTGCATTCAGTGGCAACTGAATTTATCATCATAAAGTTCTATAGCAAAAAAATGTTACATAGCTGGGCTTTAATGATTCTTATGCAGAATACAAGCAAATGCAAGTGATCCAATTTCCAATCAGAATTCATATTTTAATAAGATATATTTGATAGTTATTCTTTGTTATAAAAGAGCTCAAATGATGTAAAATTGAAGAAAAGAAATATACCTCACTGTTAGCACCACATGGTCTGAAGCAACTACTGGTTGGCTCTAATATTTCACTTATCAAAATGACATCTTCCATCACCAGTCCAGTATTCCTAAGGCCTTCTGTGCAGCATGCTATTCCACTCCCAACCTTGAGATGCTCCCTAACCAGAGGTTCATAAATAGATAGATCATCAAGTGTGTCCAAGTTCCAACGGGGCTTCATTTCACTATCAAACAAAGTTAACATCCTAAACAACTTGATTTAAGATTATGTTATTAGATACATCCACTAGATTATTTACTTAAAGTTGATGGCTGGCAGGGCAAAAGCCATCTTCATTAGGAAGTAAAAAAAAAAAACAAAGTGGTAAATTTGCAGGTTACTTTCATCCATATATGCTCAAAACAAAAACCTGATGTACATGCAAATTTCTGGTTTTTTTATGAATGTTTTTTTACCAATGAATATACAATATCATTTTTTAAGTTCGCCTAATGAAGAAACAAAATGCCTAGCCTACACAGAAACTAAGAAAAAGGGGGCAAAAACTAAACATTTTAGCATAAAACAAAAAACAAAAAACCAGAAACTGAACTAAGTGAACCATATTTCTAGTAATTAACAATGCATATCACAAACAACATAGCATTTTACGCTTATGTTGTCTCGTGTAGTGTTTGGTATGTGGGGGAGGGGGTACTGCATCTCCTTGGTGAGACTCCTCTCGTTGGTACAAAGATGGAGTTACAACCAAACAATAGATTACATGAATTCTAATACCAACCATAACAGCAGTCGCGAAATTATTCATTACATTAAATGACTTGTCATACCATGGGGCCAGTCTTGTGTCTTGCTTTGTGACCACCTGTCCCACAAGGAGGTGCTTTTGTTGTGCGTTTAGGTCAACCTTGTGGGGGTGAGTGTAACCCAACTACCTGCTCATTCTCAACATGCACATCTGGCTGTTTTGCTTGACTCCCAACAACTGAAGATCCTACAATTGTGGGGGAGGGTGCTGTAGCAGATGAAACGTGAGTGAGGCCCGTAGTCATGGGATTTGTATGCAGTTCAGGAGTTGGCATGAATGACATGGAGTGACTATGGGGTGGTACATGGTCTATATGACCAATGTTGTACGAGGGGGATTGAGTGTGCATAACAGGAGGGGTCTTAGTGAAATCAAAGCCGAGATCAAAGGATGGCGGAGTAAGTGAAATATGAGTGGGGTAAGAAAATGTACGTGGGGTAGGTGAAGGGATCTCGGGGTGAGAAGATGCATGAGCAGTGGGTAGAGGGATCTCTTGGTCAGGAACTACATGAGCAGTACGTAGAGGGATCTCTAGGGAAGGAGATGCATGTGGGGGTGAAGGGGGATCTGGCCTATTGACAACCTAATAGGGTGCAACACGCTGACCATGGCTATGGTCGACAGGAGTTGAGCTCGTGCTTGGTCGTCCAGTATCTTTTGGCGCCTCTGGATTTGCCCTATTGGTATCTTCCAAGGGAAGTTGGGCAATTATACGGTGAAGGCGATCCACTGCCTTAAGTACAGCTGTAATCTGCTTGTACTCAGACTGCCTACTGCATAACGCGTCAACATCTGCTTGTGACTGGCAACCTGCAAGTAAATAAATACAATTAGTACATCTAACACAACAATGGTGATACACAACAAAATTTGAAAATAAAGGTCGAAGCAATTACCATAATAATAAGTGTAGCAGTAGTGTGGTCGATGAACCTCCAAGTCACCCTACCGTACCAATGGAAGTATGGATGAGTAGGCGACATATCACCCTCTAGTCGTGCTCCATGACATATTAATTGTGCTCGACTATTCCATACTTGGATATGGCCAACATGTTTGTCCCTCCAATTCACGTTGGTCTTCCCCCTCAGGTCTATGGCATGAAGGGCGTCGTTAGTATCAACATTTGGAGGGATTTCTTGTACCATCCCAAACTGACGAACAACACAGTCCGATGTATGTTTCTCTACTAGCTAGAAACATACAAGCGACACCCGCGCCGTCCACATGTCCCTTCCTACGACACAGAACGCAAGTAGATGGCCTCATTCAGCTTCATATGGTTGCCATACCACATGAAATAGCCAAATAAAATGGCAACACATTATGCAATGTTCCACTATTTTCAACTATGAGCTATTTTACAGTGATAGCAGTATACAATAGTCATAAACAATAGAAGAAACACAATTTGGGTACTTGGTTGGGATGCATAGAATCTAGAAGCTGACGGTACCGGACCAAACAGATTTTGGCGGGACTATTCCTCATGCTCACGAGTCACGACCCACACGGTCCTACAATCGTAAATTTAACATTACATACCATTAAGTTTATACCAATAAATGATTATCTAAACATATGATTAGTGGTGGAACTAGAAATTAATAACACTTGTATTATATATCAATCATAACATATGACCTTAGTGGTTGTATAATGATATATAAAAATAAATAAAAATCCTATTAATTTACAAAATTTGAGGAATATCAAGATTAAAATTTTATTTTCTATGTCTAACAATGTGTCATGTCGTTTAAAATTATGGATCTATTTCCAATAGAAAGAATCGGTCAAGGAAGAGACTTACTTAATGGACAATGGAGAAAGTGCAAATGGTGGGCCATATGCATCATCTGGTGGGAGGTCCATACTTGGGCACAAAAAAAAGAGAATCTGACTCATGCCCAATACTAAACCAGTATCAAGGCCCCACAAATCTGACTAGTACCTCTGTCGGTTGCCCTGCATAACTCTCTGTACAATCATGCAAGGCAAGCGCTCCCCCAATTGTATCGAGGTGGATTGCAAAGGTCACTCAACATCTGCAACCATATCGTATGCATCCTATTGCCAGACTTGTCGGTGAAAATTGTGTCCCCCATGAATGCTAGAATATAACACCTTGCATATTGATGCACAACCACCTCTGTTGCACCATCGAGCAACCCTTGGTCAACTTTTTCAAGTAGCCTATTAATTTGGATCCTTTTTTCCATTAAGCACCACACGATTAGTAGCAATTCCAAGCATATTCTGACATTCATCAGTCCATGTCAAGTCAGTTGTTCCAACAATTGCCTCACTATCGATTGGAATCCCCAAAAGAACCTCCACATCCTGTAATGTGATCGTTGTCTCACCATGTGGCAGGTGGAAGGTGTGGGTTTCAAGCCGCCATCTCTCAACGAAGGCCGTTATCAAGTTATGATCAAGCTCTCTAGATGGGGTCTTATACAGCCCCTCTAATCCAACTCTCTTGACAATGTCGAGGACGCGATCATCCACCACTATCGGGCGTCGTTTTCAGAACTCGTCATTACGATCATGGCATTTTAGTGCCCCCGAATCCTGCACATGATAGAACCATGGTGATGAGATGCAATATGCCATAACCTTTGTATATATGATTGTAGCTATTGATCCCAAAAAACAAAAATAAAGCGGTTATCAAGGGAAATTAAAATATCATCCCAAAAAAAAAAGCAACAACAGGAGAAAAATAAAAGGATGCAATGCATTTGATACATTTGTTTTTAGCCGTTTATCCTGCTACTTATGCCGTGCATGCTAGTGTAAACATTGCCACAATAGCAATCCAACCCATTACCCACCATGTTTACAACGAATATATACATCAAAATTTGATTCTCTCTGGCTCTCACAATTCAATTTGGTTATCTTAGTCCAATGCTAAAATACTGAAACAATCAAACCTCTCTAAATCTTATCAATGGTAATGTCTTTAATTATCTAAGTGTAACCTTTATGTAAGGGTGTGCAACAATCAACTAATCTAACTCAACCCAACTAATGGGCATAACTATGCATTCAAAGCTAGTAATATCATTGACAAACTTAGAATTTTAGAAATGAGAAAAAAAATCAACATAATGTCAAAGGATAAGAAGAGAATATAGAAATTCAGCAGGTGGTCGGTTTTAGTTTTACCTCACTTTCCCAAACAGTGCACGATCGATGTTCTTTTAGAAACCTTAACACCAAACCCTCTATGGGACCAGGACCGAACTCATTAGGGATCTCAGCAACAACGACAACCATACTGCACGAAGTTTAGGGAGTCAAGAGTAATATAAGCACATGTTGAAAATAAATTGGCAAGGATCTCAATGTATAGCCTAATTTCTTGCACAAACAATAAGTATGACAATCAACCACAAGGAATAAAGATACATATAAAAAACTCAATATGCTACCAACAATTGTAAAAGCAAAGCTTTATGTTAATATTAAAGAAAGAAAGCTTAATTTGCAGCACAATTCTGACACCGAACTCTTTTATGTTTATTATGCTTATTTGGATACATGCTTATTTGAAATTCACACAATACAAATCATTCCAAATAAAAGTAATTTTTCATGAGCATTAACAGGAACTCAAAGCTTTGGGTTCTGGATATAGGCATATTTTGCTTATAATATCTACATAAATAAAATTAAAAAAAAAATTAAAAAAAAAGCTAGGACAAGAAGAGAAGCAAAATATACTTATCAATTAAGAAAGAGAAACCATACCCCTAGATGAAGTCCATGACAGCATTGCATAAGGTTGGATATTTATGAACTATAAAGAGACTTATTTGTGCATGACAGTCACTATTATTATTAGGCAAAACTACACTATTGGTCCCTGAAATTTACCCTGTGTGCTCAATTGATCCCTCAAGTTTGAAGCGAGCACAATTAATCCCTTAAGTTTTAAAACTGAGTTGTATTAGTTTTTTTACTAACTGTTGTTAACGGTGTTACTTATGTGGCTAACGAAACAATGACGTGGCATTTTTTTTAATGACATGGCATGTTTTTAATTAAAAATAATTTCTACTTAGATGAAATTGAAAAGGCATTGACCTAATTAAAAAAAACAAATCTTCTATTTGTTTAAATGACGGAAAGAGAGAAGGGGAAGAGAGAGTCACAAGCCTAGCCGCCGGTGGAGACCAAACCCAAGCCTAGCCGCGCAACAGCCATGGAATGATAAGAATTTCCCATTTCTCTGTCTCACAAACCCATCCTCTCTCCGACTCTAGCCTCCTCCAACTCCTCAATCCAAAGCCACATCGGCAGCCATGGAAGCCGACCAAAGTACCACCACTATAGAAATCAAGGGAAAAGAGTCCCAACTTCATAATTTCTATTTTTAAAAACGTGGGTTGTTGATTTTAGCGCACGAAATAAGACCCTGTGAATAAATTGAATGCTATACCACTATTACTAGTATATATTCAACTAAAAAACTACTACTATACAAAACCAAAAATCATTTTCCTGAAATTCCCTTTAAATTGCCAAATACACATAACAATCAAAAATTAGAATCCGTAACCTCCAAACCCGTAATATCTCTCACCTATTTATTGTGAGTTGTGACACACACGAGCTGCGTGAATAAAATTGCTTCTGAAATTTTATAGAGACTCAGAGAGAAAAAAAGAATTAGAAAAGTTTCAGTTTTTAGGGTTTCACAGAAGAGAGACAGAGAGAATGGGACATTGCTTTTCAGATTTATATGCATAGAAACCATAGGTAAAAGTATAATACCTGAGATAGGAGGACGAAGGCAGTCAGTGGTTGTGCAAGAGGAGGAAGGAGGCGGGTCAGTGGCTGTCGCCGGCGGCTGCTGGGGCTTGTGATGTCGCCAGAATGATGAAATTCTTATCATTCCATGGCTGTCGCATAGCTAGGCTTGGGTCTGGTCTCCACCGGCGGCTAGGCTTGTGGCTCTCTCTTCCCTTCTCTCTTTCCGTCGTTTAAACAAATAGCAGATTTTTTTTTTTAATCAAGTCAATGCCTTTTCAATTTCATCTAAGTGGAAATTATTTTTAAAATTTTTTTTAATTAAAAACATGTCATGTCATTAAAAAAATGACACGTCAGTGTTTCGTTAGCCACATAAGTAACACCGTTAACAATAGTTAGTAAAAGGACCAATACAACTCAGTTTTAAAACTTAAGGGCTAATTGTGCTTGCTTCAAACTTAAGGGACCAATTGCGCACACAAGGTAAACTTTAGGGACCAATAGTGCAGTTTCGCCTTATTATTATTATTATTTCTTTTAAGATCAGATATAAATTTCTGGATACAACTGTACTATGGTATCAATATTATGTAATTATTTGTGATTCTCTCAATCTTTAACATTATTTTATTTCATTGTAAGAAATGACTTTTTGGACACATCTAGAGACCTCTAAATTTCCTTTGATATTTAAGACCTATCTTTTAGGGTGAAAGGTTACATTAAAGTTGACTGAAGTATAGTATATAGATTTTATTATTTTGGTTTGATGACCCTAACAGGAAGTGGGTTAAAATGAGAATCCTTTGATTTTTAGAGTTTGAACTGAAATTATACAAACCTATGGTGCTCCCACTCATTAAAGCTTCTTGTTTCAAGACAAAAATGTAAAAAATAAAAATTAAGTAAAATGCTTCTTGTTTCCCCTCTTGAACACCTTCTCCTTGGGATTTCAGTTGGGAATTTTTCCATAACTGCAATAGGTAGGTAATTTAGTATTGTTGCATCTAAAGGAACAAAAAGAATATAGAATCCGTCATTCACATGAAGTGAAGTTTTCTTTTGCACATTAAGTCTACATGGTACTTGAGCTTAAAATTTAGCTTGTAATGGTTAAATTTATAATGATTGGCTCTCAAATGAATCACAACTTCACCACACACACACACACACACAAAAAACCTCATAGGCTAAGGAGAATACTGAAAAATTCTTATGTAGTGTTTTTTGAAATATGATTTTTGTGTGGAATGGGTTTAAAACCTTTTGATATGACCAAATTCTTGTTATGTGTTTGGTCATGTTAGACGTGTTCTAGATATTTCCAACATAACAAAGTGGTGGATTCCTATGTGGCATCTACAACTTTTCAAGCATACTTAGAGTTCCTAATTTAGTATAATGCTGCGATGAATGAGTTAACTAATCTCATTTGTACATTAGACAGGACATTATCTAAAGTACCTTGGGTTAAATTTTTGAGCAATAATGGCTAATTGTATCCTGTTCATTGTGTTCACCCTTAAACTCAGGGACAAGGAATTTAGTCTCTCTACACATGATGGCCATAAATATGAATCACCTGAATTTATCGTTTCCTCTAAAAATATCTTGTAGACTTTATTGATGACCAACAATCTAAAACACCCAGATTCTTTACTTCAACATATTTGGAATAAAAAACATTTCTAAAATAATGACCAGCAAAATCAGAAACCCAATATCATATAAAAATAATAAAAATAAAACAAAGTTTGCCCAGAAAATTTTACTTCTACCACACAAAATCACAAACAAACCAACAAATAGCACTAAGAAAACAAAAGTTTCAAACACCAAAGAAGAGAGAGAGAGAGAGAGAGAGAGAGAGAGAGAGAGTCCTTACTTGTGATGAGTCCCTACCAACGGAGCCACACAAAATCAATGTCTAAGGGAGAAAACGACGGGGCGAGGTGGAGACTGAGCGAGGCGGAGATGGAGTGACGTGGAGACAAAGCGACGGAGCGAGATGGAATGAGAGTGAGAGTGAGAGGGAATGAGACTGAGGGTGAGAGTGAGAGTGAGAGTGAGAGACTGTGAGATGAGTGTGCTTGAGTTTGAGTGAGTGATCTGAGTTTGAGTGAGTAATCTGGGTTTCTGTGATGGACACGTGGCTAAACTAAAATCGAGTTCAAAAGACTCATTTTTCATTTAAACTAAATCGAGTCCTTTGGACTTGATTTCTTTTAAACCAAACCGAGTCCAATTAACTCGATTTCTAGGCCTACGTGGACACTTTGTCCACCTCAGCTGCTGGCGCAATAGGAAAACCGAGTGCAATATACTCGATTTATAAGCCCAAAATCGAGTCCAAAATTTGTTAGATACCAAAATAGTTTCAAACATTGGCTAACTAATAATATAGTTTGGATTTAATAGTTATTTAAAAAAAAATAGAAGCCCCCCTCTATTACATAAACAAAAAGTCTTCAAAACTAAACAAAAATGATCCAAAACTTGGAGAATGAACATTGATTTTTTTTTTTTTTTTTTGAATGCAAAAATGCAAATTGAACCATTTAAGTTTAACTAAAATTCATTTCAGGGTTTTATCTTTACTTTCATTTAATTGAATCCTCTAAAAAATTTTATTTAATTTAGGCATTTTTTCAAATTCCATTAAAAATTTTTCCTTAAGTATGCAATTAACTAATGAAAAAATAATTGAAAGATAATTCTTACATAAAAATTCTATGAAATATTTTTATTGGTTTTATAGATTTTTTTTTCATGTGAGAAAAATATTTTTTTTAATGAAATTGGATGGAATGTTTAAATTGAATAAATTCAAAATTTTAGAGAACTCAATTAAATGAAAATAAAGTTATAGAACTGAAATAAATTGTAGTCAAATGTAGATGGTGTAAATTCAATTTGCATTTTATGCATAAAAAATATATTTGGGTTTTGTCCTCTTTTCCCCACATCCAAAATTAATGTGTGTGTACTCACGTAACGTGCACATAGCCATTTTATTATTTAAAAATATATATCATTTTAAAAAATAATACATGCAAATTGTGGGGAAGGCAAAGAATACTAGCCTTATTGGGCTAAGTCCAAGGAGAATGCAATTGGAAATAAACAAATTAATGTATAATGTAATGGCAATTTAATGGAAAGAACAGGTTAATGTGATTGGTGACGAAGTGTTTTGTCACTAACAGGTTGAACTCTAAGTATACAAAAAAATTGGTGACGAAATAATTTGTCGCTGAATCCATTAAAATTGGAAATTTTAAAATACAAAAATGAAATTAGTGACGAAATATTTCGTCACAAAATATGGTGAAATAAAAAGAATTAAAAATTAAAAAATAATTGGTAATGAATTTATTTTGTCTCTAAACATAATGTTTAGTGAGGAAAATATTAGGTGATGAATATTTTTATTCGTCGCCTATAATTTTTTTTATTAAAAAAAACAAAATTTAGTGATGAAAATTTTAGTCGCCACGACTTTCTGTGACCGAGATTATGTGACAAATTATGTTTCATCATCATAAGTTGTAGGTGACAAAATAAGGGTATTTAGTGATGAAAAATGTTTGTCACCATAGGTCTTGTTTGTTGTAGTGAAATGTGATGAAGACCTCAAAAATTGGAGTGTGAGGACCAAGGGAGACTACAGTAACAAGCATGGACAAGGGAGAAGGGAAGTTTCCTAGGGAAACATCTATCGCTTCCGCATTAAATGCACTGCAACAACCATGCCAACTACATTAATGGCTGAATGACACCTAAAAAATGTCAATACAACATATATCTTATTCAGCACATCCTCCAAAGAAATGATGGGACAAGTATCTTGTTGGAGATCAACTACCCTCCAAGTGGAGGGTTAAGATGGAAGTTGGATCACTATAAAATGGAGAAGAAACCCAATGAACCGGGACTGGCACCTAGAAATCAGGGAGATAATTACACTCAAATTTGTAACACCCCAAGTGTTAAAGGGCTCCTCGGCCATTTTGAGAAATGATGAATGCATTCTTTTGTCCTTGTTTAATCTTTTTTAAAAATTAATTGTAGTGAGCTCTGATCTAAGCCCAATCGTCTACTAAGCCCCTAATTTTTACTCCATACCCAAATATAAACATGGCCATTTCTATCAATTAAAGTTAACTAAATTTAGAATTGTTTTTATTAAAGAAAAACTAAAGTTAGATAAAGAGATCAATTTAAACAATTCTTAAATCTTGGAAGTCAATAATACAAAATTGATAGAGCCGGAGTTAGTTTACAATTGTTCCAAACTCAATGGTCTTTTTGCGTTTTGCAGGGGGAAATTTTTTTTTTTAATCCGGCTTAAATGGCTAAAAGATACCGCTTCGGCTTTACTCACCACCAGACCAAACTTGGGCTAGGCATGTGCAGTCATTCTGTGCCCAATTTCTTTGATACACTAATTGGGCCTTGAGCTTATCTTCCTAGACAGAACGGGCTGCTTGAGAAAAATATCACCCAAGCCCACAAAAAATTGATGGAACGGGCTATATGGGCAGCCATTTTCCCAGGCCCAGATTACGCCAAACTACAGAATAAAGTACCGGTGACTTTGAAAGTTGAAACACGTTGGGTGACCGTTCGAGCCGCTCGGGTAAGGGTTGCAGCACCGGCCCAACTGAGAAAGATGGAAATTTCTTGACAAAGTTCAACATCCTTGAATAAACAAGTAGATTTAATTTTCTCATTAAAAAAAAAAAGTAGATTTAATTTTTTTTTATTAAAGAAACAAATAGATTTAATTAGTTTTTGAAGTTTTGAAAAAAGAAAAATTAGAACATATATATGTTTTAATTTTCTACAGTTTTGAGTCTTTTGACATTCAAAATTTTGAGTTCTTGAACCCTAATTATATATATATATATATATATATAAATCAAATGACCCTAAACAAAAATAATAATACTAGTAATGAAAAAAGAACATTAGCTAACTAAATTAGTCACTGAAAAAGAGAAACTCATAGGTATTCCCTTAAAAAAAAAAAGTTCATTAACAAAACCAATTTGCCAATTTTTCTCCTATTAACAGCTCCAACTTCCAATTGTTGAGTAGTATAACCTAAAAAAAACAGACAAATTAATACTCATACCCTATACTTTAAAAAATATGTCAAGTCAAACCATACACAGATATTAAAAAATCTTTAAACATGTAGGTGTTTTTCTTTACACATTTTTAACGTTTCTTAAATGTGTTATCATACTAAAGAGGTTTAGGATTTTGAAAATGATTAGTTGGAGAGGGAGAAACAACATGGATGGAAGAATTTTTTTTTTTTTTTTAAGAAGTATCAAAAATTTAGGAAATTTTAAATTAGAAATTTATATGTCTAACCCTATTATTGACACTTTTTAAATATGTGAATCTGAGGTATTTTTGGTACGCAAAATAGTGAAACCAAACAAAGGAATCTTGCTATTAAAACTACAAACTTGGAAATTTTATCCCACAAATGAGTAATAAGGATAATATTTGTTTTATTTTGAAAACTAGAAAATAAAATTGACAATTAAGGTTTGTTTAGGATTCACTTATTTTACTGAAACTAAAAATTTTTTGTTGAAAGTACTATAAATAAAGAAAAAAAAGAGCTGAAATAGTACACAAGATCCATGAATAGTATCAAAAAGTACAGTGAGACTCATGAATAGTAGTAAAAATAAGCTGAATAGTAAAATAAGTTGACAAAAATAATTTTTGCCTACCACACACTTATTCAAACTTTTCAGTAATGATAAAGATAATCGCAATGGTATAGTGAGAGAGAAAAGGGAAATCTTAAATCTTAAAATCAATTTTTTTGGGCTAATTTTTTAGAATATTTTAGTATGCAAAATGGTAAAACTAAAATAGGAAATCATTGTTATTAGTGGTATAGCATTTTTCATATAAATATAGATAATTTCTTTACGCTCCATATATATATTCAATTATAAATGAATTCCTATAAAAAAAATTATAAATGAATTGATTGGTTTTTACTTTTTATTACAATGTTGATAATTTTTGATAAATAATTACTCCTTAAGAAAAATATAAATTTCAAAACGAATGGAGTAAATAAAATATTTTCTAATAACAGCTCTAACTGAACTCGGACTAGATGAGCCCGGTGTGGGATAGAAGTCGCACCCTCTCACCCAAAAACGTAACGACCAAAAAGAATCCAGCCTAGCTTACGGCCAAAGGAAATGGAACAAAATAGTAAATTTATAAAGGGAAACAGTATTTAGGTTTTGTATAAACCCGCTGCCCCAAGAAACCAAAATATTCTCCGGACTCTGTCCCTTTTTACAGTCTACACAAACAACAAATCTCTCTCACCGATTCGTTATAAGACGAAAAATTCATTGTCCGAGTTCAGACGACTCAGCGATTCTACTCGTTCATGGCTGTCCGTTTCAAATTCAGGAGCTCAACGGACTTCGACTCCATCGATATTGAAGGTCGACCGTCCATTTCGATTCGTGATCTGAAATCCAAGATCGTTCGTCACAAGAACCTCGATATCTGCCAAGACTTCGATCTCGTCTTCTCTGATGCCCTCACCGGTCAAGGTCAACTCTCTCTCTCTCTCTCTCTCTCTCTCTTAGCAATCTTTTCGAAATTTTGCAGAATTTGATATAAGTTACTTATTTATGAGAAATCAATCGCATGCTTAAAATAGTAAATTGAAAAATGTTCCAATTCAAAAATATCGAAGAGTATTCATTCATTTTTATTATTATTAAAATCTATTGTTCGTTAATTTGTTCGAATTTTAATTCAGAGTACTCTGATGAGAAATTTCAAATTCCGAGTGGGTCGAGTGTGATAATCAAAAGAGTGCCTGCTGGATCAGCTCCTTCTAATATGTAAGTTTAACTAAACTCTTTTTTGGCAATTTTATCTTGTAGCGGAGAAAATTTCAAATCTGATGTTTGTTTTGTGCTTCTTTTTACATGATATTACTTTTTTTTTCCTGTCCAGGGTGAACTTTAACACGATTGAGAATGTCCAGAACAAGCCCTTAAAGTTGGTTAATTCTACTCTTCCAATGGTATGTCAGCAAATTTGCTTTCCATTGAAAGGATTTTCAGTTATTGTTTCAACAAAAAGATTATAATTACTTGCTTGAGAAATGGTTTAGCTTCTTCTCTGCATTTCTTATAATTTGTGTTTGGAGTTTTATTGATGCAAGAAAATTAATACTCGCATTTTCTAGAGAGAGACGGATGTAGAGAACTAGAGGGAATTCACACTTCAATCTAAACCCAAATCTTAAATTCTTATTTTTACAATCAATTCAACAGTTCACAATGACTGTCATGTCATGTCATGTCATCATCATCCATGTGATGCGTTATACTCCTGCATTATTTATTCATCATGTAGTTATCACGCATTAAACGCCATGGGTTCTATGTTAGAATCTTTTTAAGAAGCAAATTACACGAAGGTTTTAAGGTTGGGATTTTGGGATTGACTCGAGGACCTTCAGGGCAGAGGCCAGAGAGCAAGTGCTGGTGAAAGTCCAATGTGCACATTTACGATATCGTTTTACTTTAGGAAAGGGCATAGACTCCTAAGATGGTTTTTTTACTCCCTTTTATCTCAACATTTAAATCACCTTGTTTGCTTATGTTACTTACCTATATGATTCTACACCTCAGTCGAACTTTTATATTTTGCAGAATGTTGAAGTGGATGACTTTGATGACTTTGGGATCGACTTGTATCCTGTTCCTGAGGCAACCTTTTCTGGAGAGGACCTTGATACTGACAAGAATGTATGCACTGGAAGTGATCATAGAAATGATGCTCTTACAAGGTATAGTTGTTTTTGTGGAACTTTTAATTATGCAGGATTGTTGTAGTTGGGTTAAACTTAATGGTTAATTCTTGGCTTATCCCCCCATTTTCATAATTAATTCTTATGTGTATTCAGATGCTTGAAGCCATCTAAGGAAGCATGTCAAAGACATGAAGGAAGTGACCTCAGTGAGGCTATTCCTAGGGGTATGTAACGTGTCCAATTGTATATTAGAATATCTTCAAGATGCAGCTTGATGCTTACCATGCCTAAATTTAAATGGCAGATCCTGCAGATTGTGGAGCTGAAGGGAATATGCCCCAGAAAAAGTCAATACTTAAAGTTGAAGAAGATAAAAATTTAGAAAGGTAGGATCTGTTCTTAGTCATATCCTTATTAGTTCTTTTGGTCATTTGGTTTCAAATATCTGATTCTGTGTACTCAATGGAATTACGAAGGGTGATTGATGCCAATCCTCCAGCCATGCAAAATGCCTACTTGCCATCAGAGCTGAAGTGCTCTCTCTGTGATTCATTTTTCAAGGAGGCTGTGATGATACCTTGCTGCCAGCATAGTTTTTGTCAGAAATGTAAGTTTTTTTTTTGTTATGTACGTGTTATAATTGCTTAAATCAAATTTTTCTTTCTTTATTTTTTAAGTTGTATGTTTCTTTTGAAATGTATAGACCGAAGCACAGAGCTCATGCATTCTTTTATTAACTGCCTAAAGTAAATAACAAAATGATTTGAGCCTAGTGAGAAACTTATGTTTCTTCCTTTACAAAATTCTACACGCAACCTCAATTTTTGAGAGGCCTTGCTGATCCTCAGTTTTTTTCTTTTTGTATCTGACATATTTGTATCTTGTTTGTGGATTTTTTGGTACAGGCATTCGTCTAGTGCTGCTTGAGAAACGAAGGTGTCCTAAGTGTCTTTCTACCAGATGCAGAGTAGAAGATCTACTACCAAATGTATCTCTTAGGCAAGCAATTGAACATTTCCTTGAGTCTCAAATTTTAAACACCGGTTCAGGCACTGCCTTTTGTCAATATGCTCCAGGTAGGAAAATTAGTTATACAAGTTTCCTTTCTTACACCTACTAAATTCCAGTGAATAACTAGTTATTAATCCAAAAGCAGATGGTGAATCTGGAATTCAAGCAAAAGATGTCTCTTGTGGTGTGACTATCCTTCAAAGAGAGCCAGAGCCCTACTCTCCCACTGCAACAGGGAGGGGATCCAATCAAATTATGTTAGAATCTGCTTATGACTTACAGATAAAAAATAATACATCCATGGGTGGCATTGGTATCAATCATTCTGGTGTGAAGAATCCTTTGAAAGCACCACCCATGTCACACAAGATAAACAAAATGAATGGACAACGACATGGCTCTTGTCATCCTGTGGACATCAAAAGTAGACCTGAGGACTTGGCTGCTTTTGATGATTTTCAAGGGGAAAGTCTGGCCATGCATGAGGAAGGTATGATCTTATCAAAATTCTGTGACCTCATTCTTTGGCGAATTCTCTAATTATGATATTCCCACTGTTAATAATATGTTTGAGCTGCATTCTGAATGACTGTTACCAGCTTATATAGTTCCTTATGATATTTTTTGTCTGCATGTATTTATCTCTACTCTGGGACTGGCTCTGTTGCTCTAATTTTTCTATTTCTGATGTTACCACAGCTGAATCCAGTCTGAAGAAAAAGAGGGGATTTTGGGTTAATAATGCTGCAGGTAGAATTTACTTCTACAGTGTTTTTGTAGCCTCACTGGAAACCTCTTTAAGATTCCATCTCCAATATATTTGTTTTCCCCATTCTGATGCATATGGTAAAATTGCAGGTGGAGACAAGCCTTTTTTGGAGTCTGGAAGATACAGAAAGGTACTAGCTTTCACAAAAAAACTTGCATTCGTGATATGTTACCAAGCGAAAATCTTTTTAATTTTTCAACAGCTATGCACAATTAAATCCTTTCATTCTATGGGGGGCATAATTGGCTTCCTTATGGACTAAGAATTTGGGATGCCCAGCTTGGGGGTCCAAATAGGAGTATTACTTAAGAATCTGAATCCTGACCTTGAGAATATTTTGGTGGGTTTTGTGAAGTTTAAAATGTTGTGCTCATGAACCTTTGTTTCTGGTCCATCAACTCTGATTCTAGTTAGATGAGTGTACCGATGTTTTCATCTCAAAGTCATGTTGTATTTGTCTAAGCCATATTGTGTTGGCGTTTTCGTTGTATTTTTCTCTGTTTATTTATTTTTTGGGTCCATTCCCCTGTTGCAATTAGCATGCCAACTTTTTCAGTTCATCTACTCTGACCCTTCTTAAAAGATTGTACCAACGCTTTCAGATAAAAGTCTTTGCATTTGTTTAAGCCAAATTGTGTTGCCGTTTTCATTTCGTGTTTTATTCTTTTCTTTTTTTGGGGGGGTCGGGGGGTGGGGTGGCCATTTGCTTGTTTCAATTCGTATGCCAACTTTTTTCTTGGTACTTTGGCTCAAATTGGTGGCCAATATCAACTTATCACATGCTATGAACTTATAAAAAAAATACTACTCATCATGTGATATGATTCCCTATAGTGCTTCTAAAGTTGAGATTTGCATTGCATCAAAATTCCTCCCCATTTGGATTATTACCAAGCTATAGCAACAATAGCAACAACCAAGCCTTAGTCCCCTAATCTTGGAGCCGGCTTTGGATCCTTAGGAGCTCAACTACATGTATTCTTTTCCGTCATTCTATTCTATCCCTAGTAATGCTCTTTGTTGCCTTCTTAATTGACATGCTTTTTTTGGTTGTCCTTTACCTTTTTTTTTTCATTTCCTCAAATTGAATCAACCTACACATCCTCACTGGTGCATTAATTGCTCTCTTCAGCACCTGATCATACCATCTTATGTGACTCTCCCTCATCTTTTCATCAATAGGAGTTGCCCCTATCTTAATGCGACTTTCCTCATTTCATATCCTATTTTTCCATGTCATTAAACTTATCCACCTTAACATTCGCATTTCAACTACACTCATTTTATTAATATATTGTTTCTTAACTGCCAAACAAGCAGTACCACAGAGCATAGTTGGTCTTATAGCTGTCTTATAAAATTTTTCTTCAACTTAACATGTGCAATCACACAATTCTCTTAATGCACCTCTCCACTTCATCACTTAGGCAAAATATATTTTTTTCACCATTCTATTCTATTTGAAATCATACTCTCTGTTGCTTTCTCAATTGACATGTTATTTTTTTTTACTATTAGCAAAAAAAGTCATTTTTTACTCTCTTTTTTTCCCCTCTTTCTCCACCTTTTTTTTGTTCCCTCAACCTAAATCAACTTAGTCTTTATCATTGGTGCATTAATCAGTCTCTTCTGATCAAACCATTTTAAGCAACTCTCCCTCAACAAAGCATTTATTTTTCTGTTTTCCATTTTGAACTGATCCAAGCAACAATGTTGGAATCAGGGGGACCGTACCTGTTTCATGTGTGGTTCACCAGACCATTTCATACGGGACTGTCCAGATGCTTCAAGTCCGCATCCTTTGCTTCAGAGAGGTATGGTCTTGATATACTTTTACATTCCCCTAAGAATCTGTATTGCCAAAGTATGTCTGTGATATTAACCTTCTTTTGTGATTCAGGAAGTGCTATGTTTCCAGGAGTCATTCAGGGCTATGTACCACCATATTGGAATGGAACTTCCTTCCCCCATATCAGGCCCTTTGGGAACATATATGGCAATGCTGGGATGATGCCCTTCAATGCAGCCATGGTCCCAGCTGCCCCTTATGCCATACCTAATTATATGCCATCTATGTATGGTGGCTTTCCTTCATACAGGCAAGTTCAATTTATATTTTGTTGAATGCTGTTTGCAATGTACTGGTTCTGATCAATGTCTTCGTATGAAAAATTCTGGTTGATTCATTAGATCATTTAAAAATTGACACTGAATCATTTTGCAGTGGATATATGCCGATGGGAGGTGTGGCACCTCCACGGGGGCCAATTGAAGAACTACGTCAAAGTAATCAAGACTCTGTGGATTTTCAAAATTTTGAAAAGAGACGGAAGATCTCAAATGACAATATGAGGAGGTAACTCTTTAATAAAATATTAGGCTATAATAATTTGGATAGAAAGCATTTATTGGCATTTTGCTCCTTGGCTATGTGATTGTTTTCTCTGCTTTCCCTTTTTTTTTTGGTGGCTATCTATTTGGAATTAGCTTCCTTCTTATTGTTATTACTTTTTTTTTTGTTCATTTCAATATTCTTTAACCAAAGTTTTCGCGACCTGCTATCAGGCTGCAAATAGGGATGGGCTGTAAGGATCATCTCTCACGCTCCATGCCCAGATAAACTAAATTTTTTCTATTAATTGATAGCTAATAAACCTGGGTGGAAATTTGAAGATTTAAGTTTGGATGTAAACTCCCTCTCTGTCTCTCAATTTATTAAACACAAAAACTTATGCGTGGAAGACACAGAATTTCTTACCTGTAAATGTTTTTCTGCAATAAAAGAGATGTTTTAAGCATTTGTCTTATTTATTATCTTTAGGATAGATATTGTTGGCATTGATCCTTAATATATATTTATCCTAATTTTTATTGCTATTTCTTTGCTCAACAGAGAACTATCTCGTGATGATTATGAAAATGATGATTTTAGTAAGAGGGGTCCCTATAATGAGACAGAAAGATCACATGACCGTAAATCTTCTTTAAACAGGGAAAGGAGTGTCAGTTACTCTGAGGACAGCTTCACTCAGAGGTCACAGAAGAAACATCAGCATGATAATTATGTACATGATAACAACTTGGTTGATGAAAGATGTGAGAAGGGATCTCATCCCTCAATAGCTGTTAGGGATCTGAGGTCACATCATCACACAGAGAGATCAAGTTCAGAAGTAGAAGATATGCCCAGTAGCCCAAAGTGGCATAGTAAAAAGAGGCGTGTACACCACCATACAAGCTCCGAGAAGCACAGTGAAAGAAGGGATAATTGCGGAAGTGATTCTAGTCGGAGTCACCATCAAACTTACAAAGAAAAAGAGGTTGAAAGGAAGAGAAATAGATCTGACATCAAACGGCAAAATCACAAACGTCACAGCCATGCAGAATCTGGTTTGGACCAAAGTCTTTCTAGTGATCGCAGAAAGCAACGGAAGGAGACCAGTCACACCTCCAGACGCTCGCACAAGAGTACTGACGATCTCAGTCATGACAGGTGGCAGATGGTTAGTGGATCCAATGAGGACGGAGGAGAAGACTACCATTCTTATAAACGGAAAAGAGGTCATTAAAAAGATGCAGCAGGCCTGATTGAGGTAAACTTGTATATGGTGTGGCATATCTCAACTTAGGTGATCAATCTGTTACTCTCCCTCATTTCAGTTAGATATTGTACTAACTTGATTCATTATTAGTTTTCTTCTGTCACCCTTTATATGTTTAGAAGTGTTGGATTTAGTGCACAAGTTTTCATGAACACATATAGGCATGTTATGATCTAATATCAATTTCTGTTGGTTTTGTTGATACAGATTTAGTGAGTGTTCGGCTTTTAAACTGTAACTATTTGTTACTATCTGCCAACTAACTCTCTTCACTTTTTTAGCTTGAGGTGTGGACGCTAGCAAACTAAAGTTTTAATCAGAGCAGCATCAGTAATATTTAATATAGGGTTTGGATGCTTTATGACGTGCCCAAACTTCTTTCTGCAGAGATTGTTGCAGCTGGTAAAGGTATGTTTTCCTTTCATAAATTCCAAAAAAGGGGGGTGAAAAAAAAGGCCTTTCAATGATCAGTTCCCCTGAATCTTGGTGCATTGAATTCCTTCCTCAGCTTAAGTTGGATCTGACTATAGCTTGTCACATAGGTATGCAAAACCCCCCACCCATGTATTTCCCTCTCACCCAGAAACATAAAAGGAAAAAGAAACAATACTGAGAGTCGATAGTGATATATGTGTGGCTTCCGACCTTGGTTTCATTCCGGACCGTTTCCACATATGGCGTAATCAACATTCAGGCGTCATTGTTGATTTTCTTGCCTAGAATCATTACATTCTTGTTGGATTGTATTCTTATATGTTTGAGAGTTTGAAGAGAAGAAATGAAAGGATAAGGGGAAAGAGGGAGAGGAGAAAAAGGGAACAATTATTCTCTTCTTTGTTGAGATGCTTTCAAAAGTAAATGATTGGAGTGTAGATGTGCTGCCCTTTGGTTGTAGAGCGGAAAGGAGACGAAAAGATTAGTTTCAAGTATTTGACATTTTTAGAGAGATAAGTGCTAAGGGTTGATCTGGGTTATTAATATTTATAACAAACTGTTAAGGGTAATGTGTATATTATAAATAAAAAAATTAAATTTGATATTCTCTCCTTACAAATTCCCTGAATCCGAGGGAATTGAAAAAACAAACTTTGAGGGGAGAAATTATTCTGTGCAGTGTATTATAACCAAGTACCTAACCTCACATAAGGGTGGGTCTTATGTGTGGGACTTACAGGTGAGATCCATATTTATGTAAGATGTTGTAATACATTTGGTGCACTGTATAATTTCACTTTGAGGAGGTATGTCTACCAAATTCCCTCAAATCTTCTCACCTTTCCTCTAAAACTCCCATCTCCTCCCTCTCCTCCCCCTCCATTCAAACCTACTAACTTAAGAAAAATAAATAAATGAGTGGTTTCTCCTATGCTCCATTTGCAAATCTTAGTTTTCATTTCCCTTGTGATTGGCTTGGAAGCAGGAGCCGATTACCCACCTGAGATAATGTTCAGGATATCCTTGACCTTTGCTTTCATTAGCTTACTTCCCTGGAGAGAGTATGTTTAGCCATTTGCTACTTAATAAGGCAACCCAAATTTAGACTTATTCTTTTGTCAAACCTCAACCTAGTTGAGGTTCGATACCTGTTAGACAGAAATTCTGAAAAGGGTTTATTGTTGGACGTGTTAATCCTGAAGTGGATCATCCTAATGCAAAATGGAGGGGAGAAAGGATCATGACTGAAGATTTGGACATTTTTAATCATTGGGGGATCGGATCAGCTATCTCTGTAGCATATTTCTGAGCTTGAGGTGATCACAAAATGTTCTTAGCTTTTTAATTATATACACATATATTAGTAACAAGGTCAAGGGAGGGCAGTTGGTGGGCGGATGGGGGGGGGCAGCTTGTTGTGGAGTCTTTACCCGGGGCAGTGGTGTTTAAAGAAAAGATTCAAAGATGTTAAAATCTAGTGCGATGAGAGGCTCCTCAACGTTCATTCTTAACCTACCTTAGTTGAGATGCATTATTCAAACCAGATCGGTTTGGGAATAGCTGGCCGTTTCAGCTTTTCTGCCAGGGAGTTGTTGGTAGTCATTGTTTGTTTCAGCCTAAGATTAATTATGCAAAGCATGTCGTTCTGGAGGTCGTTACACCTAGGGTAATAATATGTTTCAGTGTGAGTAAGTATTGATGTGCCTTGAGATATATGTGTATATATTTTACATGGCATATTATCAAGAAAAAGCTCATAACATCTTAATTTTAAAAAAAAAAAAATATATATATATATATACACACACACACACACTCTAGAATTTTTTTAAAAAAATTACCAAAAAAATGTATAGTTTTGGATTAACCAAAACAAATAAAATAGGCCGAAACAAGCGTACAAGCTAAAACAACCTGGTATTTAAACTAGTATTTTTCAAGAAGTCGAGTGTGCTAATTCTTGGCCTAACGGTTGATACTGTACGGTATTAACTATTAAGAACTTGAACTGGTTATTTTTATCACATTACTTTTAAAAAATTCTTCCCTCTTGGAACAAATATGCTGCAACCGTCTATCAGAGTGTTGTGGCCATGATTTAACTTATTAAAAAAAAACTGTTGTGGCCATGATATTTCTGGTATTAGTAATGGTGGTATGTCATTTTGTCGTTTGGTCCCATTTTATTTTATTTTCTTTTTCTTGTGGTCTGGCATGCAGATTTATCCAATAATTTTAAAAAACAAATCATTTTGTCTAATAACGGTTGTTTAAAAGTTGTCGACCTTGGCCCTAAAAATTATGGACCTGAGAAATGTGGTCCTGTAACTGTGGACAAAATGCCAATTATGCTGGGTAGTCGACTGTGTGGCTTTAGTGGGCTGAGTCCGCCCTTTTACCTTTACTCCCCCCCCCCCCCCCCCTTCACCCGCGCACACACCCACCCTCCTTTTTATTTTTATCTATACAGCTTTTTCGGTTGGGATTCTCATTTTTTTGGTTCAAAAATCTCTTTAGATTCTTATGTTTAAGTAAATACAAAATTCAAAGATAATTCGGTAAAAATATAATTTTAACTTCTATTAAAACATTACTTAAAAAATATGGTTACTCTGCTATTAATTTTTAAATTGTTTTATGTGCTTATAAATTAGATTTTTAAAATAAAAATTATATAAAAAAATAAAGACAATTTTTTTTTGGCTATAAAAAAAGACCACTAAGCCTTTTCACTTTTTTTTTTCCCTTCTCCTTTCTTTCTCCTTTATCAAGACTTGAGCATTTCTCTCTTCTTCTTCTTCTCTCTCTCTCTCTTTTTTTTTTTTTTCTAAATTCTAATCCCACTTTTTTTTTTTTCAAATCTCTTCTTCTTTATTTTTGAATTACTAAAAAAAAAGTGATTTTTAATGTACTCCCCTTTTTTCTTCTTAATAATTTATTTATTTATTTATGTTGGTGTTTGAATTGTTTTCTCTTCACATATGTTTGTATTGCCTGTTTTTTTTTTTCTTCATTTTAATGAATGTCTTTTCCATGTTCAAAATAAAAATCACTATGCGTGTGGTTTAATTGAATAGAAGAGAGAAACGTCTCAAATTGAGGTGAAAGATAAATTATGACATGTGTAAAAATATCACAAACTATATCATTATCATTGAACTATCGCTTGTCTTATGGCAGATTTTTAATTGAGGATTAAAGTAACGGTTATTTGGACATTAATTATAAAAGTGCCAGTCATATTAGTCAATAAAATATTAGTTAGGGTTCAAACATGGTATATTGAGTAAATGTATTGTTGGTTTGGAACTTCTAAAATCAATAGCTTAATGGTAGAGCATAGCCTTGCCAAGGCTGAGGTTGAGGGTTCAAGTCCCTCCTTCCGCGCTTGGCTTTGTTGTTTAGTGGTAATGAGTGGTGTGCATAAGCCCCTTTAAATCTATTGTAACCTTATGGGGTTGCTCTAGTAGTTCTTAAGGCTTTATAAGATCTGTATAGTATTGAATTCGACGCTCTTAATTGGGTCACTTTAAAGGATTAATCGCTATAATTACTTGTGTGTGGGACGGGTCATTACATGGGTCACTTTAAAGGATTAATTGCTATAATTACTTGTGTGTGGGACGGGTCATTACATACACCAAAGGAAAAAAAATCAAGTGCTTGAAAAGTTGAGTAATCTATTTTGGGTCTGAGTGACAATGGGGACTCTTTGAAATTTAGAGGTACATTTTGTTTGTTTCAACGTTAATGTTTTCTTAAAAATGAATCATTTTCTAAGAAGTATTTTCTATAAAACTATTTCATTTTCCTATCTTTGGTAGCAACCTTAAATAAGTTGGGAAACAATTTCCTAACCTTCTTTATTTAACTTGTTGTGAGAATTTTTTTTTTTTTTCTGAAAAAAAAAATGGAAAACAATCTCTAAAATCGTATATTTTTATGCTAAACAAAGATAGTTTTCTTTAATTTTTTTTTTCTAAAGCTACCAAACATTGGAAAATGCATAAAACTATGTTCACACAAAATTTTCTATAAAAACAAATGGTGTGTATGTAAAAAATATCTTCTCCCATTGTATTGAATAATTTCACATGTTAATTCATGTGGAAAATGAGTAGACTTATTCGTTATAACCCTATCTTCTTAATTGAGGAGTCTTTTATTTTTATTTATTTATTTATTTTAAAACCTTTCAAGGTCACCTATGAGTTCAATGGACTTAAAAGATGAGCTTTAAATTCGGAGGTCCCAACTTTTATCTATCAAACTATTGGTGGGTCCGTGGGATTTTTGAAGTGTCTCATGGGCTAGAAGTGGAATAGCTTGACCAAAAGTTAAGACACAATTTCCATATATGTATGAAGAGGATTCTTTAAAATTAAAACAACCTTTCAAGGTCACCCATGAGTTCAATGGACCTAAAAGATGTGCTTTAAATTCGGAGGTTCCAAGTTTTATCCGTCATATTATGGGTACATGGGATTTTTGGAGTGTCTCATGGACTAGAAGTAGAATAGGCCGAAAGTTAAGACACCACTTCATTATATATATGACTTTTTATTTTTATATTTATCTATTCGTTTTTTTTTTTTTGGTTTTTTTTTTTTTTGGTTTTGTTTTTTATTTTTGGTAGTATGGAGTAATCTCTAATTTTGTCAAGCTTAATAAAAAAAATTGAATTTTTATTCAATTATTTAAGTTCATTTTTTTTATACAAAATAGAAATTCTATTATAGTATAATCTAAGTATATGTGTGTGTGAGTCTCTCCTGGAGACTTTAATCCCGACCCTTGCCTTCACACCATACTAGAACTTTGTACTTGTAGAGTGACTATTGGGTGTGCAGTGATATTTAAGTCCATTCTTTAATAACTAATTATTGTTTACTCCATTAACTCTAATATTTAAATTGATTAAAACCAAGTCTCAAAATGCCGAAATAAATTAGACTAAAAATTTTAAATAAAATTTTGAAACCCAAAATAAATCAAACTAGAAAATTTAAGAGCCTCTTTGGTTGTTGAAAATTATTTTCTCTTTCAGAAACTTTTTTTATTTCAGTTTTCATTCTCAAAACTTGATTTTATGACCAAAAACTTGTTTGGTAGTGTTTTCGTAACGTTTTTGGATTTTCCTTTTTCATTCTCATATTTTTACAAAAATTCCAATTGGTAATAATGCTAATTGGAATTAAAACAATTAATCAACCATACTCAATAACAGATCCAAGCTCATATCAATTTCAACAATAATTCATACATATTGGAGTTAGAATGAAATTCCAACAATAGATTCATGCGTAGGAGAATCCAATAATAAATCAAAAAAGAGTAAAAATTTATTGTTGACCCAAATTTATGATGGTTCTCATATTGACCGCAATGTCTGTGGGTTGTGGCATGGATCCACCTAGATGCATGGATCTTGGACCCATCATTTGCTCGCTATTGAGGAGTGTGTGAAAGCTAGTCAAATCAAATTCTCTCGAGGGTTTAGGGAGAAAAAATTGAATTTTTTAAAAAAAAGTTGGTTTTATTACAATATTGTCACTCAAAAGTCAAAACTGATAAATGAAAATTGAAAACACAATGTTTTCAAAAAATTGTCTTTATAGTGAAAATTATTTTGAGAATAAAAGGTTCCAAACATCTTCAATTTTTGGTTGGTTCCACTTTTTTTTGTCTTTAAAAATTGAAAATTGTTTTGGAAATAAGTTACCAAACAAGCTCAAAGTTACTCTTTTTTAACAAATATTATTTATAGCGAAAGTTTGATGGGGTTATCTAGGTTGGAACAACTCAAATTGGGCTCAATCCAAGCTTTTAAAAGCCCCACCTAACAAATGAACCTATGAATTACTAACTCGTCGAAAATTGGGCTCATTTCAAACTCTAAATTTGAACAAGCACAAGCAATGAAGCAACCTCTTGAACTAAAGTTCGTTGTAAAGTTTCTCAGTTGGTAAAAATTTATAATTTTCATTATACTTAATCCTAAATTTCACATGTTCATCATATGAGCACATGATAATGTGTTTTTGTGAATACATGTGAAGTTGTGGAAATTAAAAATTAAATACGAAGGAAATTAGAAATCTTGGAAATATAAGTAATTATTTAATTTATGGGTAATTGTTTAAATTTAAAGCTTAAAGTGGAACTGTAAATGATCTCATAGATTATGGTGAAAAAGTGTTATTTGAGTCCTAAGACAACAATTTTTAATAGGCCTTTTTTTATTGAAATATTATGTATTTAATTTTTATTGTATTTAATTTTTATTTACAAAATTACTAATTACGTTTTTAAATTCAAGCCTATATAACATCTACTTTTTATGCATTTATTTATTTAAATGAATTTTGATAATTGGTTAGTTAAGGGTGGAGGATTTAAACTTTGGATATCTTCGTTTGGAAATATTAGGAAATATTAAGAAATATTAGTTGAACTATAAGACTATATAAGTTTCTCTCCCATACGATAAAGTTGTAAAATGTGTTTTAATTTACGTTGAATAAAGTTATCATACATGATGAAAAAGAGTTGAAATCTAATTTTCAAATTTGTTTTTGGTATTAGAGATTGGATGACTAATATTGACAATTTAATTTACTATGTGGGAGAGAAACTTATAAACAAAAAGAAAAGAAAAACTGAAATCTTAAGTTGTTATATATGGGAAATTGATCATTAATGATAATTCAATATACTCACTAAATTATATATTTGTTAACCAATTTAGGATTTGAAATGATTTGGGTTTCTATTATCTCACCATCTTGGGAATCTTAGGGGGTCTTCTTTAAGTGAAAGAGTTCATCTTTAAAAAAAATATACTAATTAAAATATTTTGGACCTATTTTCTATTTGGAGCCCAAGGCAAGTGGCCTTGCTGAAGGACTGCCTTGGTCTTGCTTCAACTTAGTCAATATTTTTTCTTTTGTAGTAGATACTTTAGTCAATATCCTAGCATCCGAGGATGCAAAAAGTTCTGTTTATAGTTTTCAAAAAAAAATAAAAATAAAAATCTGATTCATAATTTCTTAGTTACCCTAATGTCGCATTGCCAGAAATTGGGCTATTAGGCTTTTCTTCTAAAGTGATTGGGCTAGTAGGGGGAGCCTTCGCATTGGTGGGTTTAGCTCTGGAGAGGGCTTTTTGTTGTGGTCCACGGTTTTCTGTTAATATTTCTCCACTAGACAACTGGCCTGTCAATGTGTTTAAATAATTTAAGGGTAATTTTTTTTTTTTTTTGGTGCAAAGTAAATTAGTACTCCCTCTGTTCCAGTAGTATTAATTTGTTCTTCCAACTATTGAACAAAGTTCAATTTGGTCTCTTATCTTTTAATTATGTCAATACTGTCTCTCAACTTTCAAAATCAGGTTAATTATGTGAAAATCTTAACTAAATTATTTTATGGTAGTGCTGATGAAATCAATTGTTATAAACTGTGCATCTGAAATGTGCCATGTGCTATGTGTCTTATGTCAAATAACATAGATAATTCATCTTAAAAAAAAAAAGGAGAAAAAAAAAAGATAATAATTTTAGTATAGAGGAGATCCAATGGTGAAATGACTTGATTTTAAAATTTGAGAAACGAAATTGACATGCTTCATAGTTGAGGGATGAAATTAGCACTGTTAATTGTATTGTTACCTAATAGTTGGAGGACTAAATTAGTAATTTAAGTAGTACAATTCATTTCTTTATATACATAATTGGATGAATTTTTGTTTTTATTGGGGGCAAGGTTCATTATATAGCTTATTGATGCAGTAGACTACAATAAGGGGGTGGTGGAGAGAGACAATGTTATGCGGACTTAAGTTGATGTTCATGCGGAAATGTCGCGGGCAGAGTTGTAATATTGTATCAGAGATTATTTTAGTTTGTAATGTACACACACTAGTGTTGGCAGCACGTGCAAGGCAGAATGAAACAAATCTCCTTTTTGAATTGTTTCTTTCACTGCCTTTCTTCTCTTGACCAGATTGTACAAGAAGTTCATTTCTTACCCGCCTCTTTTGATCTGTGTCGGGGGGCAGTTTTTTACGCGTAGCCATGTGTCTTCTGCTGGATGTGTGACTTTGCTAAACCCAGATTTGTTTTGGGGAGTTCAACCCGGAACTCGACATTAAGCCCCATAGATCAATGACTTTCGGTGTATTTTTAAGCCTACAAAATAAATAAAACCCAAAGTCTTAGAATCATGATAATGGTTGAAATAAATAAATAATATAAATAGCATGATAGTTTTGATTAAATGGTGAGTTGATACGTTATTATTATGTATATTAAGTAATGTCCAATATTAGAAAATAATTTATTAAGTGTCATATGTTCAGTGATGAGTCCAAAATAGTCTATATCCAGCTGCGGTTCGTGGTTCATGTCCAATATAATAAGGTATGTCTAGCAATGGTCCATGTCCAAATAATACATGTCAGTCGGTGGTATATGTCCAAATAATATATATGTGCAACGGTGGTAGATCAATTTATTAATATGCATGTTCATTAATGAAGTATTAGTGAGATCATGTTTATTAAATGATAAGATAACATTAAAGTAACTTGCATCCAGCGGTGCAATAACAATGAATTAACATGTACTTAATAATGTAATCTTGAATATAGAGAGATTTTGACTTATCTTGACAGTTTATAGCTCCAGCCGTAGAACAGCAGTGGACTTCTGACATTTCAGCAACGCGATAAAATGAGTCTAGCGGTATAATATGATATTATGAGTCATTTCGTGGTGACTTTATGATTGAAGGGGAAAAATTGGTGCAACTGGAGGGAGAGAGAATATGTCCAACCGTGTACATAGGTTGGTTAAGTTTATCCCCTTCTGTCGTGCACTTAAATGAATTTCCCCATGTAATGCTCTTTTAGTTTTTTAGTCAAATATGAGTGATATTGCCTTCCAAGAGAATGACTTTTAGTATTATAAGTTTTTTGTCTTTCATAAGAAGGGCTTTTAGCATTATAAATATGTCTTTCATGAGAAATGGCTTTTAGTAATAAGTTCTTGGAAGAGTGTTTGATATGTTTTAAGATGTGTGGAAATGGTAAGAAATATATATATTTTGTGAGATATGGTGTTTGTAATATGTATAGGAATTATATGTAGATACTTTGTTGAACATGGATCTTGTATATATATACTTTGTGAGACATGGAGTTTAAAGATATATTAGAAGTATGTATGAGTATTTTGTGAGGAATGTGTTTGTAAAATATATAGAAGTGTGAGATAGATAATATGAAGGTTAAATGTAGTAAATACATGAGATTATAACTGTTGCTGGAGTGGTTTTTTGTGTTATGTCATGGGTTATGTTGCTTTCTAAGAAGGAAGATTTTGTATAAGAAGTAAAGAATGAGATAGAGATGTGTTTTTGGGCAGCAAAATGATGAAGTTTCAGAATATTAAAGTGTGGGAGAGATGAGTAGTAGTGTATGTGATAGGTGTTATCTAAGAAAAGAGATTTTGTAAAAGAGATGAAGAAAGATATGGAGATGTTTAGAGATATGGCAGCAAAAGTGAAAAAAGTTTCTGAATATTAAAGATGAGAAAGGGATGGATGCTGTTTTATGGTGTGTGGCTTGGTCCCCTTTATATAGAGCCAAGTATGTAACTAAATCAGAATTAGTTAAAGGAAAATTCATCAAATAAGGAAAAGTCTTTAACAAAGTAAGTGGTTTCATTAGTGGTTTTTTTGTTTTTTAGCCAAAAGAAGAAAATTTGAGACTTTAATGTTATGTCACAGCTGTTTCAGCTGGATGATGTCATTTGAATAACATCCTTTGGCATTAAATCCATGCTTTAGCTAGAAATGGTAAGATAATCTTTATGAGATCCTTCTATTTCTGGTACTACAGCTGGAGCTGTTTGCAGTTTTTGCAGAAGCTGTCGCAGCTTTTGCTGGAGCTGTTGCAGCTTCCGCTAGAGTTGTTGGTATTTTTGGCTAAGTTCCATCTTTTGAAAAATTATATGTTTAGTCCATATATAATTTTGGTAAGTAATAGACTAGTTGATTGATATTTGATGAAGTTTTAGAGATGTAATTATGGTTTTTTTTTGTATTTTAACCAAATCTTGGAGAGTAAGGAAAGTATTTAATGCTAGATATGAGATATTAATGTATATTTAACCATGTGCTTGGAATTGATTTAGATGATAATAATATAATTTATATGAAATACTATAATTACATTTTTAAACTTATATTATATGATGAACATTAATTTTTTTATGTAAAGAGCATGGGGAGTTTTATCATTTTAAGTGTTATGTGATATGAGAGGCTTACCAAATATTACCTATTGCACACTGACCCGTCAGAGTTCAGGGAATTGGGGAAGACATGCCAAGCAACATGCTTTCCTTTATCAAATTTGAACTACTGGAGTTTTACTGAACATACTTCTTGGCCCTCCAAACCACAACTCCTAAAATTCCTCCAATGAGACTCATGAGCTTGGATCATGAGCCGAAAATGAGATATTGTGCCATAAGCTCGATCTATGGGCTTTGATGAGATTATATTGCCATGAGTTTTGGATCATGGGCTTCGGCGTCATTTTGTGAATATGGACCCTTTTGGGCTTTAAAAGAGATTTTCTCAAAATCCATGATAGTGTTGACGTGGTGCGAGTCGCCAATGAAATGAAGCCATGTGGTGTGAAAAATTTGTCCTCAACAATCTGTTTCCTTTATCATCTGTTTCTCTCTCTTGGTTTGACGAACACATCACGTAGGTATTGTGAACTTTCCCTCTCCACCTTCTAACCACTCTTTGTCCTCTCTCTCTCTCTCTCTCTCTCTAAGTTTTGTTTTGGTTTTTCACTTGAAACGATTTTACTAAAAACACACTGTTTTGGCTACAAATAAGACAATACTTGACTATACCAAAGTATTGTAGATAAACTATTTACACACTCATTCACTTTTTTTTTTTTTAATAGATAGATATACTAGCCAATACTAGTATATTATTCTGAGATTACCTTTATATATACTCAAAAGTCAAAAGTGAATTTTTATTCATTTAGATTATCATCATATAAAGTATTAACATCATCCCAATCCAAAACATATTAATCAAAATTCTCAGTATTCTTAGCATTAGCATCAAAATTACAAATGAAAAAACTAATTATTCTATTTCCCCTTACTTAGTGTTTGTTTGGATTACGCGTTTCAATTGAGCGTTTTCACGTCTACGTTTTTCACGCCGTGGGTCCCACGCTCCAGTGCCATCTAAAGGAAATGCGCAACTTCTAGCTGAAATGCACAAATGAATTTCTAGACGCACCATTTCATTAAAGAAAATACTGTGTGTGTACTGTTTATGGACAAAATCACTAGAGGAAATGCGTTGCACTAGAGGAAACAATACGGTGCGTTTTGGGTCACTTAAATAAACCTGGGATATTTTCTTCTTCCTTCATCTGACCCAAAGAAGCAGAGGCCTTTGCATCAAAACGGTGCGCAACGCAACGACTATTTCCGCATCAGGCGTCTTCTTTCTCTCAACTACCATGGCAAAGATGTCTTCAATGCGCTTCATCAATGCTCCGTCCTCTTCCTCTTCCTCTTCAATGAATTGCACCTACCCACCCACCAATATTCCATCAAAACAAAGGAAACACCTACATTGCAAACCCATTACACACAACAGACCCACCCGATCCCCTCCATTCTTCATTCGCTCGAGCTCACCTTCTCTCCGCTTGGGATGTCATTGCCGCCACTGTGGGTCTCTGCATTCACGGGCAAGTTGTGTTTAACTTCTCATACTCTCTGATCTGTTGGTGTGTGGTTATATTGTTTTCCATGAAGCTTCAATCTGTGGTTTTTTGTGTTCAACGTTTGTGTGTGGTTTTTGTGTTCAACGTGTTTGTGTAGTTTTTGTGTTTTACATGACACTAGTATGTGGGTCCTTCGTGTAATTTTGTGTGTTTCTCTTCCTACATGTGTTCTATTTGGACTATGTGAGTTTACTTTGCATTTTTCATGTGGGCATGCTTAATCGATTATGACATGCACACAAACTGTTTTTTGAAATGCCTCAATGAGTATAAAAGGAGGTTGTAGCAAAAATGGTTAAGGGGAAATCAAAGGACGGTGGTAATGATGTGAGACAAGATTGGAAAGATCCACAGGAACTAAAAACTTTTTGTGATTTGTGTACTGTTCAAGTCCTAGAGGGCAAGAGGAAAGGAGGATTTTTGAGAAGGGTAGGGGTTGATGCAGTGATTAAGCAGTTGAGTGAAATGGGAAAAGTGGTGACTCACCAGCAAGTTAAAAACAAATGGGATCATCTGAGAAAAAATTGGAGGGACTATAACGAGTGTTTTAAGCGTGACACTGGGTTGGGTATTGATCCTGGAACTACTTTGCTTGATGCCAGTGATGAGTGGTGGACCCGAAAGATTGCAGTTAGTTCACTTTACATAATTGTGAAAAACTCCACTGTCTACAACTATATTGTATTCTAACTACTGGTTGTCCACATGTAGGCATGTCCCAAGGCAGGAATCTTTAGAAAAAAAAAAAGGTATGCCGAATCTTGACTCCATGGACATCATGTTTGGAGGCACGATTGCAACGGGAAAAAATGCATTCTGCACGAGTGCTCAAATGTCAAAGGAAAGCACCGAAGGGTCTGGGGACTTCACTAATACCAAAGAATTTGTTGACCCCTAATGCGAACCCTGTGTGAATGTTGACCCAATGGAGGTTGAAGGCCTAGCTTTGTCGAGGGCAGGACCGGCAGTGAATAAGGGGAAAAGCTTGTCAAGCGGTGTCCACCTTTTTAGGAGAATTTGCAAGAAACCAAGAAAAAAATGTTCAGTTGTGCAAGAGGTGTCCGACTCTTTGAAGAGCATCTCAAATGTGTTTGCTGAAGGTAGAAGTGTAAGTACTCATTCACCAACTATCTCCAACACAACTACTGAGGTTAAAGCAATTCTGGACATGGTGTTTTGTCTTCCTAGGGTGTAATCGGGTGGTCGTCTTTATATGTTCAGCACCCTCTTCTTCATGGAAAAAGCAGAGGGTAGGAGCATGTTTACAGCACTTGCTCATGACAAGGATGTACAGCTGAAGCGGCTAGAGATGCAGTACCAAAGGAACCCTCAATGTCATTTTTCCTGAATGAAAGGGGATTGTCTCAATAGGGTTGCTAAGACTTGGTGTTGTAGTAATCGGAAATGGGTTTATGTACTTGTTGCACTCTTTTTTTTCTTTTTCTTTTTTATTGGCAGAAACTATGCTTACGGTGGGTGTGTATGTAAGACAATGGTTACTAATTAATTGTCATCTAGTGTATGCTTTCTTGTTCCTTTTTCAGCTCAACATCTGATCTATTTTTAGTGTTTTGATGTTCTAATTTATTCAATTCACATATCATTTCCCCACTTCTGCAATGAAATTTCCAAATTACTAGTTTAGAGCTTTATTGATTGTTAATTGGTTTGCTTTACTTTAGACCATAAATTAACTTTTGGTATAATCTTATTTATAAGAGGACTGCATTCTTTTTCAATGAGCTTACTAGATATGAGAGGCACTCTAAGCTAGCTAACTGGAAATTTTCCTTCTTTGAATTGGAGCATGTCAGGTATTGCTACAACAACTCACTCTTGGAACTTGGAAGCATTGGCTTATAAGCCAAAAAGACTTTTGAAATCTTCTAAGGCCTTTTTCACCACTAATATATTGGCAAATTTGTGGGAACACCAATAGCTAACAAGCAGCGAAGTATAGAGTGTGATTCAGCAAAATCGCATGCTCTCATTAATCAATTTTCAAGGTACACCTAGGCTGCCTCTATTCTAATGATAGTTCTTCACTATTTCCTGCATTAGAAGCACTTTTTTCTATTATATATCTTCCTGCATGAAGGCAGATTGATGTTTGCCAATCACGTCATTGAAAGAAGGTTTCAATCTATTGGCTGAGATGGTAGTAATGCACCCATAAATTATATTACAGAATACAATGAGATATAAGAGGGAACTCAACCATTTTGGAAGGATTTGTCACTTTAGGGACCAATGCCACAACAATAGCGCCTTCTTCCCCCAAGAACTTGCTAGATTTATAAAATGACTGAATATTTTTATAGGCATCATCACGAATAATAGACTAATATAGTCCACCAAAACTACAAAGTCAAAGTAACAATAACAGTAATCTTGCATCCTATTGCTACTGTCTATTCCAACAAGTTTAGATGTTTTTTATTGTGATTTGAATCTAAGTCACTTTTGCAACATGAAAAAATATAGGCTCTGCTTGTTCTTTTTAACACTTGAGGGGAGTATCTACCATGACAAGTGACAATTAACACTGTAGGACATAGCTTATTATTAAGGTATACTGTTCAGTAATTTTTTTTTATCTTTATATGTAAGCTGTTGGTGCATGGTATTTACTTAAAATTGAAATGCTCAATGCCATTTGAGTAATTAGTAAATAAGTAATCGCTTACATAGTTTATCTGATGAGATAATTAGGCTAAATGGTTTCTTCTTTTCTTAAATGTGTTTGGAGAATTCACTTAAGTCAAAATCTTAAAATGAGATTGAGTAAATTGACTCCATCTTAATTGCATTTCTTATATCTTAATTTTAAAAAATTCAATCAGATATCAAATGTGTTCTAAAATTTTAGAAAAAGTATTAGGAATCCATCAAATTACTTACCATTTTATTTTTTATATATACTTTTATGAGTCAGATTGCTAATGTTCAGAGGACCTTAGCTTAGGAACGTTTATTTCCAGTGAATGAATCTTTTGGATCTAGCCACACCTTCTACTGTTGCTCATCTCCAAATAGTTGGAAGGAAAAAAGATTCTCATTATCTTTCCAAACCTTAGCGTTGCTGTCCTGCTAAAAAGAAATATTGTCTTTTTGGTACACACAATAATACTTTTTCTTGTTATTTGTGCAAAAATGTTCTATTTATGGCATATGCTTCATAAAACTTCCTCTTTTGGATAAATGAGTAAATTACATTAAGAAAAAACAAGAGTCGGCAAGCAACAAAACAGCTGCAAGCAATTAGATATTGAAACATAGCCATAAAGCAGTTAAAGCCAACCTAATTAACCAAGTATATGAAATAAGCTACAAAACACAACACTCAATCTACTCTAATGATTAAACAATGGTCAAACCTGTTCTAGAATCTCCCAATTCTAAGAGGGATTGATTCTCTAAACACATTATCTACACTTAGGCTCCCTTGCAAATAACTCATGTTCATGACTCTCATATTGTTCCAAAGCTGGTGTCTCTCCTAGAGTGACTTCAACCTGCTACTACTTTGGTAATATCTTTACATTAAGTATTGTTCTAGTTTGTTAGCTTTACTGGAGTAATCAACTACCTCGCATAAGTTGAATGCTTGTAATCTTAGATGCATGCTTGTAATCTCAGATGCCTTAGTATGATATCATTGCCGGCAAGGAATGTAGCCACCTCACACTCTCAAGGAGACGGAGAATCTCTGGTTTTAATTGCCCTAAAATACCATAGATCTTATATTTCTAGAGGAGGGAAAAAAAGGACTATGATGAGAGAGAGAATAATGTCCTTTTGTAGAACAAATAACTTATGCTTCTCTATGTATGAACTAAATAGGCTGCATTTTTTTGCAAGCTACAAAGTGTTTTCTGCATTTATATATTTTTTTTTACTCATTTACAAGGTGGTTTTTGAACCCTTGATTTCACCCTCCACCTTACTTTTACAAGGATAGGATAGAAGTTTACAGGCCTGAGCTATCAAATATCAATCATCATCATATTTTTCTTTTTCTTTTTCTTTTTGTGCTTTACACATATTTCTTTTTTATATGTCCTTTATGCATCTCATTAAGCTTGATGTTTAATGCTCTAAATGCTTATAGAACTCTATAGTCCTATTTTTTGCAAAAATTCAAGATCAGTAAAATTGTTGCCATTACTACCAAGTAAAATTGAAGTGTCTTGGATAAAATTTTCTGCCATCATTTTTAATTTTTTTTTAATTTTTCCTTATGATGACATACACTTTGGATTGGAAATAGTAGTGTTTTGGCGTAACTCTTTATTCATATTTTAATGAACTTTGGAAATTCTTATGTCCAGTCAATCTTTATGAAAAATTTATTATGTCCACAGATAGTGCATTGACATATTTATGCCATATTTTCCAGTGTCCTTGGCTTTCCAGAAATAGAAAAAGAAACAAATCTCAAGGTATACAAAAGGATGGATTTGCTAAACGACTCAAACTTCAACCTGAATGACAACATTGTACTCGCAACATATATAGCTGGGTGTGCATGTGTAGCTTACGTGGAGACCTATATGACCAAAGTACCAATGCATACAAATATACAAATAGGGTATGAATGGGTACTATATACATTAAATGGAAATGAGCAGCAATGTCACAATATCTTTAGAATGTCAAGCCATGTGTTTCGACAATTGTGTAATACATTGCGCACTCAGTATGGATATAACAATACCAAAAGAGTTTGCTTGGAGTCTGTGGCAATGACATTAGTGGTACTTGGTCATGCCTCAGGTAATAGAGTAGTGCAGGATAAATTTCAACATTTGGGTGAAACAGTGCATCGACGCGTGGCCATTGTAGTTACATTGCTAGCCACCATTATGGCAGTAGACATTATCAAGCCTGCTGATCGTACATTTCGTAACGTGCCAGAACATATTCAGCATTTAGATCGATATTGGCCACATTTTGAGGTACTTTGTGAATTTGGTATCTTCACTTGATTTTATTCAAATTATCTTTATGGTCATACCACGTATTTCATTTCTCATTGTATTTTTGTGGCAATGGTTAGGGTTGCATTGGTGCAATTGATGGGGCCCACGTCCCCGTGGTCGTACCAGTTGATGAGCAACACCCGTACAGAGGCAGGAAAGGTATCACAACAACAAACTGCTTGTGCGCATGTGATTTTGACATGAAATTCACATTCGCGTGTGTTGGATGGGTAAGGTCAGCGCATGACACAAGGATATTTTTAAGTTGCCTCAATAATGAGCGTGACAACTTCCCAAAACCTCCAGCTGGTTTGTAAATATGCAGTTTAATTACAATATTAAAGTATATGTATTATGTAGTGAAAATGCTAATGCATTAAACATGTTCATTTGCAGGAAAGTATTACGTTGTTGATTTAGGGTACCCTATGAAGAGAGGCTTCCTTGCACCATATAAGGGGGAGAGGCACCACATCCCCGAATTTGAGCGAGGTGAAGAGCTGCATCATTTAGAGGAGAAATTTAATTATCTCCATTCATCACTTCGTTCGGTCATAGAACGAACTTTTGGAGTTTGGAAGAATAAATGGAGAATTTTGAGAAATATGCCACCCTTTCATATATGCACTCAATGTCACATCATTGTTGCTACAATGGTTCTTCACAATTTCATTAGAGCACATGAAAACAACGACGTTGAACGTTCTAGATCTGCATAGGGCACGTATGGACGTAGTGAGGGAGGTCATTACGATGCCATGGCAGATGTGATCTCAATCTTGGACGAAACTGAGATGAAAGAGGTTCATGACAATATCACAACATCAATATGTAGGATGCATCCCTCGTAGGACTTAAGTTGTTACGGAAGTTATATTCTCCTTAATTGATTATGGTGACTATTATTTTTGTCACAATAGAAATTAGTGTGGTTGAAAATACCATTAACATTATGGTAATTTTTTTGTGGGGACCATAACTGATGGTTCACAAACTTACATATTCAACATTTTGTTAGTAAGCAAAACTGAGGGGTATTGAAATAGTAGATTTCAAGCTTACAGGGGACTTCTGAATAGAGTCCAATCTTATCTGAACAAGAGATAAACTCAACCCTTTTTTAAAATTGCAACAGTAATCTGCCAAGAATTTTTTACAAAAAAATAAAGAAAACAATATCTACCTTGAATTTGTTTTAAAGACACCAAGAACCCTAACTATCAATTGCTGCCAAATTGTATATAAATAAATAAATATAACACACACACACACACACACACATATATATGTATATTACACACATATACAACAACAAAACCTACAATCTCCATCAACTTAGCCATTAACATTATTGAGTAAATTCAAACGTCTCCACATTGTTTTAAGAAGTACAACTAGGCACATATCATAAACTGTTACTTTCAAGAGTATGATTAACATACAAAACAAATGTAATAATACAAATCTGTATTATTACATATATACACATCTCATTATGGCAAACACATATGCCTGATTTTGACTTCCCCAAACCTAGTAGACAAGATAAGCAATACTAGAAACATGACCCAGGATACTACTAGAGCTATTGTCAACTTCTTTGCTTTCTCTTTAGAAATCATGCATGCAGTCGTGGCTCTTTCATGCTTTCATTTTGCAACTCGCTCCCTTTCCAATGCTGCGGCTGTCAGGGCGTGTGCTTGCTTCGACTCTTCATTGGCAACTTCCACTGCATGCTCCAATCTTTTGAATTTGACGATAACAATAGGTGCAGTTGCACTGCCACACGTACAACAAATGTTGGTGTCTAACCACTTGAAGAACTTGCATGCACGGTCATCATCCTGCAGAATACAATACAACACATAAACAAGAAAACAACGAATTGGTTCTTTATTTTGCCAATACTTGGATATGGTACTTACTAGTGACCAATAGCGACAAATATAAAACATACTACTAAATGTATGAAGTTTCAGGGAAGTCCTAATGATGCAGCTGTCAACGTCACAAAAATGATCATCATAACTGGAGAGATAGTTACTCATTTCCGACATTGGCATATGTTGGGCTTGAAAAAGAAAAATAGAGGATAAGGTGCATATGTAAGTAATCAATATAACGGAAGAAATAAGTGAGCTAAATAACATCAACCTCATAAGCAACTTTCATAGAAATAAGTTGAACTGCTAGTTTGCTGCTTAACTACTGAATCCCAAGAGTAAGTACCAATCCAAAACACAAACTAGTTTAATTTATCAAGATTTTTAGTCATTTCTCAAATTCATTGAAAGTGAAAGTGCTACCTCTAAACTATTAAAGATCAAAACTTTGTAAAAAAGCAAATTAACTAATAAACAGAGAGGACTAAAATGTTACAGTGTTTTAGTCTTAGAGGCAGCAATGCAAACATATGCTATATATGTTTCAAAGCAAGAGTTAATGATATGGATTTTTTTTTTTTTTTTTACATTGGCTTAAAAGTACAAGGACTAATTAAATATTGGCAAAAATGCACTTTTGGTCCCTACATTTTGGGTCAATTCCTATTTTGGTCCCAAAATTGATTTCTTTGCTAATGTCATCCCTAAAAAAAGAAAATCGTTTTTAAAATGGTCCTTTCCGTCAGGCTAGAAACGGAGAAATCTGACGTGGCTAACGGAATGCCCTATTTGCTGACGTGGCGCTGACGTGGCTATTAAAATATTATTAAAAAAGATTATTTGGCAAATTTTAAATGCCATGTCAGCATTTTAATTTTTTTAAATAAAGCCACGTCAGAAATTTTATATAAAAAAGAAATTAAATTTAAAAAAAAAAACCTTAAATCTAATTTAATTAAAAAAACAACTTGTTTCTCAAAAAAAAAAAAAAAAAAACTAGGTGTTCTTCGTGTTCTTCCCATCAAACCCAGGAAGAACTCAAACCCACATTCCCAAAAAAAAAACCCAGCAACCAAACAACAAACACATACCCAGATCGGCAGAACCACAACAGCACACCACAACAGAAACAAAACCCAAACCAACAGCACACCACACGGCCAAACCCACAAATTTGACCACCACTTCCACCGTCACCCACCAGCCACAACCCCAAATCACAGCAACAGAAAAAAAAAAAAAAAAAAAAAAAAAAAAAAAAAAAAACCACAACTTCTCAAGAAATCACCACCATCCACAGCAAGAAAAAAAGAAAAAAAAGAACCCACAAACCAAATCAACCAAATCGGACCACGACTCCTACGATCCACGCTCCGACCCATGAACAATCAGACCCACGCTTTGATCCACCATTCGATCCACGCTCATGACTCCTTCGATCCACGCAGACCCACGAAGAGAGAACAAAGAACAGAGAAAGAGGGAGAGAAGAAGAAGCCTCCGCGACGTTGGGTGCTGGGTTGGTGGGTTTGGGTCTCGGCGTGAACAGAGAGCAGAGGGAGAGAAGAAGAAGCCTCCGCGACGTTGGGTGCTGGGTTGGTGGGTTTGGGTCTCGGCGAGAACAGAGAGCAGAGGGAGAGAAGAAGAAGTCGCCGCGACGTTGGGTGCTAGGTTGGTGGGTTTGGGTCTCGGCGAGAACAGAGAGCAGAGGGAGAGAAGAAGAAGCCGCCGCGACGTTTGCTGGGTTGGTGGGTTTAGGTCTCGACGGCGAGAACAGAGAACAGAAGGAGAGAAGAGAGGGCAAAGAAAAGAAGTGAGAGAGGAGAGATAATTAGATTTAAGGTTGGGTTGTGTTTGTTGTTGGGTTTGAGTTCTTCCTGTGTTTGATGGAGAAGAACACCTTTTTTTTTTTTTTTTTTTTGAGAAACAAGTTGTTTTTTTAATTAAATTAGATTTAAGGTTTTTTTTTTAAATTTAATTTCTTTTTTATATAAAATTTCTAACGTGGCTTTATTTAAAAAAATTAAAATGCTGACATGGCATTTAAAATTTGCCAAATAATCTTTTTTAATAATATTTTAATAGCCACGTCAGCGCCACGTCAGCAAATAGGGCCTTCCGTTAGCCACGTCAGATTTCTCCGTTTCTAGCCTGACGGAAAGGACCATTTTAAAAACGATTTTCTTTTTTTAGGGATGACATTAGCAAAGAAATCAATTTTGGGACCAAAATAGGAATTGACCCAAAATGTAGGGACCAAAAGTGCATTTTCGCCTTAAATATTTCAAAAGATAAAAGACCATTTTGAAACAAAGGGTAAAAATTGAGGACCAAATGTGTAATTATTATTATTATTATTATTATAGAGAGCTAACAAGATACTGGTACTTTTGGTTTTGACTCATCAGTGACTAAAGATTCTGGAAAGAAACAAGGTGTCTTACATTAAAATAACTGAAACAATTGTCATATGTTAACAATGTTTTGTGTGGTTAACAATGCTTATTTCAGTGACTCTTAAATTTTGCTTAAAAAATAAGCTGAACAAAAATACCAAGGAAACTGAAAAAAGTTAATCTTTTAAAAAGCAAAATATAAACAAACAAAAATGCCAAACTAAGCCATTAACAACAACACCTTCATGTGAAATTATCTACAAGATTACCATTAAGCAGTGCTAAACAGGTACAAGCAATGACTAATAAGAACCATTTTGATTTTCCCCTATAAAATTTTTAATGCAGCAACCAATGCATTAATAAGAGGAAGAAAATTTGAGTTCTTGCATATTAGCTGTAAAAATAATTGAGTAAGAATAGTGTTGTGTGTTCAATGTCAGTGAATAATCTCTATAAACAAGTTAACCACAAATTTCTTGTCTAACTCCTAAACAAAAAATGTGCAGCAAGACATACTTGCTGCATCAATATCCCTAAAGACCTATCACCATATCACCATAAATAAGTTTCCAACATACATACTATCCACATATCACCATAAATTTATATGGTAAAAAGAAAATTTGAATGGTACATATATCAAACACCTTCATGTGAAATTATCTGGAAGATTACCATTAAGCAGTGCTAAACAGGTACAAGCAATGACTAATAAGAACCATTTTGGTTTTCCCCTGAAAAATGTGCAGCAAGACATACTTGCTGCATCAATATCCCTAAAGACCTATCACCATAAATAAGTTTCCCACTTACAGACTACCCACATATCACCATAAATATAAATGGTAAAACGCAAATTTGAATGGTACATATATCAAAATTTCCAAAAAATCACCAGATATTTTCTTCTCCTTTTTAATGGGAAAAATTTTCAAAGAAACCAGGAATTCTTGATGTGCAGCACAAAAATTGAAATCATAATGATCATAAAGCTAAGTCTGAATCTTAAGCAAAACGAACAAAAAAAACAAACCCAGCAAATCCACATCTCCGTTTATAGGTTTGATCATCACGCGTTTCAAACAAGAATAAAAAAGTATTGAAATCCAATTCTCAAAATAGAATGAAACAAAGAGAAAACACACACACAAATCACAGTAATGAGATTATTGTGAAAGTAATATGTACCTATGATTTTTAGAACACGAAAGATCCACAATTCACAAACTCAAAAACCCATTTACCCAGAAATTAAACAAATGGGTCAGCAAGTGAAATTGGAAGAGGCGTGAAATGGGTTTATGGGAACAGAAGTGTTAGGCTGGGAGAGGAGTGAAATTGGAAGAGGGTGAAATGGAGCTCGATCGGAAGAGAGGTGTCATGGGTAGGAGAGGAGTGAAATTGGGGAAGAGGGTGAAATGGGTTTATGGAAGGAAGAGTACACTCTAGCGTCGGACTGGGGTTGTCTTCCTCATGGATTTCTCATCTGAGCTCTTCGCTGGCATTGGAGTGATCAAGGTCTTCCTCGTGGATTTCTCTAGTGGGCGTGGAACTCTCTGAAGGCACAGGCTTTAGCTAGGGCAAAGTGAGGAGTGAATAGAAGAAAAAAAGGAAAAAAAAAAAAGAAAAGAATAAAACACAACCCTTATATACTTTCAGCTGAGCTACAGTACCCGTATCAAAAAATAACAATCTGCGTTTTTAACTTATTTGCTACAGTGTTTTTAGTTTTCAGTTTTCAACAATATAAGCGGGATCCAAACGAACCCTTATTTTAAAAACATCTAAATAAGTTGGAGGATAACCATTCTCCTCTACTTTCTTCTCCACTACCCTCCTTCCCTCTACTCTCCTTTCTCTCAAAACTTCCAAACATAGCATTAGTTTTTCCTCATTTGTGTTTAGTTGGAAGGGTAGAAGAGTGGAAGGATAGAAAACATATTTGTTTGGTTGAGAAGAAAAATGAAGGGATAGAAAATGAAGTTAATATAAACTTACAATTATGTCCTCATTAAATAAAACAAAAAATAACATAATTTTTTTAGCAAAAAAATTGTGTATGTACAAGTGGATGGAGAAAGGGATAAAAAAAAAAGCAACTGAACCATAAAGCAACTTGACCAAAAAAAAAATGGACGGAGAAAGGAAAAAAAAAGCAACCCAACTTGGACGAATTGGGCATTTTTGTCAGCTCAACTCATCCTCTCCCATATCTCCAATTTGCTTTCCATTTTGAAGAGAAAACTTTTTAGTGGGTCCGAAAAGAAAATACCTGACCTCACCTCACCTCAATTTTTTCTCTCCCAACTCCCAACTAAACACCTCCAAAAAATCCTTCCTCTCCTATTTTCTCTCCTTTATCTTCCATCTACTCTATTTCACTCCAAACAAACACACCCCTAATCAAATTCAACAATTGTGCTCAGTATTTTTCTCAAACTTTTGTCTGTTTTGCGCCTTTGTATTTTCTATTTTTTTCTGAATCTAGGTACTTTTTCTGTGTTAAAGTTTTTTTTCTTCCCCCTTCCAATAAAACAAGAGGAAATCATACCATAATTTGTTTCATGAATTAAAATGGTGAAGTCAGATATGATTATGCTTTTCACAATGAGTGGATCAGAGACTACAATTAGGGGGTGTTTGGTTTGTGTTTTCAAACAACCATTTTCAGTTTTTAAGCAACATTTCATGTATTTTCATACAATTTTTCACCCACACATATTTCCATAAATGTTTTTAAACAACAATTTTCAATTTTTAAACACATATAACAAACGGGCCCTTTAATCTTCTAAGCTTATTTATGCACATTTAACTGTGGAAACAAATATGATGGTTTCTAAAAAATTTATAAAAGAAGGGGGGGGGGGGGGTGTGATAGGCTGGCACAATGAATAATGTATTAGCACACAACACAACACAGCACACATAGATTTAGGGCAACCAAAATAATATTTTAGAGTCACAATCACAGTGTATCATTTGTCAGACGGATTTTTTTTTTTTTTAAGCCTTATAGCCCCTCTTCCAACAAAGAAATTAAACCATAAAATTAGTTGTCGACTCTGTAAAAATAAAATTAGCAATTTAGCATTTGACCGAAATCATACAAATAACAAATAACAAATTTCAAAACTCTTACCTACCTCTACTGAAAATGAAATGATAATTTTGGATTAGATTAAGGGAACATTCCTACTGCATGAAAATGAAATGAATTGATGCATTAGATTTCAAGAAAAATAAAAATCACATATGTTCGAGATTGAAAAAGAAAACATGAGAAATAAAATGAAAATTCTTGGAGAGAGAGAAAGGGGTGGATTGAGGTAGCAATGCTAGCAAGCAAGGTCGAGATGCCGAGAGAGAAGCTAGGAGTGGAGAAGCAAATTGGAAAATGGAAGGAATGGTCAATTGTTTTAAGCTTGGGATATTATGGGAGGGTGAGATAAAAACAAAATGCCCTCCTCTGTATTTGAAAATTTTTAAAAAAGGGAAATAAATATACTGGATTAATCTATACTACTATTTAAGGGGCTTCCCCTGTTTGAATTCCTCATTTTTTAGTTCAAAAATTTCCCTATAGTCCTATGTTTAAGTAGAGACAAAACTAAAGGAGAATCCGGTAAAAATGTAACTCTAACTCCCACTAAAACATTGCCTAAAAAATAGGACCACTCTCCTATTAATTTTTAAATTGATTTATTCACTTATAAATTAGATTTTTAAAATAAAATTTATATATATAAAATAATTAAATACAATTTTTTTTTCTACAAAATAGGACCACTAAAAAAAAAGCCTCATCACACGCGCTTCGCGCCTGTGATGAAGCTAGTATTTATTTATGGACTTGGCTTGGGTCCAATAATTTAGTGCATTAAACCTATTATTATAATGGTGACACGTGTTTAGTTTTATCTTTTATTTGCAAACTGAAAACTCATACTTCAATCAGCATGCTTGAAATGGACTAGTACAAAAAATGTTAGTTTTAGACCCTGGCTAACAAAGTTTTAAGTCTAAGTAGTTATTAAGTCAAATCGTGAACGGTTTTTGATTAATGCAATCAATTATTAAATTTTTGTAAGCAATAAAGATAGTGGAAACTAGCCTCATCACACGCGCTTTGCGCGTGCAATGAGGCTTTTTTTAGTATAAAAAAAACTCTGTTTTTATTTTATATATATATAATTTTTATTTTGAGAATCTAATTTATAAGTGAATAAAACAAAAGTATATAATTTATAAGTGCATAAAACAATTTGAAAATTAACAGGAGAGTGGTTCTATTTTTTAGGCAATGTTTTAGTGGGAGTTAGAGTTGCATTTTTACTGAATTATCTTTTAGTTTTGTTTATATTTAAACATAGGGGTGTAAGGGCATTTTTGAATTAAAAAAATGAGGAATCCAAACAGGGGAAGCTCCTTAAATAATAGTATAGATAAACAACACAACAATACCATAACGAGAAAATCAATGAATAATGATTTTATTTAGCAAAAAAAAAAGAATAATGATTCTAAAGTAAAAATCATTTGAGGGGCTTTGTTTATATAAACGTATTTTATCCATTTGTTTTGTTTAAAAACTATCTATACTACTATTTAAAGGGCTTCTCTTGTTTGAATTCCTCATTTTTTTGTTCAAAAATGGTCCTACACTCCTATGTTTAAGTAGCGATTGAACTAAAGGACAATTCGGTAAAAATATAACTCTTAACTTCCACTAAAACGTTACCTAAAAAATGGGGTCACTTTCCTGTTGATTTTCAAATTGATTTATCCATTTATAAATTAAATTTTCAAAATAAAAATTTTATATATAAAATAAAAACATGTTTTTTTCAACAAAATAAGACCTCTTAAAAAAAAAAAAAAAAGCCTCATCACACGCTTTCGCGCATGCGATGAGGTTAGTATATCTGTACTACTATTTAAGGAGATTTTCCTGTTTGAAATCTTCATTTTTTTTTTTTTCAAAAATGCCCATACATCCCTATATTTAAGTAGAGACAAAACTAAAAGACAATCCAGTAAAAATACAACTCTAACTCCTACTAAAACATTACCTAAAAAATAGGGTCACTCTCCTATTGATTTTTAAATTACTTTATTCACTTAGAAATTAGATTATCAAAATAAAAAATTATATATATAAAATAAAACGCAGGATTTTTTTTTAATTAAAAAAAAAAAATCTCATTGCATGCGCAAAGCGTGTGATGAAGCTAATAAACCTTCTCTCGTGCAATGAGGCTAGTAAACTTATAATTGGTCTATAAATTAGAAAATAAGTTGAAACAAACAAATCCTTTAGAAAAAATGCCTTTTTCATATGAATATAAAATTGTTTTTCAACAAGAAACTTTATATTAATAATAATCTTGAGGGGCCTGAAGAATTTTTATGCCCCTTTCATTTTTCCTCCTCCAAACTGAAATAAATGCATCCCCCATCCGCGACATGCATGATCTATCGATTAAGGCCAATAGATAGTATGACTGACAATATGAACCACCCTAACATGAAGTATCCCACCAATCTTGTTGGTCCCACATCCTCTGGTTCCTGCCAGGTAAAAGTTTACAGAATAATTAATTACACTATTACAGTTAAGTTTAGGAAAGAGTGAGAGATTGTGTTACCAATCATTATTGTATGCACCGTACACGTGCATTACCTTCCTCAGTATCTCCTGTTTGGATTTTTTTTTCATCACTTATCACTCATCACTTAAAATATCTCAATTTTCTATACCCACACGTTTGGCACACTTCACTCACCTTCTCATCACTCAATTTTTCTACTTTTTTGTGAAACTCATTCCTGTAAAGTGGCCAGACCCTTCAACCACAAAACAAAAACAGTAACAACAACAACAGCAACAACAACAATAACAGCAGCAACAACACCCATCTCTCCCAAAACACAAACTCGAACCCATAAAAATTTAAGAATTTCCCTCTCCTCGTCAGGACCGTCACTGGTGAACAACATTCATCTCTCCGACGTGTACGGTGGCATGATGGGGTGGATTATTTTTGTGTGAATGTACATGTTTGTGGGTTTATGTTTGTATGTTAGTGTGTTAGAGAAAAGATTGAGAGAAGTGAAAAAAAAAAAAAAAAAAAAAAAAAAAAAAAAAAAAAAAAAAAAAAAAAAAAGAAGAAGAAGAAGAAGAAGAAGAAGAAGAAGAAGGAGAAGAAGAGAACCCAGAAACCCAGTGAAGAGGAATGAAAAAAAAAATGCAACCAAACCCAGAAACCCAATGTGAAAAGGAAAAAAAAAAAAAAAAGGAAGATGAAGAAGACCATACCAGCAGCGTGAAAGGGAAAAGAAAAATGGAAGAAGAAGACCCATGTGAAAGGAAAAATAAAAAAATAAAGAAGAAGAAGACCACCTTACCGAACCCAGTGAGAAAAAAAAGGGGTCAAAAGTTGCAGCTGACCTAACTAGTGGGTCCCTTAGTGTATGTTTAATTACGGAAATGCCATTAAAAACAGAGTTATGGAAACTGAAAACAACAAAAATGTTTTTCAGTTTCCATAATTCATCACTCAAAAATCAGAGAATTGAGTGATGGAAACAATAACTGGAAAAAAAAAATCCAAACAAGCCTCTCAGTCATGGGTCCCACCATTTTTGAGTTATGGGTAATAGAAATAGAGTTATGAGTTATGGAAATATGAAATCCAAACACCTCCAGACATGTGATTTTTTTTTTTTTAGAGAAATGATATGTTTTGGTATGTACAACAAACAACGGCATATATAGCTTTAAATTTGAACTAATGAGATACCATTTTTCACTTTTAACATGAGTGATGGACAGTAAATTTTATATCTTCCCTTTATCGATGTAATGGTGATATGTGTAATCATTCTCATATATATGGGGTAATTCTACACTCACTGCATGTGACAGGGGTTACAATTTACAAATAATATATAGTTTTATTGTTCATAAGTTGTAATTTTATTATCACGATAGTTGTGAAAAATTGTGTATCTATAGACTTTTTCTATATATCCTAATCAACCCAAGAAAAATATATGACATGTTAATTTAGTTGTCATTTGATTTGTGGTAATTTTTTAGAACTCCCAAAATCCTCTCAAGATTTGTAAGGATCCCATGTTAGATTGTAAATAGCTTATAAGGGAAAACGTTCACAGGAAAATGGATTCTTGTTTTAGGGGCTTGAGAAAGTTCTATATTTTTAAGTGACAATTATACCCAAAATTAAATACCCATTGAGTATCTAAAATAATTGGCAAAAATTTAATTTTATCCCTTAATTTTTACTTCAATTGTCAAAATTAGTTTTTAAGCTTTAATTGTTGTCAATTTTCTTTGTCAAAATGAGTCAATACATTCCTTTTGATCAAATATATATGTTAGCAAATGAAATTGTTTTAAACAATTTTTTTTTTTTAGTATACTACTCATCAAACAATAACATTCATTAAATGGCTTATCTCATGAATGTTTTCAGTTAAATTTTTAATTAAAAAAATTAAACAACATTGTTTTCTAACAAATCTTGACAGAAGGACCAAATTGATTGATTTTAATAAACTGAGTGTTTAAATTGACAAAATTAAATTTTAGGAACTAGTTTTACAATTGAAGTAAAATTCACTAGACTAAATTATTGAATTTTAGCTAAACCTTTTGATAATAAAGTGCTCGTGCAGATATGCTACATGTTCAAATTTTTTTTTTAATAACATGGTTATGTTCACCTTTAAGGATTTTTTTTTAAATTTTAATTTTTATCTCTTATTGAGAATTATTTTAATTTTTTTTAAAATAGAAATAATTTTAATTGAAAATACATAACGCACTAACCATAAAAAGAATAAAACAATTACTTTAATCACATTCCTAATCTAAACAAACATGACTATACTACACTCCGGTCATTTAAGTTCCTAGACATCACATTCTTGAATCCTATGAAATTTTGGATATTAATTAAGGATATATTATTAGATTGCTACCAATCCCTGCGTAGTGTGTTTGGAATAAATTGTTTTAATTTTTAGTTTGATTTTAAAAAATTTATCTGGATAAAGCAATGCTTAACTGTGAAACTTTAGATCAATGTATGCTAAATTATGACCTATACCAATCATGGATGCCCGTGGCTGCAGTCCCTTGCTTTGAAAAAGCAAAAAAGGAACACATGCAAAATGCCTCGAATTGTCTCATCATCTAAAAGGAATTAGAACAAAAAGGGTAGGCCTGAATTGGGTGTTCAGCTAAAATTGAAACTATATCTGCCCTTGTTATAAGAAGGGAAAATATTCGTGCACATTCGGTAGTTTACACTCTATACATACAATGTCTATAATTTCGCATATGTTATTTATTCTTAACACACGAAGGGGTAATGTGTACAAATAATATACGCTAATGAGTGTGCAATAATCAATGCCCTACTAATAAAAATTCATTCAAAAGTGACAATAACGACCGAGATGAGTAAGAAGAGTAGATGGATACCTGCGGTGGAGGAGGGTCCTTAGTAGCTGGTGTTTCATCAACCTCATAAGGCCAAGCGTATCTGTTTGGATTTTCACTCCTAGTCAAGCTCCAATCGTACAGCCTTCTCTCTTCCTCAGTTGACAAAATTGTGTATGATTCCTATTAATTTTATCAGATTAGTCAGAACTGCTTTCCCCTCCCAAATTTTTTTTTTTTAAATGGAAGGGAAAAAAATAGTCTTTCAAATAAATATGTCAAACATTGGATTTCGTTTTATAAAATGGAAATTTCCAGTTACTAACTTTTAGAAGTTCCACTTTCTTGTTGAGTTCTTCTTCATCTAATTCCTGTTTCGTCAGTTCTTCAACTTTGCCTCTGTAAGCAACTTGAACCTGTATAATCAAAAACATGAGAGAGAGAGAGAGTTATCAATTTGGATTGCCCCCCCAAAAAAAAAAAGTAGATTTTAATCCAAAAAAGTATTTGAGTTATGACCTGCTCAAGAGAACATCCACGTTGTAATCCAAGTAGACCATAGTGATCCACATCTGTTATTGCTGCATTCTAAATTGAATTTAATCAAATAATTGCATCATGAGAAAACATTAAGGTTTCAAAAACATAAACAAAAACAAAGAATTTATGTGATGCTCAAACTTTTCACGAATAAAGTAATAAGTGCTCGCTCATCCTGTTAAACATAAACGTATAAAGAGTTCAAAGTTGTCCAAGTAGAAAGTAAAATGCAAAATCAAAAATTGATGAGGCAGATAATGATTACGTATGCCACGAAAAGCTCTTTCGACGTTAAGAGCAGAAATCAAGGATGGAAGTTCTTTTGGAGCTTCAATGGAGCTTTCTGAGTCTGCCTCTGTTGCAACAGTCTCGGCAGGTACTTCACTCGAGCTTCTAATGTGAAATCTGCGTGGCTTGGTTGCAAAAGCTATGGAATTTGTGAAAATGGCACCACCTATTGGCGTCTGAGTCAGGAAATCTTTTCGGGAAATGTACACTGTTGCGGTGGTGGATGACACAGCCATTTGGCTGGGGTGACCGTTTTCTGTTATCTTCTGGATCTTTTTCTGGACTTCGTTGTTTGGTTGCTATTCTAGGAGAAGATAAGGCAAGGACTTTCCATCATTGAATTATTATCTGACTAAATTTGGACTAATGTAGCATAAGAAATCTGTAGTGTAGGTGTCAGTAACGTTGTAATTTTTTTTTAAATTGGAATTTCAACTTAATAGTGTCCATTCTATAAATGCTTGCTAATTTTTTTAATAGAAAAATATAATTTTAAATTATAACGGTCACTCCATACTAACTATATTTATTATCAGATTAATACATCAATCAATCTTTTTTCTAAAAAAAAAAATGCATCAATCAATCTTTGCTATAAGCAAAGTTCAAATCACATATTATTTATTAAAAATTTAGACTTTAAATGCGTCACAATAAATCTCATACTTTTCAACATTGAACCAAATATAACCAAGAACTAAGGGCGATAAAGAAATCAAAAGGCTGAATCAAAACTAGTAGAAAACTTCAATTTGGTCCAGTTTTTAAAGGATTTTGAATCATTACGATTTTTAATCGCAAAAAGGGATCGAAATGACATTGATCTAGTACCAACCACAAGGTTAATAACACCAAATCAAAAGTACAAAGAGTTTGTCTGCAATTAACTAGTGTGCGATTGGGTTTTGCTTAAAAGATTTTTGCTGTCTATCTCAGTTTATTTTGCAAATCAACTTTTAGCTTTTGAAATAAGCTAATTTTTAGTTTTTTATTACACATTTAATATAAAAGTTATTAAAAATTTATATCTTTTGATAAGCATTATGCAAATAAGTTACCACAAATAAGCAAAATCTAAATGCACTTGGCACTCCTAAACCTCAAAGATCAAAGAATCTTTTTCAATTGGGCCGCGGATGAAAAGTATCATTGTTTATTTTAGCTTATTATAATAATCTATTTTGGAGGAAAAAACATAATAATCTTCTTTTTCTTTTCTTTTTTCAATGAAAACTAGGTCTACATACACAATGTACTATGCATCCTAGCTTTAAAGCTATTTTGTTTTCTTTTATTTTTACTATTTAGGTGGAAACCATTAGGCACTGGACTTTAGGTTGGCATAACTACCCATACAATTGACGTCATCAAATTGTATCAATGCCGGACTAATTAGTGCTAATGGCATGTAAAAGAGATGAGTAAACAATAAACATAAAAGATGAAAAAACACTTTAGTTTTACGCGGAAAACCATTAGTAAAAGAGAGGTGAAAAGCTACGATTTGAAGTAAAGAGACACTCTACTTCAAGTCGCATCACTATATATGCCTCCGACTTAGGTCCTTCTCACTCTTTACAGATTTGCTTCTATACTCTTATAGTATTTTAAGGACATATGTACGACTCAAATTTAGTTATACTTTGGACACATGGAAGGCTAGATGAATATAAAGCCCCTTGTGTGAAATGGCTATTCTACTCACATCATTAAGGATCTAGTGTAGCATTTACATATAATTTTATTAATTTCTTAAAATATTTTTTAAGTCTACATATAATTTTGACACCATCCAATGTAGCATTCCTTATTACTTTTTTCCACATAATTACACATAGAAAGTAACTTGATAATAAAGGTTAGCCCTATTAATCGATATATACTTTCTCTCGTGTAAACAATTGCTTTTCAACTTAGGATGAGTTATGCAAAACTTCTTGAAACTAGACTTTTTGAAAAGAAAAAAATAATTGTAGAATGAAAATGAACTTTTTGAAAAAGTTAGAAGTGTTTGGTAAAAGGCTAAAAGCTATAAAAAAGTGTGGTTTCAATAATCTAAGCATTTGACTGACATCAGCTACCAAAAGTATTGTTTGAGGTATAAATTATCAAAATTGATAGTATATATAAATAGAAACTCTATCATATTTGTGGTATTTTTTTTTAAAATGAAAAAATGATTAGAGGGGGAGGCGATCAGTGTGACTTTCCTACCTAAGTGTGACTATAATAGCACCCTAACTACTCACAGACTAAAACCCCACACCACAACCATCGATGAACTTGTGATTTTACACTCTTAATAATATTAATTATTATTCTCTTAAGTGTCATACTAATAGTGGGTATTTATTATTATTCTTTTAAGTACCATAATAATAATGGCTATTATTATTATTATAATTTTATTATTATTAATGACTTTTTGTATATATGTGTCATAATAAATGTTATATATATATATATATATATATATATATATATATATATATATATATATATACACTTCTAAAAAAAGGGTAATTTAAGGATAAAAATGTTTAAAAAATTGATAATTTTGTAACTTGAATAGATAAAAAAAAATTTATCATTAATTGAGCCGTCCATGACTCAAGAATCAAGATACTTTGTACTATTTTTTTTCTTCTTAGTAAAGTTACATTATTTCTTATAAAAAAATAAATAAATAAATAAATAAGAGAGAAAGTAATTTGGTCTCTTTATTGCATTTTCAACGTTGCACCTCCCAAGTCCCAACTATCATTTGGAAAACGTCCTAACTAAAAGTCAATAATTACATTTTGGAAAGTTACCAACGTGCCCTCATTTTTTTTTTGGGGGGCGGAGAATGGACATGCCCTCATTTAATAAGTCAATAAAAAAGTTATATCTAAGTCATGCCCTGTAAAAAATTGTTAAAGCCAAAACCTATTTTAACCAAGAGTTACCAAGTTGTTTGCAACTACGGCATGGTTCATTTGGATAAACCGAAACAAAACTAGGTTGATGGAGAAGACGTTACCACTGGGAAGCATTGGAGATGCTGCAAAAAAATTCCTGCAGCAATTTTGGTCAAGCCGAGAGGAACCCTGCAATGGAAATCAAACTCAAAGACGCAAGTGGCTGCCACCTAAATCGGGTAAGTATAAAACAAACTTTGCCGGCGCAATGTTCAATGAGTGATGAAGTTGGAATTGGTATTGTGGTTTGGGACTCTTTGGGTCAGGTTTTGGCAGTAATGGCTGAAAAGAAAAAATCAGAAACCACATAATGTGGAGAGCTTGGAAATGATAGCAGTTTCACGTGCGGTGATTTTTGCTTCAAAAATCGACTTACAACAACGCGAATTTGTGTTAAATTATAAATTGTCTCAAAAGCTTAAACTATTGAAATATGGTAAATTTAATCTTTTAACCAATACTTCTAACACTCTTCCTCATGTGTGGGCCGAAACTACCTTTTAATAGATGAGGCTCAACATGTGGGAATTTAAATGGGAGGTAGAGTGGAGGAGATAAGGATCGAACTCAGGATCTCATACTCTAATACCATGTTAAATTACCAATTGTCTCAAAAACGTAAGCTATTGGGATATGGTAAATTTAATCATTTAACCAATACTTCGAACAATTTGAAGGTCAAAAATTGGTATCAAGGCTCTTCAAACGGGTGATATGTTTTCCTCATCCTTTGGCCATTTAGTCAGAGACACTTTAATTCATGTTAACTCCTTTCGGAGTTTTTTTTTTTCTCACATTGTTAGGCAGGGCAATGCCATTACACACTTTGGCCAAGAGAGCAAGGCTTTCATTTCCTTGTTAGTTTGGATGGTATTTGTTCCGTCTGTTGTAGACGCTTTTGTTTCTGTGGATTCAATTTTCAAGCTTGGTCCTGTTTCTAAATAATAATAAAAAAAATTTAACCAAAGTTTGGTTACAAATTACATTGCAGCCTAATACTACAAATCTACTTAAATTTTTTTTATTGGATGAGAATTTAAACAAATCCAATATTTGATTATATTTTCTTCTTATATCCTTTATGCTTGCCAAATTTCCAAAATATCAAATATTAATAGCTATGTCATCAATCAAATATTTAAATTTTAAGTTTTTGTAGTCTAAAATATGTATAAAAAATAAGTTTATGAAACGAATAGTAAATAATATTTAATTGACAAAAAATCTAATATGTATACTAAGAACATAAAGAACATGCAATCTAAAGGTTAAATTTTCAAAATATATAGTCATGTTAATCTTTTTAGTAAGAGTTGTAGTCTTAGACTATAACTAAGTTTATAACCAAATTTTGTCTTTTTTCAAATTATTGATATATGGTGAATGATTATTGGTAGGTGAAAAAATTATTTCAGTAGTGGGCTTAGATGAAAATCAGTAAGAATTAGACACAACAATAGTTTGTAAAAATATTATAAAATAATTGTGCCATGTGGAAAAACATTAACTCCAAACCAATTTGAATGAATTCCTCCAATCTAAGTCATAGCGATTTATAAGATTATCTATATGTATTACTTAATAATCCTGTTAATAAATGCCCTTAAAGAATTTGTATATTTTAGAAATCCCTTAATGTATTTGTTAATTGATTATTATTAAAAAAAAAATTGATATCATTTTCAAAGAAAATATAAAAAATTCTTTTAAAAAATCAATTGTTACTATTTAAAATTATATAACTAAAATTATATAGTTACTTTTTCATGAAAAATGGAAAAAATTGTCAAAAAATTCAGTCACTTTTTTTTTTTTTTTTTCACAAAAAAAAAAAATTTCTTAAAATGGTTTTCCTACGCACAAATTATAAAACTATATAGTCTGGCCACGTAATGGGAAGGTAGCTTCAAAAATCTGTTTTACACTAAATTTATTTTCAACAATATACAGAGAGAGTCGCACACTAAAATTTTGTGGTATGGAACGAGCCAAAGAGTTAAGCAGATCCACTGGAGGCTGTGGAGCATACACATGGGCATGGTGGTACTGGTAGTTGGTCAATTTCTTGAAACTTAAAAATTAAAAACACCACTACCACATGACATGACCGCTCGGTGGCTTAACAAAATTTACACGCCAAAAAAACATAAACATCCGAAGCCGACTCAGCCTTAATAGTGACTAGATTTGGGTTGGCTTTTCTACTCATCCATTGGCCACTTGCCATTTGCCTTCAAACCCAGTTCCCCACACAGCCATGAGTCTTGTCGTTGCCGTTGGAGCTGGAGCTGGAGTTGGAATTGGAGCTGGTCAACCGTTTTGTTATAGAGGCAGAAGCAGTAGAAGAGTAAGATTATTTAAGACGAGAGCAGCTCTGGTTGAATCGAGACCAAGAGTTGTGCCTGCTGCTGTTACTGTTAGAGATGGCAACAACAACAACAACTCACAGCTTATCTATAGAAAAGGCCTGGATCGAGCCGAGGATATTCAGGCCGAGGCTAGAGCCATGGCTCGTGCCGCCAATGCCACCGTCTATAGCCCCCAACTTCTTGGCCTCAAATACAACTCTCGCCCAATCAAGGTTTCCTTCAATTTCATCAACTGTGTTATATATATATATATATATATATTATATTATCTTAATATTGTGTGATTATTGGTTATGATTGTTTGTGATTAGGTATTGCGGAGGACTGTGCAAATTTTGATTGCGCTGGGTTCGTTTGGGTTAAAGCTGGCGGTAGACCAAAGGAATGGTGTGCTGGATCAAAATAAAAGATTAAGGGCCACTGAGCTGAGACGAATTTTCACTCGATTGGGCCCTACTTTTGTGAAACTAGGTCAGGGCTTGTCCACTAGGCCTGATATATGTCCACCTGAGTATCTCGAGGAGCTCTCTGAACTTCAAGTATGATGAAAAAATTTTATTCTTCCCTTTTTCAATTTTGAGGAAAGCTTGTTTCTGTTGGTTTACTTTACGTAATTAACTTAATTCTAAAGTTTAGGCTTCACATACATATCATAGGATAAATGAAATTTGTGGTATTAAATTCACGTGGTCTTATAAAGTAATCTAATTTATTGGTAAAAGAAATGTAACTCTCATTACTCTTTCATGTATGGGTCCAGTGGCATCATGACATTGTTCTATTTCTATGATGCTCTTAAATTTGTCTAAATGATGTTGATTTCTATTAAATTCCATTTAATTGTATGTTTTAGATTAGGTTAAAATAAAGAAATATATCTTGCCATAACTTAGAGGTCAGGACTTGGTGCAATGGCAAGTGCCTTCCACCAAAAGCGACAGGGTCGTGGGTTTGACTCTGGGAATCAGCTTCTTCAGCAGCCTACCAGTTACCTCTCCGAGTCCCCGAGTCTTGAAAAAATTATGTGGTTTTGTGCAATTTATTTGACGAAGTTATGCAAATGAGGTGAAAGTTCATTAAACAAAGAATTTGAGTTTTGTGGTGAAATCCTTTGTCATGGTTTCTACTCCATAGACAAATATGTTGAGATTTATATTAGATGCTAAGACAAATATCACTCTCATTTGTGACTGAGCAGGATGCTTTACCGACATTCCCAGATGAAGAGGCATTTGGGTGCATTGAGAGGGAGTTGGGACTATCACTTGACTCCATTTACTCATCCATATCTCCACAACCAATTGCAGCAGCAAGTTTAGGTCAAGTTTATAAAGCTCAACTGAAGTATTCTGGACAGATTGTTGCTGTAAAGGTGCAACGCCCTGGTATTGAAGAAGCTATAGGACTTGACTTCTACCTGATAAGAGGTCTAGGATTTCTAGTAAATAAATATGTTGACATAATTTCCAGTGATGTTGTTGCACTTATTGATGAATTTGCAAGCAGAGTTTATCAAGAGCTCAACTATGTGCAGGTTAGTATTGTTGTTAAAAAGACAGAGCATCTGGTCACTAAAGCCTTTGATATCATATTTGTTTTGTATAAGATTCTTTCGGGGTTGAATGATAATTTTGACAGGTCACTGCAGGAGGGTCAGAATGCAAGGCGGTTTAAGAAATTGTATGCTGACAAGGAAGAAGTCCTTGTCCCAGATATTTTCTGGGATTATACCAGTGGCAAAGTATTGACAATGGATTGGGTTGATGGAGTCAAATTAAATGAGCAAGCTGCCATGGAGAAACAAGGATTGAAGGTTTTGGATCTGGTGAACACAGGCATACAATGCAGCCTCAGACAGCTACTTGAGTATGGATATTTTCATGCAGATCCTCATCCTGGTAATCTCTTGGCGACACCAGATGGAAAGCTTGCCTTTCTGGATTTTGGAATGATGAGTGAGACACCAGAAGAGGCAAGATCTGCTATTATTGGTCATGTTGTCCACATGGTGAATCGAGATTATGAAGCTATGGCTCGTGATTACTATGCTCTTGATTTCTTGTCACGTGATGTAGATGTCTCTCCAATTGTACCAGCACTTCGAAACTTCTTTGATGATGCACTTAATTCAACTGTGAGTGAACTAAACTTCAAAACGATAGTGGATGGTCTGGGTGCTGTTTTATATCAATATCCATTTAATGGTGAGTTAATACTGGTCTTGTCAATGACTTTAAAGCCTTAATCTGTAAGTTTCTTTAAATCTGTACAATTACACAGACTTTGGCATTGAACCCTGTTTTATTAGTTACAAAGTAGCCAACGAATGTAGTGGATCTTGTAGCTGATTTGTTTATGATTCATACTCTAGAGTCTGATGTAGTGGGTACTGGGCTCCATTCTGTTGATTCCTTGCTTGTCCTGGAAATAATTAATAATTATCTCCTATTTGGAAGGGAAAAAAGTAACATTTTATTGATTTCTTTGAGTTCACAAGATCTAATTTTTTGCAATCTGAGAACAGCATAGTTGTACTGATTTAAAGAAGTTAAAGCTTTCCACACTACTCTTTTCTTTTCTTTTTTTCTTTCTCTGGAATTTGATGCCATGGCTTGTTATTGCAGTCCCAGCATATTATGCATTGATATTGAGGTCACTCACTGTACTGGAAGGTTTAGCACTTTATGCTGATCCTAATTTCAAGGTGCTGGCAGCATCATATCCATACTTTGCTAAAAGGCTATTAACGGATCCAAACCCATATCTCAGAGATGCTCTTATTGAGCTGCTTTTTAAGGACGGGAAGTTTAGGCATGCCTCTTTGTTTCTATCTTAACTTTATACTTCTTCTGCTTTGATTGGATGTTGTTTGGTTTTATAGACCCACCTGAAACCAAGTTTTTATTTTGGCTCATTCCAGGTGGAATAGACTTGAAAATCTACTGGTACAGGGAAAAAAAGATAGAGATTTTTCTGCAAAAGATGCTTTACAACCAGTTTTGAAGCTATTGTTGGCTCCAGATGGTGAAGAGCTAAGGAATTTAGTCATTAAAGAAGCAGTCCGTGTTAATGAAGCTTTTGTTTTAGGCACAGTTATGGATACCTACAATTCTATCCCTGATCTTATGAGGACCCTAATGTTTAATGGTAATGCAACTGGACCTCTTATGATGAGTGACACTGAACGGGAAAGCATGATAGGGCTTCGAGATCAAGTGTTAAGGATATGGTTTCTTTTGCAATCTTCTGAAAATTTTGATCCAGCACTTTTACAGCCTATTTTACAGGTAGGAACCATAGTTTGCAGCATGATTGTCTTTTTTTTTATTAACTCTTCCTAGTTTTGGTTGGATATATTATTGAGAATAATAGTTTCATAAACATATATTTTTTATTTTTTAAATGCTTCATAAGCATCAAAACAGTTGAAAAGGGGAATAACCACACTAGAACACGCCAATGGTAAAAGATAACAAATCCTAAACTTTTGAAGCTTCCACCATTAATAATTAGGACACACAGCAATCCCTAAAACTTATATCTAGTGGGCATAATAGTTCTCCATATGTATCACTAGAATTGTTTTAATGTGATTTGTTAGCTTTGTCATCAGCACATAGGCTTCATGTTCCATTATCTTCCATTGCCAAATTCACTTGATGATTAAGACATTTATTACCATCACAACCCTTTTTACCGAACTTTAAACATATATCCTATTATCTGCAATTTATCTCCCTTAACTCCTATTTTTTAGATGATTTAATAAGTGAACTTAGCTTTTTTGAGCCTTTTCTTGCCTACATCAATCAAGTAGCTTGAATAGACTTTGGAAGTGAGAGGGGAGGGGGGGGGGGGGGGGGGATGGCAAGGATCTAGGTCTTCAAGTTTGGTTGATAGCTAAAGATTAGATGTGGTGATGACTACAAAGAATTCTAATCCAAGGCTTTTGAAAAATGGCCAAATCATTAATTTAATTTTAATTAGACTTCAAACTAAATTTATTACAACAACAACTTAGCCTTAGTTCCAAAATTTTTAGGTTGGCTATGAATCATTAACAAACTGAAAAGGGTCGGCCACATGTATTTTAGTGTCATTAGTCATTACTGTATCTTCCGTGAAAATCCACAAAAAGTGGTCAATTACTATGTGCTTTGTTAGCAGATATACATATAGGCTAACCTAAAGAACATACTTCTATATTGGATCATTCTTTCTTTTCTCTATTGGTGAGTTTGTGGCTTTCACCTCCTATGAACAAGGCATCTAATTTATTTTGTTACTTGTAAAACATAGATCTATTCTCATCTTTTGCACGTCAAAAAGTTAGATTAAGTAAATCTTTTAGAATTTTATCCTTCTAGCACTTAGATTAGAATCATCATATTATAACACAAATGCTATCTATGTATTAATATCTTAGAAAAACTTATTTATATTTGTTTTTAAAGCTAATTGTTGAAGCATATGTGAGCAGGTGCTTCAGCAACCTGAGGCACGCAGTCTAGGGGGTCGTGTTATTGGTGGCATCACTCAACGTCTTGCTGCACGCTTACTGCAACAAGTACTCCGGATTCCGGCAACTGCTTCTGCTACAACCTTGTGACAATTGAAACAGTTTTTGGGTGGGGTGGAAGATGTATGTTAATATATTTCATGTCAACCTTGATTAAAAAAAAATGCCTGCCACTATCTTCTTCCCATACTTAAATACTATCAATACTTATCAAAATAAATAAATACCTTCAATTGATAAAATGAAAAAAGTAAAAATCAGTTCTGGGATGTAAAAATGTGTATATGGGGTTGAGCAGGAAAGTTCTTCAAATTAAGTTTGTCATGTAAACAAATTGTTGCTTCATAGCTCTCTTACAGGAACGTGTAGGCATGCATGGATGTCAAAACCATTGTATTACATTCCATACAGCATTTGAAATTAGTTTAATTTAATTTGTAGACTGCCTAAAGACTTTTATTTATTAACACTTTGTTATGGCCATTTTACAAGATAATATTGACCAGTTATTTGATGGATAGAATAAAATTGGCCTCTCATTGTTTTATCTCTGGCTACAAATGAGAATCATTATCTGAGAGAAGAAAGTTCTGGACAAAACAATTCTATGGACGTGGAAACAAACTTAGTCATAGCTTTATAACATGAATTATATAACAAAGTGCACTTGTTTAGCATGGATGAGGATGGATGGCACAATTCAAACCCTTATAATATGAATTTAACTGCATGACCAATGGCAAATAAAGTTATTAAATCCCCGAAAATAATAAAAAGTCCAAAATAAAATAAAAACAAAATCTTGTAACTAACTCAAGTCATAAATAAAAAGCCATCAAAGTTCTCAAAAGCTCTATCTTGGGACAATGCTCTTTTAAAATCAACCATCAAGTTTGTTTGCTTTCTTCTTCTTCTTAAAAAAAAATAATTGTAATTCGATAGTTACAATAATGAGAAAGAGAGGATACAAATCTTGATTCTCCTCATAAAGGAAAACAAACAATGTCACTAATTTAAGAGGTTCTTGACATTAAGTTTGTTTACTAGAACATCATGATAAGATCAGGAAGCAAATGCAGACAAGTAAAATGCTATTTCAAATAATCTGTTCTTTAAGACAGACCCTTCAAGCTCAGGCACGCACCATGAAGGCATAAAGGGGGGAAAACCCCCCATTATTCCTGTTTCTAAATGCTATGCACCAAGGAGACTTAAGGTCATTCTCAATAATTCGTAAAAATTCTCTGAAAATAACTAGGGCTGTGCCAGATTACATAAATAATATCATCAGATCCATTTCTCAAATTCTGATGGTTGAATCATCCCTAAAATTGAATATCATTAAATCACATTGTCCATAACTAATTTCACTAATTCCATAGTTTAACTTCAAAATCAATTTGTCCCAAGTAACATAGTAACCAGACCACATTACTAGACATCATTTTTAAAAAAAAGTGAAAGGAGAAAAAGGAAAAATAATACAAAGAGAGAAAAATATGAAGTGTCATTAGGTGCACAAGCTTCAGACAGGCCTTTAGTGCCAATTTGTGCATCATGGATTAATAATAACCTCCATCACTATTTTTTGTTTCACTTTTTCTTATTAAAAAAATAATATTCAAAAAATAAAACCCTGTGTCACCATTTGGAGCAACTTGTAAACAAAGAGGAAAACCACAAGGACAAGAGTTATCCCTCAGTGAAGTGGTCATTTCTTTAAGCTATATATTACTTTCTGGCTTTTATGTGCTAGCAGCATGTATGCCTTGACAAGTTCCTCCTTGACCATGAAAAGTACAGAAGCTGCAAAAACACTCTGTACTATCTTAGTGCTCATTCCCTTGTAAAAGCCAGGCAATCCTTCATAGCGGATCATTTTAATGATTGCATCAAGAGTACCTGTGCTACAAAGATATCAGTTAAAATTCTACATACCATAAGAACTAATGGTCTCTTTACATTTAAAATGTAGAGAATAGCAAAAATTGTGCTTCTTAAAGCTGAAATTTAAAATTCTCTCTCTGTCTGCTAGGTAATTTTGTTCCCTTTTGTTCCCCCAAGAATCAAGGTCATCTGTTGTTGAATAATTGGAACACCAACATGAAGCTGAACACATAAGGACTGAATGGAATCACAGTGAACTAGGAAATATTTTGCAATTAATAATACTAGTAAATAATGGTATGTCTAATCAGTACAAGGGTTGGTCAGCCATTTTTATATGATTATCCCCACTTGAGAAATTACATAGAAGTAGAAAGACAGTGGGGGCACTCAAATCCCAATAATTTTAGGGGAAAAATCTTGAGAATACAAAACCATGATAATTCTTACCTACACAAATACACAGTTGTAATTTACAGCTCATTATCAAGTACAGAGTTGTTCCAATAGTATTTCCTTCACCTGTCATCTTCTTCTATCTTCACATCCTTGAATACTTAGATTTGTGCGTATACCAAAGTTATAAAGACCATACCATTTCAGCCAAAATATATCATAGCTATTACCAAACCAATACATACTAATTAAAGCGGTAACATAGAGTATGATTTTGGATAGGACGGAATAGCAGAAGAAATACATGTGACCGACCTTGATTAGTCTATTGAGAATCCATAATTGACCTCAAAGTTTTGAGACTAATAAGGGTTTGTTGTTGTGTATAAATCTCACTAAACATTACAATTTAATATTTCTCATTAAACAGATTTAGAATGTAGCCTAAGCCTAATAAATACCAGCATAGCCAATATTACTCTACCAGAATCAATTTTGAAATTTTATATATATATATATATATATATATATAACTTTCAATGACTAGTAAATTTTAATTTTTATCATAGAAGTATTTCAAGCATCTAGTGCCTGACCAAAGAAAATTACTGCATCCTCCCTTATGTTTGATGATCTTACAACAACCTCTCCCTGGTTTGGGATATTGCAACAATTTTTATTCTCGTAATGTAAGAGAAGGTAGTGCTTTGTTATCCTACCATAATTTATAATCTAATTGATCAATTTTGTAGGATATTTTAAAAAACACATCAAATTTTTGGACAACCAAGGACAATAGAAAGGTCAAACCAATTGATTAAGCAAATCTTGTGTAATCCATTTATTAACTTGGACAGACCATTATGATCCAAATTATTAATGACAAAAATCGTCTTGCCTCGCCTCTTCAAAACTGAAACCCAACAAGCCCATCCATAATATAAGTAATGCCCCAGACCAGATATATATATATATATATATATATATATATATATATATGTATATATATATATATATATATATATATAAAATGAAAAAATTATAGTCAGCCAATTGTCATACTAACATCTCTGGCAAAATTAGAAATAAGTGTACCACCTGACAGAAGAAGCTCAATCCATCATTCAATTTTGGTGTATTATTTTATATATGGACCAAGCTAGCAGTCTGAAGATAACAATGAGAATGAAGACCACATACTGAAAATTTTTGGAGGGAAATTGAAAAGAACAATATGGCTCTTCATTGAAATGCAAACCTGAGTATCTTAATGAGATATTCCCACCAATCTCCTGCTTTGCTTGCAGCCTCGACTGCATAGGCATTTGAAGTGACACAATCAAGAAGCTTCAAATTGGAGAAGTTATTGCAAAAGCGTACTATGGCAGTCTGGATGCCAAGTAATGAAAAAAATTCAATGTTTTGATTGACAAGCCTAATGGAAAGGTAAGTAATACAAATTTAAATAAAATAAATGAACGTGTTCAGAGTTTTATTTCAATCTGATATAAGATAATATGATACAGAAGACTTTTCAGCCAAACCAACTTTATATGAAGAACTTTTTTCTTTATCTTGCTCAACAGAGTAATATTACAAAGCAGACTAGTGGTTTACTTCACCTTGACAACTAACAAGGGGTACGTTGAGACAGTTGCTCCCAGCTTTGCAATGGCCCCTAATAGAAAAACCTTTTCACAAGAGAATTAAAATTAAGAGACAGATATAGAGAGAGAAAGTTTCTTTTTGTGGCCAGGGGGGGGGGGGGGGGCTTAATTCCATAAAATGACAAAAAATGAGACCCATTAGCAAAAGAAGGTACTTTGCATCTTCCAACTCAAAACATTTGAAAGGGATCTTATACCTCCCAAGCAGCTACATTTGTTGATCCCTGCTTGTTTGTAGCACGCTTTGCCCTTAGATGTTTTAACGAGCTCTCATAAATCATGAACTGAATTGAAGGATTGCACACCTGAAAACAAGATTACTCATTACACCTGAAGTAATTCAATTGTGCATGTTGAGTTTATTCAATTACCCATAAAGGCTAACCATAATAAGTGTTGGAACAATTCCCTTCCAGAATCCAGTAATTCCTGCTTCGTTATAAACCTCACATGCCTAGCCAGTAATGCACATGTAGAACAGTAAGAAGAAGCAATATAAAAATCAATAATGGATAAAAAAAAATATAAAAACCAAAGCACTAGTGCAATGAAGGGTAAGAGGTTAATGACAAAGCTTGAAAGAACAAGAAGGGCAAATACAGAGCTAAACGCTATAAAATCCTTGAATCCACAAGAAAAACTCTGGAACAAAGAAATATTATTGATGACTACTAAGCCGCAATTTTTATTCTAACATAGGACAAGAAAATTTAGTTTCTAAGTAAAACCAATTAATACAATATCATAAAAGAACTCTGACTTTAAATAGGGAAACCTAAAAACAACTAAATCAAGAAAACAAAAACTTATTCCAAAAATTACATATTTTAAAAGTAAAAAGAAAAAGCTTCCAATGATGCATACATCTTTCCTCATACCCTTCCACTTGAAACAAACCTGTCCTCAAATTATCATTCAAAAGTGACAGTTGAATTTTTCCCAACCAACAAAATAAACATTTTGAGCTGCATCCTAATCCTTTCATCTTCTTGCCAAACTTACAATCCATTAGTTGAGTTAAACTAGAATTCGAAATTGAGAAGATCCATCAAATTGGATTCAACAACCAAATTAGATCTTTCAACCCTGACAGAATCAATATGATGTGATACTATGTTAGCAAAATCAATCAGATCCTTGGGCTTGTAGGTTTATAGGCATACCTAAGGACTTGATTTCAATAAAATCTTGCAATGTTCTCAACAATCTCAATATCATGATCTTTTTCTATAGCAAAATCTTCATGAATCTTCTCAATAACCTCCATCTTTTTCTCCATGATGTCATTATAATTTACAACCTTCCATTTATGACAAGCCTTCTTCAGACTTTGGTAAGACTTGATCTTCTATAATATTTTATTTTGATGGCTGAATGCATAACTCATTTACATACAAAGTTTTTGGTCAATAATCTTGATTTGGTGCGTGAGTGAAGATTTCCAATATAATCCCCTTTATATGAATTCACTTGCCCATAATCCCCACGTGTTTTTTATATAATATTTAAATAATAATACAAGGAAAAAGAAATTGAAAAGACTTTTTTTTTCATTCTTTGCTAAGAATGAATTTTGTACTTACTTGAATCACCTTATATTTCATAACACCATTCTGCCATAACAATCTTTAATGTATTGCACACAAGATTAACTTTATCCTCTTCATGGATCTCTCAATACTCCTCTTCACGTACTATGCATGGGGCGGGAGTGGAAATGCATTAAAGCTATGGGATTATTTCTCCAAATTTGTTAGATTTATCATTGGTGACGATGAAAGAGTGAGTTTTCAGCATGATAATATGATGTGTAGATGAGGTGTCAAAATTCTTTTTAATAAACTTTTTCAGATTCTAATGGATAAAACTGCAAACGTGTGTGATTATTATATAGATGTTATAGGTGGAGCAATGCATGGAATCCTATTTTACGAGGCCAATTCAAGATTGGGAATTGGAGTCAGCCAGTGCCCTTTTTTATTTATTTTATATGGTTAGGATCCGTATTGGGAAGGAAGATAAGGAGTATTGGAAACTAAATAGAAATGGTAATTCTACCATCGACATGTAAGGTTTTGAGAAGGACTACTAGTTCTGATTTTCCTTAGTGGAAGGCTATCTGAAAAATGAAGGTAGCAATTTTTTGATGTATTGCATCTTTAAGGAAAATTCTCACAGCAGTAAATGGGGATAGTGATTGTGGATAAGTGGAAATACAAGGAAAGACAGGGTACAAAATGAATAAATTCGTTTAAAGATAATGGTAGCTCCTATTGATGAAATAATAATGAAGAGTTGTTCAGATGATAGGGTCATTTGCAAAGAAGAGCAATTAATAAACAAATAAGGGAGAATGATTTTATTCAAGTTAAGGAAATGAAGAGAGAGAGAGAAAGAGAGAGAGAGAGAGAGAGGAAGACCTAAATAACACGAGTAAGAGGAGTAATAACAACATATTAACTAAGGGAGTAACAGAGGGTATAATTTTGGATAAGATATATTGGTAGAGAAGAATACATATGGCTGGCTTTGATTAGTTTGTTGAGGATTCATAACTGACCCAAAGTTTTGGGACTAGGGCTTCATTGTTGTTGTTGTCACCAATTTTTTGGGACTAAGGCTTTTGTTGTATCTCATCAAAGAATGAAATTTTGTCATGTCTAGGAACACGTCAAGAAGTTGACTGTGAGTGAAATCTTCAGTACGACTTTTCCTATTGCTTCCACTATTCCTATTTGCATAATTCTTGACCAATAAGGCCATCCAATGGATCGTAATGCCACCTTTTAAACTTTCATAAAAGCTTAAATAGCCTATATCCTTGATTGTCTTCAACAAATTAGTTGTCATCAGCTTTGCTGTTTGGCTACCAGTCCATGCTAACCAAGATCTGATACTACCTAAAAAATCATGAAAATTGAGGAAGGAACCTCACTAAACTCTATAAAAACCTAGAATCCACACAAAAAAACTTTATAATCCACAAGAAGAAAGAGAAATTCTCATAGAAATATTATTGATGAATATTGAACTCTAATTTTCATTTTACAGCATACAAGGAAATTTAATGGTTCCAAGAAACTTAATTTAGCAAAAACTATTTCTAAAAAAAACCCTAATGACATGTCATTTACAAATATCATGAGGTTTGTTAGGTTGATATGATGTTAAAATTTTGGAGTTTATAGCCTAAATAAGTGGCACACAAGAGAGAATGATAGATTCCTCAGGCACTAGGAAAACAAACCTAAAAATATATCTAACCACCGGTTCATTTGACCCATTAAATAATTCAAATAATAAATGGAAAAGATTTACCAAGTAATATTTAGACTTCAAAGAACTCATTATTAAAAAATTTAAATGCTCTCCAGAACATTTTCGTGTCAAATGGTAAAATCAATAGAAAGCTGACAACCTTCTGCTTTATGTGACAACTCTCTTGATCTGACACATCCCAAGCCATGCTAACCTAAGCTCCAAAATATGGACACGCATACTTTTTACATATTGGTTTTACTCTAATAGATATTGAAACCTTCATGCTTCAACGTAAATGGTACCGGGAATATTACAATATGGACACGCATACTTTTTAACATGTTGGTTTTACTCTACTAAATATTGAAACCTTCATCGGGCTTCATGCTTCAACGTAAATGGTACTAGGAATATTACAGTTGCTTCAACTTTGTAAAACTGTAATCAATGTCATGCAATTTAAATAATTTAATCTTCAAGTCAACACCAGTATCAGCTTGTGAATATCAATGTTTCAATTTTCTAATTGTCAATAGTAAGTTGTAATTTTCAAATACCAGAATGTGTATCTTTACTTGGGAGAGATTATTATCTCAATTATTGAAAATTTAGGCCTTGGCCCACACTGATGTTCAATTAATCCAAGCAGAGGACTTAACAGCACCGCAGAGTAATCTGAATATTAATCAGAGAGCCGTTTATGAGTCTATATCTATCAATGATCTATTTAGGTGAATAAAGTTAGAACTCATAGATTTCAGGCTGAGAGCTTAAACGTGACAGCTTAGCTTGCAAGCAAAGCAAGATTGTCAGAGGAACTCCATTCCCTGAGATGATATTTTTCAAAATATATCTCAAGATGCAACTACTCTTCCTGTTTACCATATCCCTGCAACAAGTCTGCTTAGCCTCATTACTGCAACTTTAACTAACTGAAAACAGAATTATTTCAGCACTGGAAGAGATAATATTATGTACCATTTTGCACCTTTGAAATATTTGAAGTGTGTTCTTAGAGGTCGAATCACTAATGAAATCGATGTAGAAGCAACCATAAATTCAAAAAGATAGGTCATCTTGCAACCAAAAAACCAAAAGAATAAAATGGGAATGAAGAACCAACCGCATGTAGAGTTCCATATGGACGAGGTTTTTCTGAATCAAGTTCAGCCAATTTTTCTTGCAAAGTTGATTCTATCAAACCACTTTCAGTACCTTCCATCAATATAGCCTCCCTTCTTGCCTCCATAATCTTTTTTTCAGCTTGAGTGTGTGTCTAAAACCATATAAAAGGAGGAAAAATATAAAAGATACAGGGGAGAGTGAGAGAAAGAGTCATGCATTGAGTCTTTATGGCATTGTAAAGCATATTAAAGTGCTTGTATTGAGGAGTCCATAATCTAATTAAATCAATTAAAGGTTATAACAGATTCTATAGAAGCACTCAATTCCATAAAAATTATCCTTCTCATATCCATCAAATGTGTGTGTGTGTGTGTGTGTGTGTGCTTCAGTAGTTATGAAGCAGGCTGACAATGTACTTGAAATCCCATAATGATACTTAAAATAAAATAAAGATAGATAAATGCAAATGGCGGTTTGCAGCATGACCATGCTTTAACTATTAATTGCTCTCTTTTTTTCTTTTTCTTTTTCTATTGGTAAGTTACACATGCACCTAGTGAGTCTCAAACCAATCCTCCATCCCAATGTTATGGAAGGAAAGGTCAAAAGTGTGCCATATGAGTTAGAGACCTTGGCTAACAATTTAATTGCTCTTATAAGATTTTAATTACTAAATGAGCAGCAAAGTACCCTGGAGTAGAATCTAAGAATAAATCAATGCAAACACCATTTTCAAGGTTTTAACTTAAAACATTAGTCTAAAATTGAAGTTTTTTAAACCAGTAGTATATATAAGCACTCAAAAATTTGAAGGCACCTGCATACGAGTTACAAGAACCCAGATAGGATTTGTGAACAACACATTCAAGGAGCTGCAAGATAAGACATTTTGAGAAGTTATTATTCAAAGAAAAACCTAGTAATCATAAATAAGAAGGTAGGACTACCTCTACCCGTTCAAACTAAATCCTGACTTTTACTATCACTCATGTTATAGCCAGACAGGCACTAATTAACTCCCAGTCTTGACTCAAAAAAGCTCTCACATAAACCTCCAAACTCCCTCAATATATAATTACTATGAAGAGAATGTAAAGTAAGGGACTACTTCTGTTTCAATGCCATAAGAAAGGATTCTGTACCCAGCAATAGCTGCCACAACAAGCCAAGAGAACATGCCAACAGTACCATCCCCACGTCCTTTATCTCTATGGGCAGCTGCAATGGCCACTGCCTTGTTTTTGAAAACCTGATAAAAATAGTAATAAATTCCCTGGCAGCATAAGAAGAAAATAGTTAGATCAAGGCAAAAGAATAGGCAAACTGATAAGGTCACAGCCATGGATACAATCTTAATTCTTTATTAATAGGTATGTATACTGGGCTACAACAACTACAACAAAGCCTTAATCCCAAAAATTTGGGGTTGGCGATGGATCCTCAAAAAATTAGCTAGGGTCGGATGTATATGTACTGGAGTACACAGGAATATTTATATTGTCATAAAATGTAGATTTCTTGACATTTTTAACTTCTAGAATTGGCTCTAAAACAGCATGCTGCTTGCTGCTCATTGAGTAGATTACTTAGGCCTTAGGGAGTTAGGGTAGTTCATCCTTATGGAACCTCCTCACTTTCTTAAACCATAATGCTTTCCTACCTACATCAGGCAGCTTTATGAAGCCAAGAAATGTGCAAAACTAGTTAACTCGTTGTTGAACAATATGCAGAGACTATGTAGGCTGTTAAAAGGAGAGTTCACAGCAAATAGAAGTTTTTGGTAACCAAAAGAAGTCTTCACCTCAGATTTTCCATTCATATAATTCAGATTTAATGATGCTTAAAGGTTTTAGACAGATAATAACTACTCTCATATGTTCCTAGGAAGTTAAAGCTTAGTAATCTTAAGTATCAAAATCAAGATAATACTGAACGATATTGATAGTATGTTAAGTTCCCAATCTGCACATGAAAATCCATGAACTTGTAAGGATAGAAATGTATCTAATATTCTAATTAAATGACTCCATGGACTACTTTCTCTTGGAATCTTAAACCAGTTGGGCTGAATCACATTATAATCCATGCTATCAACTCAAACCATAGTGCTTTCACTCCTAACCAAGATACCACCATCAAACCAACCTTGACAGATAGGAGACATCACTAAACATCAAGCTCTAGGCTGTCCTGAATCAAAGTCAAAGATCAAGCCCATCTCTATTTTTGACCAGAAGTACTGAATACCTTTTGGAGTTATAAATCCAACACCATTATTTTCACTTGAATACCACCATGACTACCCTATAGTTATCATGATCCAGGTCATATTATCACATGCCTGCTAATGAGCGTGTGGGTGTGGGCCAGGGTGTGTGTGTGTGTGTTTGGTAAAATTAAAAGCCACCAAGTAGTCTTCTTCAATAGTGATAGTTTGTCATTCCTGGAAGCATTATGATGATTATATTGCTGAGCCCTTTCACAGAGCTAATGAATTCGCTTTAGAAATCAACTGTAATCATCAATTAGTCTTGTTTTTCATCTGAAATTTTCATTACTCACTCCTCCCCAGTTTGTGTGCCCATTTTCTTATATCCAACTTTTTGAAAAATATCGATTGCCGGTTTCATATGAATTTTTTTATTAGTAACTTTACACATGCAATGGGTTTTGAACCCACAATGTTACCCTCCACTTTTCTTATGTGAGGGAGGAGGTGCTGTTCGAGCTAGAGCTCATTGGCCTGCCTTCACATGAAAATAAAAGGTCACCATTAGTCTTTTTGGTTTATCCATCTTTGTGATCCCATCTTGGGAGTCAGGCCAATATCCTCCGGTCAAAAATGCTCAGTCTTATTCCATAGTTCATTTTACTAAGGAACTTAAAGAAAGGAAAATGGCCATTTCACAATTCCAGTTTAAAATCACGCATGTGTGTTAGAGCGCATGTAACTGACAACTCTTTTAAAGAAAGCATGTTAATTGGAAAAATTCTTAGCTACTCCCAGACCACGGAGAAATGGTGTTCCCTTCATGGTGCACCCTACTACAAATATGAGAGTGAGAATCATTCTCCGTACTCGGAGACTACCTAAAGTTCCTAAAAATTACTCCGTTAATTGAAGGTGCCCGTCCCCTGACATCTGATCATAGATACATCATTCTGCAAAAGCATTCATTATTCGTAACCACTGTGAAACCAAAACAGTTCCAACTTTGATGTCGAGATTTAATCATGATATCAAGAATCAAGAAACTTTTTCACGTTACTATTGTAACTAACTAAATGACATGATATATAGTACTGAGTTAGGCGGTGGGTTTAACTTTTAACACCCACAACCTGGAGAAGGTATCTTCTACATATGTACCGACTACATGAAATAATTAATTATTATAGTTGCCTGAGTGTGTACTGTGTACTATCTTATCTTCTGATTAAAAAAAAAAAAAAACTAATAAGAATTAGTGAATAGTTTACACATTCAAGATACAATTTTTTTTAAAAAAAGTATTGAATAGTTGATTTTAAAAATAAAAAAAGCAAAAGGGGGAAACCTGTGAAGCAGCAGTTCCGAACAGAGAAGGCTTAAGGCCACTATAAAGTCCTCCCCAACCTTCAGTTCTAATGACCTGACAGACATCAAATTCATTTCTTTTTTTGTTAAATAAATAATCAAAATAATCAAAAGTATAAAATAAAAAATAAGAAAAGAAACCTGGAGGATTTGACGAAGCGTGCCAGGTGGAGGTTGTTTGGAAGTGGGCAAGTTCCCATGGGAATTACGTAACCCTTTCTTGGCTACTCTCTCTGTTTGTTGACGCGTATTCACCTGCAATTCCAATTACAGTACTATTTTGAATTTTGAATATGATCTTCTAGAATAGAGTGTGTAGAGTGCAGTGTCAAGTGTGTACCGTTTGGAGGGGATAAGTGATAATCTGGGCAATGATACCACCTCCTGCTCCTGCCAGCCCATTCGCAACGGCGTTTGAATTGTTCGACATAATTATATCTCAATCTATCTATCTATCTATCTATCTATACTTCTTCTACTTCTTGTCCGAACGATGTTCTTTGCCTGCATAAAAAAATCTCTTTTCTTAGTTCTTAGTAGTTAGTGGCTAGTACTACTCTTGCTTACTACTAACTATTGGTTAGGATTTTAACTGACTTAAGGACAGTTATACGAACCGGCAAACCGTACAGAATTTCCGAGTTCCTAGTCGAAGCTCGGAGGGAAGGAGGGACAAATAAAGCTGAGTTCGTAAAAACCCAACTAATAATGCATCGTTGTTTAACTCTACTGCTGGATTGCGTAGGCAGGGTTGGTATCGTTTTTCCAGTGATATTGTTTGTATTTTTTGAAAATACGTTGGTGAAAAAAATATGTAAAAAGATGTCTAATATTATTTAAAAATTGAAAATATTTGTTTAAACATATGTATCAAAATGGCCAATAATTTACATTTATGATTTATTGCCTTTTTTTTCTTCTTCTTTTTTTTAATGGAATTTTTTCAAGTTTTTTTATTAGGAAATTGTTTTTAGTTATAAAAGAACGAGAATGTACTTTATTTTAGCATTAATATGGCATTTAGTACGAGTAATGTTTTAAGATTCTCAATATTGTTTAAAGATTTTCATGTTTGGTTGTAAATTACGCCAAAAAAATCAAATGACAACACAATCTGGATTCACTCTTTAAACCCCTTTTAGTAGGAATGTGGATTCCTTTTGAAACATGTGAGTATCCAAATTCACAAACTTAAAGAAAATTATATTTTATATAAATTGACAATTTTAACCATTTTTCTTTATCATTTAAGCAATTAAGATAAAATATAAAACAAATCATCAATATTTTTTTGTTTCTCTTTATATTTTCCCTCCAAAATAACATAAACAGGATAGACAATTCTGTTGATACATTCTTTAACAAAGTTCTATTTAGCTTTCATGTGTGGGGAAAAAAAGGTTTGAAGGGGACCCCATTATTGCTAGGTATTTACTTTTGTTGTTGTGTGTGTGTTGCTCAACAAATTATTAATAGTTTATATTTTGTTTTTCATTATTTATTTAGGGGAAGATTTTTTTTAAAGGACTTGGTAGTTCACGTTCAAATCTAAGAATAGAATGATAAAATAAATAATTCATTTAAAATTCCTAGGAATAAACCAAACATTATCATCTCACATTTCTAGAAATCTTAACACATTCCCAATGAAATCAAATATAAAAATAGCTATATTTATATGCATCCAGATTGCAAGAAATCATATTCTTAGGAATCTGGATACCATGAATAATGTGGATTCCCCCGTACCAATGCTACATAAAAGTAATATTATATCTTCTGAATATTTTCTTAAAAATAAAATCCATTAAACTTAGAAATTTTAAGTATGATATTCATTTATTTCTAATACAATTTGTGTGGGCGGGTGTTGGGAAAATAATATTATTTATTAGTAATTACAATTAAAGATAAAGATAAAGGTAGCGTTGTGATAAATTTATTTCAGGTATAGCCTTTCTTTAAAAATTGTGTTTTAAAAACATAACTTCAATGTAAAAACACAATTTCAATTAAAAAAAATTAAAATCTCAATACATAAAATCACGTCTATTTTTCACCAAAATCATTTACCTACTACGCTATTTTTAATAATTAAAAATAAAGTAATATTATTTTTCCAAAAAAAATTCTATAATTTGTAGAATGGTTATATGGGGTAGTTCTTCTTCTTATTATTTCCTTTTTTGGCTAAAGTAGATTATATAGGGTAGTTCTATCTTAATTAGTTTCATTAATAACTTATATTTTATTTATGGGAAAACTTAACGGATGCGCTAAGGGCATTAGTTTAGGAAAACTTTTAGAAACTTATTATTGAAAAAGAAAAAATAATTAATATTTTTGACAACTTTTTATATTTTTCATAAAAGTTGTATAAAATTTTTTCGAAAATGGTTTATTAACTCATTAACCGAATAATTTACAAATCACTTTAATTTTTCTTACACAATAGTCCATAATTAACGATGATGAGCATTTTAAATAATGTTTTCAAAACATATTTCCTTCTTTATAGTGTTTTATGTAGAGGTGTCAATGTTTGACCCAACCCACAAACACGACACGAACCTGACACGAATTTTTGCGGGTTAGGGTTGGGCCTTAGTGGGTTTGGGTCATAAACGGGTCGATCCAAATCCGATACAGTAAGAGACATGTCATAAGTGGGTCAACCTGCGTGACCTGCAATAGACACGTTTAACACACCAATTTATTCGTATCAACCTGAAATGACACATTTAACACAACATGTTTAACTCATATAACAAATAAATATTCATTTTATTTTAGATTTATCAAATAACTATTATATCCAACTTATATTTTAAACTTTAAAAAAAGTGAGTAATTACAAAAACTTACTAGAGATATAATTGGAAATTAAAATGGGTTGAAGACTTGAAGTGTATGGACTATTTTTGGGATGTAAAAATATATATATATATATATATATATATATATATATATATTTCTAGATGGATGCTATATTTAATATTAAGCAGATTGAAATAGGTTGTGTCACATTCGCGTCAACCTAACACAATCCGTTAATTATTAAGCATGTCAAGTGGATTTGGTCAGGTCAACCTATCTTATTAATAGGTCAGGTTAGGGTTGAAGGATCATGACATGATTATTAAATGAGTCAGGTTTGGGTTAAGCCATTTAGTCAAATACCCCTATCTCAACACGACACAAACCCGACACGCTAACCCAAATTGACACTCCTAATTTTATGAATATTCTCCCTCCCTCTTAATATATTACAAGGAAGCTTCAGGTCAAAAACTGGAAGAAAAAATAATAATTGCAAAATCACTTTGTTCTTTAGTCAAAATGTTAGGTAAATAATTGAGGAGAAGATTACCTATACCATGGATGTCATGAGAACTACTAATTTTGAGAAGTAACATGAGTTTACCAACTGTAATAGGCATGGCAAAAGAGAAAGCTTTTGAGGATATCAAAACTCAGGTGTACGTGGATAAAGTTTCATGGTTGGAAAGTGAAATTGTTATATAAAGCAAGTACAGAAGTGTTAATTTAGGCCGTGGCACAGGCTGTTCCACATATGCCACTGGCTGCTTTAAGATCAGGGGTTGTATTATGAACTAAAAATTTTATTATTACTAACTTTTGGTGGGTAAAAAAATCATGAAATTGAAGATTGATTAGATGGGTTGGTCTAAGTTGTGTTGGTTTGAAAATGAAGGAGGAATGGGCCTTCAAGATTTGAAGTTATTTAATGTTGGTTTGGGATGGGCTCAAATTTTCAGCGAATTTACAATTTTAGTTTATTTTTGTTATTATTCATAGGTCTCACTGCACTTTTTGATACTATTCATGGGTCTTATTGTACTATTCAGCTTATCTTTCAACTTTTTTCCTACATTTTCGATAAAAAGTTTTTAATTTCAGCTAAATAAATTATTTTCAAACAGACCCTTAATCTGACATTTTTATGACCACAATGTTTGAGGACTATCCACAATCAAAACTCTTTGTTATTTCAAGTCCTAAGAGCATTCACATCAAGATTGCTAAAAAATATTGCATTTAGCATCTCAAAATACTACTTTATCTATTTTAACATCCAACTTTATAATATACCTAATATCAAAGATTTTATATTTTTTACCACTTCATTAAAATATAATTTTTTATTCTTTTTTATCCTCTGCATCTCTTCCGCTCTCGTTCTTTGTGTATCTCTTCTCCCAAACAAAAGCACCCAAGCCACCACTCACGGCCACCGCCAACCACCGACATCATCATAATACCTAAGCCGCCACCACCATCAGAAACCTAACCCACTCCCACTGCCCACCGAAACCCACTGTGAAACAAATTGAAACCCACTGCAAAACCCAACCCACTGGCACCAGCCACCACCACCAACACCCACTGCCACAACCACTGATACCCATTGCCACTGCCCATAGAAACCCACTGCAATACCCAACCCACTGCCACTGCCACTGCCTATCGAAATCCACTGCAAAACCCAACCCTTGCTGCTGCCTTCACCTACTGCCACAGCCACTACCACCCACAACCTCAACCCCCAACCACCAAAATCACAAACAAAAACAAACCCAAAACCAAATCACAAACTCAAACCCACTTTGAAATCAAACACAAATCCAAACTAAAATCCCTTCTTTTCAAACCTTAACAACCAAACCCAAATAAAAAATCCCATTTTTCAATTCCTAAACCCACTAAGCAAACAAAGAGCCAAAAAAAGAAAAGAAAAGGAAACTAGAAAGAGCTTGAGAGAAGAGAGAGTTTAGTCTTGAGATTCCCATGGTGAAGGTGGTGGTGAGTGATGGCGTGCTTCTGGAGATTGTTCTTCTTCCTCTTTGCAAAACCCTAATTTCGTTCTGTCAAGCTCTACCTCTATATTGGTGGCAACACTCCGAAGGCAAAAGTGGATTGTCTCCAATAAGCACTCGTCTTATTCCTTTGTGAAAACCTCGAAAATTAATGGTGACAATGACGACGATGAATCAGACTGTGCAGGACAGTCATGGTGGATACTGAGAGCGGGAGCTAAGGTACGAGCTAGGGTTTCATCGGAGATGCAGTTGAAGATGTTCGGCAATAAGCGGCGCGTGGATTTCGTGTCCAGTGGTGTTTGGGCTTTGAAGTTCCCGACCAACAAACCTAGGAGGGGAGGAGCTCAAACTATGAAATAGTGAGAAATAGAAGCTACGGGAAAGAGAAAAGAGGAAAGTGAGAGAGGAGAGAGAAGAAAGAAGAGAAAATTAAAAAATTAAAAAAAAAAAGTGAACGTTGGAATAAAAAATATATTTTGTTTAACATTATTGCAACAGTGAGTTGTTATAGATAACGGCTCACTGTAGCTGTGTGTCAAAAATTTTGGCATTTGAAATCTTCGATGTAGTGGGTATTATTGTGTGTTGGTAGTAAAATTTGGCTTTTAGCATTTTTAGCATTCTTGACAAGAATGCTCTAAAAAGCTATATACTTTTGAACTACTTTTCTTGAAGCACCAATCTCATCAAATGCATCCTATTCCTATACCTCTTAGGGATAAGGAAGGTTATTAAGCTAGGCTCTAGATGGAGTGTGGAGTCAGGAAATAACGTTTGCATTTGACAATACAAATGGCTCCCTTCACCAATTAAACATATATAGGTTCAACGTTAGAGCATTCACATCAGTGAGTGCAAAGTCTTGTATAATAGAAAAAGACACCAATTTTACACATTTTGCCTCAAAAATGCTCCACATTAGTGCTTCTAAAAGTGTGCATATTTGCACATTTGCTACAGTAATCGCGCATATTTGCATTGCTACTATAGATCGTGTATCTAATATTTTAGATTTTTTTTCTCTCCTCCACCTCACTCTCTCAACTTCTCACTCTCACCTTTCTCTCGTTTTATCTCTCCCTCAATCCACCGATCCAACCTCACCCTCAGTCCATCGATCAGTTCACCGATCACCTATCAATCTAGCGCCGCCGAGACGATCCGAAGCTCACCGAGACGATCTGAAGCTCGCCGATGCAATCCAAAGCTCACTGCCAATACGATCTCACCGATACAATCCGAAGTTCACCGCCGATACAATCTCACTGATACGATCTCACTCACCTTTGATCCTTTTTAATTTTTTTTTGTTTTATCAGTCTTGGATTTTCTGTTTGATTAGTGGGTTGATGATGGTGATTGTATGGGTTAATGATGGAGGGCTGGGTATTGATCATGTTGATGGTGGCTGGGGTTTTGATGATTTTGATGAGTGGGTTTTGATGGGTATTGATCGGGTTGATGGTGGCTGGGTTTTGATGATTTTGATGAGTATTGATCAGGTTGATGGGAATTGATCGGGTTGATGGAGGCTGGATATTGATCGTTAATGGTGGCTGGATATTGATCAAGTTAATGGTGGCGGGTTTAGAATATTTTATTTGAATAAATGTGTATAATAGACAGACTGATGTGAGTGTTTTGTAAAAGTGGGTTTGTAAAATAAAAAAAGTAGGTTTTTTCTTATAAAATAGAATGAAATTTTGCATCAACTGATGCAAATGCTTTTAAGGAGGTTCTACCTGGAGATGCAAAGGTGAGGGCATTTATTAATCTGACTTTAGGAATTAGGATATTGGAAACATTCACTAGTTGATGAGAATTTTATATCTTGTATGTATAAACTTTTGAAATGTTCTTCTCTTGATTCCTCTTTTATCCAAAGTCTCTTTTTAGAACCGTTAAAGCAAACATGTGAGGTGGGAAAACAAAAGAAGAAGAAAGAAAGTGTGATTTATTTTGACTATTTTATCTCTTACCTTTTTATTTGATTCTGAATTGTCTTTAAAAATTTGTAAATTTTTTTTTTCTTAATTTGTGTTTTGAGAAAATCAATTTGAACTAAATAATAAAAATGGTTTTGTAAAAAAAAAAGGATAAAAAAGAGCCATAATTCCAATTATATGTAAAGAGAAAAGAAGAAAAATTTTAAATTAAGTTTAGACAAATTGCAATTAAACTTAAACTACTTCAAAATTGAATTGATTTATTTTTCAATATTGGTTCAAAACTAAGAAAAACGGGGTTTATGTTTTGGCAAACACCTCCCTAATATGTCAATTTTGGGTGTTTGTCCGGTCAAAACGATAGGAATAACACTTTAAATATTGTACCCACATATATGCTAAGCATATATCAAGAAGAAAAAAGTAAGTGATTTTTTATTTTCTTTTTCTTTTGTCCAAATGAATTTTTCCAAGTGGCGTCACTCTTATATCTGCGGTTCAGATGAGTAAGTTGGAAACGAACACTTTTAAGGACAAAAATCGACGCAACTTCTCATACAAAAACGAAACGAATTTCCCAACCCATCGAGCACTCTGAAAAGTCAAAAGACGACAATTCCAACTCCAACGCCTTCAACATTATCTTGCAGTACCATATATATATATTGCTCTTGCTGGGAAGGAACAAAGTGACTTCTGCTTTAAGAAAATAAGGGGACCATATCAACCAATGAAACAACGCCACGTGAAATTCAGTAGTCAACGCCAGGTCTTTCTACTAGTATATAGTATTTTCTTTCCGCGTAAAATAACGCCGTCCTAAATGGAAACGGCCTACGCCACTTGGGAACATTGGAACAAGAAGAGAATCTTGTCCCATCAAAAAAGAAAAGAAAAGAAGAGAATCTTGTACATGTCAAGTTTTGTTTAATCCATCAGTCCAAAATCCACATTCAAGAACTAATAATAACACGTTATTTTTATTTTGGACGTCATTGTTCTTTGAAAGTATCATTTGATTTTGCACATACTAAAAAAAATAATGTCTATAATATAGTGATGTTTCCGTTAAGAAATTACTTTATATTATATCATTATACTTTATGTTGAATTTTTAATCAATTTTATAAGGTGTAGAGCCAATAAAACTAATTTTTTAAGTTTTATTTGTCACTTCAATCATATTTTTAATCACTTTATCAATTTATACCAATTTTTTTAAAGTAAACTCCATAATAATTAATCCGTAACGGATACCTTTTAGTGCCTGTCAACATTTCCTATAATAATTATCTTTCACATTCCACACACGCATGTGTGTGTGTATATATATATATATCTCTCTTAAAAATTTGCATTCTTATGAATTTATGGTTTTTAAAGGTATTATTACATGTGTGGGTGTGAAACCATTACTAGAACACATATATTATGCGAAAACATCCCACACCACTTTAAGAATAAAAGAATCTAATTTGGAACACCAAAATATTATTAAAGGGACTATTTCATGTGTAGGTGTGTATATTTAGTAACAGTGTTTAAGTATTGTTGTTCATTTTTAAATTTTTTAGTGTTTTGAGAATATGTGTTTGAGTGTTATAAAGATGCATGTCAGAAGTATTATTGTTATTTAAATACTGAAAACTGTTGTTTAAATAATAGTACCGAACAACCCCTTATTTTTATACTAAATCTCATTTCATTTAAAATTATTTATGTGATTTGAAAAATGCATACTAAATCCCAAAAGATGCATATACCACAAATTAGGTTGCATTTGGTTGAATGTAAAATATTTTCCGAGTGTAAAATATTTTCAGGTGAAAATATTTTTGAGAAATAAAAATATTTTCAAGTATTTGGCTGCATTATGAAAATTGTCTTAAAAAATGTTTTCAGGTGTTTGGTTGCATTCTAAAAATGCTATTTTCTACTAGTTTCTCACATTTTCTTAGCCATTTTCTCAACTTCTAAACAAATTTTATAATAGAAAATTTCAGTATATAAAGTTAACAAAACAAAAATCCATTAGCTCCATTCATTCACAAACTAAACACAGTCAAACTGAGAGAGAGGAAGGAAAAAATAGTGAGAGATTGAGGGAAAGAGAGATAGATCGGGAAAGAGATGGAGATCGGGTCAACGAGATCAGTCTTCGGCGGTGGCGAAGATCTTCAGTGGCGGCAACGAGATTGGTCTTGGGAGAACGAGATCGATCTTAGGTGGACCGGGTATTGTAGAGGGTGGGTTTGAGAGAAGTGTTTCACCGACGACGTGGGAGCGATGGATTGGAGATGTTGGAGGTGAGATGGGCTTTGCTGGCGTGAAGGGGGACCTCAGACTGGCATCTGCGTGTGGGGCACCGAGATTGAGATGACGAGAGTTCGATCTAGAGGGCGGTGGCGGCGGTGCGATCTTGGCGATGCGATTTGGGGTGCGATCTCGGCGGTGTTGGGGTGTGATGAGACCGGTGCAATTTGGGGTTGGGGCAGTGGTGCGATCTGGGGTTGTGTGTGCTTCTAGCTCACGCTCTCTACTCTCGCTTCTTGCTCTCTCTCTCTCTCTCTCTTCGAGTGTCTGAGTCCGAAAATCATTTGAAGGTAAAAGAGAAGTGTAAATGATTTTCCGGGTCAAAGGGCTTATTTTACGGTCAAAGTTTAAGATTTTTCATTTGACCAAATTTTTCATGCGCAACCAAACACACAACAGGGTGTAAAATATTTTCCCAAATCCATTTTCAGTCGAAACAAACGCAGCCTTAACCTGTAGGCAGTAGGTTGAAACCATCTTTCATTAAATAAATAAATAACTTGTAGGTTGTAGAACATAGCATCACCATTAGTGGTGGTAAAATAGCCTTTTAGCTATTTTACCACCTCAAACTTTAAGAGTATTAGCATCTGGAAATGCAATATATATATATTGATAGGGTACTGGTTTTTCCCATCTTGAAGCCGTCCATAAAGGTCGTCCGTGACCCAACAGTATTGCAAGTACCCCTGAGAACCTTACCTATAACCATCTCGTCCAAAGAGGAAGAGACTAGGACGAGGTCCTTGTGACCAAGGAATGAGACGCTCGTCCAGGGTGTCGGCGATCTCGTCCTTAATAAATTCGTCCATAGACGGAACGACCCATATTCATGAGCTAAGCACACTCGACAAGGGGATCCTAGGACGAGGGTATCATACTTAGAAAAATCTCCGAGTATAATGTGACAATTCCTTATTTTACGCGTAACTTCCAGGTATCCGTTGTAGTACATAACTCCTAAACGGTTATGGAAGTTATTTTTAAATACTTACGCCTCCTTGAATTCAGGAGAGGTTATAATTGCGATAACCGTCTATTAGAACACTATATAAACGCTTATTCAGACAAAGCAAAGGTACGTTTTTTATTGCTCCCAAAAAGTTGGAACTCCAAAAATATAGAGAGAAAACTAACTTTGCCATCGGAGAGTTCTTGGCCAGCAGCCCCGGTCACCTTTGATCGCTTTTCTTTCTTTTTTCAGGCCGTTGAGAGAGCAAGTGGTCCTTTCAAGTCCGAAGCATCCAGCCTACTGATTTTCTTTGCATCATCATATATATATATATATATATTTTTTTTTTTTTTTTTTTTTTTTGCATTCTCAAATACTACTTATTTATTATACCAACTCATTTACAACTTATCCTACATCCCAGCTTTTATTTTTACATACAACCCAATAAAATAATATAGACTACCACACAAAATAATAAAAAGTATTATTCTCTTTCTTTTTCCCCCGTGCACTTTTTCTCTTTACACACAACCACATATTAAAATAATATATATTTTTTACTATTCATAGATTGCAATTTTTTTTTAAGTTTACAAACCTGGATGGAGTGGGTTTTGGGTGGCTTAGGATGTAAAATAGTAATTGGGGTGTGTTTACAGCCCCTAATGCTAGTACTCTAATTTAAGAGCATTAGTATTGGTGTAGGCATTTTACTAAGATGCTAAATTTACCATTAAAATATAACAAAAGTGGGCTACATCAGTGGAGGCAAAGCCAAATTTTTTGGCTTTTGAGCTATAGTGCACAGCCACAGTGCACAACCAAAGATGGCTGCGCACTGTAGCTAAGATGGTAAAAGAAAAAAATAATATCTATATTTCTACTTAAGGGACTTCTTACTGTTTGGACTAGACATTTTTTTGTTCCAAAATATCTATTAAGCCTAAATTTAAGTAGAGATAAAACTTGAGGATAACATAGTAAAAATATATTTTTAACTCTCGCGTGTAACCTTGCCTACAAAATAGGCAATTTTTAACTCCTGTGTGTTAACTCCAGTTGATTTTCAAACTAAGCATACTCCACGTTTTCACTTTTCTATCTTCCTTTTTTTTTTGCTTTCCTTTTTTCCTTTATTAAGACTTGAATCTTTTGTTTTTTGGCATAAAAAATACTCTTTTTTTAATACTAGATGTATATAACACCATTAAGGCATGAGAGAATGCGTAAGTGGTTGAATCTAAACTCTACATGTGGAGCAGCTGCGAGGAAAATGAGAGAAGGTGTTGGCTAAGAGATTTTGTTTTGGTCTATGCTAAAGGCATGATTGCCTTGAGAAAGAAGTGAGATATACACTAGACACAGTACTCAAGCACTCACCAAAAGGGATATAGCGACCTTTCAAGGTTAGAGGCTATGAGGACACCCTTATTGGTTGAATGCATAATGAGTCACCTTAGAGACACGTGTACCAATCACAGTACTCTTGATGTCCCATTTGATGACCAAGACTTGTTTCCCAAGCAGTGGCAAAACTACCTACCTACGGGTCCCAGTGCCATGTTGGCGCAATTCTCATCCCTTAGTCAGCAGATAATATCAAAGCTGTGAAAAGATCCAAAAGAGAATTTGATGACTTGATACCTGTTCTTGTACTCAACCACATTTCTCAGAGTATAAGAGGAGCATGCACTTGTGCTATTAGGGCATGAACCCAAATAGATATTTTGAGATGAAAGTGGATAGTTGATAGGAGAGAAACACAACTTCATTGTAACCGATCTCTTTCTTACATATAATACAAGCTGAGTCGAGCAAGAATGTTATGTTCTTGCTCAAACCGTGATTTTTTATCCCTTCTCTAGAGTTTTTCACGTACATCCTGTATTGTTTTAATAATCAGTTTCTTCTTATTGTTTAAATGCGCATCTTTTTAATGTCCTATCATCGCTTTCTTTATTTCTTTTTTTAGTGTCATGTTAAAACTTGCATTTTTCCGAGCTTTCTCATGTAAATGTACTGTTAGATAACTTATTTCACTTTCATGTATAAGCTAAAATCTAACTTGCACGTACACCCCTTTTCCCTTGCTACTTAATCTCATCTCATGTTTGGTTTTTTTTCCCCCTCAAATCTCTTTATTTTGATTTTGAAGAAAAAAAAGTCCAAAAAAGTAGAGATAAAACTTAAGGATAACATGCTAAAAATGATCTCTAACTCTCATGTAAAACACTGCTTACAAAATAGGACAACTATGACATTAGTTGCTCAACTTCTTCAATTTATTTCTTTCTCAATTCCTCTCAATTCTATGTTCTTTTTCTCTACACTATCATCACCATATTTTATTCAAAACCCAAAAAAGGGAAAACTTTACTTACAAAAACAAAAGTGCAGTTCTGATTGTTCCAGTTTAACAGGTATGTCAATGTACATTACTCTTTTCTATTTTGTTTTTATAAACAAATCAACAGCCTTCTAATTATTTGGACTTTGGGTATTCTTCATTTCTTTATATTCTTATGATTATCCCTTTTTTTAATATGCGTTTGTGGGTTAAAACTTACTCATTGTGTTTCTTTGATTACAATAGTACAATGTTTTTCTTTGATTACTGTTACAATAGAATATAAACTGAATTTATAACACAAACTATGCAATTTGGATAAGTATCAAATTGTGTAAAAGAAATACATAAAAATAAACCTTTACCCAAAAATGTAGTAATTCCTTAAACATTTACCCAAAAAAATAGAAGAGCCTCTAAACATACGCTCTAGTTTTATTAAAAGATATATTATTTTGTTGTGATGGTGGTGGTGGTGGTTATTGATTATTGTAATAGATATATTATTTTATTGTGTTGAACGCTAAAATAAAACTACTGATGTTGGGTGTTTTGTAAAGTGAGGTGGTAAAATAGATAAAGTAGTTCTTGTGGTGTCAAATTGTTAAATTTTTGGCAGCACCAATGCTGATGCTCTAACTTTGGTGGAGCCAAAGGCAAATTTTTTTTGCCTCCTTGCTACTGTGAACTGCCAGTAGTAAGAATGCTAAAAAAAAGAATATTTTATCACTTAGTTGAGTTTCGTAACAGAGAAGGAGCGAGAAAGAAATTAATTAAAAAATGAATAGTGTTTGGCTGATGGTAAAAATAAGATCATTGACGTAGGGTGTGTTGTGGAATTGTGTGTTAAAATAGATAAAAATAGTTTTTTGAAGTGTTAAATGCTAAAATTTTTAGTTCCACCAAGCGGTGTGCAAATATATTTGCTTGACTTACCAACCCACTTGACTCGTAGCCGACCCGCCCACCCCATGCAAGTTATTAAGTTAGGCGGTTTGGATTGGCGGTTTAGAACCCCCGAAATAGCGGATTGGGTTGGGTAACGAATTGAAATATTGTCAACCTGCTACAACCTGACCCGTTCGCTTAATTATAAATAAATAGAATATATATATAAGTTCAAAATTTTTAACGGTATATTTTTTATTTAAAGTTAATCAATTCACCTAATCAATTTTTACACTAATCAATAACAATTCCTTAAAAAAAATATAAAAAGTCAATATTGAAACCCTAAACTCACTTCAATCATGTACTACATACGCTCTATATTTAGCCTTCACCTTCAGCCAATATTGAAGCCTCTCTTTTTTTATTTATTTTTATTTTTTATCCCTTCAATTCTTCACATTCCATTGGCTGTGTACTCTCCTGGACAACCACAAAGGTAATTTTTTTTTTTTTTGGGTCTTGTATTGTTTAATGTTTGTATCTATATTTTTTATTATTATGCTATTTGTCTTTTTGATTTGGCTCCATATATTCTTGTAAATCTACAAAATGATTTTTCTTTTGATCCATTTTATATATTATAAAAAATGTTATGGTATTACATGTAGAGTAATACTACAGTCACAAACTATTTTACAAAATGTTGATGTGACCAATTTTTTATTGATTTTCATTTAGACTTACCATTAATATTACTTTTTTCATTTACTAATAATCACTCATCACATAAGCAGTTTGTAAATTTTTTTGTAAAATAGTTTGTGTCTCTAGCATTATTTTGACATGTAAAGCCAACTATATGTACAAACTCAAATCAATCCACTAAAGATGCAAAAAAATATAAAACGACATGTAACATTAAATTGAAAAGCTAAAGGTCATTTAGTTTCTAATAATAGAGTTAGTTTTACATGTGTAATACTCTTAGTGGTTCTTAACTTTTTATACTTTGTAATACGATTAGTTTGGGCACCAATGTTGGTTATCCTTGTATGTAAGTATATATACTCTAAAGTTTATCAAAAGAATAATGTCAATTCACACAACTTGCATAACCTGTCTAGTTGAAACCACCAAAATTTGTAACTAATCTACCAAATTTAGACTTCAGTGGGTCAGTGGCAGATTGAAAATGTTCCAACCCACTAATGGAAAATTGAATAGAAATATTAGCATTTACATGCCCAATTCGACCTGCGCACACCCCTAGGCCTCCATTGAAGTGGATGCTCTTATGAATGATGATAAAACTTGTTTTTATCATAAAAAATAATAGGTGTTTTAGTATGATAATAAAGAGTTCATAAAGAGCATTGTCTTTAGACCCGGACCGGACTGGGAGGTCGAACCGTGAAAACCGAGAACCGAGATGAAAACTGGTTTTTTAAGCATAAAGAACCGGATTTTCTGTTAATTTCGTGAACTCCTAAAACCATGGTTGGACCTCACGAACCGGACGGTCCAACCTTAGCAATTTTTTTAATTTATAAAAATAACTTAACACAATTTTATTCTACTTAATTAAATTATCCATCTCTTACAAGGAATAAAAAATTATAATTAAAATCCTTCAAAAATATTTAACTTTACTTCAAAAATTAATCATAAATTTTAATATTTTCATGGTTATTATTTTATTTTATTAACTTTCTTATTTAATTATTAAATATATGCTTAAAAATCATTAAATTTTCCTCACATATATAGATATATTAGTCAATTTTGCTAGTTTTATAAATTTAAAATCTATATTTAGGTTTTAATTGATTATTAAATTAATTATGACATCATCACGGTTTGACCTTAGTTCAATCTCAGTTTGACCTCAAAAATCTTAAACCTCTCATTTTTACAGTTTAATGAACGGTCCGAGTTTCAAAACCATGATAAGGAGTGAATTTTATAGAATGAAATTTGAATTTGAATTTTTTATGAAATTTGAATTATTAAATATATTCCTATTAATAATGACACCACCTGAAAATCAGGCCGTTTTGTTGTTAAAAAATTTGTAGTACGGTACTAGTTTAGCTTAGCCATTCAAAATTTTAAACAAATTCAACTTTTTTTCCTCTTGAAAATAAAAGTCTTTTTTTTTTATCAGCAGTAAAAACAAGTCTGTAGGAGTGAAGAGAAACATTGGTTACATTAAACGGACGTGAAAAGCGTGAGAGGGGGAGCGAATGTATTTTTCTCCTGTTCTCGTTCTCACGGTCGCTCTCTCTCTCTCTCTCTCTAAATCATTTTCAGTTACTATATATTTTTGAAAAAAAAAAAAATTTATCCGCAGGTACGTTCTGTTCAGGTTGTGTGAAACCCCGTGTTCCTCAGTTCAGACTACACAGAAAGAAAGAAATTTGAATTGAAATTGAAACTTGATACGGAGTACTAGTCCATACTCCATAGCCAAAAACTGATCTGATCGGATCGGGAAAAAAAAAAAAAACAATTAGAGAGAAAGTCGGAGATGGTGAAGGAGACAGAGTACTACGACGTGCTTGGAGTCAGTCCAACCGCTACCGAGACCGAAATCAAGAAAGCCTATTACATTAAGGTCAAATCATTTCTTCAATTCTTCTTCCTCTTCATTTTTCAGTGTTAACACAATTTGTAATGCTATTTCAATTTACACTTACCAATTTCTTTTTTACCGATCGGCGATTTCTCTCAGATAGATTTTTTAGGGTTGTCTAAGTAATCTTGATTTTATTTTAGTTTAATGGATCCACGCTGCTATGGTGTTTCGTATTCCAAAAATTTCTCAGTTGTTTTCCTTGAACGTTTCCCAGAGTTGACTTTCCCCTTTTAAGTCTTGTTCTTTAAGTATTTTCTTTCTCAGCTTTCTTAATTACTTGGAGTAGCAGTTAAACTATCTGATCTAATGACTCATTAATTTCCTTTTGAAACACTGAAATTTAATTTAATAGCCTAATTAACTTTTTTTTTTTCATTCTGTTTTATTTTGTTTCTTGGCCTGAAATTTTTCATCCTTGCTTGATTGGTGAATTGGTTTGATATGTCAGCAGCAAGTTTCAAAAAGCAGAAAAAGGAATGTATATGTGTTCAAAAATGTTCGATTTACTTGATAGGGATCTTTCATTAATTTGGCCATAACTGTTGAAGTGTATAAGAGTTGCAAAAAAAATGCGGTTGGAAGAGCGTGTTATCTGATGTTTTCATATGCCGCGACTCTAGACTAATTATCTCATCATAAATTACTTGCTCCATATGCGTGCGTGTGTGTGCGCGTGCATGCGGATAATTGACTCATGACATGCTATGTTAAAACAGTTAAAGATCACTAGCTGGAAATGGATGGATTCTATACCTCTTGTGGATCATATTTCTTTCTTGCTTGCAGGCACGACAGGTTCATCCTGATAAAAACCCAAATGATCCTCTTGCAGCACAAAATTTTCAGGCAAGATTTTACTAACTCATTATCGAATATTGTATTTTATCAAAAATGTTTGATGCAAGTGGTGTTACTTATGCCTGCAAGAAACAAAAGCTTGTGTCTGAACAGATTCCAAAATTCAATGATTTCTTACCAAACCAAACATGATTCTTTTTATTCATTATCTCGGCCTCTCCTGAGCAAACAAATAATCCTCAGCAACATCGGTTTCTTCTTGTATTCCTTTCTTTCAATCCAAATAATTCTTCCTCTTATTATTTGTAAGTATTGATTCAGGTAGAAGGCGGGAGGGGGTGTTGAAATACCCATTTCTCCAATAAAATGATATATAATAAAATAAAGGGTCCAAATCATTTGATGACATGAATGTTCTGTAGAGGGAAAATTTCACCAATGATCTCTATCTGAACTGGCACTTTCTCGGGTGTGTGTGTGTGAGAGAGAGAGAGAGAGAGAGTTACTATCGATTTAGAATGATTTTTGTACTTACAAAAAAAGATTAACAAGAATTAGATTGTGTACTATGTTGTGGAGTTTGAATGCTATGGCTTTCAAACTTTGACAATGATCATCCCACAAAGCAAAGTACATCAATTAGAACCATCTTTATCTCTTTTCATATAACAAGCATAGTGAAGTTTAAACATATTTTAGAACATCTTGGTGTTAGCATTGACCTAACGTTAGTTATGCCAACCTCTGTAAAATAAGCCGAGTTACTTTCCTTTAGTCAGCACCACCAAACAATCATAAGCTCAACCTTGCTGAGATCAAGTCTACTTTTAAAGAAACAAATAAATTAACTATTGAAATCAAGAGCATGCATATTATATATATATATGTGTGTGTGTGTGTGTGTGTGTGTGTGTGTGTGTGTTTGTGTGTATATATATATATATATATTCTAGCGTAAAGATTCATATAACAACTATAGTGAAGTTTAAACATATTTTGGTACAACTTGGTGTTGTCACTGACCTGATGTTAGTTATGCCAAGCTCTCCAAATAAGCCAAGTTACTTTTCTTGGTCTGCACCATCGGGCAATCATAAGCTCAACTTCTCTGAAATCAAGAGTCTAGTTTTAAATAGACGAACAAACTAACTATAAAAATCAAGAGCATACACTAATATAAATCTATTTTAGCATAAAGATTGTCACTTCAATGAATAGTCTTGATTTCTTCCCCCTACTTTTATGGTTGGTTGTTAAGGACATGAGTTTTGTAGCCTTTTAATACAGTATTATTATCTTTTATTTTGTTGTTGTTATTGTTACTAAAAAAAAGTCTCCTAAGATCGTCATGCATGTTGGTCCCCTTATCCCTAGTGTTTCTAAAGTTAGAAGTGAAAGGTGAGGCATATTTTTTTGTATGAGACTTTTAATTTGAATTTTGTAAAGTTAAATTAGAAGAAAGATAATCAGCGTTGCTTAATTTAGTATAAATCATTTGCACTTATATATACACACATATATATATATATATATATATATATATATATATATATATATCAGGTTAACTTTTCATATTTCTGAAACTTCTGCTAAGAGGATGCTTATCATTAATAAAGTGATTATCAATATATCATTCTCAAGTAATTTATATGAGAATTGTGCACAGATGTACGCCCAACATTTTGAAATCAAAGAGAATTGAAAAATTTATTCCAATTAGGCTTATGTCTCATGAGCTAAAGCACAAATTTGACTGCCTTGGCTCGTGGATGCATGTCTAACAAACTGCCCTGGCTCATGTTTTCTATGCCAAACAAGACAGCACCATTTTGTATATGCGTGTCTATATATACATATATATATATATATATGTATGTATGTATTTATTAATGCCTCTAGGCATTTTAAATTGCCTTCAATTTAGCATCAGTCAAGTATTGTAGAATTTTAGGTATTTACTATGTGTGTTTTCAACTATCATGGGAAGAGAATATGAAAATTTGGAATTGAGACCTTGTTTTTATGCTTGTGTAAAATTTAGGAAGTGTTTTAGGTCTCTACCATGGTTGTGGAATGCTACAACTTAATGTCTCCTTTATCACAAAAATTAATTTTAAATATTTGTTAGCATCTTGGGAAATGTCATTCAACTTCTTGGCATTTGGGACTGTCAAGACATGCATTTCTTTAGGTTCCATGCTCACATGTATATAAAAAGAAAAACTTAAAGTTTGGTAAGAATGCTCTATTGGGCCTTGGACCTTTGGAGTTTTGTTTAGCTCAATTGGACCTTCTCAATCTTCATATGACTAAATTTTAAAAGAGTTACATTATTATGGCTGTATTCCACAAACGTTGCTATCAAAAGAAAAACCCCTTTAAGTGGTCAATTGCATGGACAGATTTGTGGAAGCAAGCATAAGAACATTAGGAAATGGAATTGTTACAATCTTAGTGTGTTTAGTTATTATTTTGAACCATTAGTTATATTTTGTATGTTATTCATTTGGATTCAGGTATTGGGTGAGGCATACCAAGTTCTGAGTGATCCCAACCAACGGCAAGCATATGACACTTACGGGAAATCAGGAATCTCAACGTTAGTTTCTTGTTTTTAATTTATGAATAGATAAATTTCAAGGTTGATAGGGTGTCTGACTTTTGTACGATATACATGTAGATTTTAGTAGAAGTTCCTGTCAAAATTTATTATATATATATTTTCCTGATATGAATCGCATGCTTGCTTCTTATTGCAGTGACACAATTATCGATCCTGCAGCAATCTTTGCAATGCTTTTTGGCAGTGAGCTTTTTGAGGAATACATAGGTCAGCTTGCCATGGCATCAATGGCTTCACAAGACATATTCACAGAAGGGGAACAGTTTGATACTAAAAAATTGCAAGAGAAAATGAGAGTATGATTTCACTATACCTCACCATTTGGATCTCTTAAAATTTTTTTTTTACAGGACTTTATGTACTTCTTTTCTATTTTGTGCCTGTTTCTAAGATCTTGTTACTTTTTCAGAAACATGAAGTTGGGTCTATAATAGCAACTAGCTTGAAAATGATTTAACAAAAAGAAGGGAAAGAGAGTTTGAAAGCTAGTAACAGTGATTTTCTTTCAAAACTGATGGTGTTAGACATAAATCTACATATAAAATATGGTTAAATTTGTTTTGTGCTTGTGATCAACCCCATTAGTTATGCATCACGAAGGTGATTGATGCAGGATAAGATCTGGAGAGGGGAAAAAAGCTTAAGTACTATTCATTCACACCATATGGTGGTATTAATATGGTATATTTTATGTTATTCAAGGGTAGTTGATGTAGGATAAATTGGGAGAATTTGTCTAGGTGTGGTTGTAATGGGATTAGGATTAGGAGGATATATGGAAATAGGATTTAGAGTTGTTGAAAAAAGGGTTATGGAGTTTTGTTAGGAATTAAAAGGTGGTTTGATGAGTTATTTGATGGTTATTTGGAAGAAGAAAGTGTGGGGTTTACAGTTTTGATGGGTAAAAGAAAAGGCCTGATTTGGGGTTGTAAGGAAGAAGAAAAAGAGAGGGTTTTATTGTGTTCATGGGCTGTTGGAATAGTACTGTGAACAATCGCACAAGAAAGAGAAGAAGAACAAGAAAAAAAAGAAGAGAAATGGCCGAAGGAACACACAAAAACCAACATGCTTCTATGTTCAAAACTCTCAATAATTTTATTAATCAACTTCTCTTTGAATACATTGAACACAATTACACAAATAGGTATGATACACTTTTTTGTACTAGTAGTATTAGGGCTGTTAATTTAACTAGTAAACTAAAACCTAATAAAAGACTAATTTGGACTCAAAGAAAATAAAACCTAAGATCTTGTAGACAATCCTAGACTCAATTAAACCATCATAATATCTATAATTCTCAATAATTGTTGAAATTACTGATTTGCCCTTGACTACAATACTGACCATACTAATAATAAAAACCCAAATAAAAAACTGTTTTAAATCTAAAAGACTCACACACCTTTAAAACCAAACAACTTTTACTTCAATTGGACTTCACATGTAGACTCCATAAAATAATTCTTGAATGGGCAAATTTGAAAGTAATATCAAATCATCAATCTTTCATGGTTGCATCAGTCTCCCTCATTCAGAAAAAAGCTAGACCTTGATTTTTAAATTGTTTAGAGTATAAGAACCTTCAAACTTGAAAATTGCACCAACTCTTCAATCACAGCCAGAAACATTAAGGATGACAGACTTTTCTTTCCTACCCTATTATTAAATTCATCTGGAATGATGAAATCAATGACTAGAGGAATTTTTAACTTGAAATCCTTCTTGAATTTATCTATAGTAGTATCATTAAAATGATTAACCTTATGCTCATTTTTCTCCTTTGTGGTCTTCGTTGCCCATATAATGGATTCCTTTGGCTGTTCTTGAAGTTGGACTTGTGGTGAATTGTAAGGCTGGGTTTCTCTCTTTAATAAAACACCTGAGGATTTGAACCAATACCCAATTGAGGTTGCTGTAGCAGCAAACATATGCCATTATGGCCCCATATAGGTAGTAAGGCTGCCATGCATTGATGATCCCAATAATTATTGTCCTCTTCTAGCATCTTCTTGTTCCTTTTGGGGATTATGCTAATTGCTGCTTAACATAAAAAAGGATAGAGAAGAACGACATGGGTTTGGTTGGGGTAATGATGCCGGACCGTTAAGAAGTTAAGCACTATACTAGGTTTCTTGATTTCTTGAATAAGGATTGATGTTTTAGAGTTTAGGTTAGAAAAGAATGAATGTTGACGGCTATTTGGGGCTGAAATAGGGGATAAACAGAAAATAACATAAATAAAACACTAAGCAATCACACCTAGGTCTTCCTAAGCATCACACACCTCAGAGAAGTTTGCATCACACAAACAAAGCTTAAAATAAGCTGCTGAATTTTTTTAATCAATCACAATATATTCTGAAATAACGTGACTACAAAAGAGCCTTTATATAGAGGCTATAGTTATCTTTTTCCTAGTAGGACTTGGACTCTAAATAATCTATTCCTAGAATTAATAGGAATACTAATAATAATTAAATAAAAGACTTAATAATAAGTAAACATAAAATAAGACTCATGGGCCTTTGGTACTGCCAAAGACAGCCCATTCCAAAATTCTGGAAATTACCAAATTGCCCTTATTCTAATAGAACTTAATTAAAACTGATCCAACAGCTTCTCAATCTAAAAGACTCAATACTAATAACTAAAATGACCTAACGAAGGTGCTAAGAAGGTCCAACATCAAAAGTAGACCACAATTCTTGAATCTTTGTATATTTAATATTTTTTCCCTTGAGCTCTTCCTTGTCCTCATCAGGTAATAAAGTAGGCAATTTTCTCCTATTAAAGTCCTTTAATGTCTGTTGGCATGTGTGTGTGTGTGTTTTAATATTTTTTCTTTCTTTCTTCAATGTGTTTTTTCATTTAGTTTTTGTTAAATGGTAATTGGTTTAGAGACATGCAGTTACATGATTCCTTTCCTTGTATGTTCTCCTTTAATTAATGTGTATGTGTAATCACATGCCTGGGGAACATTTTAGAGCTGACAACTTCCTTTGATGTTTGCATTAGAGTAAGGGTTTTGTGGAGAAAAATGCAACAGGTCCCCTAAAAGGTTCGACCCCACCCCCACCCAAAAAAAACTTCCTAAAAAGTAAAATGTTTGGAATCCTTGTTTCCCTTATGTTCATTGAAGGTTTTCATTTGGTTTCTTGAAATTTGCACATCTAGAGGCTGAGGGCCTTCTACCAAACACTTGCACCCTTCATTATAACGGGTGTTGTTAGATAAAATGATTGAATTTACCATTTTCTAAAAACTTAAACTTTTGGGACAACCTTTAATTTATCGTGGTATTGGAGCAGAAGGTCCTATGTTCAAACCTGTCTCACCTTACCTCCCCCATTATAAAATTTTTTCATAGTTGAGCCCCACTTATAAGGGAAGTTTAAGCCCACATGTGAAAGGAGGGGAATGTTAGATTAAATGATTAAATTCACCATTTGGTAAAAAAAAAAAAAAATTTAGGGATAACTAGTAATTTATCAGGGGTTGTCGATGAGGTCATGGGTTCTAGTCCAATGTGTGTGTGAATTTTCTACCCCACAACCCCCCCCCCCCCCCCCTCTCCCCTCAAAGAAAAAACACTTAAAAGAGCTGTTGGTTTTATGGCTGTTCATTTTAAAATTTGCAAATTACAAACCCTGATCTTCATTTAGATTATTTCCCCAAAATTTTCATTTCTACAGGTTGTTCAGAAGGAAAGAGAAGAAAAGCTTGCACAAATACTGAAAGATCGACTAAAAAAATATGATGAAGACAAAGTGGAGTTTATCAGACATGCTGAAGCTGAAGTGACGAGGCTATCCAATGCAGGTAATCCTTGCCTTTATTCTTTTGATGGGTACTTTGTTAGTGCAAGTGCTGGCCTTTCTATATGAAGCTACATTATGCTATTTGATAACTTGCAAGTCAACTAGGTATATTGGGTAATTTAATCTATAGGTTAAGTCAGGTGTGCATTCATTGTGAATATATGTGTGTGTGTATATATATATATATATATTCACACACACACACACACATATATATACACATATTTAAGTTACGCACCTAATGTGTCTTGAATCCATGACTTCAACCTCCACCTAGGACATGCAAGGTGAAGAGGTGCCATTAAAAAAAAAATTACATCTGTCATGTATTTGATTATCTGCATAATTAATCTATATATATGCTAGATTGTTGGCCTGGTTATCTTTGAAAGGAGGTTTTTCTGCAAGCTTTTAATATCAGCAAGCAATTCTTGCATTGGCATAGGGTACATATGCATAAGATCAATTTGAGGATATACTTCCTTGTTCATTGTATATAATTTTTATATCTTTACTGATGCAATTGCATAGGGTTCTTTCTGATTCATTTTGTTGTCTGGTTTCTACAAGTTATATAGCATTTTTTTAATCTTTTTTTTTTCAGCTAAAAAGGGTTCTTCCTGATTCATTGTATTTTCTTTTTCCTACAGCTTATGGTGTTGATATGTTGAGTACAATTGGCTATATATATGCAAGGCAGGGAGCTAAAGAGCTAGGGAAGAAAGCTATATATTTGGGTGTGCCATTTATTGCTGAATGGTTTAGAAACAAAGGGCATTTTATTAAGTCCCAAGTAACAGCAGCAACAGGTTAGTATATATTGCTGGCTTTTATAGCCATTAGCCAATGGCCATGTCTAAATGTCATTTGATGGTGTCTTGAGTTCTACCCTTTGACTTGATCCTTCTGTCATACTCACTGAGGAGCCTGGGCAAATCTAATCTGACCTGAATGTATGTAGCCCAATCCATAGCATATTTCTATGCGGGTCTTAGTTAAAAAGGATTAGGTTATTTTGGTAAATACATTCAACTAACTCCAACCATTTTACCTATTAATATTTTATAAGATTTCACAAAACCCCTATCACTTAGTTTTTTTTAACTTTTCGGAAATATATTAGCTGATCAATTGAAATTGATTAAATTTTCCTTCTGTGGACATAGGCTAAAGGTTGAACCATTAGATTAGCATTATTTTTACTTATGATTACTATTTGTTCTTGAAAAACCCTACATCTGAGCCTCGTTAGAATGCCATGGTAACTCTATTAGTCTGTGTGTACGTGCTTGATTGTGCATTAGTGTCACTATACCTAGGGAAATATTTGTATATGCTGATGAATTGTTGTTTCTTGCTGGTGGCTCTAGGTGCAATTGCTTTAATTCAGCTGCAGGATGACATGAAAAAGCAACTCAGTGCAGAAGGAAACTATTCTGAGGAAGAGCTTGAAGAATACCTAAAGTCACACAAAAAAGTGATGATTGATTCCCTGTGGAAGCTGAATGTAGCTGATATTGAGGCCACTCTTTCCCGCGTTTGTCAGATGGTTGTTTCTCTACCCTTGTTATTTTTGGCAGTTGGCTGACACTGAGATGCTGGGTCGAAGTTTGTTTTGTGTAATCTGTACACTTTTTATCTTAGGTTCTTCAAGACAGCATTGCCAAGAAGGAGGAGCTCCGTGCGCGAGCTAAGGGGTTGAAAACTCTTGGTAAAATCTTCCAGGTATTTTTTTGTGGTGCCTTTTTCCATAATTTGATGTGGTTATTATCAAAATTCTTATATTAGATGGCTAACAGAAGCTGTGGTTTCATTTATAGAGGGTTAAATCAACCAATGGGAATGAGAGTGAAAATCTGCCACATGGTACAGTACATAAATTGAATGGAAGCGAAACAAGTTGTGATGCTACTTCTCCTAGTATATCACCAAAATCTTCAAATGCTGAAGAGTCATCTTATTCCACAATATCATCACCGGTATCTTTCTTTCTCCCACACCTAAGCTCATGCAATTTTTTTTTTTTTTTTAATTAATACAATACAATTCAGGCTTAGTGCCAAATAAGACGACTTATAGTAACTATGAAAATAGAAAATTCTATGGTTTTTCTTGTAGAATTTCATGAAATATCTTTTCAACTTTTGAATATCAGAGGATGTTAACTTGTGTAGCATATGAGAAAACAAATAAATGAAAAGTTGCAATCAAGGTTAACTGGTTCTGATGCAAAATCGGGAGGATAGATGATGTAAGACAACCTAGGCTTCCCACCTAGATTAGTCCTACCGTAGAACCTTAGCCTTCCCACCTAAGGTGTTTGGAGTCACCACCAAACAAATCAATGCAAATAATCTCAATAATAATAATAATAGTCTGTAAAATACAAAAGGAACCATCTGGAGCTTTATATACAGCTTTCAGGAATCACAATAATAAAGATTAACTCTCCTAAACAAATCCTAAACAATCTCAAATACTAATACAATAATCCTAACAATTTCAAATACTAATCCAATACTAAAGATAAACCCAAATAAAGATAACATAAATGATAAAGATAATCTCAACAGATTTGCTATCATGTGGTGTCCGCACCAACTCCCCTAGGGTGGGAGAAACTCGACCCTGTTGAGTAAAGCTCATAAGGATCAAGTGACATCAAAATAAGCTTCATCAAGCCACAAGCTCACTGGGTCAGCATGGCGCCTCCATCGACGCTCATATGTGCGGGTGATAGGAGGTAAAGATAAACCCAAATAAAGATAACATAAATGATAAAGGTAATCTCTACAGATTTCTATCATGTGGTGTCTGCACCAACTCCCCTGGGGTGGGAGAAACTCGACCCTGTTGAGTAAAGCTCATAAGGATCAAGTGACATCAGAATAAGCTTCATCAAGCCACAAGCTCACTGGGTCAGCATGGCACCCCCGTTGACGCTCATATGTGCGGGTGATAGGAGGTAGAGATGAGGTGGTAGCAAGTGTATCCAAGTAAGCCTCCAAAAGAGTAGGATCAAGCTGCTGCAACTCCTCTTTGGTGATCCATGTACAATCAGAAAGGTTGCCTCGCCAACGAACCAAGAAGCGCTGAACTGTTCCATCCCTAGTGAAAAGAGACTGCTCATCCAAAATAACATCAATAATATCTTTATGTGCCTTTTGGAAACAAGATGGTGTAGGGCTAGGGACAGGGTTAACCAAAGAAGAAGAGGGTGGATCATCAAAAGGGTCATAGGGAATAACTACTGGACCTTTAAAATCAATTAAATTAGCAATATTAAAAGTAGAACTAATACCATAATCTGAAGTTATATCAATCACATAAGCATTAGATCCAAGTTTCTTTAATACCTTGAATGACCCAGCATTGCGGGCCTGCAGTTTCTTAACGGTTCCCGAAGGATACCATTCAAGCCTGATATGAATCATAACATAATCTCCTACATCAAAGTCTAAATGACGTCGATGTAAATCAGCCTGAATCTTATACTTAATATTACTAGCATGAATTTGTTTGTTGATCTATTTATGTAGTTCATGCATGTGACTAGCAAACTCTACTGCAGACACAGAAACCCTATCATGTGAGGACATTGGGAGAAGGTCTAAAGGTCTCCTAAGTGTATAACCATGAACAACTTCAAATGGACTCATACCTATGGACCTATTGACTAAGTTATTGTATGCAAATTAGGCTACAGGGAGTATAGATTCCCAAGTCCTACCATTCTCACCTATGTGACACCTCAAAAGATTTCCTAGACTCCTATTTACAACCTCAGTTTGACTATCAGTTTGAGGATGGTATTCTGTGAAGAATTTCAACTTTGTTCCCATCGTGTGCCAAAGGGTCTTCCAAAAATAGCTCATGAATTTAACATCCCTATTTGACACAATTGTTTTAGGTAACCCATACAACTTAACAATCTCATCAAAGAAAATCTTGGCTACCTTAGATGCATCAGACGTCTTAGAGCATGGAAGAAAGTGAGCCATCTTAGAACAAGTTGATGTAGGACAACCTAGGCTTCCCACCTAGATTAGTCCTACCGTAGAACCTTAGGCTTCCCACCTAAGGTGTTTGGAATCACCATCAAACAAATCAATGCAAATAATTTCAATAATAATAATAATAATAATAATAATAACAATAGTCTGTAAAATACAAAAGGAACCATCTGGAGCTTTTTATACAGCTTCCAGGAATCATAATGATAAAGATAAACTCTCCTAAACAATCTCAAATACTAATACGATAATCCTAACAATCTCAAATACTAATCCAATACTAAAGATAAACCCAAATAAAAATAACATAAATGATAAAGATAATCTCTACAGATGTGCTATCATGTGGTGTTTACACCAATAGAATTTCAGGAAGTTAGAAGATTTCAGAATCTGATGCTGCTCCCCATCAAGTAGGCAGAATTCTTGGCATGGGCAGTGCCATGTATAGTTCAGGGGGTTCAAATGAACACCCTGAGCTAGCAATTTATATAAATATATATATATATATATATATATATATATATATAATATTTTGTTTTTTTTATTTGACCCTCTAAATAAAAATTTGAACATTCTGACTCTAAATTTTTATAAAACCCACTTGAAATAAGTTTAATTATGGTCATCTTAACAATATTTTGATTTTTTTAAGTACAAAAAATGCCTAACAACAATCCAATTTTATCTAAAATCTGGGAGAAATAGTAAGCCCAACAACAAAGTAAATTTTTTTTTTTCATCTAAAATTGTTTTAAAAAGCCCATTTAGATCTTAATAAATTTGAAATAAACTAATGGAAAATTCATAGTTTACATTGTACTATCGTTGTAATATTTACATTATTTCTAAACAAATGTGTACAATATTGTATAGTTTTTTGCAAATATGTGTAGTATAATTATCTATAATATAAATCTTACATTGATAGTATAATGTAAACATATAATCGTCATAAACTAATAAAGAAAAGTATTTTAAGCATAATTAAAATTCACTTAACAACAACAATTAACATGTTCATTATATTAAGAAATTATGTCTAATGAACTTATAGTTTATTTCTTATCTATTATTAGTACGTACTATAAACAAATTTGTAATAAGAAAGTCATTTAGACCATAAGATTCACATTTTACCTAAGAAAGCCATTTAGACCATAAGATTCATATTTTATTTAAGATGTATCTTCTTACGGACCCCCTTAGAAAAAAATCCTAGACCCGCCACTGATTCTTGGTGCATAAACTTCTGTTATTTTAGTAGCCAATGAGTTCTGGCTCAAATGACATCTTCTTTTGCAAGATTAGGATGGAGGGTGAGGCTGCAGGATTAAAACGCACTCTGTGAGTAACTTACCAATAAAACAAAATGACTCTATGCTCTGAAGTCATGGAGACTACAACAAGAAACAAAGAGCTTTTTGTTTATTAGGAACGTAATGATTGCCAAAGCTAAACAAATTGAAAATGATGGTGATTTTAGATCATGATTGAACACAATAAACAAATTGAAAATGATGATGATTTTAGATCATGATTGAACACACAATATCATAATTTTGTCAAAGATGGTGTCAATTAACTTATTCTTTGAGATGAGAACCCTTGTGCATCCACTCGTCTTAATCTGTATCACCTAATTATCCTCTCTTTTGCTTTTGAAACAATTGCACGTGCTAGAGCCCCTATGTGCAGACCCCCAACGTTGGAGACTCACTGCTTCCAATGCCAACAGCACCACCTGGTGCGCTAAGACACCATTCAACTGGCAAGGATTGAGGATGGAAAGGTTTGATATCTCGTTTGAATTGCTTGTCATGTATAAATACCCTATCATATGTATCAATGTTGTGATTGTATGAGTAGATGATTGTGCCGAAAAGCACATCCCGCATTTGGCTGAGCAGGCGTGCTGTCATGTATCCATGGAAGACAAATAATTAAGTACATGAGGGAGGAGATGGTTGTAGAAGGTAGTGTTTTTCATTGTCACCAGCTGGCTGCGATTGGTGACCACTTTAATGTGAATGATGTTTTTTGATGGAGTGGCATTCTTGTATTTTGGTGTTACAGTTTCAATTTTAGTTTCAAAGATGTTGCTTTGCTTAATATTTATTTTAGTCATTTGTAGATCAATGTATTACCCGATAATTCAGACAAAGAAGTTAAGAAATCATAAACGACTCTTGCCTTTTTATAAATCAATGTGGTGCTTAAAGTTGTCTTGCTTTTCTGAAATTGAAGGCTGAGAAAACGAGAGGTTGCATGAAAGCCCAACGTGGAGGTAGACGAGACCAGACGAATGGCTGTGCCACGGCCACCTCAAATGGCAATTTGCAGTGAGTGAGAAGAAGACGACAACATTATATATATGCGTTGTCTCTCTTTTCACGCACTTTCAACCCAAAATAATCTAATCAAATGGGAACTCCTGGCCAGATGGGGTTTCCCCCACGAAATCTTTTCCTGCTTTCGTTTGGTATCACATCGGATAGGGTTTTTTTTTGCTTGGGCTTGTTAGAAAAGTTTTTTTTTTTTTTTTTTACTTTAATTTTTATTAGGACAAAATTTAGTTACAAAATTGGTTATAACCAAAGTTATAATCTTATTCAATAAAATAAATATTATTACATATTTTGAAAATCTAATTGTTGAGTTGTATGTTCTTTATCTTCTTAATACACGTAAAATTTTGTATCAAACAGATATTATTTATTATATAATTTATATTTTATGCATAATTTTAAATTGTAAAAACTAGCAATTTAAACAATTTATTAACAACATAACTATTGATATTCAATTTTTTAGAAATTTTGCAAATATAAAGAATATAATAAGAAGATGTAATCCAATGTGGATTGCCAAAATTCACCTTTAATGAAAAAATATTGAGTATGGCTACAACCAATTTTATAGTCAAATTTTGTCATTTTTTATTATAGTACTCTCTTTGTCCCATTTTATTGGGTCTATTTAGAAAATATGACTTTTTATATACGAAGGTACAAGTTTTCAAAACTACACTTTAAATTAAATTTTTTAAAAGAAATGTATTGACTTTTTAAATAAATCAAATAATTTGTTAGAAAATTCATTTATTGGCTTTATAAGGACTTTATTTTTTGGATATCTCAAAAATGGAATAGGGACTTTAACATTTGAGACCGATGAAATATTTAATAAAATATAATTATACCTAAAAGGTATAACTTTAAAATTTTGTACATAAACACATTATTGAGTTAGACTCATTAAGTAGTTGAGGTTAAATCAAGGCTTGAGATTGGTTGGTTTATTAAACAAATGAACATAAACGAATCTTTTCTAGATCCAAGCCCAAGTTATTCATAAATAACTTAGTTCATTTATAGTTCTAATTGTAGGCATTCCATTTAAACTATAAGAGTGTTTGTGATGTGCATCATAAACTACAATTAACACTATTTTTATATTCATTTTGGTTGTATTAGTTTCGGGTGAAAATATTATTTTCTTCGTTTTAAGATGTCTGGCCTAGTTGAATATTTGTAAGATATAAGCCACTGAGGCGTAAATTGTTTTATGTTTTTAAAGGGTGTAAAACAATTTACAACCTAAATAGAACCTAGTTAAATGATCAACCATGACCAAAGAACCTAACTAAGTCACTGTTGTCACTCTCCACCCACACAACCCAACCACACCTTGTCGCTAGTCATCCCTAAATAACCCAAAAACGTCTTCATTCTTGCTCCACTATTGCATATTACCTCATCGTTGCTCCTCACCGTTGTTGATTGCCTCGTCACTACTTTTCACCTCATGGATGGGCCCCCCATCACAGATCAACCCACCTCCGCCATGCAAGCCACCCTTGTCACAAATCCACCTAGCCCTATTGCTGCTCCTCATCTCTCAAATTAAGTTACCTTTGTCATGTACTAATTCACCTCTGTCACGCAACTCACCCATTAAAAATAAAATTTTGATAAGTTTTGACCTATTTAAATTTTTAAACAAGGTTTTTATGTGTAATTGTTTCTATGTATGATGAATGAATTTGGGTTATGATAGTGGCGTTTTCTAGCTGTGTTTTCAATGCATTTCACCACTAATGAATACAAAAAATATTTTTCCGATGTGTAACCAAACACCATAAAATAAATTGTTTTCTCAAAAAATGTCCAACTTCATTTGAAAAAAACATTTTATGCTGAAACAAATGCACCCTTAACATGTCTATATAACATTATTCAAATCATTGTCCAAATCAACATGTTAATGGGCAATTATTGACACTCAACTATAGAAGCATTTGCAATCTATGCCATAAACTACAAAATTCTCATAATCAATGACTTAATTCAAGATTGATTTGCTCACTAATACATCAGTTTATGCAGTAATTTGAAATGTGGGGTGACATCATAAATTTATCTCAAATTATAATATTAATTGCAAAGTTTGATACACATTACAAATATCCATATGGTTTAAAGAAGAATAATTATTTTCATTCTACTATAGATATTTTTTCTCTAAATAATTCTAAATGTTCAAATCTTATATAAAGTCTTCTCAAGATTTTTTTTTTGGTTAACAAAGTCTTCCCAATTTTAAGTTGTATTTGTTTCTCAAAAAAAAAGTTTAAGTTGTATTTTTTATTGAAAAAGATGAAAAGTTATACCACAAATAATAAGTTACAATGAGATGAGAGACTAAAATTGAAATGCGGATCAAGCTAGTTTCTTGAGATGATTTGCGCCCTATTAGTAGTATTACAAGCGCAAAGGGGTTATTGGTTTCGCCATCCCTATGGTACAATAAACCTAACCGTCCACTAAACACCATACAAATTTGCACAAATTTATAGGGTAGAAGCTCCACAAATTTACACCTCTCGTCTTACCTAGAAAATATGAAGGATTTTATTTTCTTTTGTTTAATGAGCGGGATGATGTAAGAAAGTAGGTGGCGATGGAAGGACTAGGAGAGTAAGAAAGAAACTTGTTTTTTCAGTGGTAAGAATAGATCCCATGGGGGGTGCTCTTTGTAGGTCTAGCCTTCTATCCTAGGACTAGCCGACTAGGAAAGAAATAAAACTAAAGAAACATACTAAAATCAACCCCCATTAACTTAGGGTGGCTTGTTACATGTGTTTAAACATATATTTTCAGTTTTTAAACAATATTAAATGCATTTTTACATTTTTTTTCGTCCACATGTATTTCTAAAAAATATAAACAACATTACTAGAACAACATTACCAAACGACACCTCACACTCCTTAACAACATAAGTATAAGACAAGATAATCGACGCTTAATAAAATGCTTTTTATAGTTGTTTATGACATTCTCAAAAAAAAAATTGTTTATGACGTAAATAATGCTAGAGATACAAACTATTTTACAAAAAATTTTGCTAATGTGGTAATTATTGGTAAATGAAAAAATGATTTTAATGGTGGGCCTAGACGAAAACCAATAAGAGATTGACCACATCAACATTTTGTAAAAATATTGTAAAATAGTTTGTAACTGTAACATTATGACATTTTTTTTAGAGAGTTTTAATCTATGACGTCTGCTCCTGATGATAGTTCTTTATCATCAGACCAAGACCCCAATTAGTTTTTGGTGTAGGCAGCGATTGAACCTCAGATCTCTTATACAACCATCAGAAAATTACCAGTTGAGCTAATTAGTACCCACCAGTTTTATGGCATTAGACGTTAGGTATAATAAAAAAATTTATTAAAATGAGAAATAATATGTTTACAATATTTTCACAACACTTTTACAATAAATCTTAAGTGGCAGGTTCTTACTGGTTGTTATTGTTGGGGCAAAAAAATAATCTTCTTGTTAGGATCAAATTTGAATCAATAACAACTAACCACCTGTGATTTATTATGAAAATATTATAAAAATATTGTGAATGTAACATCTCTCTTTTAAAATAATACAGCATTTTGTCACCCCTAATAAATTAGGGTGTTTATTGTTTAACCTTAACAAGTCATGAAATTGGGTCAATTGTCTTTATTTCATAAATATAACTCGGACTTTGACTTTAAAAGCAGCCACCCCTCCTTTTTAATTTCTATGAAGTGTTTATAGTTTCTTTACTTTCTTGGAATCTGAATTTTAATTTTTAATCAATTAATTTAATTCTGATCCATTTATTCATCTTCCTCTTTCCTAAAACAATTTATGAGAGATGAAGCCAGAGAAATCAAGAATTTGGGATTGGGACTGCATCAGCCAGAGACAATTTAATGAGATGGCGTTAATTTGTCGTATTTATATTCTGACAAAAGACATATAATAATAAATAGACACGTTTTATTTTTAAATCGTATATAAAATAAGATTACAGATGTAAAATAAGAAGCGAGCGTGGCATAAATGAGATGCTGACATAAATTTCTCTGTAATTATATATTCACATTTCACACAGCATAAAGAAAATAAAAGGTTAATTTTTATTGCACGGTAGATGCGATCATGTGATCGCCAAATATCAAGGAGAATGAGATTTGTTCTTCTTTTTCTATTTCCTGCTTCAATTCCCATTAAGTTGAAGACATATATAATACGTTAAGAAAACAAATCAGTTTATAGATATACACAAATTCATAATTTTTTTAACACTTTGTTAAGATGAGTTATGACTAATATCTTTCTAAACAAAAAAAGTTATGACTAATATATGCCTTGCTAATTAATAACATTATTTTCATATGGGTTTATAATAAAGAATTTATAATAACAAGGGCATCTCTACAAATTCTAATTTTGTATATGTGTAAATTTATGGAAAAGTATAAAAATAACCAGTCGTTAAAAAAAGAAAAGAAAAAAGAAGATAGATCATAACTTTTGATCTTTACCTTTATCCTCTCCAATTAGGTTAATCTAATATTAGACAAAAAAATGTAAATCATATTTTTCTTATTACATAATTAATAAATTAGAAAATGTTTGTTTATTAAAGTGGAATCATCATAAAACGTTAAAGCTAACGTTAAATTTTTTTTTTTTTAAGATCAAGCTACTAATCAATTTCACCATATTAAGTTTGCCATAACAATGAATATAATTAGTATTAATACTACATTTTTTTTTAGATAGTTAAAATATGTTACCAATTCCAAAACTTGAACTCATTCCTCGTTAGACCTTCAAGTACTTTGTGCATGAAGAGATGTCAATTAAGTTATAAGACTTTACTATATTAGTGATTCTAGTTAGTAATATATATATATATATATATATATATATATAAAGAGAGTAAATTAATGTATTGTCTAATGTAAGGACACAATTTGTACCTAAGCCCAAAATAGGAAAGACAATAGGCTCAACGAGCCCAATACAATGAATTTTATAGATAGTGGATTGGAAATCTAGGCCTTAATGAGCTTGTAAGTCAATTATAATGGGTCAAGATCACAATAGAAGCAAATTTGTATAAAGTAAATTGTCTTCAAACTCAAGCCGAGGAGGTTGATTCTTATATTTCTTTCTCTTAAGGACAGATTACAGATATTGTTCTTCAATCTACAGTATTTTTCTCTCTCTTTTTCTTGATCCCCCATTCTCAGGGACCTTCTTCTATTTTATACTTCATCTTTCTTCTCATTTCCTCCCTCCACGTGTAGGTCTAGACTGTTAGTGTTGATTCTTGTTCCATTAGTACCATCCTAAAGTCTTTGAGTAATAGCTGTAAGACTAAAAATCACTGTTCAAATATTACTTTCTCATTAATGCAGTTAGAGATTTGGATATAGAGCATTCAATGCGGTGGTAGAACTTTATCTTAGATATTTTATAGCTGTTCCTTTACTCTGTGCCCCCATGAAACATATCATCATTAATAGGACTTCCTGGAAGATCATTCTGGACAACAGGACGTACCATCTAACATTTGCTTCGCTTAGCCGATGGAACACCCCTCCTCGGATTATCTCCATTAGCTTATTCGGTCGCAACTTGCTTGTGGACCTCTAGGTCTGACATATTCATTACCATTAATCTGTCTTCGAACAAATGAATACCCTCAAACAAAGCCCATGGCCCAATATGTATTTTTGGGCCTTTTGTCCCCACATCTAACAAGAGAGATCTATTAAAAAACACCTATACAAAAAGGAAATCAATTACTATATTGACTTAATAATCACGTAATAAACATGGATTGATGTTTCAAACCCTACCTTTAGCTGGACTATTTTAATCCTTACCTATAAAACACTCATGAATTGATATTGGGATAGATGGAATGTAGGACTTCCGATTTCATTAAACAAGTTTATTGAACCTATACACAGGCATTCCTAAAGGGATCACTTTAATATCACTTGAGTAAAACTTTCTATAAAAAAATCACTTGAGTAATAGCATTTGAGTAATCATTTAATACTTTTAGATTACCTAAGTAATTTTCTGTTATAATTGACTACTGTAAATTTTTACAAAAGAAATTAACTAGAGTTATATTGATAAGGAGCTTTTCTAGTACCTATTTCACCGGTACAGCTTACAAATAAAACGGTTTTTTCGATTTTGTGAAAATCATCTAAATTAAAGGGGTTTCGAGTGGAGTTTATTATTTATTATTTATTTTTTTGAGATTGGGCGGAATTTAGGGTGTGTTTTGTGCTAGAACTTTATTCTTTGCATGTGTTTGTTTTAAAAAATAAAATAAATTTTTTTTAGAAGAATAAATAAGTAAAAACTTAGGACTTAGGACTTGGAACTTAGTGTCTATTTGGAAATAACTTATTTAGTTGAAACTGAAATTTTTTTGCTAAAAATGTTCTTAGATAATGTTAAAAAGTAGCTGAAATAGTGCAGTGAAACTCATGAATAGTACAGTGAAACTCATAAATAGTAGTAAAAAGTGTAACAGAACCTATGAATAATATAAAAAATAAGTTGAATAGTGAAAAAAAAAAAACATTTTAAGCCAATGTTAAACGCACACTTGGGACGAACGGATAAACAGATTTCTTATTATTATTATTATTATTATATTTTTTAATTTATCGGTAATCATAGCTTGACTAACTTTTTTTTTTTTTCTCTTCTTTTTTGAGTAAATAACCTGACTGACTTAGAGGAACGCCATTCCATTGAAAAATTAATTTTCATTATTACTGGGGGAGACGTTTACCAAAAAAACAGGAATACGTTTTCTTTTTTAATTTATCATTTAAATATAAAGAATAAGGAAGAACCGAAGAAGAAGTATCAAATCAAAAAAAAAAAGAGACAGACTTTAGTGCTGAGATTAAGGAAGGTATACACGTTTATTATTCCCCCCAACCCCAGCCCCCGAGCATGAAAGAAAATTAAAAGATATTGACCAACGGCGAGTGAATACGACGCGAGCTACATTGGAGTTAGCAAATTTTTAGCATTGACATTTTTAACAAATTTTTTTTTTTAGTACAATATAGAGAGATAGGAACTAGGAACAAACAACAGCAATAAAAACTAGAGAGCTCTAAGGTGAGAGGCCCTATACGCGTGGAAACATCTCACGTTTTTTCCTTCCTTCCTTCCTTTCGTTACATTTCATGTGCAATTGCAAACAGTGAGTACAATTTCATACATAATTTGTGTAAATCACAAAAAAAAAAAAAAACTTTTTTTTTTTGTTTTCCTAATTCACAAAATTTAAATTGTAGATAGAAGCAAAAGGAAGAGGAAGAGGAAGACGAAAAAGAGGCTAGCCAAGAAGGTATAAGCAGAAAAAGGAAAGGTCCATTGTCATATAATAATAATAGTAATATTATTATTATTATTCAATTTGGTATCATATCATATATCAATATAATCCCTTCTCATCCTCTTCCTCCCTCATTTTTGGTGTTGGGTCTTTCTGAGATCTGCTATCTATTTAGCGGATCTTCAATTCCTCGCCCTTTCTTACTCTTTTCTTTCTATATAAATATAATATATATATACACACACACAAATTATATATAGCTGTAAATTGTAATTTGTGTGAGAGAGAGAGAGAGAGAGAGAGAGAAAAGAGAAGAAATGGAAAGTGAAAAGAAGAGTTCGGCAGTTTCCGATATGGGAGCGTGGGCCATGAACGTTGTCAGCTCCGTCGGAATTATCATGGCTAACAAACAGCTTATGTCATCCAGCGGTTATGCTTTCAGTTTCGGTTAGTCTCTTTCTTTATCTTTTACAAAAACAAAAATAAATAAATTATATATTGTAGATCTCATCTCAGATCTTCAACCCCTTACCTAATCTCACTTTTTTTGTTAGATCTGTGCACATTTGTTTGCTAATGCAATTTTGATTGATTTGACATTTTTGTTTCTTGAAATTCTCTATAATTCATGTCCGATCTCTTTCGTAAATCTTAAGATTTCGTTGAGTTTAATAAAGGGTGTGTTTGGTTTGTTTTTTTTGTTACCAGCTACAACCTTAACTGGGTTTCACTTCGCGGTGACTGCGCTGGTGGGTCTGGTCTCAAATGCGACTGGTTTTTCTGCATCAAAGCATGTTCCGTTTTGGGAGCTTTTCTGGTTCTCAATTGTTGCTAACATGTCCATCACAGGGATGAACTTCAGTCTCATGCTCAACTCTGTTGGATTCTACCAAGTATGATTTGACTTAATTTAAGGTTTTCATTTTCTTTGTATGCCTCGTCTTTTTGGCTCTTGTATAAATAAATATATTGGGCAGAAATTGTTCTACCCAATTGTATATTGTACTTTTCGCCAAGAACTGGCACCCCTTGGTATTTCCATTGGAAACGTTCAGGTTCAAATCCCCCTACCCCCAACTATCGAATTATCAACACATGCATCATACTTTAGAAGCCATGTTTCTCTAACTCTACCATGCTATTCTTGCCCACAGATTTCAAAGCTTAGCATGATTCCTGTGGTATGCGTCATGGAGTGGATACTTCACAGCAAGCAGTATTCAAGGGAAGTCAAGATGGCTGTTGTGGTTGTGGTCCTTGGTGTGGGTGTTTGCACCGTCACAGATGTGAAAGTTAATGTCAAAGGTTTTGTATGTGCCTGCGTAGCGGTTTTGTCTACATCTTTGCAGCAAATTGTGAGTATTTCTGTGATTCATTTCTCATTTTTGCATTAGCTCTTGAAAGTTCTTCCAATGCCGATGGGGACATGAACTTTTACTTGCAGTTCTTATTGTTTCTGTAGTATTGTTAAATCTGTTCTCATCTGTTGTCTCATTTTCCTTCACTTGTTCATTCTGCATCTTGATTAGAAAATTCATAATCAATTTATTTAGTTAATTGTTAGAAACTTTGGATCTGTGTACTCAATCTCTGAACTATAATAATTAGACTCCCTAGACATGACAAATTGGTCATATGAGTACATTCTGTCGTGCAAGAAGTACATAACTCTGGGTACATGCCTGGAAATGTAAGATTTGTGATATGATCATCGTCCTTGACATATGTCTCCAAGCAGTGCATCTACATGACTGGCTGAGAGCCTATCTTTTTGCTGCATTGTTGATACTTCAGCATTGCTTAGCCATTTTGACAGATGTTACATACCAGGGCCTAGGGGTAGATAATTTAGTATGGCCTGGCAACTACTTATGTTTAAAAATCGATGGTTCAGGCAACAAATATGGAATCTAAAGCAGAAGCTGTGTACAGATACATATGTGTTTTTAAAATTATTGAGATATGCCATGATGGTCTAATGGGGGGCTTCTTAAGGCCCACTAGGTGCTTGTGTAACTAACAAAAAATTGTTGTTGGACTTAAATATCAACTAGGTTATGGTTCAGACTGAATGATCTTCAATTAAGGTTATAGACCATTTAATATGGGTTTCTTCCCATATAAGTTAAATCTTTAATCTAGGAAATGAAGATGTTGGTCAGTTTTCATCAGCTAAGTAGTTTTATAGGTGGTTCCTACAATTATAGATGGTCAGGAACATAAAGAAATTTATTGGACTAACTATACTTTTAAAATTTCAACTGCAACATGTATATTTATTAGGTATTGACATTTCCAACCAAAAAAAAATTAGGACTTGGAAACAGAAATTTTTAATAGTTCTAGTGGAAACATTTTGAGTTGTTAGAGCCGTGCCATATCCTCTAATATTGAAAATGATCAATCTGTAATTCAACATAATCTAGTATGAAACCGAACTTTATTATACTGGGGACATGAGTGATGCCCCCATTTCTGGTTGCAATATCATAGGATTTGTATCATTTGTTCTGTCAGGGCATGAAGTTGAGGAATTCATTATAATGATTTCTTTTATTTTTTATTTTTGGAAGCACATATATAGTTTACTACATATATTCATACTTTTTGTGGAAAATAAATTATAATTTGCTATCTCTGATTTTGTTTCTTTGTGGAACAGACAATAGGTTCCCTGCAGAAGAAGTACTCAATTGGATCTTTTGAATTGTTGAGCAAGACAGCTCCAATTCAAGCTGCGTCTCTCCTTATTCTTGGGCCATTTGTTGATTATTTCCTTAGTGGCAAATTTGTAACAAACTATAAAATGTCTACTGGTGCCATTGTAAGCAATCATTCTTCTTCTTTTTTCCTTACCCCATTTACATCTGTTAATTGCTATCTTATGCATTAATGCGTATGTCAGATTTTTTAAAATTTGTTATCTAATGACAAGTTGTGAATATGTGCAGTTATTCATACTTCTTTCGTGCTCACTAGCAGTATTCTGCAACATGAGCCAGTACCTTTGCATTGGACGCTTTTCAGCTGTTTCCTTCCAGGTTTTAGGTCACATGAAAACAGTGTGTGTCCTCACATTGGGGTGGCTCCTCTTCGATTCAGAGCTAACTTTCAAGAACATCATGGGGATGTTTCTTGCCGTTCTTGGCATGGTAATTTATAGTTGGGCTGTGGAGTCTGAAAAGCATTCAAATAACAAGACGCTTGCCCACACGAAAAACAGCCTAACTGAGGAGGAAATCAGACTTTTGAAGGAAGGTGTTGAAACTGGTCCTGTCAAGGATGTTGAACTTGGTGAGTCTAAAGCATAGGTTAAAAAACATATTTTTGGCCAGCATTTGGGGGGTTGGTTTGGGGAAAAAGCTTATTTGTGGCTAGAAATTACATGTATTTTTATGAGTTTCAATTCATTTTATTTTGTATTTTTTTTCCCTCATCCGGCGGCAAGACTCGGGAGTTCATCCGCCAACCATACACATCCATCTTAGAAATTGTGTTTATGTTTAATTTATAAGTTTTAATTTAATTCTTATGCTCTGTTTAAATTCTATTTGTTGTACTCTTGTATGTGTTAAGATCAGGACATGAAAATCATGATGTGACAATTGAAAATGTAAGATCCATATGTTAGTTAAAAGCTCATAGTCTTTTTAATCCAGTATTTTAATTCTCATTCCATTTGGCAAGTTTAGTACTCTCCCGAAGTGAGTGGATTCTTAGGAAAATCCGGGCCTACAAGATTGATTTCTGATGGAGACAAAAGCTTGTTCCATACAAAAGAAGAGTTAAAGAGGACGCAACCCACAAAAGAGCAACGTTCGTAATCGGTGAGCGTGATACTCTTGGAATTATTGGATCTCCAAATTAACATTCACCCAAACAACAAGAAAAAAAGGGATCTCCAAATAAATGTATTAGTTTGTCTTTATTTTATTTAATATTAATATTAATAATATTTTTTTGATAGAACATTAATTTGTCATTATCACCGACGAAAGGCAACATAAACGACAACATAACTTACCCAAAAATAAATAAATAAAAGATGACAACTTATACACACGACAAGAATAACATTTTGCATTTTAAATTTATTTTTTACGACATAAAATATAATAAAAAAAAATTACCAGTCTTTTGTCGGCGTCACATAAGAAAAGAGGAAAAGCAGAGCGGCCCCCAACTAAGCCTTTTTTTTCTTCTTCTTTTTTAATACCAAACGAAAAGGCCTAGGCCCAATAAAGAACACAGCTAGTCTGTACACATCCATCAAAACCTCACAAAATCGAATCTGTTTGAAAAAGATGTTTTCATTAGTGTGTGTGTATATATATATATATATATATATATATATATATATATATATATATATATATGGGTCAGGTTAATGTGTGCCCTAAGGACACACATTAAACCATCAATTTTTAGAAACATTTTCTCGAAAATTGAAAAAGTTGTTAATACTTTTTCAATTTTCGATAAAATTTTTTTCAAAAATGAAAATTATTAAGTGCCCTTAGGGCACATATTAGCAAAATCATATATATATACTTACAAAATAAACTTAGATAAAAGCACAATACCCAAAGAAAGCGAAGTTTTAAAGGAAATATACATTTAATTTTATCTTATAAAACACACTTATACTTTGCTTGCTTCGACATTAACTTTTTTTATAGAAAATAATTTTTTTTTCAAATTTTTTTTATTATAAACTTTATATGAGATTGTGATTTTTTCCATAAAATTTTAGTTAAAAATAATTTTCTCTTATGCCAAGCTAAATTAAGGGAGTTATGAGATCATTGACTCAATTTTTTTATACTACCAAAAACAGGAAATATATACTAGATTTTATCTTATATAAACACTCTTATAGTTTGTTTCAACATTAACCTTTTCTAGAAAATAAATTATTTCTATTTTTTTAGAAAATTATTTCATTTTTTTATGTTTGGTAATAATCTTAAAATGAGTTGAAAAATTATCTCTTAACTTTCGTTATTTAGTTTCGCATGAGATAGTGTTGTTTTTCAGCAAAAATTTAGTGGAAAACAATTTTATCTCGTGCTAAGTTAAATAAAGAAAGTTATGAAATAATTTTATTTTGACCCAATTTTTTTTATACTACCAAATATAGGAAAATGCCAAAACACTATTTTCACATAAGATTTTTTATTAAAACAAACGGAGTGACTGACTCATTTGTTATGAGTTAATAACTTATTTTATAAATAATCTAGTTAAAATTTGTTTTTAGTTATAGTTTTGAATGTCTAACTTTTTCTTAGATCGTCTAATAAGTCATCTTCTTCTTAAAAAAAATTCTAAGTCATCTGACATAAATCTTTTTTGTTTTTTGTTTTTTTTTAAGTCATCCTCCTTATTTTGATCTCACCAAAATAAGCTAATGCACACTGGCCTAATGCGATATGCTTTTTTATTTTTAAGAAAAGGATAATTTTTTGTGGATAAAAATTAAAAAAGGATAATATAATATCCTTTTCATGATGATGGCTAAATTAAAGGGCTAAACTTTGCTAATCAACGAGTATCCATCTGGATTCCTGTGTCATTATCTGTCAAAACAGTTGGAAAATGAGAAGAAAAAAAAAAAAAAAAAGTAGAAAAAAGCACCTATCCCGTATTTAAAAATCGAATGGTCCCGGGCCCTGGGCCCCGGCCCACCATGGAACATTTTTGGTACATTAATTGTTGTGAACTTTAATTGTTTCTAGATTTTTGAATTTCACATTTTCTTCATCTGTCTATTAACCTTCGACATCTTGATTTCTTGCTAAATCTTGTCCACCGGTACTTTTTCTCAATCAATGTTTTGAAATTTGTCACAAGCATACGAATATTTGATAGTGATATTTTTTTTCACCGACCAAATGAGATGTACGGTCGAAATATTTCTGTTCTTGAATATTATAGTGTAACATTAATGTAACATGTGCAAGCAATGCCTTAATTGAATTTAATTTAGTGAACTTGTAACCCCTTGTGGGCATTTAATCTAATTAATTGATAAAAAAAAAATTTGCAGTAAATGATGAATGTGGACGTAGAACTAGATATTAAGTTCATCAACCAAAAAAAAAAAAGGATATTAAAATAGTTGGGAGTTTTGTGCAAAAATATCCACAACTATTTTTTTTTTTTAAATCACAAAAATAGTTGTGGATTTTTTTGCACAAAACTCCCAATCCTCTAGTTGTGAGTTGTAACTCTCCATTGATTGATGATTGAAGGGAACTTCTCAGCAGAATCCCTCAAATTAAACATGGGTAAAGTACTGGGGCGAAAAATTAAAGTAGGATTTGTTCTTTTTAATTTTCCTCCTTTTGATGTATTAATGCAATAATGCACCTAAACCTAGATGCTATGGGCGTAGTTTATACCATTAGACATTGCTCTAGCCAAGGTATCCAATATGGGATTGGTGAGAGGGTTTTGTGGATTAGATCAAGAATCATAAAATTTTACTTTTCGTAAAAAAAAAAACATAATGAAAAATCATTAGAAATGATTATATATGTTATAGGATCATAAGAAAAAAAAAGTAAATTTGATGCAAATTACTCATAAATGGTACTAACTACTTAGTACTAAATTACCAATACATGAATAAACGATAAACTTCAAATTTCAAACTTACAGGTCACAACTCATCCCAAAAAAAAAAAACCTTACAAGTTACAATTTCCAACACCAAAAATATATATAAGTTTGAAATTAACAAATTTGTTATTGATTACCAAAAAAAAAAAAAAAGTTATCCAACTTCCAAAGTTACAAAGATCTTGCATGGCCAAACCCTACAAAACTCATTACAACTTGATCGATATGGTTGGGCAATCCTAATCTCACCATAAAGAGACATAATTACAAATGATTATAATAACTGTTAATAGATGTCAATTATGTTGTTTAAAGGCCATATGAATGATCTTAGACCAATCGAAATTGATTCTATGGGGGTAGGATCGTAAAGATTCTATAGAATAGGATTGTAGGATTTTACATTTCATCATCCAAGATTACGATTCCATGTTGATCCTATCCCATGAAAGATTCTACACTAGTCTAGATTTTTTTATGGGATAGGATCGTAGGATCTTGGAATTCTATGTTACGAAATCAAGATTCTAAGAACCATAACTTTAGCAATGCTATTGTTGTTTAATTTCTTACAATAAAATCCTTTTACCTTCCAATATATATATACATACACACACATACACACCATCCTCATTTAAACTTCAAAATATATCAATCTCAATTATACATTTGTGTATATTTGATATTGTTAAGATAGTTTTCCTTTTTCTTAAGATGATTAGGATAAAAACTTTATATATTCCTATGTGATTGAGGATAACGGTAGGTATAGCAAATTAGCAATTGGGAAATTCATTAAATAATATATGTATAGTGAGTACATATGGCAAAAATTCTTAATCTCGCCTTACTCTTCTTGCCCCACTCTGTTCCACGCAAGTTTTCGCCAGTCAAATGTGCGTGTGTTCTATATATATGTGTGTGTAAATTGTGAAATTTTGTTTTTATAAATATCCTATTATTATTATTTTCGACATATTCTATTATTATCCCACCAAAACACTAGTTTTCTCTCTTTCTTAACACTCTCATGATTATCCCCTCAATTTCTATTTCATCTCAATCTCATTAATGTTGAAAATGCCCCATTAGGGTGGCAAAATATCTCTTACTTGTCCTAAACTTGACTTACACTGCTCCTTCTTACGCTAGTTTTCCCTTCCCTAAAAAGGATGTGGCGTACCCTTAATTTGATCTCACCTTGTCACGTTCCCATCCTTAATAAGAACCTCTTCTGAAGCTATACCACAAATACTATAAAAAAGGAATCCTCATACAAAATTTCTTCAACCGAGCTAACAATCAATTTGAATTTTTTTTTTTGGGAGCAAATTTAAGAGATTGACAGTAGTTTATCAAAATTATAGAGGCATTTGTAATATACAACTTACATTTTGAAATTTTGTATATGTGTGTATATATTTTTAATTCAATAATTACAATGAGAGAAAAGAAATTTAAATCCTAAATATCTTCGTAAGTAAATACTAGAAGGTGCCAATTAACTTACAAGACTCTGGTTTTGTATAAATTTGTAATATGACATTGATTTGAAATAGAGAAAGCCTAAGGGAAACAACAAAATCTTATAATATTTTCACAATACCTTATTTTGAGTTGTGGTGGGCCCTAATATAATCTTATTTTATTTTATTTTATTTTAATCCATTGTTGATTATTGTGAAAATGTTGTGAGATTTTATTGTACCCATAAAAGAACAATTAGAAATATTCATCCCTTTATCTAAATTAAAATCTAAATAATAGTGATAAATTAAGTAGGTTGGTAGGACAACCCCTTATCATAAAGAATCATCTTTTTTATTACTCCATGTAATTGTTTTCATTTTTTATTATAAGATAAAACTTAATTACATTTTCTTTAAAGTTGTAACTTAGGTTGCCAGTTAAATTAAACTATTGTCAAAATATGTATAAAAATCATTAGTTTCACTTTTAATGTTTTACTTTATACTTCATTAACTGCAATATCTCATGTGTTTGTTTGTTTTTTTTTTTTTTCATTTTAAATATTGGTTATTTTATAAGGAAAGAAAAATAATATATAAGATACCACAATTTGTGATTAACAAAACATAAAGTGAAAATACTCAAAATGAGAATATTTCCCAAAAAACAATTAATTAAATTCAACCATGTGATTTATTGACCAATACAATCACATGGTTAAATTTAATTGAAGAATTTATAAGCTTAAGTAACTGTAACTATATATTCTTCAAAAAAAAGAAGAAGTAACTATAACTATTTTTTATAATCATTTTATCAAAATTTTTTTTGGTACTATAAATTTAACTACATTAAGACTTATAAACATATGTGACATTTATCACACAAAAAAAATTAAAATAAAATTTTTCAACATTCATTCATTATGATGTTAAAAAATTTATAAATCACATCACATTTATTGTTACATCAATTTGTAAATATTTTACAAAAATTTATAATGACTATAGTATTATCCTTCTTCTTCTTTTTTAACTGCTACAACCTCGCCTTTGTTCATCCATTCCTCTTGGAGGGGTGCCGAAGATTGCATCATTTGCAGCATCAGAAACTTACCTCTTGCATTGCGAGCACCACGGCTCACGCGCATCCTCGTGTCTTTGACATAGGACAACAGATATTGTGAGGTAATTCATTATTCACGCCCTTTCCATCATAATGATCTTCTACTTTGAAATTTCCATTAACCCGAAATTCGAAAGGAATTAATGCTGGTTGTTGTTTGTTAGCTCGTTGTATTTCGAGCATTAAATATTACAACAAAGTAATGTCAAAGAACATAGCAAGAATGTGTATTCAAGACAGAATATAATTCCCTATCTATAAAGAAAGTCCAAAAAATGAAAAAAAAAATTGATGACCCCCCAGAAAAAAGTAGAGAGAAACATGAATATACTTAGTGTATATATATATATGTATGTATGTATGTATGTGTTATTGATCAGCAGGTAAATGTGTGGCATTGGAGCTATAGAACTTGGAAATGAGATCAGGAAGTTCCATGTAATGGGCAGAGGGATTGCTGGTCTTAAGGAGGTGTAGAAGGTATTGGAAGAGATCGATATCGCAAACTATCCTCAAGGCTCCATCGTAGGAATACCCGAATTCTTCCTCAGAGAGCCGAAGCAAATTCTCGAACAGAGGATGGTTGAGGTAGTTTGCTTCCATCTCGAATTTGCAAACAATGTCTTTTCCAACGTTGACACGAACATGACCCTCCGGGACAGCGTCGTCTGATGAGGACTCTGATGGGAAGCTTTTAGCTCCACAGCACAACAGCTTCTTCACAATGCTACTCCTCATGGTTCTTCTCTTGATAAACCTCTACTTGTGCTTCTTCTTGTTCTTCTTTAACTATAAATCGATTTGGAGGAACAATCTCTTATCCTCTTGCTTTGTCTTTGGTTATGTACCTTGTGCTTTGTTCCTTAATGTAACTGATATATGAGATATCTCAAATACATAACGAGCGTACATATATAGAGCAAGAAGCAATTAATGAACTGCGTGCATGGTGTGCTGTTAAGTAAACGGAAAGGAAATATGGAATTAGAGGTGGAGCCCGCGGACGCGTTTGGCTGTCTGGCTGGCTGGCTGGCTTGGCTATCTGGGAAATGGGGAAAAAGCCGATTGAAGCTGTTCGTTTTAAGACAATCTGAATCTGGTTTACATTTTTTTTTTGGTGTGAAATTAACCGACATCCAATTGCAGCTTTATAATTATACTACCTTTACCTTTAGTTCAGTCCAAAAATTTAATGTCACGATATTTTTTATAATTTTTTTAAATAACAGTTAAATACTATATATCATGATTAGTATGTATATAATAAAGGGTCATATTAACGAATGACCTTAGGCATTAAATTTTTTGAGAATGACTTTAGGCATTAGTTAATAATCCATTTTATAAAGTTTTAACACCTCTTTTTATGAAAAATGAAAAAAATTGTCAAAACATTAATTGTTTTTTTTTTTCTTTTCCCATAAAAAATTTCTTTAATTAGACTATTAACTACAGTAGAAGTGAAACATAATTTATAGGTTACTATAAATAGTGTGTTAGACATGATTTGAGTTTTCTTTATATTGTATTGTGTCAGAATGAGGTGAGTGGCAAATCCTATATGAGATAGCGTTCTACATATTGTAGCACTGTACATGAAAATATAATTAATCAAATCATCATAATTTACTGTCTTACAAGTTATTAAAAAAGTTAAATAAAAAAAGAAAAAAATTCTAACCTTTTAACATTTCTTTTTGTCAAAAGAATAACATTTTCAATAAAAAGAAATGATAGTTAGTTAATTATACACCGTGTATATGAGACACATAATATCACATCAAAAAACACAATTTCAATTAAAATTATGAATCTATATTTTTAAATCATTGATTCACCCTTTCGCAATTATAAATAAAATTGTATTTTTAAATCACAATTCTATAAGTTGTGTATAGAAAAGTGCAACAAAGAGTATCTAATAAGTCATAAACAAGTGATGTCTCACTTATTTGTTTATAATGGGCATTCGCTATTGAGGCGCAATTTTACTCTGCCTTTTCATAAAGAAAGGAGACATTGGAAATGCATGGGGCAAGGAAGGAGCCAAGCTGATGAGTGCAGAACAGAGTACGGAGCTGAATTGATGTGCTGCCATTATTCGCATGGTAGATCCATGCATGATAAGATAATATTATTATAACAATTTGGCAACGAGGAAGGCACAAGGTGTGAACTTTTCAAAGTACAGAACTTGCTCAGGAGGAGAAAGCAACTTGATACGGAAGTCAGACCAGCCAGCTATAATAACCGCGTATGAAGCGGAACCTCAATTATTATCACCGCACTATCTCAGCTTCACTCAACAGTCAACATAGCAGGGCGGTGAGGCCACATTAAGGGCTCTAATCATCATTTCTATACGAACTAGTGAACTACACCGTATGAAAGGGATACATGTGTTGTCTGTATAAGTTGCTTAAATAAATAATACGATTGTCGAAAAGGCAATATCGTCATCATTCATTTCATAAGTCAAAAGTTGTGATTCATCACCCATGTGATCTAAAGTTCCTTAATTATTTATTACATAGTTTAAAATAAGAAACTCCCCCTACATTAATCATTTATGTGGTCAGTTAGAAGTTAGAACCGTTTGATTTGTTATCATTACACTCAATAATGAAACAGTTTGATGATCGAGACTAAGTTATATCATAAATGCATGCATGTAAACTTCGCAGGTATGAACATATATGATATTGGTTGGTGAGTGATGATGACTGACTATTTATTTAATTTATAGAATATATTAACAAACAAGTGCTCAATTGCACTTGTTAAGGAGGAATTAAACGGATTTCATTGCATTGAGAAGTAACAAAAAAATAAAATAAATGAATACCTTTTTAACTAAATATTATGTGATTCTCTAAAAAAAGCTCATTGATTATAATAAAAAACTTAACCTTAATCAATGTACTTCCACACTTGTTAATCAGACTCTTAATCTATTTACTGGTATGAAATAATATTTAGGTGAAACTATACTATTGGTCTTTAAAATTTACCCTGTGAGCGTAATTAGTCCTTCAAGTTTCAAGCAAACGCTATTAGTCTCTCAAATTTTAAAAATGTGTGGTACTAGTCCTTTGGTTAATTTCAGTTAAAAGTATTGCTTACATGGTTAATGGAATATTGAGTTGTCATTTTTTTTTATGATGTGGTATTTTTAATTGAAAATTACAAAATTATTTACAACTTGTACATCTTTTACAGTTTATTACATGTGCTTTTACAAACTGATAAGTGGCATATGAGTCATTATCTTTTTTCTTTTCTTTTTTTGCTAAAAAAATCTTAAGACTCTCCAATATCTTCTTGTGACCCAATCACTTCATCTTCCTTTCCTGCCATTATTCCAACTGTAAGTGTATAATTTGTACCCGATCCAATCACTAGATGGACCCAGGCCCAAAGAGTCTTATACAATGAAATTTGTAGAGTATGAGTTTGAAATCTAGGTTAGGGATATTGGAGAGTTGATAAACAGGCTAGAATGCCGCAATCTATGCAAGTAATAGATGAATATGACAAAAAACTCTCCTTGGACGTAAGCCGAGGACCACTTGTATTGCCTTTCTTTCTCTAAGCAAAAGATTACAATTGGTCTTTCAGTTTTTCCTTTTTTTTTTCTTCTTCATACTGCTCCTGTCCTCTTATATCCCTTTTCTTCTCTTCTTTTTCTCCCACGTGTAGCATAGATTTCCTCTTAGATACTTGTCCCATCCACCACCTTCTTGAAGTCTTCAAATAATAGCTAGAAGGCTGAATATTACTGTTCAGAGGTCATTTCTCCATTAATGCGGCCAGGGAGGTAGATGCAGGGCCTTTAATGCAGTGGTAGCAGCTTTTTTCCTCAGATATTTCTCACATGTTCCTCCTTCTAACGAGTGCTTGGATCACGCCTTTACCCAACAGATCTTCCAGAATTCTGTCTCTAAATCCTTTAGCACGTCTCATGGCCTTTACTGGGCCCGTCCGAGGAGATACTCCTCCTCGGACAATTCCTCTGCCCCTTGTAGCACGAACTGGCCTGTGGACCTCGAAGACTCTGATTGAACAGACTTATACCAACAAACCAGGCTCAAGACCCAAATGTGCATTTAAGCATTATTACCCCCCACAATAGCCCCTCAAAACTTCATTTTTCCCCCCATCCAAGGAGAGAAATGGAGTTTTGAACCAACAGCGCACCCTCCACACACTTTGCATACCGCCACACGTGTAGGGGTCCTTTCGTTCTTTTAAAACCGTCCTTGACGCTTCGAAACCAGGAACACTCGCATTAATGACTGCAAGTTACGTCTTGTTCCTCACGTTCAACGGTGAGATATGCATCCAACGGTCCGGGTTCACTCTAAAAATTTGGGTAGGATAATTCTGATTCGAGGCCGCCTCCCACACGCCAAAACGCCTAGGAAACCGAATCTCCATCCATCCTTTCAGAAATCAATCAAGTCTAAGAGTTACTCACTCTCTTTCCTCTCAAGAAGCTCGTGAAGAATCGCCTAACTATTTCCCGTAAGTTCTCAACTTCCTTTACTCATTTCTCCTCGGCTTCTGTCCTCGGCCACCAACTAGACCCCTCCCCTTCTCTAAACTTTCATTCTCACTCCCACAAAATGGGTAGATTTAAGTGTTTAGTAGATACCGACGTCGGTATGGAGGGTTTTCGGGCCAAATATCATATTCCCCAAGACGTAGGCTTGAGATATTGTCCAGTAGAAGCCATAGGTAACGCTAGAAGAGAGGGAGAAGTTATCATCCCCATAATCGCATTCCTAGAAGGTGGGATGACCCTTCCCATGAGAAACGTAACCAGCGAATACCTACGTAACCATAGGTTATGCCCAGATCAATGCACACCAAATGTTTAGAGTCTTAGGTTGTGTTGACGCTTTAAATGAACAAATGGGCCTGAACCTCACATGGCACGACGTCGTTTACATGTACGAGTGCCATAAACTTAAAAGCGTAGGATACTACCTTAAATCCAAATCTAGCATTGTTAGGCTCATATCCTGTCTTCCCAAATCCAACAAAGGCATGAAAAACGACTATCTTATCACCTCGAAAAACTGACGGTCCTCACTGCCCAGTTGAATGGGGAGACCCAGGTGTGACTCTATAGGAGTTAGATTCCCTAACCTGTGACTTAGTCCCATTAACTTTACCGTTGTTGGTTACATTGCGTATTACTACACCATTCTTTGATATTTATTGCTGATCTAACCATGCTCGTCTCCTCGGATGTTTTTCACAGATAAACAACACGTACGGCCGCGTCTAAGTCTTTGCAGCGTCGCGGACCTCAATTGCGTTCTTCTATCCAAAGTGTTTGTTAGTGAAGACCTATAAGTGAGAGCAGCCCATTTGATATTAGGATACGATCCTTTATCAGATGATTTCCAAGAGATTGACAACGTGATCACCACAAGAGACCAATGATGCAAAATGATAGATATTTCACGACGAGACTTTCTTTCTGACCACGAACTCCCGGACGACCCCTCCATTATCCTATACTCTCGCCCCATTGCAACAATTCCTCTCTCGACACATTTCCAAACAACAGCCATCCGAGAAGAACCTGCATCCTCGCAACAATCGTTGGACGAGGAAATTGACCAGTTTCGCCTTGAAGAAGTTGAGAGACCTCGAGAGGACCAACTCGTCATCCTCTCAGACGAAGAGCACGTGCCTGCAGAAACTTTTGGCATAAAGGGTTTAATAATAACACAACCCGACTCTAGCTCCGAGGAAGACGACATGTTTACTCTTAGGAAGCTGATGTCTAAGAGGGGCACGAAAGCCTCTAAAAAAGGCGCGGTTGAGTCATAGATCCCTCCCCCTCTGCCACCACCCCCTCCTCCCTCTGATCCTAAGATTCCCATTCTGGAGCCTAAGAAGAAGAGGAAAATGAGGCCAAGGAGGCAGATATGAAGAGGCAGAAGAAACTAAAGTAGCAACAACAACAACAAAAAGTAGGCAAAGGTAAGGGACGTGCCTCTTCGGTAGAGAGTGGGGAGAACTGTGACCTGGCCGAGGTACGACGTACACAGGCCAACTGGTCTCTCGAACTGAAGCTTGATGGGGCCCCAATCTCCTGCCAATCCAACATCTGGGCGTTCCAGCAAGGACACGCTCATCACCTGGCTGAGGCTTTGGAACGGCCTCTTCCCCTACCAAAGGACATGGATGCCCTAGACAAGATGACTCAACCACATCTTTTTTTCTCTCTCAAAAGGGACTTGGCTTTGGTGAGTGTCTCGTATTTACCCCCACCTTACTACTTTTATTACGTTTTAGCGAAAAATCGTTCATACGTACCTTGGATTCGTTTGAACAATAATGCATTTTTTTTAATAATTTAACGCAGGCCATACAAGAAGTCTTTGCTGCAGAAAAGTGGGTGGAAGACTCTCGGAAGAAGGCTGCAGCTGAACTTGAGGTCAGACAGGAGACCGAGAAGGTCTTAGGCCAAGCCCTTGCGGAGAACGAGAACCTAACCAAGCAGCTGACAGAGGAGAAGAGGGAGAGAGATGGTGCCGAGGCCAGCCTTAAAACGATGAAAACTCAGGTGGAGGAGCAATGTAAACTTCTACGTCAAAAGGACGAGGACTTGTCCAAAGCTCAACAAGAAAACTTTGACCTGAAGAAGGAGCTTGCTCGAGTTAGGGAAGAGGCTCGTGCCCTTAAGGAAAGCGTGGAGGCTGCCAAGAAGGCTGCTTACAAAGAAAGGGTTGAGGCGACAGAAAATCAATTGACAGAGGAGTTCGCCGAGCTATGCAGGGAGTACTGCCAACAAGTGTGGGCAGAAGCTCTAAATGTGGTAGGGATTCCCACGACTTCCGAGTTGAGGAAACCTGAGAACATTTGGCTTCCTCAGGACATCTAAGTGCTCGAAGAGCTTCCTTCTGTCGCACCTACCCACGAGACAGCACCTTCAACGCATCCATCCATGATTCCAGAGCCCATTCCAACTCCTAAAGAACCTGCTGGTTCTGACAAAGAGAAGGAACAAGGCGACGAAGCCGAGAAGCCTCCGAGCAAGAATGCCGAGCCCAATGTTCCTCCACTAGTGGCAAAAGATAAAGGGAAACAAGTTCAGACCTCATTCGAAGCGAAGCTAAAACAAACAGAGGAGGACAGCAAAGCAAAAGAGGTTACCAGCACATCCAAGCAGGACCCCCCACCAAGGTTTAAGACCTAGGCCAGTTAGGACTCCCTCCCCTTTTCTCATGTAATAATTTTTGTATTAGGGCTTTCATTTCCAGTGTATATCTTGACAAAATTAATGAGAAATTGGAAAAGTTTGATCTTCAACTGACTTTCAACCTTCAGTACAAAAATACTAATTCGCTTCTCCTTAGCGCAAAATTACATAAGTGGAACAATTAACTCCACCCCCTAATACATAGTAAAGTCTTTACAACATTTCGATTAGCAGTAACTTTAAATAAAAGTACATACACTTAGTATATATATGTAAATTATGCCTCAAAACCATAATATATGTAATACAGCAATACACAATCTAAAACTTAATTTAGCATTTAGTTTGGAGCATAAAGCAATCCATCAAACTTACTGTGGCTCATCAACACATCAACACTCATGAGATATGGTTTCTGCTAATTTTCCCGAAGTAGAGGGTCCGAGAACCCGACATAACTAAGTTTCTGTTTGATATTTAGCAATAGCGAATTAAAATGTTAATTTTCCCAAAGTAGAAGGTCCAAGGACCCGACATAACTAAGGTTCTGTTTAACACTCAATAAGATATCAATTTCCACGAGGTATGTGGTCCGAGGACCATGCATGACCAAGTTTCTGTTTGATATTTAGAAATAGCGAATTAAAATGTTAATTTTCCCAAAGTAGAAGGTCCGAGGACCCGACATAACTAAGGTTCTGTTTAACAATCAATAAGATATCAATTTCTATGAGGTATGTGGTCTGAGGACCATGCATGACCAAGTTTCTGTTTGATATTCGGAAATAGCGAATTGAAATGTTAATTTCCCCAAAGTAGAAGGTCCGAGGACCCGACATAACTAAGGTTCTATTTAACAATCAATAAGATATCAATTTCTACGAGGTATGTGGTCCGAGGATCATGCATGACTAAGTTTCTGTTTGATATTCGGAAATAACGAATTGAAATGTTAATTTCCCCAAAGTAGAAGGTCCGAAGACCTGACATAACTAAGGTTCTGTTTAACAATCAATAAGATATCAATTTCCACGAGGTATGTGGTCCGAGGACCATGCATGACCAAGTTTCTGTTTGATATTCGGAAATAACGAATTGAAATGTTAATTTTCCCAAAGTAGAAGGTCCGAGGACTCGACATAACTAAGGTTCTGTTTAACAATCAATAAGATATCAATTTTCACGAGGTATGTGGTCCGAGGACCATGCATAACCAAGTTTCTGTTTGATATTTAGAAATAGCGAATTGAAATGTTAATTTCCCCAAGGTAGAAGGTCCGAGGACCTGACATAATTAAGGTTCTGTTTAACAATCAATAAGATATCAATTTTCACGAGGTATGTGGTCCGAGGACCATGCATGACCAAGTTTCTGTTTGATATTCGTAATAAGTAAATCGAATTGTTACATAATGATAATTTGAAAAACGAACGACAAAAATGCTTTTCATTAATAATAATACCTTTTTAGGTTATTTACATTCCAAGGGCATTGTACAATTTTTTCATCTAGATCAGTTAAGCGACATGACCCTATGCCCGCTACAGAAATGATTCCGTATGGTCCTTCCTAATTTAGTGCTAGCTTTCCCCACACTAGATTTTTGGAAGTACCCATGACTTTCCTCAACACTAAATCCCCAGGCGCTAGTGGCCTTAGCTTAACATGAGCATCATATCATCGTTTGAGCTTCTGCTGATAATAAGTCATTTGGATCATGGCTGCCTCTCACCGTTCCTCAACCAGATCCAGGCTTTTCTCCAAGAGGCCATCGTTATTTCCCGGGATGAAAGAACTCATCCTTAATGTAGGAAACCTAGATTCCAAAGGTATCACCGCCTCAGCCCCGTAAGTCATGGAGAAGTCTGTTTCTCCAGTGGATCTTCACGGCGTAATCCGATATGTCCACAAAACGTGTGGCAATTCCTCTACCCATCTACCCTTTGCGTCATCCAGCCTCTTCTTAAGTCCACTAACTATAACTTTGTTAACGGCCTCGGCCTGATCATTTCCCTGAGGATAAGCTGGAGTGGAGTATCTATTTGTAATGCCCAAGTCATTACAATATTTCCTGAAAACTTTACTATCAAATTGCACGCCATTATCTGAAATAAGTATGCGAGGTACCCCAAATCTAGTGATAATGTTCTTCTAGATAAATTTCTTGGTGTCCATATCCCTAATATTTGATAAAGGCTCAGTTTCAACCCACTTGGTAAAGTAATCAGTTCCCACGAGTAGCCACCTTTTGTTTCCCACAGCCCTCGAAAAAGGCCCAATTATATCCAGTCCCTATTGAGTGAATGGCTAAGAACTAGACAAAGGATTAAGGACACCACCAGGCTGATGAATATTGGGAGCAAACCTCTAGCATTGGTCACATTTTCTTGCATAGTCCTAAGCTTCTCTATGCATATTGGGCCACCAATATCTTTGAGTCAGAGCTCTATGGGCTAAGGATCTCCCCCCAGTATGGCTTCCACAAATTCCCTCGTGCAATTCTTCCAAAAGTGCCTCCATCGCTTCAGGATGTACACATAGCAGGTCACATTGGTCACATTTTCTTGCGTAGTCCTGAGCTTCTCTTTGCATATTGGGCCACCAATATCCTTGAGTCAGAGCTCTATGGGCTAAGGATCTCCCCCCAGTATGGCTTCCACAAATTCCCTCAAGCAGTTCTTCCAAAAGTGCTTCCATCGCTTCAGGATGTACACATAGCAGGTATGGTCCAAAAAAGAAGCGTTTATACAGCTTCTAATCCTCGAACAACCAGAATCGAGGCACCTTTCGACGAATTTTATTTGCTTTAAACTTCTCCTTGGGCAGAACGTCGCTCTTTAGAAAAGAAACTACGGGATCCATCCAGCTAGGTCCGGGCCTTATCAGATGGATATGGATGGCACTTGTGGTGGTTAAAGTCGGTTTCAACAAGTCTTCGACGAGGATAATCCTAGGCAAACACTGAGCTGAGGACGTCGCCAAAGTGGCCAACGAGTCCGCATGCGTGTTTCCACTTCTAGAGACATGCGAAAGGATGAAAAAATCAAACTTGGATTGTAAACATTTGACCTGGGTCAGGTACTCTTGCATTCTTGGATCCCTAGCCTCCATGGTCCCCGTCACTTGGCCCACAACTAATTGAGAATCCGAGGACATATGAACTGCCTTTCCCCCATTCTCCGGACCATATCCATAACGACTAAGACAGCTTCGTACTCAGCCTCATTATTAGTGGCCGGGAACGCTAATCTCAATGATTTCTCAAAGGTAATTCCCTCAGGGGATACCAAAACAAGTCCAACGCCTGATCCCCTCTAGTTTGCCGCCCCATCAACATATGCTTTCCAAACTGGAGGCCCTTTGCACGTGATCATGCCAACTGATTTTTCATCCATGTGCGACTTCTTTGCAGTTTCTCCTAACTATGGTTCAGCGAACTTACCACCAAATCAGTGAGAACCTAGCCCTTCATCGAGATGCGCGACATATATTTGATATTGAAAGCTCCCAGAATAGTTCCTTACTTGGCTACCTTCCCCGAGTAGTTAGCACTTCGTAATACTGACTTGAGAGGTAGTTAAGTCAAAACCACGACGGTGTGGGATTGGAAGTAGTGAGGAAGCTTTCGTGTAGCATGGACTACGGCTAGAATTGCCTTCTCCAAAGGCAAATAACGCACCTCAGCTTCATTCAAAGATTTACTAACATTATAAACTGGTGTTTGTACTCCAATGTCGTCCCTTATCAGAACCAAGCTGACTGCATGGATAGCTATAGCTTGGTATGCAAACAGGATTTCATCGACCTCCGGCCGAGACATGATGGGTGGCCGGGAAAGATATTCCTTAAGTTGCTGAAAAGCTAAAGCGCACTCCTCGGACCATTGGAATCCTATCCACTTATTTAACAATTGAAAAAAAGGTCTACACCTATCAGCGGACTGAGAGATAAACCTGCTGAGAGCAACAGTCATCCCGGTCAATTTTTGAACTTCCTTCGGATTCCGAGGTGGTTGCAAGCCCTGAATGGCTCTGACCTGTGCTGGATTTACCTCTATTCCTCTATGAGTCACCATGTAGCCTAGGAACTTTCCGGAGCCCACCCCAAAAGAACACTTTGAGGCGTTAAGGCGCAGCTTGTACTTCCTAAATGTTTGAAAGGTGTCGTCCAAATCTTTCACATGCATAGGTATTGTCTTACTCTTCACTACCATATCATCCACATATACCTTAATGGTCTTCCCAAGCTGTGATTCGAACATCCAGGTTATCATCCTTTGGTAAGTAGCCCCTGCATTTTTCAAACCGAATGGCATCACCTTATAGTGATAATTCCCCGTAGGAGTAATGAAGGCAGTCTTCTCCTGATCACCCAACGCCAAAGGTATTTGGTGATAACCTTGGAAGGCGTCCAAAAAACTCATCCGAGGATGCCCAATTGTAGCATCCACTAGCTGATCGATGCGAGATATCGGGAACGAGTTTTTTGGGCAAGCTTCGTTCAGGTCTGTGAAGTCCACACATACTCTCCACTTTCCGCTCTTCTTTTTTACTACGACAGTGTGCGCCAACCATTCTGGGTAGAAAACTTCTTTAATAGCCCCAGCCCTTTTGAGCTTGAGCACCTCTTCCTTGACGGCCTTGGCATGTTCTTTCGAAGAACGCCGAGGTAGTTGCCTCTTGGGAATAACGGAAGGGTTAACGTTCAAATGATGGCAAATAAAACCTGAGTCAACCCCCGGAGCCTCATAGGGATCCCATGCAAAAACATCGATATTGTTTTTCAAAAACATCATCAATTCCATCTTCTCTTGGTGTGGTAGCCGTATCCCAACTTGAAAGAACCTTTCGGGGTCATCATTTATGAGAAATCTTTTCAACTCTACACACGTGGCCTTGTCTGCTGTCACCGCACCGGGCACATCCAGAGTTGTTAATTGCTATAAGTCTTCCACAGCCGAGGTCGAGGATTCTGATTCGGCTTAATGCAGCACTGCGGCCGATATGCATTGCCTTGCTACTGATTGGCTACCAAGAATTTCTTCAATCAATCCACCCAAGGAAAATTTCACTTTAACATGTAAAGTCGAGGGGACAGCACCCAAAGCATGCAGCCAAGGCCTGGCGACGATGGCCGTGTATGGAGAATATGCGTCAACCATAATGAAATCTACATCGACCGTTTCCGGGCCCCACTGTACGGGCAAATGAATTTTTCCCTTTGGTATGATAGCCTTCTCTTCAAAGCTTATCAACGGCGAATCATAAGGAGTGAGATCCTCCAGCTCTAACTTAAGCCCCTTGAATAAGTCAGGGTACATAATATCCGCACCGCTACCCTGATCGACCATCATCCTCTTGACATCATAATTCCCTATCCTCAATGTGACCACCAGGGCATCGTCATGTGGTTGAATAGTCACAACCTTATCCTCATCAGAGAATCCCAAAATAGGCGTACTCCCTTTGATCCTCTTCAGCCTCGAGCCAGACTCCTCGGCCTGGGAATGTGACACCGCCATCACCCTTGTAGGACAGGAACCGGTCCTGCCAGGTGCAGCAAAGATGACATTAATCGTTCCCAAGGGCGGTCGAGATGAGTTGTTCTTCTGATTATTTGAACCCGAATGATTTCCTTGTCCGTTGGGTTGATACAGGTGCTACTTCAATTTTTCCTCACTAACAAGCTGCTCTAAATGGTTCCAAAGGGTCCGACAATTCTCGGTAGTATGACCCACATCCTGATGACACTGGCAAAAGAGGTTTTGATTCCGTTTCGTAGGGTCCCCCGCCATCTTACTGGGCCACTTGAAGTAGGGTTCCTTGCAGACTTTCTCCAACAATTGGTGCACTGGTTCTCGGAATACGGTATTAACTACTTGAGGAGTGGCTGAACCAGATTGCCTAGAGAAATCTCTCCTCGGCTTATTGTTATGGTACCTGTCTGACCTGAAATCCCTTCTCTCCTGAGGGAAAACCTTCTCCTTACCCTTACCTTGTTGTTGATCTTCCTCAACCCTTTTGTACTCGTCGATGCAATCCATGAGGCGACGTACACTCCGCACGGACTTTTTGGTCAGAGATTTCCTTAAATCGTGATCAGTTGGGAGGCCTACTTTGAAAGTGTTAATCGCCACTTCGTCAAAATCACCGTCGATTTCATTAAACATTTCCCAGTATCTGTTAGAATACGCTTTCAAAGTGTCACCCTCCCTCATGGCCATGGATAACAATGAGTCCAAAGTCCGAGGGACTCTGCTGCATGTAATGAATCGAGTCGCAAATGTCCTAGTGAGTTCCATGAAAGAATCGACAGACCCCGGCTTTAGTCCGTTAAACCATCTCATAGCAACAGATCCCAGGCTAGAGGGAAAGACTTTGCATATCAAGGTTTCATTCTGAGAATGTACCGCCATCCTCTAATTAAAATGGCTCACGTGTTCGACTGGGTCTGTCCTGCCATTATAGATGGTGAAGGTGGGCTAAGTGAACCACCGTGGGAGCCTTCTCTTTTCGATCCTGCATGAGAAGGGTGACTTGGAGAGTTGGTGCAACGCTCGGCTCATAGCATCGTTTCCCAAGCCCCTGGAGGGAAACTTCTTATGCTTACGACTTGGAAGTTCATCCTTCTCGTAAGAGAAGGTTTCGCTAGGGGAAGTCCTGGACCTTGGACTGTAACTACTTCCCTAGGACCCCCCAGAGGAAGGATTGGACGGAGGTGAAGCCCACCTTCGTCTGACACGGCGTAGCTTTTTCTTAAGGTGGTCAACCTCCCTCTGCATGGCTTTGGCATCATCCTCATGGGCGGCCCTGCTTCCACCACGCGAATAGCTTGCATCAAGGTGTACTGTATGCACACTTCCCTCTCGATCCCTCCGACGCTCAAGACGCTCAAAATGATCTTCGCGCTGGGACCCCTGAACTCTGCATGAAGCGAACCTAAGCCTGCCATGATGTTCCAATTCCTTCAACACTAGATCCCCACAAACGACGCCAATTGTAAGTGCACAATTTGTACCCGGTACAATCACTAGATGAACCCAGGCTCAAAGAGTCTTATACAATGAAATTTGTAGAATATGGGTTTGAAATCTAGGTTAGGGATATTGGAGAGTTGATAAAAAAGCTAGAATGCCGCAATCTATGCAAGTAATAGATGAATATGACAAAAAACTCTCCTCGGACGTAAGCCGAGGACCACTTGTATTGCCTTTCTTTCTCTAAGCAAAAGATTACAATTGGTCTTTTAGTTTTTCCTTTTTTTTCTTCTTCATACCGCTCTTGTCCTCTTATATCCCTCTTCTTCTCTTCTTTTTCTCCCACGTGTAGCACATATTTTTCTCTTAGATACTTGTCTTATCCACCACCTTCTTGAAGTCTTCAAATAATAGCTGGAAGGCTGAATATTACTGTTCAGATGTCATTTCTCCTTTAATGCAGCCAAGGAGGTAGATGCAGGGCCTTTAATGCGGTGGTAGCAGCTTTTTTCCTCAGATATTTCTCACACGTTCCTCCTTCTAACGAGTGCTTGGATCACGCCTTTACCCAATAGATTTTCCAGAATTCTGTCTCTAAATCCTTTAGCACGTCCCATGGCCTTTACTGGGCCCATTCGAGGAGTATCTCCTCCTCGGACAATTCCTCTGCCCCTTGTAGCGCGAACTGGTCTATGGACCTCGAAGACTCTGATTGAACAGACTTATACCAACAAACCAGGCCCAAGGCCCAAATGTGCATTTAAGCATTTTTACCCCCCACACCAACCATTGTGGCTGCAACTGTCGTCACTATCACCACCGCTCTTCCTCTGCTGTAGCGACTCCTCCAAATGGCCTTCATTGCCACTGCAACAGCCAACACAAGCTCTGTCCTTCGCCATTCTCCATGAATGTCCATCGACTGCTTATCTCCTAAAGATCTTTATGTTTCTTTGTTCAAATTTGTTTCCAAAGGATCCATAAATAAGATGAAAAACATGTTTAAATTTATTTCATTATAAATCTTCAAATGTTTGAAGTATTATATTCAAGTTTTATTTTCCTTAAAAAAAATAAGAAATTGGTCCTTTTTCTTTTTTTGCCATGAACCAATGGTAGTCACTGTGGGAATCTTTATTGCCTATCACTTTTGTTGCTCTCAAAATATTTGTTGGTTTCTTGCTCCTGACACTAGACTACTCTCGTTAACAAGAGAGGATTTGTGGCCAATCAATTTAGATTAGAAAGAGAGTTACGTAAAAGACTTTGTATCCTTAAAGGCAATTCTCTTCAACTCATATTTGGATTTTTGTTAAGAGAGTTTCCAGTAAATTATTGTTGGCTTTAAGGTGGTCCGGCCACTTGATTAGAAAATTGGAAAATTGTGAAGAGAAGAAAGGGAAAATAGGGGAGGAGAGATTGAGGGGCTGAAGCCAATCCTATCTTCTTCTTCTTTTTTTTCTTTTTTTTGGCATAAGAATAAATAAAATCCAATTAAAGATTACATGGCAACTTTATAATTAAATAGTTGATATAGCATAGGACACTTAAGTTGCCATGTAGTTTATAAGTGCATGCAATAAAATTATAAATGTCATGTCACTTTTCTGTTAATCACATAAGCAATATTTTTAACAGAAGTTGATCGAAGGACTAGTACCACTCATTTTTTAAGGATTAATAGTGCTCATTTGAAACTTAAGGGACCAATTGCGCTCATAGGGTAAACTTCAGAACCAATATTGTAATTTCGCCTAATATTTACTACCATAAATACATGGTGATTGCCATCAATTGGTTGGTTTCACCTTAAACTGAATCAATCACCTAGGGGAAGACACCAAAACACAGTTAGAAAACTAAAGTTAATTATTAAGCTCACAAACTATTTGATATGAATGTAATTGATGTTACCTTAACGAGATAATAAATGAATATTTGAATTATTTCTTATAATCGGTAACATATTAGTTTATTATACTTTATACCTATGTTATAAAATTATAGTATCCCTATCATCACTTGTTTTTGTATTGCTACTTGCACAACAAATTGCATAAAGTTTTATTTTTACAATATTAGGTGATAGATGAGTTTAATATCACTTCGATTATTACTTACAGTTTTAGTGCTTTACAATACACTAATTGCCACTTCAGCACAGCAATTATGAAAATTATTGTGTCCTTGGCTTATTATTGTAAATGAGCAAGTCAGTCAATTCTTGGTCATAAAACAGCCAGCAAAGTAGGTCGTAACTGTAACTGATGAGTGTCAACTTTCCATACAAGCAAGAATTATCAATTATCATGAAGAAAACCAATTTTAACTCGAAAAAAGGGACACCAATAAATAAATGGAGGAAATTAGCTAATGGATGACTTGTCCTCCTATTATGTCTCTCCTCTCTCTCATAATTAAATCTCTCTTTTGGGGGAAAGGGGCTTTAATTCTTTTTTTTTTTTTCATTCCATCGTTTCAATCTTGTACGGGTGAAAAACAAACAATAGTACAATTCTTCTTAAGGTGGCTGGGCTTTAATTTGGGCCTACAGGGCTGGAAACAGAGACCTTAGGCTTTATGAGCTCATTATTTAGGGAGTGTCAGGTATATTATTTCAAACAACAATTTTTAAATAATATTACATGTATTTTCACACTTTTTACCCATATATATTTTCAAAAAATCTTTTAAATTTGAAAACTGTTGTTTACACACACGTACTAAACGGGCCTTAAGTATTTAGGACTAGCCCATGGAAAAGAACAGCCTTCGGTCATCCTGCTCCATTCCTTCTAGTACAACACTCAGAAATTTGGGTAATTATTAATATTTTCAGAATATTATACATACGTACTCCCTCTCGTATAACTATAGGTCTTATTAATTAAATTTATAGTAGGACCAACAATTCATGTGAAATGAAGAAGTATTTATGTTACTTCCAAAGTATTCAATAATTTTCCCTGAAATTGATACCAAGATTCCAAAAGTTTACTTGATAATTTTTTACTTGATTCGATAAAAAAAGGAAAAAAAAAAAACAATTAGGACCAACTATTAAGAATCAATTTTGTGATTTTTATCACTACTACTAGCGAATCTACAATTTAGACACGCAATTATCGCCGTAAAGATCTCTAGGATTGAAGATGAGAGAGTCCGACGAGATAGTGGAAAGGGTAGAGTCTCAACTGTAGAGAGTGTTTATTGTTTAGAGGCTTTTTTTTTTTTTTTTTGGTACAACAGACTAGCCACACTAAAAACCCATAGTCAATTCAAAACCCATCTTTTCAGCCCAACGTCCATGAAAATAATTAAATAAACACCACATCTTGTTCAAATAGGTTTCACCAAATTAATCTCTAAGGGTGTGTTTGTTTGGAGGTGAAATAGAATGTATGGAAAACTTTAGAAAGAAAATGAAATGGAAAACTTTTTTGGAGTGTGTTTGATTAGGTGGAAAGGAAGAAAAATAAATAGTAGAGCTCGGGTGCTTTCTCTCCAAAATAAAGAGAAAAATAAAGGGAGAAAATGAGGTTGCTTAATGGACGAAAATGCCCATGTGCACTTACACATTGCCTTCTTTTTTTTTTTTTTCATGGGCACTTGCCAATGCCATTTTTTTTTTCCTTTTCCTTTCCTAGGCTCGTTGCCTTTGCCATTTTTTTTTTTGGATTTCCTAGGATGTGGGTGTGACAGCTGTTTTTTTTTTTTTTAACTAGACATGATTTTTTTTTAATAAATTGGATGATTGTTGTAGATGCTCATTTGTTAGAAACCCAGCAGGAGGAAATGCCCAAAAGACATGGGTAGAATAGAGTAGGATAGAAATACCATTAAAGCCCGAGTGGCAGGAATAATGGATCATGGGTCCGTAAAGCAAGCAAATGGACCTTGAAGAAGTAAATGGGCCTAAGACGGCTCGGAAGAAAGAAATAACAAACACATGGGCTGTATGGATGTAGAAAAGTGAGAATGGGTCACGGCTATCACAACAGGCCCAAGGCAATGTAAATAAAGAAAGTAAAGGGCAATAGAGAATCCATGAGCCCCAAGGATAAAGTAAGAAGCACTTGGGCCAAGGAAGCCCAAGGAGTTAGTAAAAGCCCATGAGAAATATAGAATTAGAAAGGGCCAAGGTTGCCTCAAGAAAGTAAATGGGCCGAGGATGCCCAAAGGAAAGTAGGCGGGACGAGGGAGCCCGCAAGTAGTAAAGGGCCCAATGAGTTTATTGGGCCATCAGAGAAGGAATGAACAGTGAAGCCCAACGGCCTTGGGTCAAGCAAACCTCACGGCAGGCATAACAGAGTGGTGTGGCAGGAAACAAATAACAAGGGCTGAGAATAAAAGCATGGAATAGCCCACAATCGGGCAAGGCCCGGCCCCTAAAAGAAGCAAGCCATAAATGAGAAGTTAGGGAAAGTAGCTCATGCCATAAGAAGTCAAAGATGAACGGCAGACTGGGCAAATTGACCTTCAGACCGCAGCAGACACATGAGCAGCGGACATAATTTGGGATGGGCATGGAGGTAAGGCACACGCAAGGCTCAGGCACCACTAGCCTGTACCCAGCCAATACAGGAAGTGGTGAGGTCATGGGTCAGAGGTAAGAGGGTATGGTTTGGCGGTGGGGAGGGGGGAAAACCCATTTTCGTGTTTCCTGCTCAAGCTCTTTTGGCGGCAATATCCTGCTGGGATGACATACTACCCAAAAGAGGCAAAGTTGAGTTGAAACCACTAGGTGCATGCCATGAGGGACGGAGAGAATGAGAGTACTTACACCATGGCAGGTGAGAGTGTCACGACAAACAAGTAAACAAAAGAACCTTCTTTGTTTGGTGAGGTGAAGTGGCGCGACCAGTGCAGGTAAGTGGCTTTGGCTAGCTGACTGACCAGTCAATGATGGTCGGCAAGGACACCCGCACCAGACAAAAATGGTTAAGGGCTAAAATGGTAAAAGCCAAGCACGACTGGCACTATATAAAGGGCCTTTGCTGTGCACGGCAGGAAGGAGGAACCTCTGGGAAGATAATCGCCAGAATTAAAAAGATAGCAAGAGTAATAAAACCAAAGAAAAAGAAAGAAAGAAGTAAGAGAGAATAGAGAGGAAGGAACGAGGGAACAGAGAGAAGAGTAGTAGGCATGCACCGAATGGGTCAATCTCCCTCTCCCTCTCCAACCCATACTCTCTGGTAACAGAGAATGATCTCGTTAAAATACAAGTCATTTAGGCCCGCCCCTTCAAAGTAGCTAATTTCCCATTTCATAGAGATTAGTCGTATTGAAGAGGTGATTCCCCTTCTTGACTTAGACTTGGTAGCGTAACTTAATGCGGTAAGCTGACACTTATTTCTTTTAATAAGTTGTTGTTCATTCAATACTTACTCTTTTGTTGCTATTTTGTAAAACGGGCACTCCTTATCAAAGCCCACTATTTATTTTTATTTGAATCTTAAAGGAATTTTCCATTATTGTCTTTATTGTATTTGTCTGCTGTAGTTAATGTAACAGTTCTGCCTGCTATGGGCATGTGATCAAAGCCTGATTTACAGAGGCATTGTTTGTGCACAAGCCGGACCAAGGAGGGTTGCTCTTGGACCGATCCCAACTCCCTGATCCAGAAATCTTTGGGCCTAGTGTAGTGGTAGGCGGCCCAGTCCAACATTTGCAAAAAAGGCCTACACAATTGTTTTTTTTTTAAATTGGCCATCATTTTTTAATTAGGGTATATGAGTAAATTTATACAAACTCACTTTTTCCATCTTTTCGCTTTTCCACTTCCAACAAAACAAAAATGAGAGAAATTTAAATTTTTCCTATCCTTCCACTTTTCCATCCTCCCATCATTTTCTATCCTCTTACTTTTCCACCCCTCCAACCAAACGAACCCTAATAGCATTTGCATCAGTGGATGTAAAAATTTGTCCATTTTACAGCCAAAAAAAAAAAAACTTTTTTTTTATTTTATACACTCACTTTTACAAAACACCTACATTAGTTTGTCTATTCTACTATCTATTTTATTTAAATAATATTTTCCTCACTTTTTTATTATTATTTATCAACTCTCCCTTTTTAACCCATCTGAAACTCTCTCTCTCTTCATTCACACTGCTGCCTTTATGATGAAAATCGCCTCTCCCTCTCTCCCTCATGATCACAAGCAACGATCCATAAGCACCATAATCAACAATCCACAAGCACTGTTCTAGTCGACCTAAGCACCAACCCACAACTACAAGTTCACAAAAATGCTCTCTCTATCTCAGTTGGAGTGTATGTGTGTGGGTGTGTTTGATTTTGTGGTGTGTTTGTGTGTGAGTTTATTTGATTTTGGTTGTTTTTGTGGTGTGTTCGTGTTGCAATAGTGGTGGTGGTGGTAGGCAATGCTAGGTTGCGATGGTGGGTTTGTGTGTGGTTGGCAGTGCTTAGTTGCGGTGGTCGATCTGTGTATGGTTGGTGGTGCTGGGTTGCGGTGATGTGGGTGGCGGTGCTGGGTTTTCAATTGCAGAGATTATGGGTTGAAGAGAGAGAGTCAAGGGAAGAGAGAGAATGTGAGGGGAAAGAAAATATATATATATAGATATAAAAACACTTTTGCAAGCACTTATGATAGTTTTTTTTTGTTTAAAATGTGTAAAATTAACCATTTTTTTTTCTATTTTGCAAGCTTTGATACGGTTGCTCTAAGGCTCAAAAATTTTAGTAATCAAAAACCCAAATTTCAGCCCAGTAACTTATCAATAAAACAAAGCCCACAAGTTGTTCAATTCCCTACAGCCCATGCCGATGGCCTAAACAAGCTTCAGAAATTGATTTAGTTCATACCTAGGCTATGTGATTAATTGGGTTGACACTCAAGTGAGTTAGGCCACAAGTGCTTAGACAAAATACCCATGGGTTGCTTTTGTGGTTGCCCAAAAGAAAAGAGAAGGTAGAGACAGTATGAGTCAAGCCCAGCCCGTGAGGTGCATCCTACGTGTGTGGCTGGTTGTTCCAACATATGAGAAGCAAAAAATGGATCCTATGAAAATTCAATGACAGAACAACAAAAGTACTTGCTGGGCTTGTTAAAGCTGAAATAAATCAAGAAGAAGTCGACCAAAGCTTGTGATTAAGACAAGCATCAAGCTCAAATCCAAGTCTTTTAACTAGGCAAGGGAGAATAGTAAGGTGGGGTGGATTGGAAGAGATAAAGGGTTATTCCACATCAATTTGGACTGTTCAAAAGTCTTACAAAAGAGCTTGGGACAATTGAGAGTCCAATGAATCCTTGTTGGTGTCAAGTGTAAACAAAGAACTCATAAAAACAAAATATTTTCCTACTGGATAACAAAATCCACCCTACAAACATCATCTTTTTCTCTCTTTTAAAGTCAAAAATCAAATGACATTTAATGAGGGGTTGCTAGAGCTAAAAGCTCCAGCAAATTTCAATGAGGATCTTTCCTCTTTAGGCAAAACAGTGACAGTAACCTCTTTTGAGGAGGAACTCTCTACCTACTCAACAACAAACCAACCCAGTTGTTCTCCCACTCATCCAACATACTTTAAACTAATCTTAACATCACTACAAAAGGGAAAGGAACCCATAAATGCAAGGGGGGATCATCTTTGAAAGAAAAACTCACTCACACTCACTTGAAACACTTGTTGAGATTCTTTATGATTTTTTATGCACCTCGAGACACTTTAGCTATGTTCAGCAGGTGCACAAAGAAGGATTTTCCTTTTCTCCTTCAACTTCTTTCTTCCTTTTCATATTTTTTTTAAGACCTAGCTGTTACGTGATTGAAGAGTGCACCACTAGCCTTCCTCATTATTCACGAGGACAGTGGACTTGACTCCTCAAATATCATCTAAGTCATTAGGAGAGCTTAACCAATTTGTGACACATGGCAAGCGAGTGAAAAGAACCCAATTAATCAAGTGTTTTTTCTCTTTTTTTTTTTTGGTAATATGTATGTCTAACTAAAATTAAGAGTAATTATCAGGTGAAATATCACATATTAGTATTTTCTTCTCTCACATTTATGATAATCTCTGTGACTAAATTTACGATAAGATTTACCGTAATTGGAACATTCTCTAATAAGAAGGGAATACTTTGTTTGTGTGTCACCTTGACATTAGGGGAATGAATGGGCAGAATGTTAATTATTTTGGATATCTGGGGTTGAAATGTCATCTCGTTAAAATTGAGTAAACGGGTCTAATTTGGCAAGTAAACGAGTGTCAAGTACTGTCAACGTATAATTTTGGGGGTCATCCCTCGCTGGTATTAGATTTAAGGATATATAATATAATTAGATATATTGTCAGAATTTAGAAAAGTTTTTTTTTTTCTTCTTTCTATGCAAAAATTCAGAAGAGAAATACAATAGGAGTCCAAAGAGTAGTGAGTTAATTCAACGTGGGGGAGATCTTTTAACTCCAAATTCCAGAAAAATGGAGGAAGAAATGGATTCGCTATTTGAGGGCATGGTCCTCTTTAACCCTACCCAATTGGCTTCAGACCAAGACCAACAAAACCATCATCAAGAACAACAACAACAACAACAACAACAACAAGGCCATCAAGACAATCATCATGATCCAATAAACCCTCCTCCCCCAATTCCAATCGATGCTCCAACCACTACAGCTACTACCGCCGATTCCGAAAGTACAACGTCATCATTAAATTCGAATTCACATTCATTGTCTCAGCCCCTTGACGAAAATCTATTCTCTGATCTCACCATCGTAGCTCCTCTCGAAACCCTTCCTCAATCCCAGAATTCTTCTTCTACTCCTTCGATTTCAACAACAACAAGAGCAATTCCCTCGATTTCTCGACAGGTTTCGAGAAAGAAGAAACGAGCTGGCTTGAGAATAGGATATGGCAGAGATGGCAGCAGAGATGCACATTCTCATTTTTCACCGCTGGATCTCGATTCGGATTCTCACTCTATTCAATCCGATTCACTCGATGATCTTCCTCATACCGAAGATCACAACCTTGTCTCTTCTACACCGACTAAAATTGATCATGATGATGATGATGATGATAATCAAACTACCGCACAAGTTCAACAAGAAGAGCAACGCGAAGTAAAAGAAGAGCAGCAAGAAGAAGCAAAAAAAGAGCAGCAGCAGCAAGAAGCAAAAAAAGTAGAAGAAGAAAAGGGTGAGTTGAGTTTGGAGGATATTAAGGCCCAAATAGCTGAGAAGCTGAAGGGTGCTCGAGAATTGGTGGCGTCTGTATCTGCGGCGAGGAAGGAATCCATAAGGAGGAGGAGAAAAGCAGCTGAGAATGTGAATGTGGCATTAATCAAGCACAGGGAACTGGAGAAGGAGTTGGAAGAAGCATGTGAGGCCGAAGATTTCGAGAAAGCTGAGCGTGTTAGCGACTCCCTGGCTGCTGCTGAGGAGGAGAAACTAAGTTTCCTCATTGCGTTGAGAGAGGCAGAGGCAGAATCTGATGCCAATGAATCCAATATGCAGGAGGCTCTTCAAGCTCAGATTGCTGCTGAGGAACTTTGTGTCTCCCTACTCCACAAATTCGCAACAGTCAGTACCCTTTTCTTTTCCTCCCAAACTATGCATATTGCTATTTCTAATTTAACTCACTAAGAATTGAAACAAAAAACGCGTATGACTCTAATGTTTTTTTTGGATACCTACTAATATCTGCATCACTTTCTTAAGGACATAATAAGTGACTGCAAACACTACCAGTCACATTGCCAATATAAGTACCTTGCTTGAATATGGGTCTTAAATATTACAAATGGGAATATGGTATATAAAGCATTCTGGTGCTCTTGGATCTAGCCTGCAAGTAAAATTAGCAAGCATTCTGTTACATCGTAAATGATTTTTGTTGTACTTTGTGTCAATTTTCTCCCAATATTTTGTATTGATTATTTGTACCAATATCCCATATGCAACATTTAACCATCATGTCAAATAGCTTCATTAACTATCAATCCTAAGTAAGTAGTAGAGATTATGACTTTATTATTTATTTATATAAAAAAAATTTAATTTTTTTTAAAAGCAACAGAGAGTATGACTTTAAATAGAATAGGATAACGGAAAAAGTATATGTGACCAACCTTAACTAATCTATTGAGATCCATAGCTGACTCCAAAATTTTGGGATTAAGGCCTTGTTATCGCTGTTAGTTTGACTAGAGAAAACAAAAATGACAATTTGTAGTCTATTTTTTGCAGGATGCTGCACATAATGCGGAGTTATTGTTAAAGACAGCAGAAGAATCATCCTCAAAAGAGATGGACAAATGGCTTTCATCAACTGAAGCCTTGGAAGTCAAGAAGATGGAGGTGGAAATTGAATCACATTTAATAAATGAAGCTCGAGAAGTATTTAATAATTCCATTGAGCATTCAATTGAAGATGACAGGAAGGAGCAAGAACTGCTTTGTAGTAAAAAGGATATGCTGAGAGATGAACTGGAAAAGCTACTTGAATTAGTGAAACAAAAGGAAAAGGAAATTTCAGAAAATGATTCTGAAATCAAAGAAGTTGAGGAAAGGATCGGCAATGTGATCTCGGGTTTTCAGGAGATGCAATCAAACATTGATGCAAAGTGCGATAACTTGCAATCAAGTCTTTCCACAATGGACTTGGAAAGTGAAGCTCTATCAGCAAAAAAGAAAGAAATTAACGAGTTCCTTAAGCAGGAAGAAGAAAAAGGTGCAAAGCTGAGGGAACTTGCCAGCGCTTCTGCAGAGGAAGCACAAACATACCTGGAAACTGTGGAGCTGAGAAAAACTCTGATGTCTTCCATGTTGAACTCTAGGGAAGATAAAATGAGGCTTGTAAAAGCTGAGGAGAAGCTTTCTGAGGATGTTCAAGTGCTCCAACAGGAAGTTTCCACTGCAAGAGCTTCTCTACAGGTTAATTTTCTAGCTTACTCTTTGACAGGCTTATTTTTATATTTCATTTTTGAGAACTCACTTCTAGATTTTCTTTATTATGGCTATCAGTACCCTGGAAGATGTTTCCCATTTATATATCAATGGCAGACTTCTCACCTTTAGAAACCTACAGCTTAATGATAGTATTTACATATCCTTTTTTTTTTTGGTGAGACCTAATATAACTTGCATGTGAAACTTAGATCCCTTATAATTGTTGTTTCTGAATATGGCTTTTGCTTAAATGTGCAGAGGATTGAGGAACACCATCAAATGGTCCTTTCTAATTAATTAGATGTGAAAATTTTATGTTGAAATTTAAGGCTAGCATGAGCACATTCATCACAAACAAAAAATTAAAGCATGCACACAAGACATATAGTTTAATGTGGTTTAGCCAACTTCGTGCCTACATCCATTGATAACACCAACCAAAATCCTTTATCGGCAGTATGGATCAAAACCATGTTCAGCCAAACCTTGAAAACTATACTCATAGACTCTCACAAACAACACTCATAAAGTTTACAAACACAAACACAAACACAAACACAAACACACTTAAGACCTCTCATAAGTACAAAGTAACACAAATCTCATTGCACCCAAAACAATCTCTCAATATAAACTCACAAACTTGACTCTATCACAAGCTCAAAACCCAAATACACCCAATGGTACTTTTCATTCAAACAATAGATAAACACTTAATTCACATGCACTTTTCTTTTGTTTATAATTACTTAACACACTTACACACATACATGTATTTCAACCCAAAAATTGGCTAGCATCTTTCAAACTCCAAAAGAACTATCAAAATACTGTTTGAAGAAACCTACTCCATATTCTTGTAAGAGTTTTCATCTTCCCATATGGAGGACCACTTGGACCAAAGCCTTCAAACCTTTTACGGTACAACCTATAGATAAAGTTTCAACCCATACTCCTTTGTGGACAAGGAATACCAAATTAATTCTTTGATGAGGAATATACTTTTCTTCTATGCCAAAAAACCCAAATAGGTTTTCAATTCAAAATAGGAATTTGAGACAATTTTCAATTATTTGGTTTAAAATCTAGATGTTTTTCCTTTCTCAGGGACTTACCTGGTCTTTGACAATTTTTTTTTTATTTTTTTATGTCATCATCAAACCTATAGACAACCACCACATCCTTTACTTGGAAATTCCATTTCCATAAAAACGTTGAACTGTCTGTTATTCACCATGGTGTTGCATTATCAGATCAGGTATTGCTGTTATGGTGAAGCTCTGTTGTTGCATCCCTTCCACATTGTGATAAACTAATGATTTATATTCCTTGTAAAATAATTTGGCCTAGAGAGTTACTGCATTTTTCCATTGGTGTTGTTTGTTTTTATTTGTGTTTACAGTTTCTTTCTTTTTACTTTTTGCTTTGGCTAAATAGTGTTGTGCTTGTGCATTTGCTAGAGCATCACAAACCATAGATACTCTTTCATACTCAATTATCAGCTTTCTGATATATGAACATATGCCAATCGACTTAAATTCTTTCCTTCTTTCTCCTCCCCCCCCCCCCCCTTCCTCCCCTTGTTTCGTGCTCTCTTCCCCATTTCAACATGCCATTTGTTGAACATGTCCTTTCACTGTTTTTAGGAACTATCTGCAAGAAAATCAAACATTCAGCAGGATCTAGCATCCTTCAAGCAGCGAATTCTTTTTATAAACAAAAGAGTCCCAGAGGTGGAAGCTGAAAAGAAAATTGCTGCTGCTGCGAGAAACTTTAAGGAAGCTGCACGAATAGCTGCTGAGGCAAAATCATTGAGTGTTGAAAAAGAAGGCATACAGATTGACATGGAAAGAACCACCTCAGAGCTTGAGAAGCTTGAGGAAGAGATTAAAGACACCGTAAACAGGTTGCAGGACACTGAGGGGCTGATTTTATCCAAGGAAAAAGAGGTAGCAATGGCTAGATTCCAGAGGTTGCTTTTGATAGCCGGTGCTGCTACAGCAGAAAGAAATGCTGCTCTAGAATTTGGTGACCTTGAAGAAGCTAACCTTCTACTTGCAGAGGCTGAAGCAGCAGATTCTGAAGCTAAAAAACTTCAACCAATATACAATTTCAAGGTGGAAGAATTTGAAAATCTTCCAAAACACTTCATCTCCATGGAACTTGTATCCAATCTTGGCAGGAAGCAGTTAGCAGAATTAGCAGCGGCTGTTTCTTCTTCACCATCATAATGATTAGAAGGACCAACGTGAATATTATTGGAGATAATCAACATCATGATGATTAGCGGGAACAATGTGAAGATTTTGGTGATATTCAATTGAAGAGCTATTGATAAACAAAGATAATCAGCAATTTTGAAAATTACGAGAAGCTAGAACTACTTTGGCAAGCATGATAGGGATTGTTGTGTTCTTTTGTGTTATACATGATTTGTCCAACCCTTAGATGCCTTCAGATGTGAGATTTTGTGCATCACTACGATTTTGAAGATTACAGGTTTAGGATCTAGACCTTCTGTCTATTTTCATCTTTAATTTTTAATGATTTTCTGTGCGCTATTTATTTGCTGTTGAGTTATTATGCCGAGATATGTCTTATACCAAAGTCAATTTTTTTTTGATGAATAAGAACTTCATTCCAATAGAGATCAAGTTTAAATTAATTGCATCTAAGCCATATATCATTCTTTTATCTTTCTAACAAATACTTGTTCATTTGCATGTCAGGCTACCTCACCTAATCCCTCTGAATTACTAGCTTCAATGTGCTTTAGGGTATTGTTTTCGAATGTATAGCAGTACCAATTTCCTTCTTGTAGTCAAGAGCCTTCTAACTGAATTGGCACCTCCTGGTATTTCTCAGGATTATTATAATTATCGAATTATCAAAAAAATGAATTCCCTTCCTGTAATTGACGGTCCTTTACCAGGTCATACTTCATTAGATAATTTAGATCTGCATGAAATAGGAGTTTCCACTTGGTAATCTTGGTTAAATTGCCACTAGTCTGGACCTGTGCATAATAAATAATAATTCACTCCTACACTATTTCCCTCAAGATTTGTACCCTTTTAGAACAAAAGCCTCAGTCTTCCCTTTGTGAGATTCTTTCAAGCTGGCTTAGATGGTTTTTTGTTTGTGTGTGCATGCACGAGCACACATGCTACTATCCGTGAGAATGTAACGCGCACTTAAACGTGATTTTTTTTTTTGTTGGGGGGGGTGGTTGGGTACGTTCACTTAAACGTTATCTTCTGTCTCTTTTTCGTTTTGTTTGATGAGAGACACGATTAGCTTGTTGGTTCTGCATGAGGCCCACTAAATAGGGGATTGGATCTTAACAAGAAGGGCCTCGGAGAATAAATTCGAACCCAGTTCTGTGGGGATACTTAGGCACAAATAGAGTGGACATTGTCCTGAAAGAATGTTTGTTATGGCTTCTTTAAAATACAAAATAATAATTAGAAACTGTCTAGTAGAACTATTTCACAACATTCAAGGTGTAATATATACAACAATAAAATTATCAAAATTAGTATTTTTTGTAGTTCCAATTTTTTTTTTTTTTTGCTAGCAAGTTCCTCGTTTTACTATTAGACATCATCTTCGTATTTTTATTATTTATAATCTTTGAACTTTTTTTAGGGTAAAATGCAAAATTGACCCTTTAAGTTTTTTTAGATTTCATTTCAGTCCTCTAACTTTACTTTTGTTCATTTCAGTCTTCTAACTTTCAAGTTTATTCAATTAAGACTTTTCTATCAACTTTTGTTATATACTGTGGTTAATTTTTCAATTTTATAAATTTTTCTTCAAATTTTTTTTAAATTAAAAAAATTCAATTAATGATTGAAAAATATTTTCCAATTTTTTTTTTCTAAAAATTTTAACAAAAGTTAACGGAAATAACTTAATTAAATAAATCTTTTTTTTATATATATAAATAATGTAAGAATATTATTAATAATAGAAAGATTGTCAAGCCGAGTACATTGAGGATGTACTATGAGGGCACAAATCAAGAAATAAAAGAACAATGGTCTAGAAAAATAGAAAGGAAGAACAAGAAAAATGAGAAAAAATCACACTCCATTCAAAGAGAGTGTGTAAGAAAAAAGACTTAATCTCCAGCAAAGAACGTTCACAACCCTCAAAACTTCTAGCATTCTTTTCACGCCAAATGCACCAAATCAAGCAATGAGGCACTAATTTCCAAATATCAATGTGACGATATCGCGCAAACTTTCCTTGCCAAGCCTCAAACAACTCAAGAACAGTATGAGGCATAACCCATTGAATACCAAACAAGCAAAAAACCAAAGACCACAACTCCCAAGCTATGGAGCAATGAAGTAGAAGATGATCCATCGACTCCTTACACCTCTTACACATGTAGCACCAGTCAAGCATTATCACTCGTCTTTTACGTAGGTTGTCTGTTGTTAAGATCTTACCTAAGGAAGTAGACCAAGAAAAGAAAGCTACTCTTGGAGGAACCTTAGATTGCCATTAGGGATGGCAATTTTGCCCCGCCTCGCTTAACCTGCCCCTCCCCACTTCGCCCCACGTGGGTTTCCCTGGCCCGCAAAGGTGGTGGGGCGGGGATGGGGCAAGATTTTAGCCCCACACCACAGGGCAGGGCGGGGATGGGATGGGATGGGTTTAGACTTTTTAGACCCACCTCGCCCCTCCCTGTCCACGCCCCAACCTGCGTTGCTAAATGCTATAATTGTAAATTTTTCATACCCTAAAACCCTACTATTTAAAAAAACATATCAATATTAGCTTATTTTATTCTACACAATATATTTCTTTACCTTTATTTTGTTATGTGTTATACTATGAGATTTGTTTTTGTAATTATCTTGTTAAACGCTTTGATATATTATTCAATTTTATTCTAAAATTTTATTTGATTTAATTTGATAGGATAAATTTAGTTGTAATTTCAAGTATATTTTTATTAATGAAATAGGTTTCATTAAAAAAATTGTACTAGTTGTAGGGAAAATGAACAAAAAGTAGAGTTTTATAGGGTGGGGCGGGGATGGGGTTAAAAAGTTTTCCCGGTCATGCGGGGCGGGGCGGGGCGGGGATGGGGTAAGACAAAACCATGCGAGGCGGGGATGAAGACCCCATCATTCGGCCCCACCCCACCCTATTGCCATCCCTAAATTCCATATCATTCTCTATGGAAAGGAAACAAGAGTAGAAGGGTAGAAGAAGCTATAATAACCTCTAACCTCAAAACCTCTATTCCTTGCAGGCTTCCAACAAACCTTATTTGGGCCAAACCCCCGCACTGTCAAAGAATAGACTAACCCTATAAACTAGTCAAAGGCTTCTTCTTCCCAATCTTGTGGTGGACGACAAAATTGCACATTCCAGTGAAACCTCCCAGCAGACTAACCCATAACTTTAGCCACCGAGGAATCCTTTGACCTATTAAGACAGTAAAGCTCCGGAAAGACCTCTTGGAGAGTACAATCCCCACACCACACATGCTTCCAGAATTTCACTCTAGTACCATCCCCCACATCATAAACAAGGAGTTTAGAGAAGTTCAACCAACTACTTCTAATGTATCTCCACAAGCTAACCCCATAAGGACTTGTCACTTTTTTCATACACCAACCACCCCAAATGTTCCCATATTTTGCCTCTATAGCCCTCCTCCATAAAGCATCAATCTCCATGCCATACCTCCACAACCATTTTCCTAGCAAGGCAGAATTAAAGTTTCCCAACCGTCTTAAACCCAACCCCCCAACCTGCAAAGGCCTACATACCTTGGCCCAATTAACTAAATGTATTTTAGGTTCACCACCAATCCCATTCCACAGAAAATCTATCTGTAATTTCTCCATACGCTTTGCCACCTTACCCAGTAAAGGAAGAAGGGAAAGAAAGTATGTAGGTAAAGACGAGAGTGAGCTTTTAATGAGTGTCACGTTACCCCCTTTAGATAAATACATTTTCTTCCAATCTGCTAATCTCCTCTCCATTCTCTCTAGGATAGGATTCCAAACAGATAAATCCTTAAATTTTGTACCTAATGAAGGCTCAAATATTTCAAGGGCAGAGAAGACTGCCCACACCCCAACAGACCCACCAAAGCCTCCAAATTGTGTACCCCACCAATAGGTACCAACTCATATTTCTCCAAATTAATACGAAGCCTTGACACCTCCTCAAATTTAGCAAGAATCGCCCTCAAATTAGAAATCTAAAAAGGTTCAGCATCACAAAAAATCAGAGTGTCATCTGCAAATAAAAGGTGAGACACCATCACTGATGGACAAGCCGTACTACCCACAGAAAAGCCTAAGAATTTCCCGGTGGAAGCAGCCACATCCAACATACGACTTAATGCCTCAATCACAATATCAAACAACAAAGGAGATAAAAGACCCATTGCCGAAGCCACCTAGAACTTCCAAAGAAATTAGATGGGCTACCATTGATCAAAATGGAAAACTTTACAGTTGAAATGCAATACCTTATCCATTTTATCCATTTCTCTAAGAAATCACAACGCTGAAGCATATACATTAAAAAATCCCAACTCACGTGATCATACGCCTTCTCCACATCCAATTTACACAACACACCTGGAACTCCTGACTTCAATCTACTATTAATACATTCAGAAGCAATCAAGACTAAATCCAAAATATGCCTACCCTTCACAAAAGCATTTTGTGAATCCAAAATAAGCCCATGCGCCACCCTACGAAGTCGATTAGCCAACACCTTAGAAATAATCTTATAAATCCCACCAACTAAGCTAATAGGTCAAAAGTCCTTGACCTCCAGAACATCCACTTTCTTGGGAATAAGGGCAAGGAACGAAGCATTAAGACTCTTCTCAAACACCGCCTGAGTATGAAAATTGTGGAATACAACCATAATTTCTGTTTTCAAAACACCCCAACAAAACTGGAAGAATGCCATGAAAAAGCCATACGGGCCAGGTGCCTTATCACCATTAAAATCATTGATCACCTCAAACATCTCTTCTTCCTCAAAAAGCCTATCTAGCCAACTTGCATCTTCCACCGAGATAGTAGAAAAATCCACATCATCTAAGGCAGGTCTATGAGCCACATCCTCAAAATAAAGCTGCTTATAAAACTGAGAGATACAATCTGCTATAACAGCCGGGTCCAAAGACAACACCCCATCCACCATAAGCCTATCAATAGAATTAACCCTTTTGTGAGAGTTAGCTATACAGTGGAAAAATTTAGTATTCCTGTCTCTTTCTCTAACACAGAGAATTCTAGATTTTTGCCTCCAACATATTTCTTCCAACAGAGTAGCTTTTTCTAACTCATCACGAATTCTTCCCATTTCTACCCTTTCCTCCGCTGATAATCCCCTACTCTCCTCCATATTCTCTAAAACACTTAAGTCCTTCCACAATTTTTTAATCCGAACTTCAACATGACCAAACACCTCCACATTCCATCTTTTCAAATCATTTTTTAGGAGCTTTAATTTATTGGCCAAAATAAAACTCGGTGCACAATGAACCTGATAGGAATCCCACCAAGACCAAACCCTATCCAAAAAACCTTCATCCTTAAGCCACATATTCTCAAATCTAAACGGCATATTCCCTCTCTGAAAAGATCCACCCTCAAGGACAATTGGAAAATGATCCGAGCACAACCTAGACATCTGTCTTTAAGAAACTATTGGAAACTTATCCTCCCAATCTGCAGAAAACAAAAATCTGTCCAGCCTAGCCTTTGAAGCAACTTCTCTAACAATTGACCAAGTAAAAGTACTCCTTTGCAATGGCAAATCAATGAGACCTTTTCCCGAAATAAAATTGGAAAACTTCCGCATAATAGTAGTGAAAGAATTATCCTAATCGTTCAGAAGGGAACCTAACCACATTAAAGTCAAACCCACACACCATGGGACACTCCATCAGTTATTCAAGCCACAAAGTTCCTCCCATAAAAACCTCTTGTCTCGGTGTAAATTAGGACCATAAACACCAGTAAACGCCCAAAAAAACTAATCTGGCACACTTGTAAATTTACAAGAAATCGAAAATCTCTCTACCGCTTCCTCCATTTTATTCACTACCCAAGTGTCCCACATCACTAACACCCCACCAGAAGCTCCACAAGAACCTAAGTAAGACCAATCAACATGTTGGCCACCCCACAAGCTACGAATCATCGCTCTATTAATCAACCCCATTTTGGTTTCTAGAAGACAAACCACATTTGGCTCCCATTTCCTAATCAAATTTCTAACTCTGAGCCTTTTATCCTGCTCATTCAACCCTCTAACATTCCAAGAAATAATCTTCACATTCATTGATAAGGCACAGCAGCCCGCTCAGAATTTGCACTCCTTGCTTTATTTGGATCATACTCAACATTCAAAGATGACAACAGATTCTTCAACTCCCGCTGACCTTTCTGGCCTGACTTGACCAACTTCGTCTGATCACCCACCACAAGTTTCTATTTATCTTTCTTTCTGGCCTCTATGGCTAGTAACAATCCTGTAATCTGCTCCTCAAAACCTTCCAGCGAAGTGCCCACAGATTTCTTGAAAGCCTTTATCCTATTGGTTATCCATTGTGATAATTAAAAATTATCCACACTCTCCTTACACCCAAGCTCCTTCATATGACTAGACACCCACTCCAACAGACCTTCAGTGGCCAAAGGTACCACAACTAATGGCTCATCACCTCTCTCATAAGACCTCAACCTTTCATCAAATTCCCACATCTCACTCTCTGATTCGGGAACCACAGACGAAGACTCTACTAGCCCCTCACCCTCATCTGCCCAACTAACCCTCTGCCTTTCATTAGTAATAGAAGCATTACTTGGTACACACTCTCCCTCCAAACTTGAGCCGAACGATACAGTGACAATGGGAGCACTAATTGCCTGCCATCACGCAATTGTAATATCCAGTCTTTGGAATTAGCCCAAGACTTATTCAAGTCTCCGACCAACTCCCTAATAGTGAGGCCAGGTAGATGAACTCCCTCAAAATCAGAATCATAATTTGTAGTGACTGAACCTTCCGAACCCATAAAATCCTCTTCCCCATCTTCCAATGCCACCTGAGAAGTCAATGACACCAGTGCCGACACCATCGGGTCACTATAGGTTGTTACCAATTCGTTAGATGCCTGTACCAGCCCCACTGGCTTGACTGACATGATGGAGGACTGATTCTGATTTCTCGGACCACCAAAATCATCGGCACCCATCACTTCCGGTGCAATAGTAGAGGACATCGTGGCTGAGGACACCACCGGCACCAACATCGATCCACTCGAGTCATCGATCGCCAATATCAGGTCGTGGGATGCATGGGCCACCACTTCTGGTCCTATCGGCAAGGTGGGTATTAAAGCGAATTGGGTCCGGCTCTGCTGACCACCCTCACTTGTAGTGATTTCACTCCTACTTGAGCTCGGATTAGCTAAACAGTTCCAATGAGAAGTCTCCAGAACATTTGAGCCACTAATAGAACTCTCTCCAACCTCAAAGTTACATGGGCTTGACAAACCAGGCCCAAAGTAGACTCTTTACTCCCCAAAAGACCCACTATTATACTCAAAGTTACGTGGGCTTTCTGATTGCATGGGCCCAGCCCCACTGTTTTATTCTAAACTTATTATTCTCCCTTGCTACCCAGTTGCCAGCTTGTTTACCACCCTTAACTCTATCCCAAGAGATCTGCCTCTTTCCAAACTCATTCACATCCACAATCGACCCTCTCCTTAACCAACGTGACTTCCTATTATCACGCAACTTTCCAAACTCAACAATTTTTTAATTCGAACTAAACTTCAAATGAATACTAAGCTTATTTCCTTCCGGGATTTTCTCCTCAATGATATTCTTACCATTAATACCACCCTCTCCAACCCCACCACCTCCCACGGTTGCCTAGGGAAAACTTCCGACCTGAATTTTAGAAATTACTACTTGTGTGCGAGAATTGTCACTCGGAGGCTCCAATTTATTCTTCCCTACACCATCCTTTACCTTTTCTTTGATAAAAGGCTGCTGAACGGGCTGCTGAACGGGCTTCAACCTTGCCTGCATTGGAGCTTTGACAGCTTCCACATAAGACCTGGCAACACGATATTTTGGGACCTGCTTATACTTGTACGGTACAAAATTCAATCCACCCAACGCATATTGGGAAGGTTCCAATATTCTTCTTAATTCAATCCCAAAAATTCTCCATCCTTGTTGTGACTTACCGGTAGGAATAATGATAGTTCTCCGCAACCCCCCTACCTTAAGCTCTGTCACAGATAAGTACTGTCCAAATGAGTTGGACGCCTGTTGCAAAGTGTAAGCAGTATCACCATCCCTGAACGTGAAAAATTTCTTAGGATTAACCCCAACCACGGTGTGTTCCAGACTTTGCATTACCCAAAGTGTTGTACTCTTACCCAAAAAACCGATTGCATATAATATTTTCCCCGTTCAAAAATCTTAAGGGAGTAAAAATTCCCTCCTTCCTCCACTGCCAATTGAAATAACTTAGATTTAATTAAAAAAAAAAACTTTTTAAATCCAACCATACTGAACCAAGAAAACAAACTAAAACAGGATTTCTGACTAATTCGAGGTAGCTGGGCCTCCAAAGATTCCCACACCCAAAACTGCTACACCTTCATTACGTCACTTCCTTAGATTCTTCTTTGAATAAATCTGAAACTTAGAAGACTAAAATGAACAAAAGTAAAGTTAGAGGACTGAAATAAAATTTGAAAAAAGTTAAAGGATTAGTTTTGCATATTAGCTTTTTTTTTATTACTTAATTTGGATGATTTTCTCTCTCTATCGTGTGAGAGTGCGCGCGCGCACGCACACACATATATGTATAACGACCAAATTATTTTAGATTATAATAACAGAAGAATATTAATAATTTTGTTTGAATGCATGGCCAAAAATTGAGAAAATATATACTTTATATATTAAATACTTAATCAATTGGATTTTTTTATATGTAATATAATATTGTACAATTGGATTTGAAATATATAGTGTCTAATCCAGATAATTGTTCCTTACTATCAAATCAAAACACCAATGGATTTCTTTTTTGGTATAGACAAGATCAAATCCAAGTACCTTATTTGATTTTTGTTTTTTTTTTTGTTTTTTTAGAAGAACCTTATTTGACTTTACTAATTGAACTAAATGAAACTCACAATTATTTTTAACAATATATAAAATTATTTCAACATGTATAATCAATCTTGTTATTTCTCCACAAAAAAAAAAAAAAGTTTCAAACCTTTCATTCAAAACCATATTATACCTTACATCTAATATTTAATTTATTTTTTTAAATGTGCTTTATGTCAATTTTTAAAGACGTTTTTTAAAACATTAAACCAAAGGTAAGGCTTTCCTCTATTGCTCTTGCGCACTAAACAATTTACGATGTCAATATGGATCATTTTAAAACTCGTAACGTTCTTGTCATCTCCCGAGCATAAGAGCAATAGAGTCGAGCCCAACCTCACCAAATTAAACATGCTTCCAAGTCATATATTAATTAATGTATTGTGTATATTACTCGGATTCTGCCTTTTCCGCACCAAATCCTAGCCAGTGTCCCTCCTGAATCATGATCCCAAATTTAAACTTTATCAAAAATGGCCAAATAGGCGGTCCGACACTTAGTCGTGACATTTGTATGACAGCACGTGCTCTGTGTAGAACAAAGCAGCAAGGCATAACATTTGTAAGACACAATGAAATGGATGGTTCTTGTCTCCTCTGTAAAGTGTTAAGGCACTTGGAATTTCTTCACAATAAATCTAATGACACTTTGAATTTTACAACTTTTTCACAATTGATGATCCAACGTGAAAGGAAAGCAATGTAATAAAAAAGACTCTTGCTTCCTAAACAAGTTATAAAAAGATATATGAAATTTGATTTTTGTGCAGTGAAGCATCGTTATTTCATTTTTTATTTTTCCTTTTATAGCAAAAGTTGCAAGATTCAGTTGGTGGAGGAGGTAACGCCATAAACTGTAGTTTTTGTAGATCAATTTTTGCTAAGGTCAATATGTGACTCATCCGGGATTTCCTAGCTGATGGTAATGGAAAAGAAGCAAATTTTAGTCGTGAAACTCATGCAAAACAAAACAGTATCAAAGTATTTCAATTAAACACAAAATGAAACATATTTTCAGCTTTCCTTATATCCTGTGCGTGCCATAAGATAGCTACATTATAGAGAGGGCGAACATTAAAGCCCCAGCATTTCGTACTGTACCAGAAAGTTTGCCTTTGCAATTACAAGCAGCAGGACACAGCCCCTTTTATTGTGAATCAAATAGAGAGAGAGAGAGAGGGAGAGAGAGAGAGAGAGAGAGAGAGAGGAGAAAAAGACCCGTGACAACAATAATAATACACAGTGGTTTTGTGAATAACCAGACCTCCTCTTCCCCGTATAAATCAAACTAATAAAGAATGAAAGGAGCACAGTACTGATGTAGTTGTTCCCAACAGTCCCACCTGGAGTTTTCTCAACCAAAGAGAAGGAACGAACCGATCGAGGAGTTGAAAAGAGGTATCCACGCCCATACAAGCAATTAATCTACATCTCGCAGACCCCATCACACCAAACATATTTTCTTGGTTGTATCATCCATCAAAAGATAAATATCTAATATCTATCTATCATGGAGCAAATGTGCAGCTAATTACAGTCCAATCCACATTCTTCCAGAACTGGTCCTTTAGACTTGGCTAAGAATGGATCGATGCGCACCCACAGCAGGGAGAAGATGGAAGCAAGCAATATTGACCAGACAATGATAATTGTGGGAGTCCTGTTCTGTCTACCAAGCAGACCCTTTAGGAAAGGATAGAGATGAACAATCACCCAGAAGGCAAAGAAGAGCTTTCCAAACAGAGGCCCCCATGAATCGTACCCATTATTAATTGCATTGGATACTCCAGCAACCACACCAATTATGTTTATTATTAGCAGTGTTGTTGGTGGAATGAGTAATGTGGTCCACTTAAATGCATACAGCTCTGAGAACTCCTCGTCGTCCCCTGCTTTTGACGTCACAGTGAAGTTCGTATCAACACCACCTAAAACCTTCAAGAGCCCCTGGACAACAGCAAATAAATGTGCTGAAACACCTCCAATCACCCAAAATTGCTCATTTCTCCACCACTCATCAATACCAACTCCACTCCATCGCATTTCCAATATACTTGTTGCAAAGATGCAAATGAAAAGAGACAGAAACCACAAGCTAGCGGCATTGCTGAGCTGCAATATGAACAAATTTGCATTAAATTTATTTCTCAAGGGTATATTATTTAACATTATAACAAAAGCAACCTTTCCTCTCAATAACCAAACGTTTGAATTGCTTACCTCTGGAGTGATAAATTTTCCTGTGAGCAAGCACACAGCAGGTAGAGTACAATATGCCAGCAGAGGAATTGAAGTCAATGGATATACAGTAGCATTTATGTAAGACAGACGCTCTAACCACTTCAGGCCTCCTCCATATCCATACCAGAGAGGACAGTGCCTGCTCAAAAATATTTCAACGGAACCGAGGGCCCACCTAAGGACTTGATGCAGACGATCAGAGAGATTAATGGGAGCAGATCCTTTAAATGCAGGCCTTGCTGGGATACAATATATTGATCGCCATCCATGACAGTGCATTTTAAAACCTGTCAATATATCCTCTGTAACTGAACCGTAGATCCAGCCAACCTGGATTGAAAGAAAATATGAGTTGAGACAAATTCAAAGTTCATAAGGATAATGTCAAGTGAAGATGTGAGCACAAGAAGCCAAACCTCTTTTCCCCATTCGGTTTTATCTTCATAACCACAGCTAATGACATGGATGGCTTCTTTAAGCAATGATGCCGGGCTAGCACTTTTCAGTGCCCCGCCATCTTCTAGCAGAGTAGATGCAATAAAAACTGGAGATTGTCCAAACTTCTTTTCCAATTTTAAATTAGGCATACCAAACTTTTCAACTTCAACTCCTGCATACAAGCTCTTCCATGGTAAATAATCTAAAGAAGTTACATTGATAGAAGTAGAAAACAAGATCAACAAAATTCACTATTACTTTAGGCAAATTATATAGGACATTTCAGTAAACCAGTAATCGGAAGTAAGTCCTCACAGAAGTAAATTTTGTAATACATCCATCCAAAACCTTACTTTCAATATATATATATATATATATATATGATAGAGAACAACAGAAATTGTTCTATGCTTTGCACCCTAGAACCAGGTGAAGCATTTTGATATACACCTACTGGTAATGTTCTGTATTGGGGGTAAAACTACACTACGCAATAGGCAGTACATAGTGAGACCTCATTTTTATTAGATAAATTACCTTCAATCCCCTCCTCAATACCCTCCAAAGCACACACAGGTTCTGCCTTGCTAGAATTTCTTTTCTTCATCTCTGATTTAGGTTTGTTAGTCTTCTTCTTCCTCTTTCCAGAACAACAGCATCCACAACAGCACCACTTTGGCAAACAGTTGCATGTCCTGGTTGGCGGCTTCTTGGCTTTAGGAGCATCATAACCATAAAATGATTGCCTTCTGAAGACACATCCAGTCCCGACATATATAGGTCCTTGAATGCCATCCAAACCTTTCATGTTAATCTGGAAAGGAGGACTTCTGTATTAGCTTTTGTAAATGCAGGTGAATAAAGAAATGAATCAGTACTAATGTTTATATAAGTGAATGCTTACATCAAAGAATACAGTGTTCCGGTTGGCATATCGATCATGCTTGTCAATACCATCAAATCTCTGTGGGAATTGGACATAACACACCCTCTTTCCTATCAGTGGATCCATCATGAAACACATTGACTCTCTAAGAGCCTTACTATTATTGATGTAGTGATCACAATCCAAGTTCAACATATAAGGTGCATTTGTCAGCACAGCAGAGACTCTGACCTGTTAGATAATAGATTGCATTGCAGTCACACATTAGGTACTTTTTTTTTGGCCAGAATGTTGGAATTGAGAAAAGGCTTCTTTGCAATCACTTACCAAAGCATTCATTGCTCCAGCCTTTTTGTGGTGATTAAACCCAGGTCTCTTTTCCCTAGAAACATATACTAGGCGTGGTAATTCATTTCCGTCTGTGTCATGCCCACCACTTTGGCCTAGAAAAACCTATTAAGGATTGAAAAACATGTGTTTAGGCTAAAATAGATCATAATTAGTATTTTACAAAGCAAAAAACCAAATTTCATCTACCTGAATCATCCCAGGATGATCCCGGACATTATTCCCAGGCCAGAGAGTCCCATCCTGCATCGTCCACCCTTCTTCTGGAACTTTTGTAGCCTTGGCAACCAAAGCATTGATTCGAACTTTAAACTCTTCGTACTCTCTCTGCAGCATGAATAGATAAAAAAATTTACCATATGTTTGGCAAGGAGTAACATAATAAACTGAACAGGTCACAAGTTATTACCTTCATCGCTCTGCGCTCCTTCACAAATGACGCCATCACCTTATCTTTGAGATAATCTATTTTTTGAGCAAAATAAAATTCAGGTGCCCTTGGCTCAATGTTGAACTTCTTACAGAAAGGAACCCACTTCTTTGCAAACTCAGATGTTTCCGACAGTGCCTCAAATGTCAGCATAGCAGCACCATCATCAGAAACATAACATGAGATCTTGTCGACAGGGTAGTCCACAGCAAGGATGGAAAGAACTGTGTTTGCAGTCACCAGAGGAGGTTCTTTTAATGGATCAACAGTACTCACAAATATGTCAATATGAGAAAGTTGAGAAGGTTGGCCTTCCTTCTCATACCTGACAAACAGAAAAAGACACAATGCCTGTGAATATTCACAAAATCTGGACCATAAGCACAGTTGCATGAGTTAGTCAATAAGTGGTAAGTTTTCTTACCTAAGGGACAACCTATCAAGATAAGTTTCCCTGTCAATTGGGAGCCACTTGGGGAACTGATCAAGGATCCATGACAGAGCAAACCAGATCTCACAAATTACAGAAATAAGCCACAATGCATATGCGTCATTTACAGGATGCATCACTCGATAATGGAAGAAGAATCCGACAACCACAAGTCGAATTATGATGATCATTCGGTAAGGATTTATCTGGCTTGATGGAATAGGCAACTTCCTAGACAATGGCTGTCTTGCCTCATCCATGCTGATCCACAAGTAACAAATCATTAGTTTCTATTATTAGCAATACTTGACAAATTCCCAATTATACCAATGAATTATTTGAAAGATAATGCAAGTGTCTAAGTACAAGGGGATTACTCGTTACACAGTCATTTTACAACAACCGACACTCCCAAAATTTTGGAGTTCACTCAAAGCTTATTATGGGCATTAGTAGAAAATTCAGTCCAAGTGATTATATCTAAAGAAGCAAAGAAGTTTCAGAGAGCACATACAGTGGTAGATCTGGGCCATCTCCATCATAGTCCCAATCTTTGCCTGAATTGTCATTATTCATCATTTGTAGCTTGTCTTGTTTTTGTTTCCAGCTCTCCATTCTCTCTTTCCACGCAACACTACCATAGCCATAAGCAGCCAAATCCTTGGAAGGATCCATGGATCTGGGTTGTACTGCAAATTGGAAACATAAATTGTATGGCTAAAGTAAAAGTACAATCCAAAAGGAAATGTATCATGTACGCAAGTTACAGTAACACTAACAACCGACACAAAAATTTGAACAAGAATGAGACCCAGAGGGTAAAAGCTTGATCGATAATCACCTGGAAGTGCAGGATCTGTGAAAGGAAGTGGGTGGATCCTTTTGCCTCCACCACCAGCACCTCCCATGAATGAAGGGACCAAAGCATGTTGTTCAGGAGGAATATCATCAACCTATACACCACCACCGACACCTCTAAAACCATTAAAACCAGCGGAGAATACAATGAAAATGAAGCAATAGTCACTGATTAACAAAATGGGACTAATGGGAATTACCATTTGACCATTTGTAAGAAGAGGGACTTGCGGTTGTGGGGACATAGAAGAATGAAGAAAATGAGGAAAATCGGATTCAGAATTAGCACGACCATAGTAAAGCATAGCGTCGGCAGCGAGACCATGCTGCATATCTTGCCTAGTTCTCGCATCCAAATTGAACTCATTCTCCAAGTCATCGATGTCATCTTCGTCTTCATCACCAGCCACTCTAGCACACCCTTTGAGACGCTTGAATCTGGTTTTGCATTGTGGACACACCTGGTTCCCTTCTCTACGCTCGTACTCATAGCAAGTTCTGCAGATTGGAAATGCACACTCGTTGCAAGCCACGAATAGCTCTCCGTCTCTAGTTAATCCCACATCGTCTCCGCATATCTGGCATATCTGTCCACTTAACTGCTGCAACGGCCTTGGCTGCAACCAACAACAACAACAACAACAAATATTTAACTATACATGTACTAGTTTTGTTTTGTTTTTTTTTTTTTTTTACATAAATTGAATTTGTTAGAACTTACACCAGATTCACCGTCGCGGTCGCGGCGGATAACTACTAATTCATTTCTGTTGTGAGAGCCAGCGACTAAGCCCGCACTCGCTTCCATTTTTCTTCAATCTTTCACAGAAATCTCGAGTAGCTAAAAGACACAGATCTGTACACTCTTCTCGATCTCAATCAAGAAGGAGCAAAAGGCATTTCAGTTTTTTTTTTTTTTGGTTGCACAAGGCAGAGAGAGTAAAGCAGAGAGAGAGAGAGAGAGGCAGGTAGTAGAAGTAGTAGCAGTGAAGCTACTTTCTCTCTCTCTCACGCTCGCTTATCTGGCTACTCCCACTTCCCCTCCTATTGATGGCTACAGTGCAAGCTTTCTCTCTTTGCTTTCCTTTTCCTTTTTGTGGCCCTCTCTCCTTTGCTCTCTTATCATTCTTTGCTTCTCATCTCAATATCATCAATTAAAAGCCTTAAACAGCTAGTAAAAAAATATTAATAATAATAATAATACAACAAAACACCTAAAAAAATATCAATATCAATATCAAACAGGATCTTCTTCGACGCCAATAATTCTAGTTCCTTTAGTTTATTTGTTCGATTTTTGGAACACTTTACCTAAAACAAATCGACTTCTCTCAATTATTATCAAATCAGCAATTGAGAGATAATAAATAAACAAACCCTGACCCAGGCCCAGCTCATTATTTATTACACAACTGCTTCTCTTTTCGCAACTTTCTTTGTACCCCACTCGTTTTCTTTTCTGTATTTTCTTATCGACAACAGCTCCGCCGACACAACTAATACCTCACATTAAACTTGTAAGAAATCACAATTAACAGTAACAGTTAACAAATATAGCAACCACTTCTCTCTCTCTCTCTGTCTCTTAAAAATTGCTGTCGCCGTCAGATATTTACCGAAGAGAGTACGTATGACATGGACAGGTAAAAATCTCTGGGAATATCTTCGTCATCAATTCAATTAGAATCTTCCGATTTAAACAAGAGCTAAAATGCGATTATTAAAATAAAACAAACACGGAGCTCATCAACTTTCATTAAAAAAATCAAAGTAAAACAAAGGGTATTAATGTTGGACCCCGCTTTTTAATAATAAAGCATTATCAAAATTGATGAATTTAAGAGGAGTTAGAACAAAGTATCGTGATTGCATTATACTATTATTTACTGAAATGTGGAGTAAATATAATAATTAATAATTAGTATAAAGTAATGATGGTGATTACTAGTATATTGTAGAGAAAAACAACCTTGCACATGTGGATTTAGGCGGTCACGTCGCCAAACGGTATGCTAGCTGTATTTCTTCGACCCCACCACACCACACACCGTCTCTCTCTCTCTCTCTCTCTCTCTCTCTCTCTTCATTCGTTTGATAGTCTGTAGATTGGACAACTGGGGGACTTTTTGACTTTTCTTTCATTCCAGTAAGAACTGCGATCCCCGATCCAACGTGCTTAGAAAAACACATTTAGCTTTGAGTCAATCATTTGTTTCCATCATAAACGTTTCTTTTCTTTTCTTTTTTTTAATAATACAATAGTCGTATTAGGTTTAGGTAGGTAATTGTTTATGTACAAACTCTTGGTGTTTGTAGTAAAATTAATGTTAGGTTGGGGGCAATATCAATCAGGTTCAAGACATATTAAAATCGACAAATTTGGTCTTTAAACTTAATTTAGTCCACGTCTCAAAACTGACTAATTTGGACTTTAAATTTAATATAGTCACTGAATAGTAAACATTGGTAAGTTTGTTAGTCATTTTTCTCTTTTTTTTGAGAAACTAAATTGATCAGTTTTGAAATATCTTTGACCTATTTAATATTAGCTTAAATCTTAAGGTAGATTAATGGAATTTACCTAAAATTTATGTAAATTTTAATTTAATTTAATTTTAAGTATGTGCAATAAATAAATAAATTAGCTAGAAATCAAAATGAGAAATAGTTCCGGACTGAAAATATATCATCCTAGTTTTTCAGATTTGGTTGTTGAATTGAACTGTTATGGTTTTTTCTTGGACTAATATGGGTAAAGTTCACCCTAATTATGAGTTTTTTTCTTTTTTATGAGTGGAGTTTTTTTTTTTTTTCTCAATAACTAAGAAGGACAACGTCAAAGTCAAATATGTACTAGAGAAGCAAATACACTATACACTTCGGGGAGAATATATATTGAGGATTTTATTTTGTTTACTTTTCCTCTTTTTAAATTATTATAATAAGTTCAAGGAGACAATATGTTTCACAATTTTTAGGTGAAAGAGATGTTTTTCTAATCCACAACAAAGCTCAGCCAAAACAAAAAAAATCCACAGCAAATCATGCCAAGTATTATGAAAAAGGTTGTGGCACTATTCTTATCATTAAGACTTTTGCCAACTTTGATAGTTTGATTTATTAGTATCCACTTTGTACTTTTTTTTAATTTAAAAAAAAATGCAATTACATAAAATTTTACAACTATCTTTTATGAGATTTTATATTTTAAAATTGTTACATAATAATTTCATTATCAATGCTACTAATTATATCTCTTTCAATGTACATGATCAAGCAATCATATATCTACTGATCTCCCATAGTCTCATTCAATTGCGCAATCTATTCTTTATATATTCCATCCATCGTAGCAACCACAACAATAAAATATAATTTATTATTAATTAGTTTTTGTTTTTACTTTTTACAATTCTTTTATTTAATATTCAACGCAATTTTGACAACTTAGGGTCTGTTTGGATAGAACTTATTGCTGAAAACTGAAAACTGAAAACACTGTAGCAAAATAATTTTAAAATGTGTGAATATTACCGCGGGACCCATTTTTAATGAAAAAGTTGCTAAAAAGTGAAATTTGTGGGTCCGTGAACAGTGCACGAATGCACTGTTCACAGAAGATTGGGTCAACAACTGCGGCTGGAGAAAAAAAAAAAATGAAAACGCAGACGCAGCTTCAGTGGAATCCAAACGCCCTCTTAGTGTCTGTTTGGTAAAGATTATTTTTGTCAAATTATTTTACTATTTAAATTATTTTTGCTATTATTTATAGATCTCACTGCACTTTTTGGAACTGTTCATGGGTTTCACTGTACTATTTCAACTAATTTTTACCTTTATCTACAGTACTTTCAACAAAAAAATTTCAGTTTTAGCAAAATAAGCAAATCTCAAACAGATCTTTATTGGTCTTCGTAATTTATTAAGATTAGTTTTTGTGCTGTCCATAACATTATCCAATTAAGAATTTTTTTTTTGTTGGGCCTTTTTGTTTTTGTTTAAAAATTCCAAAATAAAAGTTGGTGTTGAATAGGTTTGTTGTTAGGCTTCTTTTAGAGAGTTATAACTTTTTATAGGATGGTAAAAACAAAAAATGTAAATAAATTTTAGTTTTTATCTTGGCCATTTGAACCCCTAGGTTGAATGTGGTGCCGACCCTGATCTCATATTTCTAATTCATCAATAAAAGACTTTAACAATTGAGTTAATTGGAATTCATTTTGTACCATTTTCTTAGATTGCCAAAATCCTTAATTACCACCCTTCCAAAAAAAATTAAGAGACATATTTTGATAAATTAATATGCAACCATTATGTAGAACTAAAAAGGATGCCGTCTGAATACTCTAGGCGTAATGGTATCAGTCAGGTTTGGAAAGGAGTCTCTCCTCCAATGGTGCAGCACCTCATCCACCTTGATTGTATTACAACATCTCAACCATTTTGAATGTACTGAATTCTTTATTTGTATTCTTCCTTGTTGTACTTCAATTTCATATTGAGTGAATTCAGTTTTCTCATAAAAAATAAAAAAGAAAAAAAAGGATGCCGTCTGACAAAGAAAAGGAGGATGCCGTCTCATGATTATCAAAAGTCAGGACTTAAAATAATTTTAGAGGACTCGTTCAAGTTTAAAAATGGCCAAGTAAAAAAAAAAAAAAAAGAGTAGTTGAAATTGAATACTAAAAATTCATCCGAACAAACTATACAACATTTATTCACAGAAGTCACACACCCTCTAGAAGTCACAATAATGCTGAAAAGACCGAAATAAGGACCAATAACCAAACATACTCCAAAGTCCTAACAAGAACAGTGATGAATAACACTCAACCTCAATTAATTCGCTGGATAAAGATTGGACCCCACAATCTGTCAAACAATACTGATATTTTTTAGTCTTTGGCCTGCGTGTTAATGCAGTCGATGATGTCTTTTGCAAAGGATGTGGCGGTATCGTTTGCATTACAGCTGTTGTAGTAGTCGGTAGTAAGAGGACAGAGCGAGGGGTTGGTGGCAAATTCGCAATGCTCATGTCTCTTGGTGTAGGCCCTTGGATGGAATTGGAAAACCATGTATTTTTTATGTCTCTTGAAGGTATTTGACGACCAAAAAAACAAAAAAAAACAAAGAAATCCAACCCAATTACCAACAATTTGGTCGGCTGGGTTTGTTCTGTCAATTCGACTCTCTCTCTTTGTATAAAAAAATATAAATATAAGCAATATGCTCTTCCTGGATTAACTAAAATTCCAAATAAGTATTTTTATTTTATTTTATAGAGTTTTAACTTATAATGTCGGTTTTTTATGATTGTGTTCTTCATCATCATATCAATATATTAATTGGTTTTTTATATAGGTGGGGATTGGATTTCAAATTTCTTATTTAACTATCAGATATTTTACAAGTTGAACTAACTATAACCCAAAAATTTATATAAGTATTAGTTAAATTGAATACTTTTTTATAGCTAGTCAAATAGTTAATAATTGAAAGATTATCTTAAATCATATGACAAAAATTTATCATTGAAGGTTGATTCTTTTTTTTTTTTTTATGAAAACAATAATTTTTTTTATTATACACACTAACATTTTAACCCACATTCTGTGGTTAAAAATTGTTGATGCCCACTTTTGGCAAAAATGCCCAATGGCAGAAGAAGCTTAACAATATGAGAGTGATGGAGAGGAAAATAAAAAGATGAAGACCATTGGGTTAGAATGGCAAGAATAATGGTCAACAAGTCCACACACAAAAAAAAAATGGCCAGAGAGAAAGCAAATGGACCAAGAAAGCCCAATGAATGAAGTAGTAAGCCCATGAGAAATGTAAGAGGTGGAGAGAAAGTAAAAATTGGTCGGGAAAACCCAAGAAAGGAATTAGTAAATTCATAGGGATTGGCATGAAAGCCAATAAGCCTGTAAAGTAAGGAATGTGGTAATTGGGCCGAGGAAGCCCAAAGAATTTAGCAAAAAACCTATGGAAGTGAAAGAAGTGAAAAGGAATGAAATGGGCCGAGAATGCCCAAGGAATGAAATGGGCTAAGGAAGCCTAAGGAATACAATGGGTTAAAGAAACCTAAAAAATGGAATGGGCTAATCCAGCAGGAATGCTGGACAATAAGGTCCAAAAGAATGGATAATATAGAAAATTGACATGGCAAATGCCTCAGCTTGTAAGCCCAGATATGACAACAAGGCAAAAGGATAAGTGATATTATAATAGGAACAGTGCAGTGACATGGCAGGAACACCAGTCAGCCCACAAATGCAGGATAAAATGGGACACTGGCCACGAAAGAGGAGGAAAGCTCATACCCAAGCAATGCCCAGTCCAAAGAAGAGATGGGATGCGGAGAAAGAAAGCCTAAAGGCCCATGTATCATTCTTGCCGTAAGAGTTAAAAAAACACCATAGCACGCAACAGAATCAGACAAATCTGGAGGCAATGGCAAACGCGTGAGGACCAGAAAAGTAGTGGACGCAGACGAAAGTGGAGCATGCACACAAGGCTCAGGCACTACCTACCTGTACCCAGCCAATACAGGGGAGGTGGGCCACGGGTTAGAGGTAAGAGATGGTGTGGTTTGGCGGTGGGAAGAAAGGGAAGCCTATTTTGGGGTTCTCGCTCAAGCTTTTTAGGGAAAAATGTTCTGCTAGGATAACATCTCGTCCAAAAGAGGCAAGCATGAGCTGAAATCACTAGATACATGCAATATAGGTTGATAAGGGAGAAATTTAACCTTTATCTAAATGGGAGTGTCAAGGGAGGTAAGAGACAAAATAAAACTACTTTTGTTTGGTAATGAGGCGTGGCACGGCCAACATAGTATAGTGGTAGTGGCTGGGCAACCGACAGACCAGTGGACAGCATTAGAAGGACACCCACAACCAGCCAAAAGTGGTTAAGGAGTAAAAATGGCAAATCCTGTCACAGTAGGCAGTATAAAAGGTCATAAACGTGCACAGTGAAAAAGGGATGAGAGAATGGCAAACAAGGATATAGAAAATAGAGAGAACAAAGAAAAAAAGAAAAAAAGAATACAGAAAAAACAAAAAGTAATGGAAAAAATATGAGCGATAGGAGCAAAAGGTATTAATAGGCTACCCATTTATCTCCCTCTCAATAGCCCACTCTCTAATGAACCAAGAATCCAAGATTAAGCCATCTAGATCCTTTTTCCAAAATGTGTAACTTTTACGGCAAGAACTCCCTCTGAGGTTACCCATATTGGAGATTGGTTTCTTTTTGGACTTGAATCTGCTAAAGAGCCAAACTCATTCTTTGAACAGACAAATCTTCTTTTTTTCTCTTGTTTTGGTTGATTAATGACTAACTTGGCATCTTGCTATTAATTTTTCTTTGCCAGGAGTACATATCTATGTATCTATTGGGCCAGATGCCCAATCCAAGGACATTAAGAAGTCCGAGGACAGGAAAATATCTTCTCAAGGATTCGGGTTGGAAAGTAAAAAGATAAAATTTGACCAAGATCGTCCAAGAAGATGGTCCGAGGAGGAATATTTCCTCGGCGGAGTAAAGCCGAGGTTGGGAGGGGTGGTCTGTCACCCAAAAGCAACTTTCTAGGAGATCCTGTTTATAAGGATGTACATGGTAAGAGTATAGGACAAGGAAAGACTGTGAAATATCTAAAGGGAAAGCTGCTGCCACCGCATTGAATGCTTTGCAGCTAACTCTCTGGCCACATTAATGAGGAAGTGATGCCTGAGTAGTAGTGTTCAGCCTTACATCTATCTTCAAAAGCTTCAAGAAGGTGCTGATGGGACAAGTATCCAGCCCGGCAATCTGATCCATACGCGGAGGGTAGAAAAAGGAGAAAGGGGAGTATAAAAGGAGGAGGAAAGCCCCAGGACAAGGGGATCGAAGGAGGAAGAAAGAAAATACTGTAGACATAAGAACAATATTTGTAATCTATCCTTTAGAAAGAGAAATATAAGAACCAACCTCCTCAGCTTGAGTCCAAGGACAATTTTTGTTACACAAATTATCTCATTTGTATCATATTGTGATCTAGCTCACTATTTTTGTTATCTAAACTCATTAGATTCTAGATTTCTAACCCACTCTCTAAAAATTTATTGTATTGGGCTTTTTGGGCCTATTCTTTTCCTATTTTGGGCTTAGGTGCAAATTGCGTCCTTACAATTGGTGCCGTTTGTGAGAAAAATCAGTTGGCGAGTCCTCACCGATTTGGTGGCTAAGTTCGCTAAGCCCTCTTTAGAAGAAAATGCTGAGAGGTCGGGCATGGATGAAAAATCAGTTGGCACAATCTCCCTAAAGGCACCTTTGCCGTGGAAGGTGTATGTGGACGGCGCCGCAAATCAGAGAAGATCAGGAGTGGAGCTAGTTGTAATATCTCCTAAGAAGATCGTTATTGAGAAATCTTTGAGACTCGGCTTCTCAGCCACAAATAATGAAGTCGAGTATGAGGCCCTAGTAGTAGGGATGACCATGGTTCAGAAGATGGGAGGAAAAACAGTAGAGATGTTTTCAGATTCGAGATTGGTTATAGGCTCGGTAGAAGGGGAACTAATAGCGAGGAATCCGAGAATGCAAGAGTATCTAAACTAGGTTAGACATTTACAATTAAAGTTTGAGTCTTTCATCCTAGTGTAAGTCCCTAGGAGCAGAAATACTCATGCAGAGTCTTTGGCCACGTTAGCAACATCTTGGCATAGAGCCTACCTCGAGTTATCCTTGTAGAAGACTTATGTAAACCTACTAAATTAAATAGGAATGCGGTTCGTGTTCAACAAGTCAAAGTAGGGCCTAGTTTGATGGACTTCATTGTACTGTTCCTTAAAGAATATATCTTACCTCAAGAGAATTTTAAAGTGGACAAGGTATGTAGGAAAGCTCCTCGGTTATGGCTATTCAAGGACCAAAAGCTATACAAACGCTCTTTTTTTGGACCATACCTGCTGTGTATATATCCTGAAGTAACTGAGCTACTTCTTGAAGAATTACATGAAGGGATTTATAGGAGCCACACAGGAGATAGATCCTTATCTCACAAGGTACTCACCCAAGGATATTGGTGGCCAAATATGCAGAGAGAAGCACAAGAGTATGTGAAGAAGTACTACCAGTGTCAGAGGTTTGCTCCGAATATTCATAAACCAGGAGGCGTCCTCAATTCTCTATCTAGCCCTTGGCGCTTTGCTCAATAGGGCTAAGATATTGTAGAACCCTTCCATAAGGCAACAAAGAATAGGAAATGGCTACTGGTCGGCACAGATTATTTCACGAAATGGGTTGCAGCTAAGCCATTGTCAAATATTAGGGACTTGGATGCAAAAAAGTTCATCTAGAAAAATATTGTCACTAGGTTTGGAATTTCTCATAATCTCATCTCAGATAATGGTCTTCAGTTTGATAGCAAGGCCTTCAGAAGATATTGTTGCGATCTAGGCATTACGAACAAATATTCCACCCTAGCTTATCCACAAAGGAATGGACAAGCTGAGGCTATTAATAAAGTAATAGTGAATGGGCTCAAGAAAAGGTTGGATGATGCAAAGGAAAAATGGGTGGAGGAATTGCCACACATCCTTTGAACATATCGGACTACTCTTCGCAGATCCACAAGGGAGACACCCTTTTTCAATGACTTATGTGGCCGAGGCTGTAATTCCTCTTAAAAATCGGATTCCCAACACTGAAGACAAGTTCTTTTACTCAGGACAACTATGATAGATTGTTAGAGAGGAGCTTGGATTTGGTTGAAGAGCAAAGAGATAACGCCATGGTTTAGTTGGCATACTATCAACATAAGCTCAAACAAGGCTATGACTTACACGTAAACTTAAGGCCACTAGCGCCAGGAGATTTGGTATTGAGGAAGGTTTTGGGTACTTCAAAAAACCCAGCATGGGGAAAATTAGGGCCCAATTGGAAAGAGCCATATCGCTTTACGTCGGTGGCTGGGATAGGGGCATATTATCTTGAAGACTTTGATGAAAAAATTGTACCACGCCCATAGAATGTAAATTACTTGCGAATGTACTATTATTAATAAAGGTCCTTTTTGTTGCATGTCGTTTATAATATTATGTGTTACATTTCATATTTTTCTAAGTATCAAACAGAACATTGGTTATGCCTGGCTCCTCGAACCACATACCTTGGGTAAATTGATATTTTTCAACATTTTTCTACGTGTTAAACAAAATCTTAGCTATGTCTGGTTCCTTAAACCATCTGCTTTGGGTAAATTAGCACTCCAAGTTATTTTTCTAAGTATCAAACAGAATCTTGGCTATACCTAACTCCTCGGCCACATACCTTGGGTAAATTGATATTTTTCAACAATTTTCTAAGTGTTAAACAGAACCTTAATTATGTCTAGTTCATCGGCCCATCTATTTTGGGTAAATTAGCACTCCAAGTTATTTTTCTAAATATCAAACAGAACTTTGGCTATGCTTGGCTCCTCGGACGACATACTATGGGTAAATTGATATTTTTCAACATTTTTCTAAATGTTAAACAGAACCTTAGTTATGTCTGGTTCCTCGGACCATCTACTTTTGGTAAATTAGCACTCTAAGTTATTTTTTTAAGTATCAAATAGAATATTGGCTATGCCTAGCTCCTCGGACCACATACCTTGGGTAAATTGATATTTTTCAATATTTTTCTAAGTGTTAAACAAAACCTTAATTATATCTGGTTCCTCAGATCATCTACTTTGGGTAAATTAACACTCCAAGTCATTTTTCTAAGTATCAAACAGAATCTTGACTATGTCTGGCTCCTCGGACCACATACCTTGGGTAAATTGATATTTTTTAACATTTTTCTAAGTGTTAAACAAAACCTTAATTATGTCTGATTCCTTGAACCATCTACTTTGGGTAAATTAACACTCCAAGTTATTTTTCTAAGTATCAAACAGAACATTGGCTATGTCTGGCTCCTCGGACCACATACTTTGGGTAAATTAATATTTTTCAACATTTTTCTAAGTGTTAAATAAAATTTTGGTTATGTTCGACTCCTCGGATCACATATGTTGAAGATTCCCACAATAAGTGATCTAAACAAATAGAAGTTCATGAGCATCACTTAAAGGATTTGTAAGTATATCAAACCTATTTTTTGTCTAGTCAATACCTAATTACTTCCTCAAGATCATTAGGTTTATGGGGAATGATGTGAATGATTGCTCTGTTGTGATGTATGAATTATGAAATTACAAGGGCGTTTTACTAATATTGTTGACTTAGTAAGTTTTGATTCTGTTGATTAGTTAGGAAAGTATTATCCCTTATGCAGACAACAAAATGGGGAATGTCTCATTGTCCTACTAATTAAGAACTAAGGAAAACAGAAACTATACAAGGAAAAGATACAAACATCACAATCATGGATAAATGATTTGTAACTTTCATTGATTAAAGCCTTGGGAAGAGAAAATTTGCTTACAAAAAGTCATATTACATTGCAGTTTAAAAAAAAAACACTAAGTCTAAGAGAAAGAATAGAGGCTAGTCAGGGCTTCATCCTTAACACCAGTTTGTCCTTGGAAGTCTTTAGAGACAGGTTAAAAGCTATGTTGGTGGAAGCAGACCCCTTACCCTTGCAGTCTTCCTTAGGGGTGATAGGAAGGGTTGCTAGGACAATCTCCATCGACTGGGTAGGTTCCTTTTCCTTAACAGGCTCCTTGAGGACAATGGGGAATTGGGCAGTATCATGAGCTACTTCTTGGGTTGTTTTAGTTGGTTTCCCATTAGCATCAGACTGCTTAGTCTCCTCAAACGGATGACTGGAGGAAAGAAGGGCTTTGACTGGACTATCATTTCCAGCATCTGCTTCCTGAGAGGTAGCATCAGCCGTAGGGACAGATGGGCTAGGTGCCTGGATGGCTGGAGGATAGTAAACACTTTCTACCCTTCAAAGAGTAGAAGAGGCATCAATCCTAGCCTAGGCGAGGGCCTCATTCCACACTTGGAGGTAGTAGTGTCTACATACCTCTGAGACCTCCAACCTGAGGTTTTCCTTGGTCTCAGCCACCCCAGCATCATATCCATCCTGCTCAGCCTGATCCCTTACCTTCTCGGCTACCTCCTTAGCTTTTTTTGCTACTTCTCTGACTTTATTGGCCTTCTCCCTAGCCTTCTCAAACTCCCTTAGACTCTTGTTGAGGGCCTCTAAATGTTTCTTTGCCGCCACGTAGCCCTTATCGGCCTGGCGAAGCTGAAGACGTTAAGTCTCAGCCTGCCTCTCGACCACCCCAAGTGTGGCATTGGTGCTTTTATTCTCGCTTTCTGCCAAGTTTAGCTTGGCAGTGACCTCTTACAGCTTCTTCTTTGCCACCTCAAAGGTCTTCTGGGCAGCAACGCGTTTAGCCTTCTCATCCTTCATTGTTCTATATGTGCTGATTATTATTTCTTCAGCCCTATGAGCAACTTTGACGACCATTTTCCCATAAACAAAAAGAAATGGAGAAGCATACTCAGGTAAAAAAAAAAATTAAGTGTAAAAAAAAAAAAAAACAACAAAGCAAACAAATAAAGATGAGTGAATGAAAATTGAAGAAAAGTTGGATGATAATCTTACTAAGGTGAGCTCTTTCTTCAATGTTAGGAAGACCTCATACTTCCTTATTTGCTTCAGTTCGTTCATGTTCTTGGGCAGCAAAATAGCTTACTCTAGTGTGTCGGCCAAGCAAGCAGCTGTTCCTGGGTCAGAACTTCTGATGAAGGCGTCGGCAATGATAGCGTGATTGTCTAGGATCATGCCCGGGGCCCAAACCAGGGTGGATGCTGGGGCCTGAACCTCAGTCCTTTTCTCCAAGGTCATCTGTGCCATCCGAGCCTGCTTGGCTTCCTTTTGGGGCTCAACTTCCTTGGGAGGGTGGCCCTTTCCCCTCTCCACCACCTCCTTGCCCTTGGCCTGGTCCCTTTTTCTTTTATGATTAACCTGGTCGGTACGTTGGGGTTAGGCAGGTGGAAGGGAGGGAAGTTTGGGCTAGAGGGTCTTCTCTGGCTCTTGACCCTGAGGGGAGGGAAGTTTGGCCTGGGCGGTCTTCCCTAGCTCTTGACCCCTCACCTGAGACTCCATTAGGTCTCAGAGGCTTTGTCAGGTCCTACGTTCAATTGGCATTATGTCCGAGGTGGTGGGTTCTTCTTGTGAGAAGCTTGTTTGTTCTGAAAATATGAGGCCGAGATCACCAACTGGACTCCCTGGGAAGAAGGTAAATTGAAGACATCAAATTCGTCCTCAGAATTTGAGACGTCAACTATTTCTTCCTCCTCCTTGATGATGGGTTGGGAGGATGCAGCTTCACCAGTCGTGTGTTGAAGCGGAATACCTTTAAGGATTGATTGGGTGGTGAAAGTGCCTTGGGGATAGGAGCGCCCTCGGGGAAGAAGGAAACCCAGGGCAGCAACACTTATCCGATGTAGGCGTGGATCTTTTGCTCTGATCACACACTTCAGTGCCTGAAAGGATTTGGAGATAGCAATATAGCTGAGGATTAGATGTGTTGCTCGGAGCTGATTATCAGTGTGAAAAAACATTTCAACCTTCAATATCTCGCCTAACTTCAACTGGTTGACAAGACTGAAGTTTGGAATAGCAGTGCGTTTGTCGTGTAAGCATGGATCTTTTGCTTTGATCACACACTTTGGCGCCTGGAAGGATTTGGAGATAGGAATATAGCTGAGGATTAGATGTGTTGCTCAGAGCTAATTATCAGTGTGAACAAACACTTCAGCCTTCAATATCTCGTCTAACTTCAGCTGGTTGACAAGACTGAAGTTTGGAATAGCAATGCGTTGTCTGTAAAACCGTTAAGAAAAGCAAAAAACGTTGTCAACAAAAACAAGACTAATCAAAGGAAAACTTCTATATAGACACAAATAAAAGAAGAAGAAAATGGGGTGATTATAAATAATTGACCTAAACCTAGAGCCCCACCTGGTTTCCCCTATCTCGTCGAGCGGGGGAGGCCATTGTACCACTCCCCAGATACGATTAGAAAATCTTTATTTAGGCCCTTGTTGGAATCGGGGAGGCATTAGATGAGCCTGACCTCGGGATACCTAGACTTTAAGTAGTATCCCTGCCTCGTTAGGTGGTGGAGATTGTACATCCAATTAATGTCGTGGTGGGTGAGTCCCAAACCCATCCTCTCATTAAGCGCATCTACACAACCTAGGACTTTAAACATGTTTAGGGCGCACTGAATAGGAGCTAATCTATGGGCCCTGAGGTAATCCCTAGTGATTGTGCCCATGGGGATTCTCATTCCCCCCTCTATAAAGGCAATCATTGGGATTATTACTTCTCCTTCCCGCCTTTTCTCATGCCACTCTCCTTCCTTACAATACCTAATAGACGCCCCTGGCGGAATCCTATACTGGATTTTAAAAGCCTCTAATTTCTCCTCAGAGTCTACCAAAGAAGCGAATCTACCCATTTTCAAAGGAGATTTGAAGGTATTAAAACGATAAAGAGAGGGATGAAGAGCCGAGGAGAAAAAGACAAAAAAGAGAGAAGTAGATGAAAAGAAAATAAAGGAGGAGATTTATGAAGACTTACACGAGACAAAAAACTCTCCTCAGACTAGTTCTTGGTAGTTGCGAGGGTACGAGTGAATTAGATAAGCTTGTAGGTTCAGCGTATAAGTGCAAAAGTGAGATGAAAAATTGATTTGGACAACTTTCATATCCAAGAGGAGCTGCAAGCGGGAAAACTCCCGCCCTGATTTTGATAAAATCCACAGCCGTTGGATTTACATCACGCCGTACAATGTGGGGGACATAAAGCCGTAAATTTTTAATCGAGGATGCGTCTCGTGTGTCGAAGCGTCGGGAGCGTGCCTCGGGCAGTTGAAAAGGCGCTTGCGCAGATAGATATGATGTATGATGGGCACGAAGTAATTATGAGGAGAAATATCGAGATCCTCATTTCTTCCCGAGAAGCCAAAAATAAGAATCTCGAGGGGTTATTGTAGGGGTAATGGGCCCAAGAATACATATCTATGTATCTATTGGGCCAGAGGCTCAATCCAAGGACATTAAGAAGTCCGAGGACAAGAAAATATCTTCTTAAGGATTCGGGTTGAAAAGTAAAAAGATAAAGTCTGACCAAGATCGTCCAAAAAGGTGGTCTAAGGAGGAATACTTCCTTGGTGGAGTAAAGCCGAGGTTGGGAGGGGTGGTTTATCACCAAAAAGCAATTTTCTAGGAGATTTTCTTTGTAAGGATGTACATGGTAAGAGTATAGGACAAGGAAAGACTATGAAATATTTAAAGAGAAAGCTGCTGCAACCGCATTGAATGCTCTGCAACTAACTCTCTGACCACATTAATGAGGAAGTGATGCCTGAGTAGCAGTGTTCAGCCTTACAGCTATCTTCAAAAGCTTCAAGAAGGTGCTGATGGGACAAGTATTCAACCTGGCAATCTGATCCATACATGGAGGGTAGAGAGAGGAGAAAGGGGAGTATAAAAGGAGAAAGAAAGCCCCAAGATAAGGGGACCAAAGGAGGAAGAAAGAAAACACTGTAGACAGAAGAATAATATATGTAATCTGTCCTTTAGAAAGAGAAATATAAGAACCAACCTCCTCAGCTTGAGTTTGAGGACAATTTTCGTTACACAAATTATCCCATTTGTATCATATTGTGATCTAGTCCACTATCTTTGTTATCTAAACTCACTAGAACCTAGATTTCTAACCCACTCTCTACAAATTCATTGTATTGGGCTTTTTGGGCCTATTCCTTTCCTATTTTGGGCTTAGGTGCAAATTGCGTCCTTACAATTGGCGTCGTCTGTGGGAAAAATCAGTTGGCGAGTCCTCGCCGATTTGGTGGCTGAGTTCGTTGAGCCCTCCTTAGAAGAAAATGCCGAGAGGTCGGGCATGGATGAAAAATCAATTGACGCAATCTCCCTAAAGGAACCTTTGCCGTGGAAGGTGTATGTGGACGGTGCTGCAAATTAGAGAGGATGGGGAGTGTGGCTAGTTGTAATATCTCCTAGAAACACAACAAAGCTTTAAAACATTAAATCTAACATACTGACATGCTTTTTAGACATACAAATGCATAAACCTAGATTACATAAGCATATTAAAGCATAAAACAACAAACAACTAAAACAAACAACAAGATTAAAGTGCAAAAAGGAAAAGGAAAGTTTATACTAGATACCTCCAATAAAAGCTCTTCAATCTTGATTTTTGACCGTTCCTCTCAGTCAAATTTCTTCACAATTCAATAAAAAGGTGATTAGTAATCTTAAACACAAAGATTAAGGCCAGAAAAAGTCCTAATTCAAAGAAAATTAACTTGAGGATGTTTTGTAAAAAACTCCCACTTTGATTCACTATTTTTAGTGAATCATAGTGTTTTTCTCATGGGATTTCTGTCTCTTTTGAAAACATATCATGTAAGTCTACTTATATTGTGAAAATAGGGGTATGGAATGACTCTCAAATGATATGAGATTCGTTCCAAACCTCAGCATTAATGCAGAAAATTTGTCTTATTTATGTTTTTGGAATCCGCTATGCGTGCGCAAGATCTTGTTTGCATACACATGTAGAAAGCTACGTGTGCAGACTAATTCTTGCGTGTGCACAGTGAGGGTTTCCTTGGCTTAACTTTTTCAAAAATAGATTTATTTACTCATTAAAAGTTACATTTTTCATTTTAATATTTCCGAAGTCAATTTATCATCTGATTGGGCCCTAAACCAATCTTGGGGTCTTAGAATTTAGCATCATTGGGGAATGGGGGCCCTAGTTCTAAAGGATACAAAATGCGGTGTCTACACCACCCAGGAGATTGTATTAGTCCAACCCAACTACCCAGCAAATCGACACAATCTGACCAACCCACCCACCAAATTGGCTCTTGTTGAGCTCGCAACCATCAAATAAATGCAATTGGAGCTCACCACCACCACATCGACGTAATTTGAGATTTGTCAGAGCTTGCCACTAGTTCGTCTCGCTACCAACAAATTCATAAATTCAAAACTTGCCATCCACAAAGTCTAACGTTGTTACCATTGATTGTCCAAAGCCCACCACCATTCACCAGCCACCAACTGAAGCCTTAAAGGCTGCATGTAAGGTTGTCAATGGACTGGCTCGGGCTGAATGGCCCATGGGCATAATGGGTTGTTGACTAGTCAATGAGCTAGGCCAAAATGGAGAAATTGCAGCACATGACCGCACCCATTGGCGATTTACATTTTATCTTTAACGGGCTGGGCTACTGTGTTGAGTCTAATGGGGGCTACCCATGAGCTTGTGTTAACATCTTGTTTATTATTTTTTATAAGGAAATAATCAATAATTTTCAGGGAATAATAAAAAAAATTAAGGAAATAATCAAAGAATTCTAAACTTATTTAAATTTCTTTGATAGTCAAACCTATTTAATTTTTTTTTTCTACAAAAAGAGATAAAGAGAAGTGGGGGGGGGGGGGGTGTGAATTAGGATTTTTTTTTTACACCAAATTTTGGCACAAAACCTTTTACAAGTTTGCTTTTCTAGTCAACAAAAAATGTTTTACAAGTTTAACCACATTTTACAACGAAACAAATCCTAGAAAATAAGGAAAATGTATTCTGGAAAACATTTTCAAAGATCATCTTCCTTTTTGCTTGTGATAACTAAACACTTTTTTCTCTCATCTTAACTTCAAATTAGTCATTTGATTCCATTTATGTCACTAATAAGCTTCTCCCATTACTCTCTCACTCTCTCTATTTAAATAAAAAAATTTATACACACACACTTAAAAAAAAAAAAAGACTACTAAGTGCTGACTTTTCCATTATATTTGAGTTTTATAAGTCTTTGAATATTATTATTATTATTATTGCAAATTATAATATTTTCTCGACCTAATTTCAAACTTATAAACTTGAATTTTATATTCAATTTTTCAAAATTTTTAATTTTAATTTTTTTAGTTGTTTTAAATCATATTATTTATTTATTTATTATTATTATTATTATAAACAATGGTACCCCGATCTCTTCGAGTATTTGACTATTCCCTTAGGTATATACAGTCCCCCTCTCCCACACATACAAAGTTATTACAGGGGAATTCCTTAAGAGTGACCCCAAGTTGTTGGCAAGAGGTCTCCAACCTAGGATCTCATGGATATCATGAGACCGTAGAAACCTAATCATATTTATTTTCTATGTGTAAACAGTTTAAGGTTTTTTTTTTTTTGGGTAGTCTATTTGATTTTACAGTGTTTTCCAGGATTTTCCCCGCTCTTTTGTTGGCTTCAACTTTATTATTACTAATCAATGTAAATTGTAAACTTCGAAGTTCCAACTGCGTAGAGCGTATTTAAAGAAAGAAACATTTCATTAGAAAATAAATCCAAGAGAGAAGAAAAACAACTAGGCTACCTAGGTCTTTCAACTTGTTTTGGTAGTTTTTGCATAAAATCCTTCGAATTGTACCCTAAGGCCCCGTTCGTTTGGAGTGAAAATAGGGAGGATAGAAAACAAAAGGAGGAAAATAGGGTGAAAAATAGCATTTTTCATTGTTCGTTTGAAGAGAAAAAATAGGAAGGATGGAAGACCAGGAGGAAAATTTTCCTCCCGGACCCACAAATATTTTCCTCCCAATTTTGGGAGGAAAACGTTGGGGAGAAAACGTTGGGATGGGGGCTTTTACTAAAATCCCCCATCCCACCTGATGCTTCTCATCTTTTTTTTTTTTTTTCTTCAACGTTACTGAATGTTCTCTTCTTTCTTTCTTTTTTTCAACGTTACTGAACGTTCTTTTTTTTTTTCTTTTTTTTTCAACATTACCTGAATTTTTTTTTTCAACGTGACCTAATCTAATTTTTACATTATAATAATAAAAATAAAAATAATAATTTATATATATGATGTGATAAATTTTATATTATGTAATGAGTATAAATAAATCTATTTCTTACATATTATGTAACAAGGGTATAATAGTCAATTTATATAAATTACATTTTCCATCCTTCCATTTTTCTCTCCAACCGAACAAAAGAGTTTTCCACCCTCTCACTTTTCCACCCCTCCAACTGAACACACAAGAGGGAAAACTAAATATTTTCCACCCTCCCACTTTTCCACTCCTCCAACCGAACAGACCCTAACTCTCTCTTCTCCCTTGCTTGGTTGAATAACTTCTCAAAGAACGAAACAAATATGCATTTACAATTAAAAAATATGATAGTAAGTAGCCAAATGTTGTCAAAAATGGTTTTTTTAAAGAGTAAAAATTAGGTGCTTAGAAACCTCATTTTACACCCTTTACAACTTAAACCCAATCCTTAATGACAATACCTAAAAGACCAATTCCCGAGAGGTCTTAGTCAAGCAAGATGCAAGATGACTTGAAGTATTTTCAAAGACCCTAAATAACCCTCTAGAACCTCCCTTGAGGCCAAAGTGGAAGCAACTAAAAATTATTCAAAAGCATGCTGAAACTCATTTCTGCTAAATGAACTTTGCTCACTCTTTTGCCAATATCCCTTGAACTACTGCAAATTTTTTGATGAGTTTTTTTTTTTTTTAAGCATACACATGGGGATTCAATTTAAGCACAATAATGACCTATTTTGGATATGAAATGAGTGACATAATTTTTTGAAGTTGATCCTACTTCTTGTTACGAGAAGTTGAAGGAAGATATGAGAAAACACGGGTTCAAGGTTTATTACCTTGAAGCATACATATTTTGTTTATTGTGGCTTTCTGCCTGCATCACCGATTCACCAAACCAATAATCTATTTGGATATGGTCTTAAAGATCACATTTTGATGATGTTTGGAGTGGGTGTTAGGGGAGAATTGTGGAGTTGGTATTTGTGATCTTTCTCACTCTTAATAGTTGACTTTGATACCACTGTTTGTCCCATAAAGGGATAGGCCCGTAAAGGTGGTGATGAGATTCAAAGAAATCTTCTTTCTTTCTTTCTTTCTTTTTAGGAGAATGGAGTGACCTAAATGATTCCACATTCATCTTATTTTTAAATGAGCAAAAACCATTCATGGAAATGACAGCCATAGGAAGGGTAATATTGAAGGTTACAACACAGCTGTATTATGAAAAAAAGCATCCTTTCAAATGTGGAATAAATTATATGTGGTTCATTATGTTATGGTGTATTCAACCCAAACATCTTAAGGCTAATTATATGGTATTGTATAAAAATAAAAACAAAATTTTATATTATAAATTATCCATATTTTAATTATATATCTCTTTAGAACTCCATGAAAAAAATAACATTTTTTAACAAATAAGATGTATAGTGTTTGGGTTTTGTTATCGTATGTTGTTATCAATAAAAACATAAGTTACTTTCAAGTTGACGAGCATTGTTGTTTTATGATCATGTAAGTGCACATGTAATTGATACATATTCTTAGTTACTATTTGTAACCATTTGCATGCTCTTTTTCTTTGTCTCTTTTTGTGATACAATTTGTCTCTAATTTTTAATTTTTTATTATTATATAGTGTATAAGTGATTAATATATTTCTCTTAATTTATCCTTATGGCTTCAACAAACACATTTCAATAAAATTATCATGTGTGTATCAATTTGTATACAACTAATACATTACTCTACATATTAAACAATAGGCGAAAACCACATTTTCGTCCCTACATTTTCACGCGATTCCCACTTTGGTCCCTAACTTTTTTTTCCACCGCTTTTTAGTTTCTATCCTGGAAAACTCGTCTCGTTTTTGTCCCTGTCGTTACATCAGAGACGGACATTGCACAAGTGGCAAACGGCATAAATTAAAAATATTAAAATAATGTCTACATAAACCAAGTGGCTTTCTATGTCAGCATCTAAATTAAAAACATAAATAAAAATAAAAAATTACATTAATTGAGATCTAAGTGTGTCTTAAACAAGAACACAAACCTAGATCTAAGAACACAAAATTAAAATCCAAAAGTCACAAACCCAGAAACACAAACACAAACCCAGCAACAAATCTTCCTTGTCAACCAAACACAAAAGCAACAAACACAAACCCAGCAACTGATTTTTCTTGTCAACCAAACACAAAAACAACAAACACAATCCCAACCATCAGTTATTCATACCTAATATATGGATTTGAAGAAATCCATTATAGTCAGCTCTTCGTACCCATTTTGCTTCGGCTACACCTCCCGATTCGCTTCGGCTCGACCTCGTTCCAATCAAACGAAGTGAGCGGAGTGCAGAACTCGAAAGTCTTGTTGTTGTTCAGCACGCAGAGTGGCTCGATCGAGTGGTCGCAAAGGTGCCAGAGGCGGATGAAGTCGTCGAAGGAGGCTAGGAGGTTAGGGTTCAAGGGAGAAGACGATGACGACGTGGCGATTGGGTGGAACATGAGCTTCATCAGCGGGTATGGGCGGTCAAAGGAGATAGAAGGTTGGAGAGGCTTGAGAGAGAGAGTCTCCAGGTCGAAGCTGAGGATGTTAACCCAGTTGTTGTAGGTCTCGATGAAGCTAGCGACGGTGATGCGGTTGTGGTGGGACCGAGTTGGGGACGAAGAGATCGCTAGGGAGTAGAGTGGGTATGGGGCCTCGTGGATTATTGAGTTTTGTTGGTATTGGTGTTGGAATTCTTGAGTTGAATTCTCCATTACTAGTACTCCTACTGTTTTTTTGGGATTTTGTTTTCTGGGGATTTTGTTTTCCATGTATGATAACACAATTCATATTGGTGTTGGGATTGTGTTTGTGTTTGTGTTTGGTTGACAAGAAAAATCAGTTGTTAGGTTTGTGTTTGTGTTTCTGGGTTTGTGACTTTTGGATTTTAATTTTGTGTTCTTAAATCTGGGTTTGTGTTCTTGTTATTCTTGTTTAAGACACGCTTAGATCTCAATTAATGTAATTTTTTGTTTTTAATTTTTTTTAATTTAGATGCTAACGTGAAAAGCCACGTGGTTTATGTGGACATTATTTTAATATTTTTAATTTACGTCGTTTGCCACCTGTGCAATTTTTATCTCTGATGTAACGGCAGGGACAAAAATGAGACACGTTTTCCGGGATAGGGACTAAAAGCGGTGGAAAAAAAAGTTAGAGACCAAAGTGGGAATCGCGTGAAAATGTAGGGACGAAAATGTGGTTTTCGCCTAAACAAGGCGAAAATGCACTTTTCGTCCTTACATTTTGGGTCAATTCCTATTTTGGTCCCAAAATTGATTTCGTTACGAATTTCGTCCCTAAAAAAAGAAAATCGTTTTTAAAATGGTCCCTGCCGTCAACCCATTGACGGAAACCTCCTACGTGGCAAACGGAAGGTCCTGATTGCTGACGTGGCAATGACGTGGCCATTAAAATATTATTAAAAATAATTATTTGAAATTTTTAAATGCCACCTCACATTTTAATTTTTTTTAAACAGAATCACGTCAGAAAATTAATATAAAAAATAAAATAAATTTTAAAAAAACCTTAAATCTAATTTAATTTAAAAAAAAATTACTTATCATTATTAATTTTTACAAGATCATTACACTTGTTCTTCATGTCCTTCCCAATCAAACCCAGCAGTGTTTTTCCCAATCAAACCCAGATTACAAGAACACAAACCCACAACCAATAACTCCAATCAAGATCACAACAACACAAACAAAAAAAGAAAAAAAGAAAAAAAAAAGAGATCGGAGACCCAGATCAAAATCAAGATCAACCCAGATCCACCGAGGCTCGTCACCTCCACCGTTCAGATCTTCCTTCGACTCGGTGGACCTGAAGAAGAGCGTTGCTGCTTCGGTGGTGCAGGTGGACTCGCTGGGGTCGGCGGAGGAGAGAAAGGTCGATCTGACCCACCACGCAAAGCCAAAAGACCCGACCCAGAGAGATCGGAGAGAAAATCCGACAGCCCAGATCCACCGAGGCTCGTCACCTCCATCGTTTAGATCTTCCTTCGGCTCGTTCCCTCCACCACCCAGTCCGTCTTGTTCAACCCAGATCGATATCTTCCTCTTTTCTTTTCTTTTTTTGGTTTTTGGCTTCAGGTGTTCTTGATGAGAGGAGGAAAGTTTGAGTTGATTTTTGGCCTTCGTTCTTGTTGATTAGAGAGAGGGAGGAGGAAGACGTTTTTGGTATTGTTTAGTAAAACAATTGAAGCTTGTTGTTCTCTGAAATGAGAAACATCAAGCTTTTTGAATTTTCTAATTAATTTAATTAAATAAATAAAAAAATCGTTTAAAACTAAAATAGTAAAATTTTTGTTTGTTTTTTATTTTTTTTAAATTAAACTTAAAATTGAGGAATTAAAAAAAATTTAAAATTTTTTATTAATTAAAATGCTGATGTGGCATTTAAAAATTCCAAATAATTATTTTTAATAATATTTTAATGGCCACGTCATCACCACGTCAGCAAGCAGGACCTTCCGTCTGCCACGTAGGAGGTTTCCGTCAATGGGTTGACGGCAGGGACCATTTTAAAAACGATTTTCTTTTTTTAGGGACGAAATTCGTAACGAAATCAATTTTGGGACCAAAATGGGAATTGACCCAAAATGTAAGGACGAAAAGTGCATTTTCGCCCCTAAACAATATATATGTTTATAAGTAAGAGCTTTATACCTTAACTAGTTGACACTTTTTGGTGTTTACAACGAAACATCTTGGGTTCAAAACTCTCTTTCCACAACTTTTTTCTTTTGTTTTTGCTTTATATATAGATATATATGTGTGCGTGTGTGTGCGCGCGTGTGTGTGTGTTTATACATTTGTTTCAACTTATAGTATGTTTTTAATTAGATGTGGAGTTCTAGACTTTTAATTATTTTAATCTTATTTTTACATTTTTATTAATTTTTCTAACCACAAAAATATCAAATTACATTTTAGTTTATGCATAATATGCGTATCTATTTTTTTGAAGGGAAAAAAATTATGCTTTAATTATTAGTTTTTTGTTTTTTGGAGTTGTTACTAATCACATTTGTTGTCAGATAAATTTATTAAGCCTTTTGTAATAAAAGTTTGTAATAATTTTAGCATTTTCATATTAGATTTTTGCATAAAAACGAGATTTTTTTTTTAGAAACAATTTAATTGTTAAACACACATACAAATGCTCACCATGGTTGGCAACTCGGCCAACTCCGGTTGAAGAAAATTGACATACAAATGCTTGGGAAGACATTGCTGACATTCGACAAAGCCATCACAAACCTAAAACATGATGCTTCATGTTAATTTAAATTTCATATATAGAATACAACATAATAAATTTCATATTAACTCATGTTGTGAATTCATAATCAAAATTTGAAATCATTTGAAGTCAAATCTAAATTTACATGAGTTGCAATTCTTGTCACAATATTTTAATATATGATTTGTACCCCCTTTTTTATATTATTTTGCAATACAATGTAATAGTGTAAATTTAAAATTTTTTTAAGTTACAATATCATATACAAAATATTACAAAATAAATTTCATCTTAATTCAAGTCATTCATAATTAAAATTTGAAATTATTTGAAGTCAAGTCTATATTTATATCTCATGAATTGCAATGGTTGCCACAATATTTAAATATATGATTTGCACCTTTTATTTTTTATTTTTTGCAATACAATTTTTTAGTGTAGATTTTAAATTTTTATTTCATTAGATAATATAATAATTGTTATCATTATTTTTAATCTATGTTCATGAATTCAACAAATACATTTCAATGAATCTACAATGTGTATCTATTTTCGTGGGCATGATGGACAGAGAGAGTGGAAGAGAGAGAAGTGAGTTTATATTATATCATGAATAATGCTAGAGATACAAACTATTTTACAAAATATTTTACAAACTGCTGATGTGTTGAGTAATTATTGGCAAATGAAAAAGTGATATTAATAGTAGGCTTAGATGAAAACCAATAAGATGTTGGCCACATCAACATTTTGTAAAAATGTTGTAAAATAGTTTGTAACTGTAGCGTTATTCTTATATTATTATTCAATTGGTAGTTTATATTATTTTAATGAGTTGTATATAAAAATAGAAATTGAGATGTTAGGTGGGTTGTAAAATAAGATGGTAAAATAGATAAAGTGGTGTTTGAGGATGCAAAATAGGTTCTTTTTTGCATCTCCGGATGCTAATGCTCTAAGGCACCAAAGATAGGATCTTTCTAAGTTCTAACTTATGTAATCAAATAAGTTTCTAACAGGATCTTTCTTAACATGGTAAAATGTAATCAAATAGTTTCTAACTTATGTTTCTATACAACAATAAGTAGAAAATAAAAAGAAAATGTTCACTGGATGTGTTCGTGTGTTTTAATAAGTATTACTGTTTAAAAAAAATATATATTAACATCTTCGTTTTCTTACACACTTACCTCTTTGTCTTCCTCTTCAACTTCAATATGGGGATTTTCACACCTCAGCATAATCACTTAAATGTACAACGTGTCCTTAATATGAAAGATTAAAAAAAACAAATTATTTGGAGAGAAACCTTTTCCCTTCACTTTTAGCCCACTCATTCGGTTAACATAGATTAATTAGCAGCGGAGCCAAGGGGGGCAGCTACCCCCTGACCTGCCCAGAATTTGTATATTATAATAGTATAATACTCGAGTTAGATGTTAGAAAGCCTAAATTGCCCCTACACATATTAGAAAGGACTTACTTTAAGAGAAAAAGACAATCACCATACTAATTTTCGTCTTTTCTTAGTGGGTCACTTAAATAATTAAATTCACTATTATAGAATTTCTTTACTTCTCACAGAGTTAGAGTATATAGTACAAACTACATACTACATACTGACATTTTTTAGATATAAAAAAGGGTCAATGATGAAAAAATTGAAATCACCTTTTTTTTTTTTTGTGTAGAGCATTAAAAAAATCTATTGTGTTCTTTCCATTAGGATGCAAACCACAATATATGATTTAAATTTTTTTTAATGACCCACATCTACGGGGTGATGTGCTAATTTGAGGAATGTTGTGAAATTGATGTGAATTTTTATTGTGTCATTGACATGACTCATTTTTGCTTCTAATTTTTCACAGTTTCATACTCTTTCTATAAATCTAAATTTTAACTACTTAAACAAATAAAAAAAATATATGCTTAATTCTACAGAATTTTTTAAAAGAATTCAAGGCACTAAAACATTAATACAACTTTATAGGTATATTATTATATTTTTAACACTCCTACATTATTTTATTTTCTCAACATTATGTATTTAGATGATTTTTTATTATTATTTACTATAGTTTGATTATTTTTGTTTTCTTTATTTGAATGATATGAAATACACACACACACACACACACACACACACACATATATATATATATATACACATGTTGTTAATTGAGCTTATGAAGAAACATGATCATAATAATGAGTATCAATGTGTCATTTAATCTTGCCCCTCTGCGTTGAAATCTTGGCTCCACCACTGTTACTTATATCATGTTCTCCTTTGGTATCACAGACTTAAATCACAGTACTTTGTGCAACCCTATTTGTTCTTCTATTGGTACTCACATTGACATGGTTTTTATTCTTCTTAACTCATGCCAAATTTAAATCCGAGAAATTCAGCTTTAGCATGCCTGGTAATCAATTAACAGAAGTGAGCATTTGGCAATTTTCTATAGCTAGATTGATCCCGATTAAAAATAAAAGGAGACCCAAATTAAATGACTGGAGCAAAAGCAGTACTTTAGCTTAATATATTGCAGGAATTACTTCTTAAGTACTCTTCTCAAGCCAAGGGCTATATCTCGTGCAACTTTTATATTATATCCTTGCCCCTTTTCTCGCCTAAGTTTCTTCCTGTAGGATCTTTGAGGTTTCTATTCCTAGAAATCTGTTGTTTTTCTATCTGTATATATCTAGTTATTAAGGAGGATACCCCAAGTAAGAATCTAGCAAAGACCAAGAATGTTCTGAAGCTACTACCCCTTCTTTATCATTCCTCTAAAGTGACTCTAGAGAGTGTTCTGAAGTCATGTTCTGTAAAACATGCTTGTTAGGATATTTATGAATAAAATGAAAAAACTATTAACATTTTCTAAGTAATAGGTGATTAATGTATAAATTCACTTATATACAACAAACAAATCAAAGTAACCCTACATAGATATGAAAATTTCACCTTCAAAGCATTGGGGTCACAGAAGGTTAAAAGAAAATGTCTGTATCATCCTTAGGAGGTACACAACACCACTTGCTTCTCTAAAATTACAAAACACACATATCAAGCAAAATTTACCAAATAACATGTTTGTAGAAAAAAAAAAAAAGGAGAATAGCACACAACCAAAGTTATTTAGCTACGTAGCACATTTTTTGGAACTCGTGTTTGGATGACAAACTCGAATTCCAAAAGTATGCTATATAACTAAATAACTTTGTCTGTATAGGCAAATATTTTACAAAATGACAAAATAATTTACAGTGAAGAAATGTGAATTCTGACTTCCTTCTTTACAGTTGTCGAAGATTTGTGATGATGCAGTGCCAGCTGTCTTCTGAATGAGTAGGAATTATTTTTCTGCAGGATTCTTTACTAACAAAGAGAATTATGGAACTGAGGGAAAGGACGAACCATCATGCATGAAAATAGTTGAAGTCTTGAAGGAGGTGGGTCGGCAATGAAGAAAGGAAAGCCAAGACAAAAGTGGTCCAAAAGTGGGTCCCACAAATTTTTTTTTTTCATATATCTTTTGTATATATCTTTCTCTAATCATCTCTTCCTTAGAACCATTCTTCATCAATTTCTGCATCTGGATCGTGGTTATGGTAATAAGGATCATCAAAGTCGAAAGGATTGGGCATTTCCCAATGGTGTTGATGGGGCCATTGCTGTCGGCAAACATCTGGGTCTGCTGGCACAATGTCTGGAAGGATTTCTTGATTGAGGGATTCTGCCATTGTGAGTGAATAGTGACAGGATATCCAAGATACGTCCATGTGTCTGTGAATAGTTCCATCGGCATTTGTTACCCAATGTACTTCTGGAGGGTGGACAATTCCTTCTGCTTGGACATTATTTTTGGAGTTCAGCTTAGCTACTAGACATGCTGAATTGATTTTGTGACCAAACCGGGGGTGATCTGTTTTGTGATACTTGAACCATTGACCATCATGAGCATCATTTTTCAAAATTTCATGCCAAAATTTGTTAAAATATTTATTTTCATGAGGAAAAGTGTATGAGTAGAATCGTGGCTCAAAATGAATGCATAAGTAGTACTCATTGAGTAAGTACCACATGTAAAAGTAATGTGCAACATTCCAATATGTTATCCAAAACGCAAATAAGGTTTTCTATGGTTGTTCAATATCTGGAAAAATGGTAAGGAAATGGCTTTGGTGTTGTTTGAGGTAATCATGGAGGACTCGAATGATTCTTTTGGATCTGGCTTGGAGGGTCAGGGTTTTTATTTGGTCTTTTATGTCTGGGGGAAGGGTTTCTATCATGTTCATGATATCATCAGAGGATGAAGTAGAAGGGTCAGAGGATGAAGAAGGACCTAAGGATGAGAATGGATCTGTTATTGGGTATACACATAATGGTGGAAGAATTATTGTGGTATAGAGGACTGAAGGCTTTCTAGAAAGGTAATCAGTGATAAGGTTATCCGTACCTTTGATGTGTTTAACTTGGAAGGATCATTGTGAAAACCAATTTGACCATCTGAGTAACTGGGGATGGGAGAGCATTTTTCTTTTGAATTGAAGCATTTTTGGGGAAAAAGATATATCCATTTCTACAAGAAAATTGTGACCAAGGAGGTGAAACTGGAACTTTTCAATACCATGTTTAACTGCCAGGATTTCTTTGAAAGTGGAATGATAATGGAGTTCTGAAGGCTTAAATGCACCGCTTTTGTATCCACAAATGTTTCTTTTTCTATCAATTTCTTCAAAGAGAGCTGCTGCCGAATACTCATCACTTGCATCTGTTTGTAGAATTCTTTTTCCTATTCCTAGAATCTACAAAGCAGGAAGTTTTTCTGCTAATTTTTTCAATTGTTGAACTGCTTCTGTATGGACTGAATTCCATGCTGGAGGAGATTTTTTCAACAACTTGGACAAACAATCTCTGTGTTTGAAAATTTTTGGAATGAAATCTGACATGTAGTTAACAATTTTAAGAAACTGCTGGATCTGTTTGGTGCTGGTGAGTGTATCTGAAAATTCACTGAGAGAGACCGCTATGTGAGGCTGCAGAGTGTACTTTCCATCTGAAATATTTACTCCCAATAAATCAATAGAAAATACTCCTATGACCATTTTTTTTTCTGAAAGCATTATCCCTTGGGCTTTTACTAAATTTTAGAATTCAGTAAGTAATTTTTCATGGGATTCTGCATCTTTTGAGAATAGGAGGATATCATCTACATAGATCAATGCATTTGACAACAGTGGTTGAAACAGAGTTACCATTGATTTTTGGAACTGGGATGGAACATTTTTTAGGCAAAAAGGCATTACCGTCCATTGATAATAGTGGTCTGGAATGCAAAATGCTGTCTTGTATCTTTCTTCTGGATGGATTCCTAATTGCTAAAATCCTGCTTTGAGATCAAACTTTAAAAATACTTTGGCATTGGAAAGATGCTGGAAGAGAGCACTTTTGTTTGACAGTGGAAACTTGTCATCAGCAAGGAAATGATTAAAATCTTGGTAATTGATTACCAATCTGAGCTTTCCTCGAACTTGTTCTGCATGCTTATTAACATAGAAGGCTTCACATGCCCATGGAGAAGTTGTGGGTTCAATGAGGTTTTCTGAAAGAAGGGTAGCTAACTCTTGCTTAGTTAGGGACAAGTGTTCTGGGTTCATACCTCTATAACTCGCTTTTGTAGGGTTAACATTTTCATTTTTTTGAAGGGGAGGGTTATAAAAAAGGCTGAGTTTTTCCACAGAGGATTTGGGTTTTTGAGGAAGAATTCTGAGTGGGTGGCTGCACAACATTCATTGATGATCTAGAATTTTAAGGAGTCAAAAGGATTTATTGAGAACAAATGTGGTACTTGGGTCCATGTGAGAAGGTGTTGTTTATGCAAAAGGCCTTTTGAGGACCATCTGAGGTTGGGTATCTGGTGAAGGAGGTCAAATCCTATGAGGAGGTCTCTGCCTGTGAGGGGGGATCCAAGGACTTGGTGTTTAATGGTAAGGGTTGAGAATATTCTAATGTGAATGGGTTTACTTTTCTGGGTAATCAGGAATGTTTCTCCATTGGCTACTTTGAACATCTGATGATGGGGTAACCAAAAATCTTCTGGTAAAATCTTAGGATGGAGGATTGTTGTTGCTGCTCCTGTATCAAACAAAGCTATCATTGGGATAGGTCTGGAATAGGTATCAAGGAGGATGTGAACTTGGGCTATTGGTGTGGGACCAATTATTGGGGCTATAAGAGGTTGAGATGTGTATATGGTTTGGATTTCTGGGTCTGAATCATCAGTAGTGCTTAGATCTGACTCATCTTCTGAGGTTGAATATGCCATGACTACCAAGGCTTGGGGAGAATAATCATCATCAAGTGAAAAGAGTGATTCAACATCTGAAAATGGTGTATCATCTGCATGAATCTGGGCTTGCTCCAAAAGCTTTACTGCTTTTGCTTTCTTTGGACAATTTTTTGCAAAATGACCGGGCTTTCTACATACAAAGCAAACTTTTGAAGTTTTGCCTTTGAACTGCTTTCTTCTAAGAAACTTCCATTTCTTTTTTTCTGAAAAACTTCTTCTTTGGATGAGAATGTTTCTTCTTCCAAGAGTACTTCTTGTAATGATCTCTTCTCTTGGTTGGACAAGCACAAGTTTTGTCATAACACTTGATCTGCAAATCTTTCCTTTTGCAATTGTCTTTAAGTTTGCTGTGGATTTTGTCAATCTCTGAAATAAACTTTCTTTGATTGCAAAGTTTTTCCAAAGCAATAAGGACATGCTGATAAATCTCACCTAAAGAGGCTTGCTTCAAAGTGATTTTTTAAAGATTCATCATACGAAGAGTCTCAACACCAAGTGGTTCTGGGAATGAATTCAAGAAAGTGTGCTTGGAATTCACATCATCCATGCCATTAAAGGCGTAGTATCTGCTTGACATTCTGTCAAAATGTTCTTCCAAATCTTTTCTTTCAAAAGAACAACATTTCATCAGTAGGAATTTATCTCTTGTTACTTCAATGTAATGGACTAATGAACCAAGAAATTCATTATGGAGAATCGTGAAAAAATCCTCGAGTGTGTTACACTGGGCTGCTTGTCTTTGCCTGTATTCTCCAAGGTTAATCCACCATTGTCATAGTCTGCCTGTTAGTCTTGCTACAAATTTGGCAATAATCTGGGCAACTGTATTGTTTGGGGCTTGAAGTTCTGCTGTACACCATGAATACATGTTGAAAATCTCATCATGCCATTTTGAAGGAGGACTGCTATCAAGGGTAAACAAGTGCTTTGAGTCTGTGGTTGATGAGTAGGTTAATCTTGTGTGATGATCAGGGATGAAAGGTGGTGTAGGAAATATTGGTGGTGGAGGTGGAGGTTGTTTAGGGCGAAGGACATCATCTTCTTCTTCTACTTTTGGCTCAGTCATGAAGACTTCATCTAGGTCAAGGCCAGACAAGTCTAAATCTGTGTTATTAATGACCGGGAGGACAAAGGGTTCTGTTAGTTCTTGAAGAGTTAAAGTTCTGAGAAATGATGATATCGGGTTTGGAGGATCAGAATTTATGGCCAACATGTTCATATCTAGGGGTCTGGAGGAAGCACCAATAGTTGGATCTAGTGGTTGGTATAATGGTTCTTTGTCTTTTTTGATGGGAGGAAGTTCCTTTTGTGGTTTGGTTTGAGGTTCTGGTCTGGGTTGAGATTCTAGTTGGGGTGGTGGTGTTGGGTTTGTTGTGCTGGAAAAAATTCCACATGGTTTGAAAGGGTTTTGAGCTGGATGTGTCATGTTTAGTGGTTGGAGGTTTTGATATGGGGAAACTGGGAAAAATGGTGAGGGTACAGGTATGGACAGATCTTTATACAATGATTGACGAGGTTGGTATGGCATGTAGACTTGCATTGGAAGTGCTTGGGTAGCTGCCTTTTGTGAGTTTTCCAAAGACTGGAGTTGCATCAACAACTGCTTTTTTTCTTTTTCTTTTTGCCTGATGAGTGGAAAAGAGACAGACAAATCTTTTACTGTGGAGGCAATTGTTTCCAATTCTTGTTCAACTGATTGTATTTTCTTCTTCAAATCTTCAATGAGAGAATTTGAGGATGAGAAGGTATGAGTTACTGCTTCAGTCAACTTTTGTTGATTATCAAGAATCTTTGAAAGGACTTGGTTTTGTGCAACAGCATTTTTTGCCTGCCAATTGAGAGCTGCTTCAGCTAAGGAAACTTGTTTTTTGGTTCCATCTGGATTGGTTCCAACAGGGTTTTTGATTTTCCAAACATGTTTAACATTGGCTTGTGGGTGGTCAAAACTTTCTAAAGAAGGAAAATTTTGTGAATAGAAGGGTGATGCATGGTCAAACATATAACAAGGTAAGGGCTTTTGTGTGTGGGTTTGATTGGGAGGCTTGGGTTGACATTTTTGTATTTTGGGAAGGACTTCTTGGTAATATGGGATTAGTGGTGGTTTCTGGTTTTGTTGGTTTGGATGATGACTTTCTTTGCATGGGGAAAGGGATGGAGGTTTTTGCTTTCTAGATCTGGGATAAAGGACATAGTAGTCAAACCTTCTTGAAGGTTCTCCAAGGAGGTCAACTTCTAGGTCTCCTGCTTCATATCTTTCTTTAAGAAGCTGCTGTGAAGACTTTTTCTTTATTCTTTTCTGATCTTCTTCAAATATTTCTTCTTCTCTGCATTCTTCACAATCACAAACATCCTACCATATATGGCCAGTGGGTGATTTTCCTTCATAGACAGGTTTTCCATCTTCTCTAAATGCTTTAATCTGAAGACCATCAAGACCTTCATATGAAATTGGTTGGATCATTGCCGTAGGAAAGACTGTGACTTCTTCTTTTTCTGGTGTGGCTATCATATACCTAACTTCAACATCATCATTCTGGTTTCTGATGAAGAAAGGAGTGTTGGACTGGATTGGTTGAGATACCTGGTGAAGAGTCTCATATTTTGTGATCCATGATTCTGGAAAGAGTTTTTTCATCTGATCTTTGTTCAACTGTCTTGGAACAAATGTGCACATAGGCGTCATGCCTGGATCAACTTGAATCAAAAGAGCATCATTGGACTAGGCTATCTCTGGTATAGCTATGTCAAAAGCATGGTTTTGGAGTCTGTAAACAAGCTGATAGTGAAGTATGGCTGCAAAAGTATCAGGTACTTGGGAAGCTCCTGTAATCTGAACTTGGACTTTAAGAGCATCACAAAGGTGAGGGTCTTTAAGAGACATGTTGAAATTGGGGAAAAGGGTGACAAAGACTGTTCCCGCATTGAGTGTGGTTTGGATAGTTCCTATAACTGCATTGTGGTATTCCATAAATCTAGAATCAAGAAGAGCAATTCTAGAAGCTATAAGGAGTCCTTTTCTGCCATGAAAAGTGAGTGCGAGTCTTACTGCACCAAAATGGAGGTGAGTATAACCTTGTCTTTGCCATGGAATGACAAATTCTCTAGGAAAGGCAAGAGTGATAAAGTTTTCTTTTTCACTAGCTGGAATATTAAACTGGTCAAACTTTGAAGCTTGGACATATTCTTTTACACTAGAAGGATGAGAAGGACCTAAAAACTTTTTTATGGATTTTTTGAAGGTTTTTTTATTTTCACAATTTTTCATTTCAATTCTCTAAATTTGCAGTTTGTCATTTCAGTCCTCTAAGTTTCAAATCTCCTCAATAAAGTCATTTGTTAACTCACATCCATATCTGCTGTTAACTTACCCAAAACGGGACGTTTTGGCTATAATTTAATATTTAATATTTATTTTATTATTTATTTCTTAATTTTAAAAAATGTTAATTAAAAAAAAAATCTGAAATTAAAATAACCCATTTACCCCACGGTCCCTACTCAACCTCTTCTGAAGAACAAAAAAAAAAAAAAAATCCCTCGCCTAACCCAAATATGAGAGACTAAGAGGGTGAAAGAGAGATCAAGAGGGAGAAGGAGGTGTTTTCAGTGGTTCTGCTCTAGGGTTTCTTGGTGGCTCAACTCCACTCTAGAAGGTCTACTCGGCGACTCCGGCCAAGAAGAAGAAGAAGAAGCAATAGATGGGAGAATATATGATTAGAAAAAAAAAAAAAAGAGCTTTAATGTGAAAAAAAAAATCATAGCTCTTTGAATTATCATTTTTCTTTTTATATTTTCCTCAAAGAGCAGTTTTTTCTTTTCTGGGTCTTCTTTATTTTACCTTAACTATCCAAAAATTTGGATGAAAAGTGAGGCTTTGTGTTGTTGTATTTGGGGAGTCTTAGGATTGGAAAGTGTTTAGTTTGGAGAAGTTTGTGTTCCTGTGGATTGGTTGGTGTCTTCAAGCTTTGTTGTTCCTCACAACTGCTATGGGTTTGTAGGTCCTTTTTTTATTCTCATTTCTCTGATCTTTTTCTTTCTTCTTTCTTGCTCTTTTAAAATTTGTATTTTAAAAACCCCATTATCTTAGGCTGCTAAGCTATAAATATTGCTCTCTTTCTCCCTCTCAATCTCTCACATATCGGATCAGGCTGGGGATTTTGTGTTCTTCAGATGATGTGGATTGTGGGTAATTGGGGTTATTTCAATTTCTGGGTTTTTTGTTTATAAGAAAATTTTGTTTTAAATTAAGAAATAAATGATATAATAAAGTATTAAATTATGGTCAAAACTAACGGTATATATGGATGGTAAGTTAATAGAAGACTGAATTTAGGAGATTTGAAACTTAGAAGACTGAATTGACAAAATGCAAACTTAAAGGACTAAAATGAAAAGTGGTGAAACTTAGAGGGTGAGTTTTGCATTTTGGCCTAAATAAAACTAAACCATTAAAGTTGCAAAGATCATTAATTGATACAAATCCATCACTATTGCGAATAGGGCAATCAAAACTAAATGAGAGAGAGAGAGAGAGAGAGAGAGAGAGAGAGAGAGAGAGAGAGAGAGAGAGAGAGAGAGAGAGAGAGAGTGTGTGTGTGTGTGTGACATCGAAAAGATCCGCTCATGCTTTTGAATCTCCAATCTTTGTTCGGTGCCTAGAATTTTCATAGCAACTAAATAAATAAATAAAATACGAGCCTCTAAATTTGTAATTGTACGACAGGTCAAAACACTTCTTTGAGTATGAATGGCTAATAAGGGTAACAAAAAGAAGAGAGAACTTAACCAAAAAAAGAAAAAAAGAAGAAGAGAAAGGGGTTACACTTACAAGGTGGACCTCCAAAGGTTGTTTGAGGATGTATTGCACTTACATGATGGACCTCCAAAGGTTGTTTGAGGATGTATCCCTCTTTTATTCTGATTTTTGCCAAAGGATAGTTAGTCAAGTCATTCGTAATGTCTTTAGTGTTTGAGAGAGACGTTTGACATTTGGAAGAGGCAAGAGAGGTACGGAAATCTGAAGTAAATTGCTTGGTTTACATTCTACTATTCTAGTCCCCTCCACTTTAGCGCCAATATTGTGAATATGGTTTTTTGTGTGGATCATTTGGCACCAAAATTGAAAGAAAAAAGAAAAGAAAAAAGGACACATGGCACAAAATTAACCTATAGTTAAAATCCAATTTTAAATCAAATTTAATTTTCTCTAAACTTTGTCTTTAAATATACCATGCAATTGTTATACTTAAGATTAAAAAAAAAACCTTTTAATTTTGCTTTATTTTCAAATCATTTTGTAATATTCTCATTTATTAGTTAATTTTATGTTTTTCTTAACTTTTCGATTGTAGTGGGAATTCCAATTTACCATTAGTAATTTAACCCAAAAAGAGAAGAAGAGATTTTCTTAGTAAATACGTGCTCATTTATTCATGCTAAATGCAAGGAATCGATTCCTAAACTAAAGAGGTCACCTAGCTATTGATGTTTCATGTAGGTGTTTAAAAATATGTGTGATTTGGTTTAAGAACCAAGTTGACTATAAACTTGGTTATTGTCAACGACTATAATTCTATTCAATATTTTTTAATTGGATGTGAATTTTAACAAATTCACTATTGGATAACATTTATTCTTATATCTGTCATGTTTCTAAAATTTATATAAAATCAAAAATTAATTGTTATGTTATCAATTAAATGTTTAAATTTCAGATTTTTGTAGTATAAAATTATGCATAAAAATAAGTTTATGGATCAAATATTAAATAATATCCGATTGGCATGAAATTTGATATTTTTGTTAAGAATATAAAGAACATGCAATTTAACTATCAGATTTTCAAATTATGTAATCATGTTAAGTTTTTTAATTGGAGTTATAGTGATTGGTTACAATTAAGCCTGTAGCCAAACTTTATTCTTACTTTAATTTCACTTTAAAAACATTTAAAATACACAAACTACATTTTCAGTTTGGGCTAATGTCACCTACTATCAGTTTTTTATTTTATTTTATAAAATATCTAAGTTGTTTCTTAAGCACAAATGTCACTTAATATTATATAGTCAAGACAAGTTGTTTGCAGGAAGTAGATGATTTTTTTTTTTAGACAAAAGAAATATCCTCTACCTCCTTTCAGCAACTTTTAAATAATGTGAAGTGTCATTTGTATTGAGGGAGCAAATATAATATTTTTAAAAAATTTTGGTAGTAACTTGTATTAGCTAAAACTTCGGTGGTTTTGTATTTTATCCTTAACTAATTATAGCAAAAAAAGAAGAAGTTTGGATTACAAACTTGATTATAGCAATGACTACAACTCTACTTAGAGCACTTGTAGCAGTGGAGCTAAATAGCTATATAGTCATTTTAGCTCCACCAAAACACAAAAATCAACCATACAGCAGTGGAGCTAAATGTATTTTTTTTTTTACCTTCATTGCTACAGTGCACAACTATCTATGGCTGTGCACTATAGCTGGGAGCTATTTTTTTTTTTTTTAATTCTCCAGCCCGGATTAAAATAATATATGTTTGTTTATTTTTTTATACTATTTTATTCTCAATGTGCCTCTGTCTCTCAATGTCACTCTCTGAAGCTCTCATTTCTCAAAACTCTCTCAAGCTCACTCTCTCAAACTCTCACCTCTTTGTTTCACTGGTGATAGTGGCCTGACTTATCCTCAACGTCACCGACCCACTAGCTGTCCCAAGCCGCTGATCAGCGTCGGTTGGTGGCTGGGTTCATCGACATCGGTGGGCTGTGGTGTGGTTGAATAGTCGGCATTGGTTGGGTTCATCGGCGTCGGTGTGCTGTGGTGTGGTTGGTGTGTTGTAATGGGTCAGTGTGGTTTATGAGTGGGTTGCTGGGTTTAATACGGTGTCAGTATGGGTGGGTTTGTGGGTAGATCGGTGTGTTCGTGGTGGTGGCTGGGTGTGGGTGTTGCCTGGTGAGTCTGGTAAGTGTGGGCTTAGTTGATTTTTTTTTCTTTGTTGTGGGCCGTGGTGATGGTTGTGTGTGTGGCTGTGATGGTTGTGTGTAGTGGATATATTATTTTATTATAGTAGATATATTATTTTATTGTGATGTTTATATTATTTTATTGTGTTGAAAGCTAAAATAGATTTACTGCTGCAGCACGTGTGTAAGTAAAATAACTAAATTTTTAGCTTTACTGCTATGGATGTTCTTATTTTTTTTATTGGACGTAAATTTTGAGAAATACACTAGAATTACATTTTCTTATAGCATCTTTTATACTTGCAAAATTTATAAAATATGAAATACTAATAATTATGTTATTAATTAAATTTCAAAATTTTTTAATTAAAAATTATGTATAATAAACTAGTTTATAGATCGAATAATATCTGATTGTCACAAAATATGACTTACAAATTAAGAATATAAATAACCAGCGATTCAACGATTTAAAAATGAATAGGGGAAACATAACATGAACTTGTTCGAGACTCAAATCCGTCTCTCATTGATTGTAGCTATAGAATATAAAATTAATTAAATAATTTGAAAAGAAAAAAAAAAAACCCGAGCACAAAAGGCTTTCGTGAATCGGGCGATCCTTATTGACTTATTACTCCTCAGTCCTCACAACAGATATAGAATAAAGAGAGAAGAGGGGTGGCGAGGGCTAGAGGAGGACCGGCGAAGTAGAAGGAGAAGAAACAAACCGACGTCGTTTCATCCACTCGTCGACCACAACAGGTATTACACTGTTCCAAATTCTAACCGTAACCCTAACCCTAATTGACCTTCTCTTTTTTTTTTTTTTTTTATAAATTTTATTGTCTTCTCGTTAATCGAACTCAACGATTAATGGATTTAAGAGATCCATATTCTTCAATTGTTCCTTAAATTCTATAATCAAGATCATCAGGGTTCGAACTTTAACAATAGAATCAGATTATTATCAGAATTAGCTTTGTATCTCATCCTCTCAGCTCGTCCATCGTCTAATTGATCACATATGTGCTAATATATATTCCAAAATTAACAATTTAATAAAAAATAAAAAATTAACAGTTTCTTTTCCAGAAGATCATGGCCTTGATGATGATGATCCATTGTTACTTTGTTAGTAGTTATATATCGCATAACTTTTGCATATTGGTTTTCTACTTCTTGAGTCCTCTGTCTCCCTTGTTGCAGCAGGGTATTTTTAGGGCGCATGGTGTCCTCTACAGGCCTTATGCGGGAACAATTCCCGTCTTTTGTCTCCAGAAAAAGGCGGAAGGTTTCGGATTTCGAGTGCCAAGATCAAGACTCACATGTATGCATAGGCAATTATGTTGATACTTCCTCATCCGTGCAGTCTACTGAGGAAGGGTGCTCTTCTCAATGGTATTATATGAATTCCGTTATGTGTCTGTTTTCGTTTGTTCCATTTTATATTATCATTTTGACTAAAGGTTCTTCAGGTGTGCGGATCTCGTTAATGTTTCTTCGTCTTGCTGCAATTTTGATGAAAAATATGTTTCAAGTTCTGCGAGGGAGATGAGCTGCCAGTCGAACGGCAATGGCAGTGATGTTCCACAGTCCTGTAATACCGGGGGAACTTCATACCCGGATAAGAGTTATAATGTGTATGTACCGCCTGCTTTTGTGAGTGGCTGGATGTATATTAATGAACAAGGACAAATGTGTGGTCCTTATATTCAGGAACAGTTGTACGAGGGTTTGTCTACTGGTTTCCTGCCTGATGAGCTTCCTGTGTATCCTGTGGTAAATGGGGCATTAATAAATCCTGTACCGTTGAAGTACTTCAAGCAGTTTCCCGATCATGTTGCCACTGGTTTTGCATATCTAAGTGTTGGCATCTCAAGTACAACTACTCCAACAAGTTTAAACTCCTGCCCAAGCTCTTATGCAGGTTCACAGCCAATTTCCCAATTACCTGTCAACAGCAGTTATGGCTCAAATCAGCCGATGTTAAATCTTGATGCAGTTCATTCTATTACTTCATGTCAACTACCGGTATATATATATATATATTTTCCCTTTTCTTGGTTGTTTGAGCCATTCTGATTTGTTTTCCAAGAAAGGCATTTTGAGTTGTGTTTTACCAGCAAGTTGTCAGTCTGATTTATTTATCTTTTACCTCCAGTCAGGTGAGGAATCTTGTTGGTTGTATGAGGATGACCAGGGGAGGAAACATGGGCCAAATTCTCTTTCAGAGCTACATGCTTGGCATAGCTATGGCTATCTCCAAGATGTATTAATGGTAAACTATGAAATCACGGTATTATGATAGAAGTTGAATGAGTTCAGTGCGGAGGCCGTTGGGTTTTTTTAACATGTATTATTTCCGGTTGAATGGTTAATCAATGTAATTATACTCATTTGTGTAAATAAGACTAAAAAAGTGAAATCAGTATTCTAGTTATATGTTATTGAGAGTTAAAAAACTTCCAATTGTTGATGACGTGGTTTATTGCAATTGAATGTTTCGAAACTGTTGCAATTTGCTAAGGCATGGATTATCTTCTAATGAACAGCTCTATCACTTGGCATTTGCCTGATAGATTTCCTTTTTGAGTCCTGCACCGCTGCAATGCGTTTGAAGGTTCAACCTTGTTGAATAGTTGGAGATTCTTACGGAAAAAGTAAAAGAAGGGGGAAATTTTGTTGTAGAAAATTGTTCTGTGATTGCCCATACTATTGGGGTAAAGGGCAAATACTGGACATTCCTGCCCAATTTGGCAACAAATATCTTTTCCTTTTAACAAAAAGTTTGTGCTCAGCATGAATAATAGTATAGTTCTACTAAAAGAGAGTAGCTATTTTTTTTTTCCTGCTCAACTTAATCAGTAATATAGTTCTGCTAAAAAAGAGATAGGAGGGAGGGGGTGGGGGGTAGGGGATTTTTCTGGATAATATTTTGTAGTGAGTTGTTGGGTGACAATTTTTATTGCTTGGACTTATATTTTTGCAATCTGTTTTGTGTTACAAGTTATCGTTATTGTTTCTCACTGTGGTATTCTGGTGTTTTCATTCTGCAGATATATCATATTGAAAATAAATATGGACCCTTTACTTTGCTGTCTATTATGAATGCATGGAAAAGAGATGGACCTGAAACTTTCTCCACATCTGTTGCCGAAAGCAAAGAGACTGGCTCTTTGCTAAGCTTCATTTCTGAAATTTCTGAAGGAGTTTCTTCCCAACTGCACTCCAGCATTATGAAAGCAGCTCGTAGAGCTGTGCTGGATGAAATCATTGGAAACGTTATTGGAGACTTTGTTACTACAAAGAAAAATAAAAAACATCTTAAACTTGAATCAGTAAATCATGAAACCCAAAATTGCTCTTTAAATGGAACAACGGTAATGCATCTGATTGCTGAAGAAAATACTGATTGTGCGATATATGCCTTGCCTGATAATTTAATATGTTTTCCTTTGACAGTCTAAAATTGCAGGGGAAAGGAAGGATTGTGCTGCTCCTGCATGTGAGGTTGCATCCTCCGTCTCTGTAGTTGACCACGCTTGTATAAATAAAATCTCCACACAGTCTCCTGCAGTCACTAAATCTGTTGGAAGCATTGAAAGCTTTTGGAGATCTAATGAAGTTGTTTGTCGAATGCTTTTTGATTATTGCATGCAAGTGATGTGGAATGCTGTCTTTTATGATACTGTAGCAGAATATTCATCTGCCTGGAGAAAGAGAAAACTTTGGTCTGGTCATACAAAATTTGAGATACCTGCTGGTGAATTTAGGAACTGTGACCAAAAGCCTGAAACACTACCTGATGAAGATGTAAGTTGTTAGCAAACTTGATGTTCCTTTTCTTATTTTTTACTGCTTTTGTTGTATGTATCACAATTTTTTTTTATTCGTTTTACAGTCTAGGCAAAAGGAATCTGTGTGTGTTGTTGATTGCCCTCCTGGTTTTGAACCAATGGCAATGGTTACTGATGATCATGCCCAGTCATCCTCGGCCCCTGGAGGAAATTCATCTGCAGAGAAAACCTTGTCATCCACTGATCATCATAGATATGCAGACATGACATGTATTTTAGAATGTGTAGAAAATGAGCTTCATTTTTCTGCAAGGGCGTCTTTGGAGGAGTATCTTGAAAGTTTTGTTGAGGAGGAAGTGAGGAAATTCTTTAACTCTATAAATGATGACAAATTGAATGAGGTAACTTATAAAATCTTGTTTTTCCTTTTATCATTTAAACCTGCTCCCCCAGTTACAATTTTAGGTAGTGGTACACACACACATCAAATATGTTGAAGGAACATTCTATCTATGCAGAACACTGTTGATTCTCTCATTCAGTGCCCTCATAGTATTGAATATGGTTCTTCTGATACACAGGATGAATTAAGGACTGGTGCAAATAAAACATCTGATGATTACCTGTCACAAGCAGCAAAACCCATTAGTCAGTCTCTATCTGACAATGGTGTGTCTAATTTGTTGGCAAGTGCGTTTAAGGATATTTGCACAAATGAGGATATGGGTGAAAATGAAGAAATTAATGAGCCACTGCCTCCTGGATTCGAAGACAATACTAAAACTGTTGTTCCATTGCGTATTTCTAAGTTTCGACCCTCAAGGTCAGATGAGTGTATCCCTAAGATTGGAGAATATGTTGCAATGGCAATGTTCCGGCAAAAGTTGCATGACGATGTTCTTAGGGAATGGAAATCTTTGTTTATGGATGCTTCTCTTCACCAATTTCTTGTATCATGGCGCACTCCTAAGAAACCCTGTCAACCTGACGGCATTGAGGTACAAAATTTGTAATCTAAAGTTTCAATAAATGCTCCTACAAAACCAATAATTAAAATTTGGTTTGACTACTCGTCTTTTTACCCTCCCTGTGTGTGTGTTTGTCGGAAGTAACCAATTTTTTGGAACTTCAAATTGATGTTTATACTTGTTTTAGGAAGGAGAATTTGATGCAAGTGAAGAACATTCTGGCAATTCTCTGACTTCACTAAGCAAGCACATTCATAGTCTTGCCTCTTTGAAAGAGTCCCAGGTGGTTGGTAAATATATTTATTACCGCAAGAAAAAGATATCACGGAAAAAGTTGGGACCTACCCCTCATTGTTTGATGCCAGTTGATGCTGGAGTAAGGAGTCAATCTGCAGAAAAGTCTAGGAAACAAGTTGCTTGTAAAGTGTCTGAGACTGCAGAAGTTGAAACTACTGCTGTGGGGACTAAAAAATTGGGGTCAAAATCAAATAAAAGCTGGGCTGAATCATTTGTGTCCCGAGACATTATTAAGAGTGGTCAAAAAGGAATGAAAATTGCTCATACAGTTCAAAGTATGTCACTTTATTTATTATTTGTTTTGGTAGTCTAAAGTTTTAGAAGATTATGTATCTTTCTAATGTTAGCACTATTGATTATTTCTTCAGATGATGAGCTTGCAAAAGATGTTAAACTTAAGGTTCCAAGGGATGCTATTAAACCTAAGGTTCCTAAAGATGCTGTTAAACCTAAGGTTCCAAAGGATGCTGTTAAACCTAAGGCCCCAAAGGATGCTGCTGAACCTAAGGTTCCAAAGGATGCTGTTAAACCTAAGGCTCCAAAGGATGCTGTTAAACCTAAGGCTCCAAAGGATGCTGCTGAAGCTAAGGCTCCAAAGGATGCTGTTAAACCTAAGGCTCCAAAGGATGCTGCTGAACCTAAGTTTCCAAAGGATGCTGTTAAACTTAAGGTTCCAAAGGATGCTGTTAAACCTAAGGTTCCAAAAGATGCTATTAAACCTAAGGTTCCAAAAGATGCTGTCAAACCTAGCAGGGATAGAGTTTTGAACTTACCTAAGAATCCTAATGATGTTGAGAAGGTTGTTGATAGCAATGGCCATGATGCTGCAATGCAGGGAGATTTTACTGGTAATTGCTTAAAAAATAAATGTGCTAAAATGTTTTTTTTTTATGGACATTTGTGCTATTTATTATCCTATTTAGAATGTTTTAAGGACATTTTATGGATTGCCTGTTTGTGTTTACAGCAACTAAAGTGTCAAAGTTAAAAAGAAAGCATATAATGGATGGTGTGCTACTGTCACGTCCAGCTAAGGTTTCAAAAGTAGCTAATAGTGCTGCCAAACAAGCAGCATGTGGACAGGTTGGAGTGCAAAAGACCAAGTCCAGTAAATCCAGGACATTAAATCCCTGCCCTAGATCTGATGGTTGTGCTCGATCATCAATTAACGGCTGGGAATGGCATAGATGGTCACTAAGTGCTAGCCCTGCTGAAAGAGCTCGTGTGAGGGGAGTCCGGTATGCTTATACCATGTATTGTGGTTCTGAGGTAAATGCTTCTCAGTGGTCAAATGGTAAGGGTCTATCAGCAAGAACAAACAGGGTGAAGCTACGCAATCTTCTTGCTGCTGCGGAGGGTGCTGACCTTTTGAAAGCTACTCAATTAAAGGTGAAGAATTAATTGTTTTGGAAATTTACATTGCTGACTTTGATCATTACAACGTGTCTATTGTTACTTGCCAGGCAAGGAAGAAGCGCCTACGTTTCCAACGGAGCAAGATACATGATTGGGGTCTTGTTGCCCTGGAGCCAATTGAGGCAGATGACTTTGTCATTGAATACGTTGGAGAGCTAATTCGTCCCAGGGTATAGTTGACTCAATGTTTTCAGTTACCCTTTTTTTAGAAGATCCTAAATGATTCTTAAATTAGTCAATGGTTAATTTGACTTTCTGGATTTTTCAGATATCTGATATACGTGAACGTCATTATGAGAAGATGGGGATTGGCAGCAGTTATCTTTTTAGACTTGATGATGGTTATGTGGTAAGTATAGCAACAATGATTGTGTTGAGATTTATTTAGATCTGTGCTAATATTTATCTCCATCTTTTGGGTACTTCATATATCATGTGGTATCTGTAATTATTTTGCCAGTTCATGTCTAAGCTTTTTAATTGTTGGCCTTGGCCAAGAGCCTTGTAGCTCAACTGGTTGGCACCTCTTGGTGATTCCAATGGAGACATCTAGGTTCGAATTATCAAAATTGTTGGCCCTGAACCTGATTTTTTTTAAATTATTTTTACATTAAAGTAATTTTCTAATTATGTTTAGAAATTTTAACTTACCTTCTTTATTTATTTTTAATAGAGATGATTTTCATATTGTATGTAATATTCTCTTCTATTATTTGATGTTATTGTAATGGGCTGGTGGGTCAGTGCACTTTGTGGAATAATCTCTCTTCGAAATACATGTAGGTTGATGCTACGAAGCGTGGTGGAATCGCTAGATTTATAAACCATTCTTGTGAGGTAACTGTAAAATTTTAATATAAATTTGTTTATCAAATAGAAACATGATTTCTTTGTCCTCATGATCAACTCATATGCTTTTCAGCCTAATTGCTACACCAAGGTTATTAGTGTTGAAGGACAAAAAAAGATTTTCATTTATGCAAAACGGCATATAGCTTCTGGTGAAGAAATTACTTACAATTACAAGTTCCCTTTGGAGGAGAAAAAAATTCCCTGCAACTGTGGTTCTAGAAAGTATGTATTATTATTATTATTTTTTACCTTTTGTGTTTTTTACTTTGCGTCACTTTTTTATTGATAAGTTACACGCTTTGAAAGGGTTTAAACCCAGAACCTCACCCTCTTCCACCCTCTCACAAGGGGGGAGGTGTGCCATTTGAGTTGGATCTCATTAGCTTACTCTGTGCTGTTCTTGATGGCTTTGGTTGCTATGAAGCAAGAGTTACTGTAATATATATTTATTCACATTGGGAATCTTAAGGCTATAGATGCTGATTGTATGAGGCTTCAAAGAATCTAAAAGTTGTAGTTACTAATGAGCTCTATTTCAAATGGCATTTGCACCCCTAGTAATAGCAAGGTGGAGGGTGAGATTATGCGTTCAAGACCCCCTGGGTGCGTGTGTAACCTACTGATAAAAAAAAAAATATAAAACTTGCAGTTACTTAGGCTTACAACTCATAGTTTGAACATTTTTGCTAGACTGTTTGTAAAAATGCTCTCTTTTGTTTAGGTGTCGTGGATCAATGAATTAGGAAGTTGTTGGACTTGCCAAGCCTGGTACGTTCTATACATAATAACTTCTTAAAGTGAGCTTTGTGCTAAGATTCATATTAACTCTTATCCGTTGTTCAGTGCTTGTGTAGGTCATTCTCTTGGGTTTTGCTTCTCATAGTGGGCTATGAATTTTGCCATAGGTATGCTATGGCGTTCCTTAATTTTCAATCTTTTGAACTGCATCTTACTTCAGTCTGTGCTGCTGCATACCACTCTAATGTTAGGCCCATATGTTGGAAAGGTTCAGTTGAGAAAAATTTGCTTAGTAGTGTAGACGCTTCTTTTATTCCCCCCATGTTTGAGTTATTTGATGTGAATTGTATTTAGGCCTCTGGGGAATTCAATCTGTATAATTTTTTTCCTCTATTTAAAATGCTCCCAAATTTAGATTGCTATCTTGATATGTGAAGTAATCTGGCCATGTGCTTATTGGTTGCTGAATGCATGGTCACAAAAATTCCCTACTACAGAGAAATTGCATCTTGGTTGCATGTTATGTATCATGGCTAATACTTTACAGTTTCAGCTGGAATTTTATTGCTTTAATCGGTGCACAGAAATTGCTGCTGGTCATGTAGGCATCAAGAAATATACTCTATGTTTGGTCAGAGAAAGTGCTAGTGATGTTGACAAGTTGCTTGGGCTAAAAATCTTGGTGGGCTAACCCATGGCCCAAGTTCTCTGTTATATTTATATGAGTTGATAGGGAAAGTATTCTAACTTAAAATTTAGCAGTGAAGAATGAACTGAAATTAAGAGATAGGAAAATTACCCATTCTGGCTAATTGTTCAGTACAATAACCAAAGTGGCTACTTGGGACCTTGGATGAACCAGATTGTTCCATCATTGTGAAATTTGTACTTGTTTTATGATTGGGTCTGTTGGGAGTAATGGTCGAAGCGTTGGTTGAGAATTGAAATTATCTGTTCCAGTTGGTTTTTGTGCAAAATTACATTTTCTTTAGCCTTCGGGATTCTACTTTGTCGATTCATGTCCAGGAATTCCTTGTTATAATCTTTTGTGAGTTAGAGGGATCTTTTATATATTGGCCTGAAAAATATTCTGGTTGCCAAAGGGATTGCCGACATTTTATTGTTTTCAATTGTGTTGATGTGCAATGAATATTTCTTGGTGGTTACTCTCACAGTTGTTTGAGTAAATGTGCATTTTAATGGACATGAACATTTTTTCATTACTGTAGGTTGGCACTCTTGGGAGGAGTTTTGGTATTGGCCTGCAGTTGGAGTTTTAGAATAAAAAGATGAATGAGTTGCAGCTGAGACCTTTGGCAGAGCTGATTATCAGTTGTATGTTTCCAATCACCACTGGTTAATTGCAGTTGGATTTCATAATCTTTTTATTTTTTATAAGTAAGAAAAGTCTATATTAAAAAAACTACATATGCAAAAAGAGCAAAAAGTAGTCAAAGAGTAAATGGGAGAGAAGAACAAAAAAACAGAAAACTAATTACAAGAGAGGAGAGAACTAGTGAACAAATGGAGAGAATCACCAGATGTGAGTTCCCAAACCCGATACTAATCTAACAAAAAACCACTAAAAGAAGCAAGCAATTAGTCCCCTGAACTATCCACGTTCTCAAATGTATGTCTATTATGTCCCCTCCATATACATCACATCGGCACAATGGAACTAAAATTTAAATGTCTGACGAATGCTTCCACAACCAATTCCTCCGGACAAAAAGAAGATCTAGTACCATTCTTGGTAGGACCCAAGAAAACCCCAAAAGATCGAAGGACAAAACACCATAACTAAGGAGTCTTCCCACAATGAAGCAGTATAAATGATCCACTGTCTCCCCACTATAGTGACACATGCAGCACTTGTCAACAAAAGCAAGACTTTTGCTCCTCAAAATATCACCTGTGAGTCTCTTGCCCCAAGCTGCAGTACAAACAAAAAAAGAAACTCACCTAGGTGCCTTTAATCCCCCAAATACATTTCCAAGGAGACAGAAGAGGAACCTCATAAAGCATTATAATGCAAGTGGATGTCAAAAAACCCATTCTTCTTCAACTTCCAATTTATATTATAATGAACAATCAGTACCATCTTTTACATATGGGGTTATATTTTGCATGTAAAGTTGTTCATTTACCTTCTTCTAAGAGGTGAAACCTTGGTGCAATGGCAAGTGCCCTTTACCCAAGTGACGGGTAACAAGTTCGAGTTCGGGAATCAACCTATTCAAATTTAGGAATGTATATATACCTCTTGCTATATCAGTCCTCCGTTACTCCATTAAAAAAAAAAAAATCCCAGTTCCTTTTTAAAAATATTTATGTTTGACCAATGTCGGCACCCTTTCATCTGTCTGCAATGGATTATATTCCTCTCCCATTTTGTTTGTCCACTATTCCAATTTTGATGTCCCAAAATGCTTGCCCAGTTTTAAAGTAAAGTGGCCATTATTTTACTGACTACGCGTTAAATCCCTGCCCTTTATTTTATTCAGATTTAAATTCTCAAGTGTTTATGAGGGCAATATTGAAAAGATGGAGGGGGTAGTTTTTATCAAATTCTGGACTTATTACTGGGTTGTATCCAACACAGTGCAATGTGTCTTTATGATTTATGTAACAGTAAAGCCTTGCCACTTGTCCTGCTATTGCAACAGAACCACATCATCTTGTAGTAAGAGTGACACTGATGAAAGTGTCCCACCAAGTAAATACATAGTGGTTTGCACGTTGAGCAGCCAACCTGCCAACAATATCAAACATGTTCACTAGAAGCCACTGGGTTGGTAGTATCAACTAGTAGCAATTTGCAATTATATAGTCTGCCTAATCTATAGTGTTATCATCTTTTATATATAAAAAACTAAAATTAATTCTTCCTTGACATTATAGTTAAATGAAGTTGTGTAACCAACTTTGTTCTTGAATGAAATCCCCCATAAATCAAATTGAGCCAGCAAGCCAATGGTGTTACTGTGTTAATACTTAATCCTACAATTCAATATGACTTCCATCTTTTACCCATGCATGAACTCATCTTTTGGCGACAGAAATTGGGTTTTTATTTCTATTGAGCTTGCCCATTAGCAAAAAATAATGAACCATCTCTTGCCTGAGTTGTTGGCATTGATGTGAGTGTTATGCTGTTTCAGGCTGCACAGCTAATAGGCATCAAGAGAAGCGGGATGATGTGATTATGATGAACGTCATGGTTTAGACTTCTGCCTGCTTGTCAAAGATGAAATACTGTCCCATGTGCATTCTTGTAGATACCTCTGTGTTGCAGATGAGTTTCTCCCCTTAGAAACTGTAAATCAGTTTATTGTTTCTTTGCTTACATGACAAATTGGAATATCAATTTTTTGTACGACATGCATTATTCTTTATTTTTATATACAAAAAATAAGTTTTATGTTGCAAATGCTTGAATGATTACAAGGTTTATGTTGGTTATTTGTAGTTATTACTAGTAAAAACTGTTATTTCCCTTTTGCTCAAAACTGTCTTAACTTTGCTCGTGTTATATAATGAGAAATAAATAAATAAATAAAAAGAGAGAGGGGATAACTGAATACGTTTCCCCAATTCCCAATAGCTAATATTAATTACAGGGAAAGCTTGGGCAAGCCACCAATTACTTAATGTGTCTGATGGTTGGGCTTGCATTTTGAGCAGCTATCTTGATTGCAGGAATTAGTCACAATCTGTATGGTGGATCTGATTCAAGTCTTGCTCTTGTTGATGTGACTTCCTAATAATGAAAGCCCCTCAATCCATTGTGGTTTATGAAAAAATGGTGTGAATTTGACTTTAAAAAGGGGGAACATTTGATTCATGCTGGTAGCTCTGTGAATCATTTTATCTGGGAATGGTTGTAAGTAAAAAGGATAAAGTGAAAAAAGAACAAGAAAAAAAAAACGTTTTACTTGTTTTTACTAGTTTCTTGGACTATGCTCATATTCTATACCAGATCATTTTATGGTTTTAAAGGATAAATGAAAGTTGCAACAAATGAAGTGGGAAGAGATGGTTTGCTCATTTAGCTTGCTTGCAAAAACGATTCATAACTTGCTAGAGTTTTTGCTCTAGTGGATTGTTGATTACAATCATTTGAAGGCAATTTTTTAAACTCCAATTCGCCAGAGGTGTTAGTGTGGTCAACTTAGTTATGCAAACTCTAAACCGTTAGCTGGGTTTTAATTCTTTTTTTTCAGGAGAAGCCAAATGGGAAATATTTTCTTTCTCAGACAAATCTATAAAATTCTGTGAGAGTTTCCTGTCTTCCTTTATTTTGTTTCTCTTTTCATTAATTTTTTTGGTTGCAGGAGTAGATCGACTAGGAACACCACCTTAGCTGCTGGGTGGAGGTCTATTTGTGTCCTCTTGGTACGTTTTTCTTTCCTTCTTTTTATCATTCCTGGTACTTTACAATTCTTGCGACTCCTAAATTTTTTGAAAGGTATTGGGCCCTCTCACAGATACTGATGGTCGATGAAAGCTTAAATTAACAAAAAAAAAAGAAAAAAGAATTTTTTTTGGCCATTTTGAAGAGGCATTGGACCCGCAAAGAAGAATGCATGCAAATAATTTTCCGACTCGAATTCCAGTCTAACTGAATTGAGAAATATAATTTGGCAACAATATGGTAACTAGTGACGAGAACCACTAAAAAAATAAAACCTATAAAAATCAGTTCAACCAATTGAGTTGGTTGGCCAACTTGGCCATACAGGTTCCAGAAATTTGAAATGAAGTTCAAAATAAAAAATCGATGTGATCCAATTCATGTTTATGGGAACTTGTGGTATAGATTTGGGGCCTTCGTGGAAAATCCAATTATAGCACTTTCCAACGGTCTATATTTCAAAATCTGATCTTCCACCTCAATTTTTATGACTGGAGAATTCATATTTGAACTAGTTTATCCTAGATCTCCAATATTTCTGTTTCTCGGTTCAATTGGTTGAACTGGTACTATAACCTGGGCACGATGGCTATGAGCAATTGGATATTGAAATATTGACTAAACAATTAAATAATACGCAATGATGGCAAAGGTTCTTAGTCCCCTATGAGCAAATTTTCTGCATTAGGGCGTCAGAGTTATTGCTATACGCAAACAATTTGTTTTGCACCTTCCTTTCAACGCCACATTAGACATCACTTGTCTTATTCAAGTTGTGTACAAGACGTAGGACCTGCAAAAGAAACTGTGTAATTTCGTTTAGTCATTAATAAGGGTGTGCTAATGGAAATGTTGGAAATTAACTTGGTCTTGTATGCTAGAATTGAGAAACTAAAGAACTTGGGGGATTGAGCTTTAATAATTGGAGGCAGTCTTGACTTTCCTTAAATGTGGGTTGAGTCAGAAGGCGTATAAGTTGACAAGCCCAAATATACTGTCATGTTGTGTGCTGGAAGTGTTGTACTTTGCTAGTCTTACCCACAAGCATAAATGTTATTCAAGGAGCGCATATGCTTCATGGTTCTTATGCATATTGCTTGACGCATAATGGTCGTTAGCTCAGTTGATTTGAGTAAAATGGTTACAGTCCTTAATCCTGAGACTCATTAATTTTTTAAAAGAATGTCTGACCACCTTCATCTTTCCTCTCCTCTCCTCTCTCTCAAATCCTTTGCATTGAAATGTAGGGTTGGTTCCTTGCTCAAATTGGGCATATTAATGAAATTGAAGATTCTTCCCATTAATCTGGTGTATGAAAGAAGTAACTCCGCCTGTGTTTATTTTTTTCATTCTCTTGTATTTGACACAGCCGGTCCCAAGCCCGGATGAAGGAGGAGGGTTCGTGTTTTATTTAGAAAAATAGATTATAAGATGCTTTTTCGGATGGAGCTTATGTCAAATAGGAATTATAAAGTTGATTCAATGAGGTTTGTGGTAAGGCTTCATTAGTTGTATATAAACTTGAAGTAACCCTAGATAGTTTGTCCAAGAAAATGAGATCGTTAAGAACTGCACGTGCCCAAAAGTGTTACATAGCCATCATTTGCATGGAGGACTATTTTCGACATGCGGGAGCAAACAACATAAGCTGGTTAGAGAAGATTTGTATGGTCGAAGGTGGAATTTCATGGTTCAATAGGTACTGACACCGCAACTTGTTAATATCTTGAACGCTCCATTTCCAAGACATACATTGGTTAGTGTCTTCAAATTTGTTCATTGCTATCTTGTCCCTGTTCCCACTCCTAGGTTACTTGGGGGTACTTGCTTTGGATCTTCATCTTCATGCAATCAACAACTCTAATGACAATGAATTTCTCAACATTTTTCTATGGTAAATTGTGATTGGTGTACAATAAAAATGACGTTAATGGCAGTCTCATGTGAAGTGATGTTACACTAATCACTATCTATCACTTAGTATGAGAAAAAAAAAAATTATGAAATTTGTTATATATGTAGCATTGGTGTCATCTCCATGTGGTGCTATTTGCTAGATTAGTGTTGTCTTGCAACTAATTTCAAGATAATATGAGGCATGGCTATGTTGAATTAAGTAGAAAAGAAATGGGATCGTGTGCCCAAATTGAAAGGAATTTGCTATTTGGTCCAAAAGCAACCTTCAGTTAGCCGAAAGTCCATAAAATGAAATGAAAAGCTTTAAAAGAAAACTCTATTTCCTTCAATTCCAATTTGTCCTTTTTTTTTTAGCTAGACCCCTAAAATTCCTCATTTGAGATGCTTGCCGTTTTGAGAATTGTTGTCGCCATATATTAGCTCTGTGTTGATGGGTATGCAAATTACATATGAAAAAAAGAAAGAAAAACTCATTCAAGTAGATGTGCTTTAATTTTTATCCAAGCTATTTTGTTGTTATGAGTCTGACTGTCTGACTTCATTTTGAGTACATATGAAAACTTAATGAAATTTAGCTTAGACAGCATAGCATCAATTTATTGCTAATCCTTTTTACTGGCTGTTCTATTTCATTTTCTCTTTAATAAGTCTTAAACTTGCTACTTCTCTTTTTCATGGATTATTTATTTATTTATTTATTTGATAAGTATTCTCTTTCCCATGGATGACGTGGTTGCTATCAAGTTATAAATTTGAAGACTAAAGTTTGTCATATGTTCATGTATTTGTAATATGGTACGTAATTATAGTCTCTTATAATTAATTTGTATAAAATTAATCAATGATTTGTTATCATCATTATTAGTGATTTTTCACCTTTCTTCTATGAAAAGTAAAATCTTATGATCATCTGATCAATCTTATGATCTGATCCCTGAGACATCTCAACGATCCTATGTAGGATCCTGGTCCTAAACCATGTTTGTTAGAGATTGCAATAAAGATTTAATATACACACATAATTTGTAATCCTATAGTACATGTATTGCACATCAGAATTTGTCCTACATCTAGAATTAGTCTATAGTTAGTTTAAAGGTAGTCTTCTTATATCGACATCCCATAGGTTTATTGTAACACAACAATTCGAAATGGTAGATAGCGCTTGGGAATGGAATTATTCCTATGTTTGGTTTGGTTAAGAATGTACTAAGATTCCATGAAATATGAGATTCCTATATTTGTTTATTCTTTGGAATCTTATAATAATTAATAATTGTTTACAAAATATCTTTAGATTTATAAACAAAATACTTTTGTGGGTTTTTTTCCCCTGCAAATAGATAATGAGAAAAATAATAGAAACTATAAATCAAGTCAAATTTAATACAATAGTCTAACTTTTCCTATAATACAACAATACAAATTTAAAATTTATGTTATTCATCACATATCACGACATCAAGTTTTGTCAATAAAATAATTTATTTTCTTCTAGCACTTAACTAAATCTCAAATACGAGATGCAAATCAAGAAAATATCAGATTTCATATTTCTCTTTTTTATTTTATTTTTGCTAAGTTAGAGTAGTTTTATTTTTATTGATTAAAGAGTGAAGATGAATGAGGTAAAATTGTTAGTTTATATAAAATAAAACTTTTTCTAGGGATGAGAATGTGTATTGCCACATTTTAAAAGGCAAGCCACATTCCTACAAAAGTAGGATTTGAGTGGGAATTCATATGCCCTCAAGCATATGGATTCTCTTGTATAATTTGTAACCAAATATGAGAATGCTAAGAAATTTTTCGATAGTCACAAGAATCTTAAAAGGTCAACCATTATCATAAGGTTTTTTGTCATAGATATAGGTTGTCAAGTTGATTACATTAATCTTTGCTTCTACTTAATTTCTTTGTTGTAGATATAGATTGTCAAGTTGATTACATTAATCCTTGCTTCTACTTTCGATTTTTATCTCTTATTTCTCCCACTTTCTCAATCCAACTAACGATTTTTGCATAATATGAGAGTTAGTTCTCATGAGGGTAGATACGCCCCTCAAAGGTTTAAACCTGTTGTCGACCAAGCTAGTCCTCTTAGGGGTAGATGTGCTCCTCAAACCAAATGTCCGCCAACCAATAACATCTCAGCCATTGGCATATCTTGCATTTCAAACGTAAGGTATCTTCAAGCTTTTGCATTTATTTTAAGAAAGGATTTTAGAGATATCATTCTAGAGTCAATGTACTTGTGCAATTTGTACTACTTCAATATTTATACTGCACATCATAGCTTGTACTACATCCTACGTTTAGCAACAACAAAAAACATCCTAAGATTAGCCTATGGATAGTTTAGGGTTTTTCTTCTTTTATATATTGCCTTTAGTAGGCTCAATTGTAACACAACAAGTGCATTTAGTATAGATGTAGCCTCGTAAAGTTTGCTTTCAAGCCGTCCAATGCGAACTAGGTCAATCTTTGCTTCCACTCTCCAATTTCTCTCTCCTACTCTCTCAATACAATAAATAATTATAATACAACCTCTTCCATCTAATGAACAAGTTTAACGATTTTAGAGATATCAAGACTTAGCCCTAATCGAGGCTTGAGTATATTATATAACTCTAGGCCTAGTCATAGTCCGTTTGGGAACAACAACTTATTTAGTTGAAATTGAAACTTTTTTGCTAAAAGTGTAAAAAAAAAAAAGAGTTAAAAACTAGTTTAATAGTACAATAAAACCCATAAATAACGCCAAAAAGTGCAATATGACTCATGAATAGTACCAAAAAGAAGCTAAAAACTCAAATAAGCTGAAACTTGCATCACATCCCAAACCGGCTAATATCTAATCATAGTTGGAGTGCAAGTGAAGGAATCATAATCTTTCTTGAAGCACAGGCAATCATAATTATATTTGTAATGTAAGTATTGTAGTAATATTAAATTAGTTTATGGTTAATTTAGGATTCAGCCTACTATAAATATCTGTTAATGAGTTCATTATAATATATATATATATAGAGTTTAGCATACATAAATCCACTAGTTACGACAAAGTATGCTTATTATAGACAACCTCTCCTTAGGGTCAAACAATTCATTCTTTTTTTATTTTTATCCAAAGTCCTTCTCTTATCGCTACTTCTAGTCATTCTCTTGCTATAGACAACCTCTCCTTAGGGTCAAACAATTCATTCTTCTTTTTTTTTTTAATTTTTATCCAAAGTCCTTCTCTTATCACTACTTCTAGTCATTCTCTAGGGCTCATCCTAATCTACTCCATAATATTGACAACTTTAGAACTGATATTTTCCAGTAAGAAAATTTTAGTGATTTCAAGTTTCAACTACATTCAATTGGCGTGTGCATCTTTCTTTTGCTCCTAGATTTTGGATTTATTTTTGATCATGCGTTCTCAACCATATTGACTAAATCCTTCTTTTTGGTTGTTTATCTTTATCAGCGTTATTCAAAAAAACGTGGCTCTATCAATTTTAGACAGTTTTTTAGCCAACACTTCTAATTAATAGCCTTCACACGAATGATGCATTGTGCTAAGCATTCATGCCTCAAAGATCATTGCACACATCTCACCTTTGTTTCAGCCTATCATCTATGCTTCATTTAATTCTGTCCAACCTGATCCACTTTACATTCAATTTGGTTATGCTTTCTTTCAATGTTTCACATTCTTTCCAAACTCAAGTTGTCCTCAAGTTTCCACCTTCAGTTTGAGGGGGATGTTAGAGATATTAAGATCCCACCCATCAAAGCACATATAGATTATGTAAGTTATAACTCTACTCCATGCTCATTGTATTTAATCATTTTAGAATGCAAGCAAAGTATTCATAATTATAATTATACTTATTGCGCAAGTATTGTAATTATAAGTTATTTTAGGATTTAACATACTATAAATGCCCTTCAATAGATTCATTGCAATGTAGAACTTGTCAGTGACTTTCCATTATGGATGCAGGATTTTAACATTTAAAAATTAATCCTCTACGTTTTCTTTCTCTTTCTCTTTCGGACTTATTTATTGTCTACTCTATATTTTATCATGATATAATAGTTCTTACTTTTTGTCTTTTTCTGATATGATATTCTGGTATAATATCAGAGTTGTGTTTTTATTTTTATAAAAAATAATAATGCAGCTTTTGACTTTAAACAAAAAGTTTGTGTCTTAGCGTTTGTGTAAAGGGTTCGTATGGGCAAGTTGGTTGAGGTAAATGTCTACCGAATTTCAATCTGGCCAGTGTTGGTTGCGGGAGCTCTAGAAATTCCTCCAACTTTTCAAAGTCCTTCTTATCCATGGAATAATGGATTGACTTGTCAAGAAATTAAATTAATATTTTAAGAATTAATGTCTCTATCAAATTCGCTAGCAGTGATCGATGAGTTAATGGAGTCGTTCACTACCTTGCTGTGAAGGTTAGACAAAGCTTAATCCCTCTAATTGAGTATCAACTCATCCATTGGAACTAAAAAGATGGTTATTTGATGATAGTAAAAAGAAATAACCAAATCAATCCATTGACTTATCGATCACTGCTAGCGAATTTGATAGTATTTTTTCGATAAGGTTATATGATTTCGCATCCTAGACTCAAGTTAACTTATCTGTCTAGTTGTGGGTGAAAAGAAATTTTTTTATAAGTAAAAAGAAATAAATAGGCGAAAATAACTGGAAGAAAATTAAAGCGAAGAGATATTAGTAAAATTTTGAACACAAATCATATATTTATCTTTCTATCATAAATATATTATCATGTAAAGCAAAACTTGAGTTTAGTGCTTTTGGATCACAAGAGCACTAGATCCAATAGGATGCAAAAATGTGGCAAGTTTTGGATACATGCCCACCATATTAGGTTTTATTTTTTATTTGGTTAATTGGTATTTACTCCCGTTGACAATTAGGATTTCATACTAATGTTGAAACAAATTTTATTGATATTAATATTATAATTTTTTTAATAGTTAAGATATACATATTTCACTAACATGAATAAGTTAGAGACTAAAAATAATGCAAAGGTGTTTCAAAAATAATAAAATATTCAATTTATGTTCTCCCAAAAGTAGCCAAGGTGTTTGCACATTTATTCACTTCATTAAATACATGAATTTCACATTTATTCACTTCATTAAATTCATTAAGAAATACATATTTCACTAACATGAATAAGTTAGAGACTAAAAATAATGCAGAGGAGTTTCAAAAATAATAAAATATTCAATTTATGTTCTCCCAACAGTAGCCAAGGTGTTTGCACATTTATTCACTTCATTAAATACATGAATTTAAGCTGTAGTAGAGATGAAACCAATAACAAGAACATCCAATTCAATATCCCTTAGCATCCAAAGCTCTATCATCACACTTATGATCACATTAATATGTTATGAAAAACTATAACCACTTACTATAGTGTTCCCTAACAACATTATCGCTCTATAAACTTGTATCAGATTTCTTATTCAGTAAAAAGCAAGACCATCACTCCACAAAGTTGTACTAGAATTCTTATGCAGTAATCTTGTATCAGAATTCTTATTCAGTAAAAAGTGACACCATCAATCCACAAACGTGTACTAGAATTCTTATTCAATAAAAAGATGTTTTCAAGATCAAGGCTTGAAATCTCAACCTTACCTAAATAGAATATGCTTTTCTTTTTTATACATAAAAAGCTAAAACATTTGATTTGTATGTTTTCATCAAGTGTATTTTAACTTTCTTTTATACCATATTTTTGCAATGAAAATGAAATGATAGTATTTTAACTGACACAATTTCATATATTGATAGTTAAAAACTTTAAGTTTTTCAAGTAAAATTTTCAATATGCTTTCTAGTTTTCTTTTATGAGTATTGTAAATCAACAATAATTTCATATAATTAGCCAAGTTATAACATAATATGCGATGCATTTGTCATTAGTTTACTCCAATATTTAAATAATATTTCTAGTAAAATATTGTAATTTTAAGTGTTTTACAAAATAGAAAGACAAAGTAGTGTTTTAGTGATTTGCTCATACTAGATGTGTTTTCAAGTTAATAATTGCATGATATAGTCATGCTTTATGGCTACTCAAAAATGCAAATATCATTTTGATAAATTAAAAATTCAAACATCCTTCAATTATTTGAGTTTTTTTTTAATTTTTTACATTCTTGATTGTGTGTCATTAATTTTTTTTTTCTTTTATTGGGCTTTGTTTTAATTGCGCCAAAAATAACTAAATTTGAGGAAGAATAACATATTTCAAATAAATTATATATTTCTTCTATAAATCTTAGAAAAATGATATAAAAATTTTATTATACTTAAATAATTAATGCACAACTTTAAAAATAATTAATATAATAAAATAAATGTATTTATCCTATTAGTAATCTTTTAGATTACTCAAAGAAGTTAGGAAATCTAAATGGTTAAGATTAATTTTAGTGAATTCTCAAATATTTAATTTTTCAATGGTTTTTATGTAAATTGCTTTAAAAAAAACTAAATATGAGAAAACTTGTAATATTATTATTTTAAATAATAAAAATTTCTTATATAAAATTTATGTAAGCGTGGAACCACTTACTAGAGGATCCCGCACCCCCCCCCCCCCCAATCTCAAATATTAGAGAATTACCCCCAAAATTTTCCTAAAATTTTCAAAAGATATATGATTGGCCCCCAAGCTCTTCATATTTCTTGTATAACACTTTTGAATTGATTCAATTCTATATTTATTAATATTTCTGCTTCCCATTCATAAAATTATAGTTTCTAATTAATATATGTATTGACTCTATTATTTTCCACAAAAATATTAGTATTAATAAGTCCTAAAAAATAGCATGTAGTTTTGGTGTTGGCGTGTGAGTGTATTCCCTTATCTTATCTCCCTTCCCCTATATATGTGTGTGTGTGTGTATTTCTAAAAAATATATATATATATATAACTCCTGAAAATTATTTTCCACAAAAATATCAGTTTTAATAATTCCAATATGGCCATATGTCTATAAAAAGCTTGTATTCCATTAACTAATAAATTTGAACCTTTTTGTGTGTATATATAGCTATATGTATAAAAAACTTGTATTCCATTAACTAATAAAATTGAACCTATTTGTTTGTATCTACTTTCACCTTCTTCTTTTTTGGTTGAAAACCAGCATAACTTCATTTCACTCTACTCAAATAGATTACATCATTATTCAAGTGTTCCAATGGAAATTTTGAAGATCCCTCTATCCAAGTTATAAAAGTGCAAAAATTATAGGAGTCCAAACTTTACGACACTTTTTACCACAACTATCATGGTATGTTGGTGATTATGAATGGTGGTCTGACAAGTGTTTATGAAAGTGATAAATAACAAATCACAATCTGTCACATAAAATAGTTGTGAGAATAGAGTACAAGAGTCTATTCTATACTTCTATATAGGTAGGCAATATATACTGTACAAGTAAAATACGCTATGGGCCTAAGTCCATTGGGCTTATATTCTCACAGCCCCCTCAAACTCATGTTGGATGAAGTGATGTTAACTTGAGTTTGGAAGTTCATTCTCAAAAAAAAAAAAAAAAAAAAAAAAAAAACTTGAGTTTGAAAGTCAAAGCACTGAAGTATCTTGGTGGAGGAGGCGTAGTAAAGATCAGCAAAGCATGTTAAAGTCTGAAAAACTAGGTATAAAACTGTAAATAATATATTACAAGGGTCTGCCCTGTATAGGTAGACAATATGTGTTAAAAAAGTAACCTACACTATGTGCCTTAGTCCATTGGGCTTACAATATGAGCCTAAGTCAATTGAGTTTATATTCAAAGAGGTATACTCATGAAAGTGATTGTATCTCCTTCCAAAATGTTGTCACGTTAGCCCACTTCATGTGCAAAATTTGATAGCTTGAATAGCTGCTTCGAAGCAGTGTAAGTCCAAACCGATTTCAATTTTATGTTTAATATTTAATAAAGTCGAAGTTTTCAATTCTCTGTTGCATCACTCCTATGCATTCTGTTGATAATTGATGGAATCCTAGATTGACAGAGGACACAAATTTCAAAATAGATTTCAGCAGCAAACTATTTTTCCAAAATTTCTTTCTCAATGTTTTATATTTCCTTTTTTCCTTTCACATTCATTTGTCAAATTTATACTTGATTTTCAAGATTAAAGGTAAATGCAACCAACACATTGTCAGAAACATTATGAAAGTAATACTATTAGTATAATAGTTTAATTTGAAAATTCAAGAAATAATTTATATAAGAGACAAATTTTAAAGAGCATAGTATAAAAATCGTTTCTCGTTCTTTCTTTTTGATCGTGTCTTTATTTGTATTATTAAAATTAGCCCAATCATCATGCATGAGGACATGCAATCTGATCCACAAAAAAGGAAAAAAAAAAAAAATCTTCCTTCAAGATTTTTTTTTAATTTTTAATTTTTTTTCTTGATCGCGTTTTGTTTGGAGAATGCATGAGGCCCACCACTATGTATATTGAAGTGGGCCCAATGCGGCCTTATAAAACAAATCCCAGCTGTTCTAGACGGGCCATGTGTAACATAACGGGCCTAGTTGAAGTCGGCCTAATTTCATCATTTCAATGAGAAGTGACGTGTATAACAACTTTTATAACAAATTTTAAGTGATAAGTTGTTACTAATTCTAATTTAAACTATTTGTTAAACTTATTATTTTGACCACTAGTAATAATTTACTACTTATAATTTGTTATCAAAAATGTTATGAACATAGTTCTATTTCCATCATATCATTTTTTGATAAATTTTTTTAGAGTAATATTGTGTCCACAATATTTGTACAACAAATTTTAAGTAGTAAGCTGTTATTACTTACTAGTTGAAATTTAGACTCACTATTGACATCACTTTTTTACTCACTAATAACAACTTTCCACCTATAATTTGTTATAAAAATGTTGTGCACATGACATAATTTTTTTTTTTTTAAAGAAAAGAATTCAATTACAATTATTTAGGTCTGTAATTTATAAATTTTGAATTAAATTTAAGCATGCAGTCACATTGAGCATATAGTACAAACTACAAACACTATTATCTTTCTCTAACTATAGTTAAATTTCAACCATTTGGCTTATAGGCTAACATAACTATTTGATTAAAATTTAATGGGTGATACAACCTAAGAACCATTTTTTTCACTCAACATGTCCCCTTTAAGGCTTTTCTTTTCACAACCCTCTAGGAATTTTTCTTTAGCTTTTCCTTTTCCACCTAAACACAAGGATTTCAATAGCATGTAAACATAAATACCTCGAATAGTTGGTTAAGATGATGATGATCTGAAATTAAGATATCTTAGAGCTCTTATATTTAATTTTATTAAATTTTGTCCCCAGAGATATTATTGTACATAAATGTATTGTGGAGGAAGATAAAAAAAAATAAAAAATAAAAAACATTGAATCTAAGATGCATCATGTCTATTTATCTCCAAACTATAAAGAAGTATCAAGTATGACTAGCGCTTTAAATTTTGGATAATGCTTTAACTGAAAGAACCAGCAAATGAGCGCACATTGGGTGGATTATTCACGTGTATCTGCTATTTGGTTTTTTTTTTTTTGAGTAAACAGTAATATTTATTAGAACACACACGAAAATAGTAATATTAATATTTTAAATCGGGTTTATAATACATTACATAACCAGAGTACAACTATAAAATAATTGTCTAACCTTTGGTTATTTTGTTGCATCTTTGTCATTGGGTAAGTGTAATAATTTAACATTTTTTTAATAGAAGCAAACATAAACGAGAGAGAGAGAGAGAGAGAGAGAGAGAGAGAGAGAGAGAGAGAGAGAGAGAGAGAGAGAGAGAGAGAGAGAATGTGGTTCTAAAATAAAAGTATATCACAAACTCCACTAAAAATTTAGTGTAACTTTTACGGAAAGGTGTAACAAGTTATACTATATGTATGTATATATATATAAAGATTCCTCTCTTTCAACTGGACTTTTATGTAGTTCAAAAATACCCTCATTAATAAAGAATAACTTTGTTTAGAAATAGGATCATAAATGTCAAATAACAAATTTCATTTTGAGATCAAAAAGAGAATTCCTACAATTTAAGATTTTTTTTCCCTTTATATTCAAAAAAGAAATTGCAGTTATTATTGATCTCTAAAATTTATCATTTTTATTTGTTCGAAAAAAAAAACTTCTAAATTATAATATATGCAAATTATACTTTTACCGAAATAGAAAAAAGAAAAAGAAAGAACAAACACATGAGAGCGTATTCAGAGGTATATATATATACACACACACAACACAATACTCTTTCCAAACCAATATGAAACAGTTATTCATTTAGCATCTATTACAAACTTTTTGTATATAACAATTAATTTAATAACCGAACTTAAGAATAAAAAGTAATTATTTAATAAAAATATATTTTATTCTTACTAAAAATAATAATTTAAAAAACCAAACTTACGGAATAATTATTTAATTATAATATCTTCTATTTTTACTAATAATTAATATTAATGAATATAATTGTCATTCAATGTATCAAACGTGTTGGAAACGCGTTGGATACGCATGGAGATTTGGATAGGTGAAAATGACAGTAAATACACGCTCGTTATTCCTGTCTCTATATGTGTGAATAATTTTGGTAAGGGAAATGCAAGGACGGACTAAGGAGGGGCGGCACATGTAATGTAATGTATTATGTAAAACTAAAGGAGCATCATCAACTTTTACGGGCCCCACTCCAAAAACCCTTAAAGGGCCCAGCCCACCACCACCTCCTTAAAAGCTCTAACTTTAATGTAATGCTTATGCCGTCTCTTTTCCTATTTTCTCTGCTCTCTACACTAACCTCTTGCTTCACTTCACTCTTCACTCCCAAAAAAAAAAAAAAAAAGTTCTAGCTTATCCACTAAAAAAAGCTAATAATTCAATGACCTTTTCCCCAAACCCTATAAATATCAAATTTATTCTTTACATAATAAATGCATCAAAACAATAATAAAAGGAGAAGTGGATAAAACTTAGGTATAACTACTTACCGTTGTGTCTTAAATTCTTTAATTAAATTCAATAATATGGTTTTATTAACTATACATAATATCACCACATACTTTTTATGCGATGGTTACTCTTCAAGTATAAGTGTTTGTGGGGTGTAGAGAAAATTATGAGAATTAATAGTAAATATTTATTTTGATTGTGTTTATATATGAAATTTGATAATTATAATTTTTTAAGAGAAGTGCAACGTTTACAACATTTTCACAATAAATTATATGTGCTAAGTTGTTATTAATTCTAATTTAAACCTATTACTAAAATTACTTTTTTGCCCATTAATAACAACCCATAACAATCTGCCATTTATAATTTGTTGTGAAAGTGTTATGGTTATAACATTTTTTTAATAGAGAAATTATTATATTTATTAATAAGTATTTATGATGATTATGTTTTTATATGAAACTATTATATACATATATATATATATATATATACACATAAAATAATAATTAGTATATATTTAGTATGATTATGTTTGTATATTGAACCATCTATTATATACATTTTTTCTTCTATTATATCAATTTTTTAAAGAAAGTATTATATACTTTAATTGATGGTTTAGCTATACAATAGAATTTAAATCCAATAAAAAAATATTAAAAATTGACACTTAGGATTGTGAGGACAAAAAAACTTATATGGCAAAATATTATATGATTAACCAAAAGTTAAATATCTTTGATTATATATATATATATATATAATAACTATTATTATTAATAAATATTTAGTATGATTGTGTTTTTATATTGAATTATCTATGATATCAATTTTTTAAGAATCTATTATATAATTTAACAAAGGGTTTAATTATATAATAGAATTTAAATCCAATAAAATATATATATTAGAAAATTTACATGTAAGATTATGAGGACACGAAAATGGATGTGGTAAAATATTATACTGTTAACCAAAAGTCAAATATCTTTAATTTTATATATATTATGAATTATAGATTATAGTTGTTAGTCATTAACTTTGTTGTAACCTGTTATCAAAAAGAAGAAAGAAACAAGGAAGTAATACTGAAGGTGAGCAGCAAGAAGGAAGAGTTATCAAAAAAAAAAAAAAAACTTTGTTGTAACTTAAAATTCCAATTTATTATTATGTATAACTTTGTAAAACCTTTTTTTTTTCTAAATACAATTACATTTGTACACAATTTACTTTTAAACAAAATAAATTTATTCAAAGTCGAATCACACACTACAATAACTCCTAAAAAAAAAAAAGAAAAAAAACTAGCATCGTCTCTCTCTCTCTCTTTAAGAGTCTCACACACAACAGCACACTGGTGGTTCACTTTCTTTTTTATCTCTCCATCTCTATCACTTGAATCTTTTTTCGCTTTTGTCTTTCCTTGTCCTCTAATCAATAATTAATTAATATATCAATATCCTTTTTCTTTTTCTTTTGTTTTTATTTATTTTTATTAGTAGTACTATCATTAAATTTATTTTGATCGATCTTTCTCTCCCAAACTTTTCTTTTTTTCCTTTCTCTTTCTTTGGAGCAAAATCTAAATGGTGTCAGCTTCTGCTTAAGAAATGTGAGAATGGTTTCTTTGGGGTGTGTTAGTTACTGCACTCTCTAACTAACAACAACAAAAATTCAAACCCACTATTAACTAATATAAACAGAACAACAACAACAACAGCAAGCTGAAGAAGAAGAAGCTGAAGATAGCTCACTAACTCACTCAGTGTCTCAGCTCTGTATAATACATGGGTTCGGAGCAAAATAGATTCCCTCAGCAAGAACGGGTACTGCTTCTCTCTCTGTCTTGATTTCTTTTGGTTCTTTGTTCATTCTTTTTTGTCTTTTGGGGGCTTTGATTTGATGCCAGATCTGGGTTTTTGTTTTGGATTCTTGCATTTTCTATTTGGGTTTTGGTTTTCAACTTAAAACCTGTGTCTAAGCATTCGCATGTAGTTTGTTGCCCAGATCTGGGCTGGCACTGGTACCTATTTGATTAATTAGCCCAAAAAAGAAAGGACCAACAACATCAACTAACTCCATTAACTACTTGTGTAATTCTCTAAGTTTAGATGTACTAAGTTAAAGACAGAGAAAAAAAGTTGTTGTTTCCTCAGAGAGACTTTCAGGCTCTGGATTACACTTGGAAAAGGGTTTGCCTTTGGTAATTTATTTTACCAGAAAATGAATGCATCAGTTTCACAGAATTAGCCGTCAGATCTGATGGAAACTCTCTTTGGCTTTGACCCACTTACTCAGAGTGAAGATCACGCCATCCTAGTTAAATTTTGCTTGTCAACGTCAACATTATTTTTAGGCTTTTCTTTGAGTTAGATCTCCAAAACATGTACTTAAATAGGGACACATCCAACTTACCCAATTGTGAAAACACCATTATCCAACTTCATTTTAGGTCATCATTAACTATTATAAAGCGTATCTCCTCATTTTTCCCCTTAAAATCTTTGCATGAATATGATATTAAGCATTAATGACTATGATATGCTTTTAAATGATACCCTATTCTCAGTTTTTTTTTTTTTTTAAACTGCTAATTGTAGTTTTAATATCCCTTTTAGCTTGATGTCATTTTGCATTGTAGCAGACTATTGTGAAGTGAAAATTGTTCAGTCAAATTAATTTTCTATATTTTTATTACATGGCTTCATATACATGATCATGCATGAAAAACAAAGGAACTGGGTGGATGGTCAGAATGAACAAAGATTTAGTTAATGCATTGAGCTACTTGGGCGGATTTTTGGGCCAACTATGAACTGTTTTGTCAAAAATTTAGTATGAATATCTTCTTGTTTAAATTCAATTCATGCAGAAACACACAATAAGACAAAAAGCTTTGTTGACTTAGAAATGTTAAATGAAATATGATGCTTAACTGTCTTGACAGCGAAAGAGATGGGCAGGATGTTGGAGTGCATTGTCTTGTTTTGGTACACAGAAAGGTGGAAGGCGTATTGTACCTGCATCTCGTATTCCTGAGGGAAATGCAGCCGCAACCCAGCCAAATGGACCTCAAGCGGCTGGGTTGACCAATCAGGCTACCGCACTAGCTCCATCTCTACTTGCCCCACCTTCGTCACCAGCATCCTTTACGAATTCTGCACTCCCTTCAACAGCTCAATCACCCAGCAGTTTCTTGTCATTATCTGCCAACTCACCTGGAGGTCCTTCATCCACAATGTATGCCACTGGGCCATATGCCCATGAAACACAGCTCGTTTCTCCTCCTGTTTTTTCAACCTTTACAACTGAGCCATCTACTGCTCCTCTCACTCCCCCACCAGAGTTGGCTCACCTTACTACACCCTCTTCTCCAGATGTGCCTTTTGCTCAGTTCCTCTCGTCTTCAGTGGAACTCAAAAGCACTAATAAGACCAATTACATGGGTGCAAATGATCTTCAAGCAACATATTCACTTTATCCGGGAAGTCCAGCTAGTAGTCTCAGATCACCAATGGGATCCTCGTTTCCTGATCGGGAGTTTACCACACAATGGGATCCTTCAATTTCTCCCCAAAATGGCAAATATCCAAGGAGTGGTTCTGGCAGGCTATTTGGGCATGACACAACCAGTGCCTCCATGGTGTCTCAAGATTCTAATTTCTTCTGCCCTGCTACATTTGCTCAATTCTATCTGGATCATAATCCGCCATTTCCTCATACTGGCGGGAGGTTAAGTGTGTCCAAGGATTCAGATGTTTATCCTTCTAGTGGAAGTGGACATCAGAACAGGCACAATAAGAGCCCCAAGCAAGATGTAGAAGAAATAGAAGCTTACAGAGCATCCTTTGGGTTCAGTGCAGATGAAATTATTACTACCACCCAATATGTGGAGATTTCTGATGATGTAATAGAGGATTCATTTACCATGACTCCTTTTACCTCTAATAAACTACCCATGGATGAAAATACAGAATATGCATCAGTGATTGAAGGACTGAAAGCTCAGAAAACACAAACAAACTTGTGGAGTCAAAAAAGCCTTGATGAGGGTGTATACTGTGATGTGCCAGTGTTATGCAATGGCCATGAAGGTGAGTTGTCATTATTTGATTTAAAACTACACATTGCTCCATTGGTTGTCAAGAAATCACAGTAAAGGGGAAAATAAAATAGGGGAGGTGGGGGTGGTTGGGGGGCTTTTAGGACAGCTGATCAACCCTAATCTGTCATAAGCTTTCAATTCTATGGTTTCTCAAAAATCAATGGGAGCATACCTGTTTTATGTTGTTATTATGTTTACACGTCTTTATTTCTCATGAGTTGGGTTTCATGCGAGGAGCATATATAGCATATTGATTCATGTTATCTTTAAATTACAAACTTAATTATACTCCATCAAATCATTGACCTCTTTGAATAGACAGCAATTAATGCCAAATTTGTCCTACTTTTTTTCCGTTCAATTGTTGCCTTCCAATTATTTTAACTAGATCTGCAGGGGGGGAGGGGGGTGGTTGGGGGTTAAAAAGCAGCTGAAATTATTAAATTGAAGGAGAGTTTCTGAAATTATTTGTGTGTGGGGACCCTGCGCATGTGCGCAGGGGGGGGGGGGGGGGAGAGGTTGGATTGGAGGACAGTTCTTGTCGTGGAGGGACCTTGCCTTGAACTATATTGAGGCCATGTACGTTCTATGACTCTTTGATTGTGCTTATACTGCATGCAAGTCTGTCTCCTTGTAAGGTGTCTTTAGCTTATTAAGATGCATCTGTGCTTTCTCTTATCATAAGATCCCTCCTCCTTTCTGCATGCTTGCTGGCAATAATGTTCATTTCATGTATACCCAGATAATAAGTCACGGAGACAACCTAGCAATCTCTCCGGATCAAGTACGCCCGGTACTCTGACTGATGAAGAGGACATATATTCGAAGATGGAGTTATCCAAAAAGGGTAGCAGAAAATACCCGCTGGGTTTGTCTTGCTCTGATGCAGAAGTTGACTATAGGCGAGGAAGAAGCGTAAGAGAAGGCAGAGGAGATTTTGCCTGGCATTGACTGAGAATCAGTTCAAAATAGGTTGTCAGTTGTTTCCGATGTGAATTAGTTTGCAGGTTTCTTTGGTCATACACTTTTGTTTGGGGTTCTCTGTGATAGATGGAATGGTCTAACCTATGATCTAACCTGTTCTCTCTCTCTCTCTCTCTCTCTCTCTCTCAGGTGTGTGACGTGATCTTTCTGATTGATGAATGTATCTCTATGTTCCTATTTCCTGTTAAGTTACATAGGTGGTGCATCTAATTATATGTATTTGGTGAATGCAACTGGTTTAAGTCATTTATACTATGGAACAACTATTGCAACATCAGTTTAGCTGATGTTCTGGAGTATTTTCTGTACTATCTTTGGGGGCTGTGACGGTCCTAATTGTGAAAAATCTTTTTATCAAAAGGGAGTCTTTTTTTTTTTTTTTTTTATAAATTTTTTTAATGGGGTGGATATTACCGGGCAACTTTGTTAAAATAGTAGGAAGTGTTGGTTCAGCTAATTAGCAGATAATAAATCTAGGCAAGGTAAGGTTGGAGAATGGGCCAGAGTTTGAACCTCAGTCGTTGCGTGTGGGGGGATTGGGTAGTCTTTTTAGGATTGGGAGGATTTCCAAGCATGTTGCTCAAGGGACCAAACTTTACTCTTATTGGAAGGTGGGTTCTCTTTTAGAATGATGGGTATATACATTACCATGGTTTGGTTTGGTTTGGAAAAGTACTATTTTTTTTTAAAAAGTAATAATTAAACAACTCTTGGGATTTTTTTTTTTTTGTTGATAGGAAAACAACTCTTGGGATTATTTTTTGGAGATGCAGATACTATTTCATGATCCGGCGGCTCCATTGCATGTGCATGATCTGGCGGCTCCATTGCATGTGCATGATGTGGGGTAGAAGTTTTGTATAAATGTATTTAAAAAAAAAATAAGATAAAATTCAATATTTTAAATGGGAACCGTGATAATCTGAAACACCAATTAAGTTATAAAGACTTTTGGTAGTAATAGTTATACATCTAATTTCTAATAAAATGTCTCTACATTGGTAATTGCTTCTATAATGCATTTAACAATTAAAAAAAGAAAAAGAAAACTGTATTGGTTATATTCATAATCTTTTAGGGACTAATTTTTTACTAAACATGTTGAGTATGTAACATGGTTTTAAAAACTAAATCAGATTGGCCAGTTTGACCAGTTGAACCAAGAACTGCCAACAACTCCAAAATCAGTCAAAATTGGCTAAAACCGGTCAAAAACCATGTTGAACCGGGAATCGGAGGCAAAAGCAGTTTTGCCCCGGTTTGGTTTTTAAAACCATGGTTCACGCCATTGAAAATAAGAATTTGAGATAATTATTTTTGTTTTATACATGTTATTTGAAATGGGAAACGTGATAATCAGAAACACCAATTAAGTTATAGAGACTTTTGGTAGTAATAGTTATACATCTAATTTCTAATAAAATGTCTCTACATTGGTAATTGCTTCTATAATGCATTTAACAATTAAAAAAAGAAAAAGAAAACTGTATTGGTTATATTCATAATCTTTTAGGGACTAATTTTTTACTAAACATGTTGAGTACGTAACATGGTTTTAAAAACTAAATCAGACCGGCCAGTTTGACCAGTTGAACCAAGAACTGCCAACAACTCCAAAATCAGTCAAAATTGGCTAAAACCGGTCAAAAACCATGTTGAACCGGGAATCGGAGGCAAAAGCAGTTTTGCCCCGGTTTGGTTTTTAAAACCGTGGTTCATGCCATTGAAAATAAGAATTTGAGATAATTATTTTTGTTTTATACATGTTATTTGAAAATTTTAGCTGACAAAGCAAGATGAGTTCATAAACCATTGTAATAAAGAATTTAAATTTTTTTTTTATTTGCGTGTGTTATTTGAAATTAGTAGACTATATATTTTAGGATAATTGACTTAAGGTTCATATTAATTTTCTTATTAAGTTAATGATATTTTGAGAAAAATAAATAATTAAATAAATAATTTCTAGAAATGTTAATGATATTTTGAGAAAATTAATAGTAATTTCCATAAAATTTCTAGGAATGTACCAAATAAACTGTTACATTTTCCATAAATAATAGTCTTTTGAGATTCTTAATTAAATCACATGCAAGCATAGTTGCATTTTTAGGCATCTTGGCTCTCGGGCTTTACTTTCTTGGGAGTCTGGATGTCGAGGGGATATTAAATTCAATAAAAACTAAACCTTATGTAAGGGGTTTACTATTATCAAAAGGAGAAAAAAAAAAAAAGTAAAACCATGTAAGGGGTTTACTATTATCAAAAGGAGAAAAAAAAGAAAGTAAAACTTGGTAAATCAATAATTCTCATGGTTTGATTAAAACTAGAATTAGGACATTATCTAGGCCCCCAAAATTTTCCCCTCGTAAGGGGTATTTTTTAAATCATTTATCAAAGAGCTCATAAGATAATAGTTTAGGTATAAATCATTGCATATAAATTCAAGTTTAGAAAATGCCATCACTATCAAAAGAAAAAAAGAAAAAAGAGTTGCCTCATGGCTAAGATAAGTACGTCGTTTGGCCAGCCAATATGCAGAAAGTATCTCAAGGTACTACCACAGTTTTACAATTACAAACTACAAGAATATCTTCCACCAACCAAGTGAAGAGAAATCTAAAATAATTGATTGTGGATGATAATTGAAAATGCGACTAATAACACCAATGGTATCGTTGAAATAAGCACAGAGGGGAAGAACAAAGGGCACATGCTTCCAAGGATCACATTTTTTAATTTTCACGCCAATTCAATAAAGCGTTTGAAACAATCCCGTTGAACAATGTGAGAATGCTGTGATTGAAGCCACAATAAATACAAGTGTACAAATATTGCATGCTATTGAGGCACTCGATCGATCTTTGGTCATGAGTTCATATCAGTGTGTTGATCCGATGATTTGTTCGAGTTATCCTGCTCCACTTTGATGGATGGCTCATCTATTGCCATCATAGTTGGTGCCTAAAAGTGACAAAAATACTTAATTAATGCCTTCAATAGTGGCATAATAGACAAGGGAGGTGTTAACTCAAATGACTCTTTTCTATGTAGTAAACTTCACTTTCAACAGCTAAAGTTGAACTATACAAGTAAACAGAATATTACACACTTTTAACACAACAGAAGGAAGCAGAAGACATAAGCCATAATTTTTATATAGTTTAAAGAAGGGGCAAAAAGAAAAGAAGAGATGCGTCTTTTGTAAACTTCAAAACGCAATTGGGAGAACTTAAAATAACATTTCACGGGTTCCCAATAAAAGACAAAAAGGAAAAATAAAAAGGGTAAAAGAAGACCTATATAACTTCCACTTGCCTAATCTAGATAAGACTCCTATGAATGACCAACAGTGGAGACATTACATTGAAGAGCAGATTCAATGCTTTATAAACAGAATTCCTTTTCTTGGTCAGGAATAGAAACATTGACCTCACTTCTTTACTTTCAAGTATAACAGCAGAGATAAATTACCACTTGAAACTAAAAAAAAATCATGCCAGAAAAGACAAATTAATCTCTAGCTGTGTAGCTAAGTTAAGATGTGTGATACTAATTTTGGTAATTACAGAGAGATAACAGATTTGAACATACCAAATTTTTAGGTTCAGATTCGACGTATTCTCTTTTTACTCGACCTGGCAAAGGTTTACTGCGCAATAAAAAGAGACAAAATTGTTAGCAGCCTCAAGAAACAAACAAACAAACAAACGCGCGCGTGTGCGAGCACACACACAGAAGGAGGGGAGGGGTACTTTGCATACCGGTCATCATCAGAATCCATGTCAGAATCAGGATCCCATCTAGCATCTCCATCATCTTGATCTTCATCATCCTGAAGACAAACATTTTTAATCATTAACTTAGACAAATTCCACCTATATATTGGAATTTGGGCAATGACATCAGAATATTATAAGCAATATAATACCAGACCAAAATAATGGCAACAAAAAGAATGACAACAAACATGAGATTGGGAAGGGAAATGGGGTTTGAAACAAGACTGCATAGTGCTAACTCACACCCCAACGAGCCCATGAATAACAGTTAGATGTTCTGCTTTACTTTTCTAGAAACTCACACTAATCTATTGTGTACATGCATAACACTAACATTCCACATATTTGCATACTCTTGACTTCTCCTAAGCTTGGATTAGCCAAGTATGACTATAGCAGGTTTTAATATAGCAGCATCCAACGCATGTGATTGTTTGAAATTAAAAAAAGAAAAAGAAAAGAATTTGATAACATCCAAATTCCTTCCCATTGCATGCTAAGCCATAAAATGAGAGTGGCACAAAGTAAGCACTCTAAGCAACAAACAAAAAGGAACAAAAATATTTTGAAATGAGTAGCCACAATGAAGTACATTCTAGATGGGTCAAGTCAATCAAATAGTGTTTTGGTTCCTACCATTAGGATATTTTGGGACTTCCATATCTTTTATGTATATTTGTGCTAACAAATAAGAATTTCTCAATTATGCAGCAAAATTTCCTGCACCAAACATTAAACACAAGTTTCAAAGCACTCTGTACCGGTTTCCACAGACATATTTTCAACTAATTTCTACTCCTTTCCTCATTAACACCAAAGCCTTCAGATTAAGCTATATGTATCACTCCACAAATAATAAATTGCAAATCCAACATCCACAGTTTAGAATCATAATATATCATCATAAAAGACAGAAAACTTGAATAATTACACTTATTCTGATCTAACATCCACAATGGTAGAATACACAGTTGGAAGAACATAGAGAGTTACAAAATTATTAATTCTGAGATTTAAGCTCTATAAATTGGTTTTCATTTTTCATTCCTTCCCTTTTTTTTTAATCACTATTTTAGAGAGAGAGAGAGAGAGAGAGAAACTAAGATTTTTTTTTTTAATTTTAAGAATGTCGCATAAATGAACAAGGATTTATCAGTTTAGTGTTCATAATAGAACTTACTTGAAAATGTTAGGCAGAGAAGAAACAAGGACAACATATACCATGGCAATATAATGATAGTACGAGATGCAAAAACAAACCTCGAGAAGCTGTGTATCAGGTGGGCGCTCTTGGAACTGGGCACTTGGTGCATGTTGCAGCTTAGATAGATAATCAAGGAGTCTTTCTCTTATCTCATCCAATAATTGACGGGAGTTCTTGTTTTCCATGTTACTTGGAGCTACATGAAGATTATAGTCTGGACCAAAGTACTCGTAATACTCATGTTGTGGCATCTTATCATCAACTTCAATCCCAAGAGCAACACCTGTCTGCTCAACAAATAACATGATAATGAGTCTTAGGACCACATCAAACCTTATAACAATGACAAATGCAATACTTAAAGAATCAAGGTTTCAACATTTTAAAATTAAATGAGGGCTTTTATACAAAATAAGGACACATATCTTAGGCTCATAGCTTTTTGTTATTTTTCATTGTACTTTCTAGTAAACTCCTGAATTTTAAGATAATTGTAAATCACACTGCACATATTGATTTCTTACTATATATTTATTAAAATTTCCAAATGTCACCCAAATTCCATGTCATGTGGCATTTTCTAAAGTTTTTGTTAAAAATGGTCATTATACAACAACCAAAACCAACATATAACATTAAGCTTCTTAAATCAATAAATTATATAGGTTTATCTGAAGGAATCTCAATAATTGCATTGCAAAAATATAGAATACCTCATAACACCAGCAACGAGCAACATTTCGTATTGTATAACCACCTCCACCCACCAATAAAAGCGGAACATTGAAAGATCTAATAAATCTAACACACTCTGCATGGCCTTTAATTGATAGATTAAAACACCCTAATCTGTCACCAGACAAAGAGTCTGCACCACACTGTAGGACCACAGCACCAGGCCTGTAAACTTCCATCACTTTCCCTATTATTGGCTTAAACAGTGACTGGTAGCTCTCATCATCAATACCATCATCTAGGGGAACATTAAGAGAATAATATTTCCCTTTTCCATATCCAATATCACGAATATCGCCCGTACCAGGGAAATAGTCTCCAAATTTATGAAATGAAACAGTCATGACTCTATCAGTTGTGTAAAAAGCCTCCTCTACACCATCGCCATGGTGGATATCAATGTCTACATACAAAACACGCTGCATTGATATGAGAACACAGAGTTATATTGATGGCCATTTACAGCAAATAGTAGATAGTAACACATGCTAATAGAAAAATAAAAGTTTGTCATTTGCTATATCTTAGAGCCAAATTGCAACATCTCTTTTTCAGCCAGCCAAAATCATAGAGCTGAATTCAAGTTGCCATCTGAAAACAATAAAACTAATGATGATCATGATAATTAAAAGGATCGGTGTCAATTTGTCATTAATCCATGGCATTCACAAAAGCTTAGCAACAATTAGTGACAAATTCCATGAAACAACTTGTCATTCATCAAATTAGTTCAAGAATTGTTTGAACTCAAGCATAGCTCAAAGCGAAATTTTGCACTGAGAATGACTGGTGACACAAATGCAAAAACGTACCTCATGATCTTGGTCAGTCCAAGAACTGTTATCACACCCCAACACCCAAATTCAAAAACAACCATCAGACTTTACAGTTTTAGGTTTTTTCATTTTAGAAGGCATCCTGTTATAAAGAAGAATATATACATACATATATATATATATTATTGGTAAGTTACGCACACACCCGATGAGTAATGAACTTCCCCACCCTCCACCTTGCTGTTACAAGAGGTAGAGCCGTGGAGGTGTCATTTGAGTTAGACCTTATTGGCAAGAAAGAAAGAACAATAATGAGCAATTAACAATCAAAAAGTAATTTTAGAACACATCCTAGGGGATCGATTGATACAAACAATGGTAACACTGTGAATGGCACTTTTTGCATAGAAACTCCTATTGAAAATGACTGACAGACAATGCAGTCATTTTTTTTAATCACTTGTATTTATGCAAATGCAAGACTTGATGGTAAAGTCCTAGAAAGAGCAAAATGTTTATCAAACGTTTATACCAAAGGCAAAAGTAGCTGAAAAGAATGAATAGATCAACATAATACCACTATCAGTTGCATGATGTGTGTGTTGCACTTTATATCACACTTAACTCAAGCTAGATGAGTAGCTTCTAACTAGACCTCAAAAAGAAAAAGAAAAAGAAAATTTCTTGCTCATCTCAAAATAGAAAAACAAAGAAATAGAGAGTACAACAGGAAAAAAATCAACCAGAAAAAAAAGGCATCTGCAGCTCTTCTAAAATTAGTAGAATAATAGTGCCTTCAACATAAATAACAAAATAGACAAGGATTGGCACCAAACAGACATTTTTAGTGATGAACTTGAGAGAGAGAGAGAGAGAGGGTCTATATATGTAACTGTATGGTGTTTTATCATCTTAAGTGTAGACAACACATCTCAAAACCTAACAATGCAAAAAGCTGATTCCTCCAATTCAACAATTCATCAAACAACAACAATAAAAATTACATGGACTTTTCCTTGATGATTTATAAATTCAGTTCAATTCATTCAAGAATTAGTGCAAACTGCCAATAAGCTATAGTTCAAATGGCATTTTGTACTCCCACAAGAATGGGGTGGAGGGTGAGGTCATGTTTCAAGGCCCCATTGGGTGTGTGTGGGTGTGTAACATGCCAAAAAGAAACATACATTCCAGAATTGGTCCCGATCTCATACATGAAAATAAACAAATACGAGATAAGAAAATTTGACAAACCTCATGTACTTTGAGAAGCTCCAGAATTCCCAAGACAATATCATTCACATAGCAGAATCCAGAAGCCTCACACTTTTTGGCATGATGCAACCCACCAGCCCAGTTTATCGCAATATCACAGCTTCCTTGATTCAATTTAACAGCACCACCAACTGAACCCCCAGCATAAGTCTGACAGAATGCGTAAAGACCATCAAATACCGGGCAGTCTTCACCAACATTAAACCTCTTTAGCAGCCTCAGCTGATCTTGCTGCGTCTCCGGGGTGATGGCTCTAAGAAAATTCACATAATCATCAGCGTGGAACTTGCAAAGATCCCTATCTCTAGCAGGAGTGGGCTTCAAGACCTGCATATGTTGAAGCAATCCATAGTGGGCTAAAAGAGCATGTGTCATTCGAATCCTATGAGGCTTCATTGCATGACCTTGTCCATAATAATAATTTCCAACTTCCGGGTCATAGAAATATGACACTTTCCTCTTCACCCCATCAGGGCCAGACGGAAGGGAATTGCCTCCCGTTTCCATAATGTGATCTGAGAAGAGGTGAATTTAAAGCTAATCAAGATTAAAAACAACACAGTTTCCAAATAAATCAAAAATTTAACAGAGTTTCCAGCTCTCCACCTAAAGCAAATTAACTGCAATTGGTTCCACAAAGAACCTAATGTGGATTTGAAGTCAGATTGAAAAAACAAATAAAAAAATTGATTTCGAAAGTAAAACACCCATGTACACATTTCACATAAAAAGGTTAGAAATTACTTAGTCAAAGCACATAAGAGAGACCCTTTTCTTTTCTTGGATTAAGTATGAGATAGCAGACTTCTTTCATTCCAAATTAACAAGTTTGGGCAACACAGGCATAATGATACATAAAGAAAACACAGAAAAAAGTGTACTAACAAAATAAATATATTAATTTGATGCATAAAGAAAACACAGAAGAAGTGTATTAAGAAAATAAAAAATATTAATTTGGCATAATAATCTTTAATAATATATCTAAATAAAATACAAACAAAAAAAAAAACCCAAAAAAAAAAAAAAAGGTGTGGCACACAAGGACAAATCTAATCAGTGAATATATCCAAAGAAGTGCCATAACTAAAAGCAACAATAACAAGAAGATGTGAAAGCTAACAAGCAAAATCAAGACTCTATGAAGAAACTTACAACGAAGTAGGGAGAGAGAGAGTACCTTAGTGCCGCAGAGACACCACAAACAAGAACTCAAGAAGAGTTGGAAGAGTCCAGAGAAATATGACCTCGACCGCCTCTTTTGCTCTCTCTCTCTCTCTCTCTTTTCTTTCTCTTTCTTTTCTAATTTCTACTATTACTGTGTCTGTGGGATTATTATTATTATCATTATTGATAGAGATGTGGGATTATTATTTTTGTTCTGTACTTTCTGTTTTCCTTTTTTACGTTGTTATAATATAGAATTATTTAGAGACCGACATACAAAATGCAAAAAAAAAAAAAAAAAAAAACCATTATTTTAGGTTTAAGTTGAATTTTCTTCATCGCTTTGCACTGCAAACCCAAAGTAGAATAAAACATGTACATTTGCTTTATAATTTGATGACAAGCTCCTTATTTTTGTTAGCTTATTTTCCTTTTAGATAAAGAACAAAAATATTATTGTAATTACAAAAGATAAAACTTTAAAAATTTTACTGTAAATAAATAAATAAGTTAAAGAAAAGCAAATTCGCTTTTAAAAAAATAAAAATAAAAATCTATGGCTTGGCTTGGCTTTACGTGTAAAAAAAAAAAAAAAATCAAATAAGTTGGCAAGCATTATTTTTTGCGTTGCACACTAAATATGTTTACATAAACGGGGATTCAATCTTTTAGCTGTTCTAAATCTGATCGGATGTAAATGTAAACAAAAAAAAACTCCACTTTTTAGAATGAAAAACATGTATACATTATCTTCTCATTATAGCTCAAATTATATTTATATATATATATATATATAGATATATAATTATATAATTTGATCTATAATGGAAAGATAATGTGCACATTTAGGGTAATGAAAAAGCAAGTTGGGGATTGAAAGATAATGTGCACATTTGGAGTACTTTCTATCGTCCTAGTATTGTGGCCTCAAGTTCTTTTTCCTTAAAATCTCCCCCAACAATATCATCACCACAGACCACAGTAGAGTTTAACCACCAATTATTTTGGAATGGATTGGTGTTGTTGCTCTACACCAAGGAAAAAGATCCTCTCTATTTTTTTATAATTCAGAGTTTAAATATTATAAATGTAAAGATGTATAATTATATTTTTTAAATTTTAAATAAACACGTCAATTTACACACTTTAAAATCTAAAAAATAAAATCTTAATTATGAAATAGACAAACTCCTTTCGAATAAATTATTGTGTTATAAATTATTATTTACACTAGGAGGATTGTTGATGTAGTCTTCCCTAACCAATGAGATGATGTTATCTATGCAAATGTATGTGTGAGCTTCTTAATTAACATAAGAATAAAAAATAAAAAATACCAGATGATGTCACATTTACATAAATAATAACATTTTATTGCTGAGAGGTCAGAAGGACCACGTCAATGAGAAATTATTATTTATACAGAGAGGCATGTTGATGTGGTTCTCTCTAACTAATGAGATGATGTCATCTATACAAATGTATATGTGAGCTTCCTAATTAGTATAAGGAATAAAAAATAAAAATTATCATATGATGTCACATTTGCATAATTGCATAAATAACAACATTTTATTGGTTGGAAGGTTAGGGAGGACCACGTCAATAGTCCTCCTGATGGACTTAATAATTTCTTCACATCAATAATCCTCCTGGTGGACATAATAATTTTTCCTCCTCTTGTCTCTGTAATAGGATAGTTTACATAGAGAATGAGGTTAAGCAAGCAACAAAACAAAATCAAGTTACTGTTCATGCAATCTCAGTCGAGCAACTGTCGAGTAAAGGTCTTGCGAACTTCCAATTTAAGTTTCAGTTGAGCAAGTCTCATGAACATTCCGTTCGATATTTGCACAAGCGAGAAAATTTTTACTCAAGTCTTCTGTAGCTTGAGTTCTGAATTTATACTTCTTAACTCGACTTAATACAGACTAAACTTAAATAAAATACTGCTCATACAACACTTTATTTTGACACGGCAATTTAACCAACAATTTAAAACCTTACAATAATTGAAGTAGTTAGTGAGAAGATTACCGTCTACCATTATCTTTTTGTATTTAAATGTAGAGAGGTACTACGTTAACAATGCTTTTACAACATTTTCACAACAAATTATAGTAGTTAGTTATTATTGGTTCAAATTTGAACATGACACTAAGATTATTTTTTTGCTCCAACAATAACAATCAGTAATAATCTACCACTTAGAATTTGCTGTAAAAATATTTTGAAAATGTTGTGAACATATCATTTCTCTTAAATGTAAGCAGTCATAGGCTTAGTAGTACCTCCATTTCACAGTAAAGAGTTTATTTCTTATACCAAACAATATATATATATATATATATCATATTGCGGCGGGGCAAAAAGCAAAAAAACAGCTTTATGTCTTAAAAGATAAGTTTGCTATTTGCTGTCACGGAAAATTATTGAATACTCCGGGAGTATCATAAATACGTACTCTCCCTCTTATATGAATTATGGATCCCACCATAAATTTAATTAGTGGGACTTACAATTATGTGAGAGGAGGAAGTACGCATTTATAGTACTCCGGTAATACCCAATAATTACCCTTGTTATCACATTAATTTTTTTAGAGATAAGAAGTCAAGTCTATTTTAAAATATCCAATACAAAGATCAAGAAGGCTTATGTCATAGAATTAAGGGAGGAATGGTATTTATATCATTGATGTTCAGTTTGAAAGATGATTAAAAGAAAATACAAGTGTAGATCCTCAGGTCTTTTCCGAGAAAGATGTTACAAAACAAATGAACTCTCTCTCTTTTTTTTTTTTTTTCTCCTTCTCTAGATGTTTTATTTTGCTTTATATATCCAGTTTTAATGCATCTGAACTCTACACTTGGAGGGTTAGGATCACACTCCTAAAATTCCTGTCCCATCCAGAACTTACCAGCAAGTTTTACACTAAAATCTTAGCTGTGCCACTGTTTATAGTCACTTCTTCATTAATGCGACCAGAAAAGTGGTTGTCTTGTATTTAATGTAGAGGGAATGACTTCTATACCATTCTCTCTTCATCTTTCTTGCATTCCGTGCCAAGTCGGTTTTCTTTCCTTTTTGGTGGTTTAGCTCTATACTCTTTATACAACTAGTGCTTGTCCCTTTGAGGTTTGAAGTATGTCTTCAGAATCTTCAACAGGTAAGTTACCCCAATTTCCCTTCAAATTGTGGGATCGCTGCCCTAGGTCATTTTTCGGGTTTTTGCTCCTTGGAAATAACCTTGACCGCCCGTTTACTTGTTTTTGGATCCTCGTCCCCCCACAAATATAATATGTCATTTAGAATTCTAAATAACTAGTGTTAAGCCCATGCAATGCACAGCTTAATAGAAAAATATATGTAAATCAAACAATTTGTTTCAATAATATAATTAAATTACTTATCTAAAAAATTAAATTAAAGACTTTGAACTTATAAAGGACATTTGAACAAAAATAAAAATGTAATAAGCATGTATAAACATTTTTGTTCAATATGGATTTCATAAATTATGAGAGAAGGAGAATTATTGGTAATGGGGAGAGAATTGATTAGAATAATAAGTAGTTTTTCTATTTTATATATATATTAGAAATCCTAACTCAATTAGGATTCAAAGTCTTCATCTAATAGATAATCTCAAAAAATAATAATAATTTTTCAATTCATGTAAATGACACCCATAATTCTAACTTGATAAGTTTAGAGGGTCCTAGCCATGAATGTTTCTCTCTAATTGGTCCATCTCTATAGGAAAAAGACCTGAGTTATCAAAAATACAAAAAATCGGATAATGAATTTATGTTTTTTTCTTATTATAAATAAACAAATGACTTTATAGGGTTACCAAGTAGACTTGGATGAGTAGTATATTCCAATGTGTATGTAACTCCTATTCATGTAAAAAGGAAAAGAAAAAAAAGAGTAAATATGTGTGAAGAGGAAATAATCGCAATGAAAAGTGATTTGTCTCAATAATCAAATAGATCTAAGTTATAACTCTCCAACTCATGCGCATGTCTAACTCTTCCTAACTATGCACGTTCGCTTTTTTAATCCAAAGAAACAATAAAAAGTAACCTTGTATGACTGAAGAGGGAAAAAAATAGTAATAAATAAATTAATAATAAAATGATTAAAATTTGGATTGTAGTTAAATTAAGGTTTTTATAAACTTAGAAATTATAGAAGAAGAAGATAAGATTAAAAAAAATTATTATATCTATTTTCTTAAAAATCTAAATAAATTTCTGCAATTTGGTGAAACTACTTGGCGCAACCATGACTTCTAAACCCAACTTATATTATATAGTATATAACATGATGTCACACCAGATATTACTGCTTGCCAAGTCAATGAAACAAAAGCACCAAGAAGAAAATCAAGCATAAATAAATTGTACAGGAAAAATCAAAATGAAGGGGAAAAATAAACAAGAGCTTGTTCAAAAAGATTGGGCAGCAGGTTGGTGAACCACCACTTATGGTCCCTGCAAGTGTGAAACTAAAATTTAAAAAGAGAGAGAGAGAGAGAGTTGACTCCAGCGTCTATGCTCTTGATCAAGCCAAAAAACCAACTGCTGGCTTCTGTATACTAAAAAAGCTATACATTTTTTGTTTCCTCGTCCAATAATTACATTGTATCAATAAATAATCAGTACCAATGCTTTTCAACTACTGATAAAAATAAAAAGCAAAATTGATCAGGACAAGATTTTATTACGCATGTAGCGATCAATCAACTTGATGTATAGGCTTACTACTTTGGACTGTTTGAAGTTTGAACGTCCAAGGCCCAAGGCAACGAGCAAATTCCACCAACAACTTCAGTAAAAGGGTCTTCACATCAAGACATCAAGGCATCAAGCAATGTGAGCTTTTCACCATGCGTCTATGTCAATCTGATGGACGCTCGTTTTTTTGGCAGGCAAATCTGACATGCAAAAATGAGTTCACTATTAATACCCACAGCCACACACACAAAAGGGAAAGCAACAATGATATCCCTAGTGCCACACATATACAAGTAATTGCAACTGACAATCAAGTCTTCGGCACATAACTTATACATACAAGGATTGAAGACAAAGCATTCACATATATTGGCAGATAGCATGCTCTCTCATGCAAACTATAAACTAAACCTATATATATTTCAAAAAATGTGGTGAAGTTTTGATTATCCAACATTGCTGAACAGAGGGTAGTTATCTAATGCTGTGAATGTTAGTTTACAATTCAGGTTGCTGCTGAAGGGATAAGCACAGGTTTCTATGATAATCTCATTTCGTTTCCGAGAGCTTTCACAGAGCATCTCAATGTAAGAAGCAAAAGCCAACTTGGGAGCTCTTTCACAACAATACATTTAAACAAAGGATCTCCACAGCTTATCACAGTCATCTTCTTGTCTTCTTCTGCACCATGTCACAAGATGACGTTAGGGCAAGAAATTGGTGGAATGTCAGGTTTTGGAATCCAAATAAATCAGAGTATACCCTGCCTGATGACCTACAAGATAATGGGGAAGTAACTGGAAGCTTCCTTTAAAGACTTATAAGAGGTGAGAGAAAGCTGGTTCTAGTGCTCAAGCATTAATTTGTGATGTTTTCAATGATGGAGAGCTCTCTTGGGACCTTGCTTAGTGAGTCTAAAGTTGAATCAAGTCTTATTTTATTGTTTTTTTTTTCTTGTTTATTTGCTGCTTATCAGCTTTGACTAAGTTTTACTAGAATACGGGCAACTTGGTAATTTTCAAATTCATGGAATGGGCTGTTCTCGGCTGTACCAAAGGTCCAAAGGCCCATAAGTCTTTATTGTTTTGGTACTTTTCCTATTTGGTTTAGAAGTTCTTAAGTACTTTGTTAGTTTTTTTGTTCTTAGTAATCCTAGTCATTCTAGGAATGGATTATTTAGAGTCCTAATCCTTCTAGGAAAAGATTTAATAACAGCCTATATGAAGTCTTTATTGTAATCACTAATACTCACAGTTAGATTGATTTTAATAAAATTTCAGCAGCTTATTTAATCTTTGAGGGTGTGATTGTCTTCTCCTACCTAACTGTGATTGCTTAGGAAAACCTAGGTGTGTTTGCCTAGTGTTCACCTTTCTTTATTTCTTGTTCTATTGACTATTCACTGTTTAACACCAAACAACCATCAAAGTATTTAAGATTCAATATTTTCTTTACCTGAGCCCTTAAAAATCAATCCTTATTCAAGAACCCTTCAAGATCTCATCAAGAAATCAAATTTAGTGCTGAATTCCTAAAGATCCTACATCACAAGAGCAATTAGTGCCTTGTAAATGTACTGCTAATATTATTGCCTACATGATAGTAGTATGCGCCATTAGGTAGAGAGTATGATGTCTGGAAGTTGGACTCAACATACATTCATTCTCTCTCTCTCTTCTTTATATGGTAGTCCCCCCTTTTGTTTCTTTTTATAAATAAAAGAAAGAAATGCAACACAAGGACTTCCCAAGAGATCACCCCTAATACTACTCGCAATTCTAGAGCACAACGTTTTCAAAGCTCCAAGCATAATAGCTTCAATCCCATAATAGTATGTTTTTGTGTGTGATAGTAGGTTTGTGTATGTGCGTCTAGCTTGCATGCTAGTAGAAGACCCAAGCTTGTGAAAAGTTAACCTCAAACAAAAGAAAAATTACACACACATACATTTATTGGAATGCATTTTAAACACAATTACGTGCTACCAAGAAACATACCTTCTAGCCTCAATAGCAATTCAGTACAAGACAACAGAGTAATTTCCAAGGTCATGTTGTAGGCCGTGTCATTGTCGATAAACCACGTCCCACAGGAAGAACTCCAGGAAAACCTTCACCTGATCCATCCTCACTAGTAATTTCCTCACCAGCCTTAGCCCCAGCAACCCCAATACACGAATACAAAGAATTCTCATCTACTTTCAACTGGTCATAAGCAAGGTATATGTCCTTGATACTGGCAGCTTCATATAGTGATGTAAGATCTTTGATGCATGATATGTCCTGAGCCAACAACATCACAAGGGGCATATATTAATACAAAACAATGAACATAAGAAATTATAGGGAAATGTCAAGATTCCATGCAACATAGGCAACTAGACTCTATTTTTGCTTCCAACAGCAAAATTTCTACTTGATATCTATCATTTATCTTCTCTCAAGGAGATGTTCCCATTTTACCTTCCTTGGAACAGAAGAAGCTTGCAAGTGGGCTAACAATCCAAGCCAATAGGCATTTGACTTGATTTCAGCTTCATGTCTCATGAGAAGGGTCCGTCTAGCCTGCAAATGCAATAGGTGCAAGGAATGGACAAACTTTAAGCAAAAATACTAATATATTTTATTATTGCAAAGACAAACTCTTGGTCTTATGCCAAGAAACAAGGGGGAGCGAGGGGGAGGGGGGTGGACAGATGTTGAACCACCATGCCAAGTTAAAGAAGACTTGGAGCACCTGAACTTCTGAAAAAGTTCATTTCACATATCTGGCACTTGTCATGCTTGCTTAATTGGAAGTTTTCAAAATAATAATGCTATCATGAGAAGCAACACAAGCAGTTTGGGTAGTAACTAACCCTATCCAACTCCCTTGGAGTAATCTGGTTGCTATGCAAACCTCTGAGAACACTCTTGCACGCCTCAACAGCTTTATGTACCTGAATATTTAGTAAATCCAAACAGATGAAAAAGGTTGAAATGACAGGAAAGCAATTTTATAAGACTACTTGAAATTGAACCCGCACCTTCCCTGGAGTTGATGTTACTGATATTACATACCATCCAAGCTTAAGCCTATCAAATAGGTTTAATTCGAATGACACATCATATGTCAGCCCAAGAGAATCCCGGACGGATGTAAAAAGCCTATACAAAGCACATGGAAGGAAGTAGTCAATACCATATTGGAGACTTTCGGTTTGGTCAAAATATTTCAGTACTGGTTAATACCAGTGTATTGTTTTGGCTTTACCACTTTATACATATTCATAAATGTGAAACTAATTTGACAATTTAAAAACTTACTTAACATTATACACAATAAACCATAGTATAAAATATCATAATTACAAATTAATACAACTTAAAATACATGCTAGGCTATACACCAAACGTCAAAAAAACACAAACACAACTTAGAGTTCACAATTACAATCATTACATAGAATAGATTTTCCATTTAATGATACTGTCCCAAATTTCAAACTCAAACGAAAAAATCTATCATATATATATTAATGGTGTTGTTTTTGCTCTAGAAGTCCCACCGTGGTAGGCTTGTAACTCTCTATCTCTGTGTCTAAGACTGAATGTCTATTTGTGTGTCTCAAGACCCTAAATTCTAAAACACCACTCATTCTATGAAGCCACATTATGCAAGATATTGAACTTAGGGTGATGCAAGCAAACAGAAAAACCAAAGTTAGTGGAGGAGAACAAATAGCAAAGACCACAGAGAGATCAAAGAAGAAGTTTCAACTGTCACCAAGTCATAGAAAATTTCAAAAAACTCCAAAAAAAAACTGTCTTGTATCAGCCCAAGACTACTGAAATTGGCCAAAAAGACCAGAACTAGTTGAAATGTCCCAGAATCTGACCCATAAGTTTCTAGGGAGTTATTATACTGGTTTGGTGACTGGTAGGATATATTTCAGCCATACCATCTGGTATGACACAAAATTCATAACTTTGCATGGAACACTTTTTCCAGTAATGGAAACTAGAAAATCCAGACAAACAGAAGGTGCTTGAGAAATATCTACAGCCATCACAGCAAATGCTCCTGCTATGCAATTCCGAAGCTATATTATCACATTTTATGTAAATTAATGATGACAAGAAATCCAAAGGAAAACAAAAGTTTCAGAAACCATATTCTAATCTGATGTTATTCTGATACATAAACATAAGTTTCAAGAAAAATGTACAGTTGTGCAGGAAGAGCTACCTAGAATTTATGACCTCGGCCAGCAACCCCATAGTGATGCCAAAGAAAAGTGGATGACCACGAAGTTTTCTTTGCCTTTCTTTCTCCAAATCTGTCCCCTCCAAGTGCAGTTCTTCAGATTTTGACTGTGCAACTGCAAAGGGCATTGCCCAGCAATGCCATATGAATAGCCAATTCCCAATCACATTTTATACCTAGTTCTAGATATGATGCACTAACTCACCTTCAGCTGTTGAAATATTACTAATTGACTTTAACAGGTCTTTGCCATCAACTGTAAGACCCCAACGGTTTGGTGCTGGGCCGGCAATATATGCACATGCTCTCTCATCGGTGTCTTTCAAGAATACCTGGACAAATAAAATCTAAGTACTCACATGGTTGATGTATAAACTACAGCCACTCAGAATTCAAAAGCTCCCAAAGAAGAAAAAAACTTAAACTAGGCACAACTCAATCAAAAAGTACTTCAGATGCATCACAGAATTAATAATGTCCAAAGCATCAACAAATGCAAGTATTCAACTAAACCAGCTTTGTTTCTCACTTGCTGAAACTGCAAATCAGATGGAGATGGTCGAAAGAGGATTGGCCTGAATTCATGTGTACTCTCAGAATTTCTTGGTGCTCTGACTGTGCCCAGGTAATCAAGAATACAAGACTCAATCTCCTCCTCCGAGAAGTCCCCAACAATACTCACCTGTCCATTGAATACATACAAGCTTTTCATGATAAGAAATGCAGTGTTCAAAAGCAATATGCCATCCAGTGATGTTCACAAAAAAGATCTAGAAGTAGGTAACTATGCACCTCCATGTTATTGCCAACAAACTGATTCATCACTGCATCCTTCACAGATTGCAATGTCAAATTTTGTAGAGAATTTGGTGTAGGCTCAACAAAACGCTCATCTCCATCCAACATTGCTAACATGAGTTTGTGAGCAGTTGACCGCTCTAAGCTTTTCGGAATGGACCGGTAATATGACAAATATAACTGTCTCGCTCTATCAAATGCGTCTTCAAGCCAGACACTATGCTGCAAACCCAGAAAACCACCATTAGGTATTTGAATGAACAAAAACATTAATATCCCTAGCAAGGGCACAGGGAAGAGGAAGGAGGGCTCAGGAAACAATCTCCCCACCCATTGCAACCCCTGGAGTGTGTAATACATACAAGTTCTTTTGGGTCATAGAAATGCATTGTCCCACAACTTTTAATGGCAGTCATTTTGATGTAAACCTAACTGGTTTGGGAAAAATAAAATGGAATGTGCAAACTGTAATTTCAGGAAACATTGATGAAAGCGCATGCTTCTTTTTTCCTTTTTGGTTCATTTCTATGTTACAAATAAATCAATGTTTTAAATTAAGATAATAATGATTATGACTTAACAATTAACAAAACTCTTTTTTTTTTTAATTCATTTAAAAAATGATAAATGATAAAACTCTTTTCATTTTGTAGTAACTTTTGGTTTCTGGTCAAGTGACAGAAGAACTGAAACCCAAATCACCTACCTCAATCTCCTCAAATATCTGTTGGTCATAGGATGTGATCTCATATTCACACAGAAGTGAACATTAAAAAACAGTCACTCACATGAATTTAAGGGGATTAATTAGGGTTCTAATTCTTACTCTGCTTGGGACAAAAAAGTGAAGCCCAAAACTTCAAAACCATTACTGACTGAAACCACAAGTGCTGTTGACAATGGGCTTACCTCCAGCACCATATGAAGTAACTGGAAAGCTGCACGCATCCCATTATCTCTTAATGTAAAACGGAACTCCATACAAATAAACTCCTCTGTAGACTCCAAAGAGCAATTTATCAGATGATTCACACAGAAAAGTTCTACCTGCAGAAGCACATTAAGCATATGGCACACAATTAGCATAACATGAGGAGGTCAATCTATCCTGACAGAATACAAGTAGAACAAGCACATTATTTGGTGATAAGAGCAAATGAGTGTGGGTCTCATCAAATAACAACTGACTAATCACTCTGTCCCATGGTTCAAATCAAATACACCAGCAGGGAAAGGGAACAGCAGCTATATATATAGTAATAACATACATGAGTTGCTCCTTATTTTTTAGCTATCATTCAAATTATCTAAATTCAAATAGTTTCAGATACTTTAAACACAAAATTAATTCAGAAACTATTGACCGATGCTTGAAATATAGTCAACCAATACGAATCTTCTCTCTGCCAATGATTAGTGATAGTAAAAAAAAAAAAAAAAAAAAAGAACAAACAAAATACCAAAACCCTCATCTAATTTTTTTTTAACGAAAAAACCCATAAGTGACAAACATTATCTAACATTTTTTAGAAAATTTCATTTAGCTTTAAATCCTTACGATAGCATTGTGGTAAAGTTGTATCTCCCCATCTTGAAACTGGGATGCAAAATTAATATTATGGTTCTGGCCATATGGAATGTACAATTAAGGATTGTTTTCATTTGGTTAAAATTGGAAAAATAAAGTGTTAATACCTGCTCCCTTGAAAAGTTGCCAACACGACCTCCTTCACTAAGAGTTCGAACACCCACAACAACAGCTCCTTTTGACTCAGAGCTTTCAGCTGCTCGCCCCCCACCAACTATAAGCCTCATTACACCTCCTTGAGCTTCAGTACTAGAAATCTGTTTATAAGAAAGATGTGAATAGTAAACGATGAACATTAGAGAGAAAGAAGCTTAAAGGTAAAAATTAAATTTATATTAAAAGAAGAGAAATACAAACATGTCTCACAACAAAAACTGCATCTTAAACCAAGGTTCCGTTCTTCTAGAACCATATCTAAACACATACATGCAGATACAGTAGACCAGATCCAATCACATTTCAAAAATATTGAAATAGTGAATGTCCATTCATTGTAATTGCTTCATGAGCAATTGAATACAAACATCTCCAAAAATACCTTGTAATTAATGGGAATTCCGTTTGAAAGACGGCATTGAGTGATCCCCGTTTCCTTGTCATGCACTTTTGTGGCATTCGTTTCTTGACTTAAAGGAATAAATGATGGTCTTAGTTGGAGCCTTAACTCCTGTAACTGTGATGACGTAATCAACTCTTTTGGCACCTCAAGCTGCTCAAAAAAATATGGAAAACGAAATCAGCAATAAAATCTACTTTGCAAGAAGTTTTTACCATATGAAAAAATTTAAGTGGGAAGGAAGCAAAATTGATGATAAAGAAAACCTCAGGCTCAGCCTCAATGGGTTCCTCTAATCCAGCTTTCATAGCATCTGTAATCTCATTTGGGGATATCTCGAACTCGGTTTCACCCATTCCTTCAACATGCACTTTCTTGGGAACACATGCTACAATCGCTGCAGGAAGGGGTGCAGTGGCTTTTCCAAAATCAGCAATATACTCCAACACCTTAGCACCAACAGAATTTACCTGGACCACAAAATTTATTTAGAAATTGAAAACATAAAATGCAAGACAGCAATGCAAATAAAAAACTGGAGAAATAAAAGTGATCAGATTATAGCTCCAAAGGCAAACTGAAACATTTCAAGAGTAAACCAGCCCACATGCACCAAAACTAACTTGAAAACATGTCCCCTAACATTAAGCTTGCCAATAATTGATTCTCCCATCATATATTTTTCTTGGAAATCAAGGCATTTGGTACCAGGTAAATTTGAAAATTGTAAACACTGCCACAATCATAAGAGTTTTTTTTATTTTTTTTGGGCTAGTACAATCATACAAGTTTAAGATACAAAATTTGTTGATAGTTACCAAACAAAGATGTGTGTTGATCAACCACAAGTCCAAGACGATAAAAGGAGCTTAGTATAAGACTGAGGTACCCAAAACTTACAATGAACCTTATACTTTCTTTCAACTTGGACGCAGAAAGGCATTAGGATTAGGAAAACAATTTTAAAGAATATAACACAAAAATATGGGAATTCAAACCTCGACTAACTAATAAATATTAACAGGAACAAACGAAAAGACTATTTGGAAACCACATTTCTGTCTGTAACATATTACATATTATGATACCAATATAAATTATCAAAAGAATTGTAATACAAAGTTACAAATACAAAGAAGTAATTAGTATAAGGTGATGCTTCATAATGTCATTGCATATTTAGTAAAAAAGTTGATGAAACAAAAGCGGAACTTAAATTTTTGCGAACCTAATATGGAAAGAAAGGAAGAAGAACAAAACTTGATTTATCAATGCAGTAGATGATAACAAGTAGGGTCATCATAAACGAAATTACCTCTTCAAGTGTAACTGTTCCAGCAACAGCTACCAAGCTCTCATGTCCTTGTATCTGATCCATCACTGTATGGCCCAGTGCATCACTCTCCATAATAAAATCCAAATTATCTACGGATGACACATTATCTATCATAGCTGCTAGGTGTTCACTATCTTTTAACAGAGCATCCATATAGCGTGTCAATTCACCCTTGGTGACACCAAACTCTTTCAGCCTTCGAACCTGCATCACACAAAACTTATTAGATACTAGAAGAAAAGAACTATGCAGAAAATTAAGACAATCATCTTAGTACTTCAATGGCATCAAGACAGCCACAAAATTTCTTTCAAATAGAAATGGAATGCATTGGCCACTACAATAAAATATAAATCTCAGAGTGATCGTTGCTGCATCATATTTTAATATTTAGCAAATAAAGGGAATAAATAAATAAATCCAATCACTGAAACGTGATAAAAAGACCTTATCATTGGTAGGAGCAGGATTGGGGCCAGGCTTTAGGCCTGTCATTAGATTCAATGTGCAGATCCCTGCCCTAACTGGCCTAGTTTGAGCCTGTGCTCAGCCCTGTAAGAAAAAATGATAGCGAGGCCCGCTTACGTTGGCTTAAAGAACAAACTTTTTCTTTTTCTTCCTTTAAAAAAAATCCATAAAACACATTGAACCTCCTCTTGGATCTGAGATCAACAGTTCTAAGTAATTTGAGACTGACACAATCATGTGGCACAAAGCACAAGCTCCACTGCACATTCTCACAAGGAGCTTATGACAGTATTCTTTGGCATCAGTCATGGCCAAAGGATTGAGGACTAGTTCTAGGGGTTGGAAGTGTTATATCTTACTCAGTCAAATCATCTTAAATAAAAACACACACACACAATTTTGCATTACAGGACAGGCTGCTCTGCAAAGAAATTTCCAATTAAGCCAAGTCCCACCCTGAACAGTAGTTGGGTCTTGAATTTTGTGCCAGTCAGGCCAATGAGACCTCAAAAATCTGCCCAAGCCTGTCCAGCTAATATATATATGGCATCAGAAATGCCCAAAGGATAGAGGATCGGGTTTAGGGGTACACGTGTTATATATTACTTGGTCAAATCATTTTAAATAATAAATTAAAACAAACGCACACAAATTTGCAGCCTAAGACAGGCTGCTCTATTATGAAATTTCCAATTAAGCCCATTCCCACCGTCAAAAATAATTGGGCCTTGAATTTTGTACCATCCTGGCCCCATGGGCCTCAAATAACTGCCCAAGCATGCCCAAATGCAAGCCAAGCATGTCCAGCTGAGTGCCAGTCCATTATCAGGTTCAATGATGACAACCAAAAAAGATACTAAAGAACATAACATAGCTACTACACCAAAATCAATACATGAAGATTGTATTTATGGAATGGTAGAGTACAAACCTCTTGGACAGCCACCTTAATTGCACTCTGCCAATTCTTCGGTTCGGCACTTACTGTAAGAGTAGTGACAGTGCATCCTTCCCTTCCAGAATCACTATGGTCCAATTCAATTGAAGTGAAGGGCGGATTTGAACTCTGAAAATTTATGTAGATTAGCTACACTTTTTGACAGAAAAAACCGGTTTTTCCAAGCACCAAACAGGGTTTCAGCACACAGACAAAATGATTTAAGCAGCATCTATCGTACCTATTATCAACCTGATTGAAAGTTTCAAATGACTTATTGCAATTTCATTAACTGGTTATATCTTTCAAACATGTTATTGCAATTTCATTACCTGGTTATATCTTTTTTTCTCTTTTAATATGCAAATAGTTAACACAGGTAATGAATTGAAATTGAACCTCTTACTACCAATAAGTAAATTTCCATTGTTTGTCCCTTTTTTTTTATTTTTTTATATTTTATGATGTGGAACCTCACCAAGGTGGGTCCATTTGGACCCCCCCCCCCCCTGTTTGTCCATTTTTAGTAGCACTAGATACTTTCATCATTTTTCTAGACCTAGCAAAAGTAGAAGCTTTGTGCATTAGGTACAACATTTATATACTTTTATCATTTGCACATAGCTTAAGGAACAATCTTCACTTGCATAACAAAGAAGATGAGACAAAACCCACTCAAACAAAAAAGGAAAGGAACATGATGAAAATCATACTTTGATTATAAGAGAAATCAGTTGCAATCAACTCAGACAGAACAATTTTCAGAGGGGAAGGAAAAACTCATACAAAACAATAATTACCTGAATTGCAATCAACTAATTTATAATAGTGGTAGCAAATAGTACAATAATAATTACAACCCACCTTGTATCTTGTATTGATTCGGAAATGTAAGGCAGATAGAAATATTCTCTTCATCAAAACATTTCGCAAATCACTGTACGTTTGAACCTTGTTCACTGGAATCTGCACAAATTAAATCCCCCCAACCAAAAAAAATGTCCATATTAAAAATAAAAAAAGAGAGAGAGAAAAATGGTAATCATATACACTTGTTGAAGGCTACAAACATTAGATATGAATCATAAAAAACTGAAGACCACCAAGTTAACCAAATTGTTTTTTAATAAGTGCCAAGTTAACCAAATTTTAAACTTTGATATTAGCTTGAGTTGTATTTTTTGGTGTTGCTCTTATACACTCCCCATGTAATAGGTGAGGCCCTTTTTTGGGCTCTTAAACATATTCTTTACTTATCAAAAAGGGGGGAAATTCTTCTAGGGCCAATCCTTTTGTTAGCCCAATGTAGACAAATATATGGTACTATTTCTTCCACTTGTCTCTTATTTGTAAAGAAAACAAGGAACCAATTTTCCATTTATTCTCCTTTAGCATTGTAGTATGAAGCAATCTACTACTTCTCAGTAGAGCATCCCTCCAAAGTTTTCTCTATATTCCCTTTATTATCTCTTCAAGTTTACCATTTAAATTAAGTTATTCTTTAAGTAGAAAGTCGTAAAGGCACAAACTAGTGACCAAACCACAGTATTTACCAACAAAACAAAGACATCTTCACATGAAGCCCTATATTAACGAAACATGACAAGTAAATTTATTTATTAAAAATATCACCATACCTTGCAGAAGAAATTGATTGAGAAGTTTTGTAGCAGCTCATGCTGGAATATCTGTGGAAGCTTCACATCAATGCTGCTTCCAGGGAGAGACCAATTATGCTTCACTGGAGGACGAACTGCATGCCTCTCTTTCTTTAAAATTTTAGATTGATCTAAAGAACTAGATGATTTCTCATTAGATAAACTTCCAGCAAGCCCAGCTGAGAGCTTAGGAACAAGAAAACTAGCCATGGCACCAAATGCACTAGGACCAGGTGCAGAAACTGGCTCATTTTCTAGACCAGTCTGCCCAAAGATAGCCTGCATGGAAAAAACTAACTATTATCAAATTCAAAAGTTAAAATATTTCTCATCTGGACTCCGATGTTACAAATGATAAATAACAAGATTTACAACATACTTCAATCTGGTCAACTGTCTTTGAGATGTTAACAATATCCCCCACTATGTATAAGGTTGCATTTGCAGGAAAGTACCAACGCTCATGAAATTTTCTTATTTTATCTGCATCCCATTTCTTAATCTGCTCTTCTAATCCAATTGGGAACCTTTTGCTCAGCTTATTTTCAGAATGCAGGTGTTGTAACAACTGAGTTCAAAAGAAGGCAAGAAAAGTAAGACATTTGGCCACCAATGTGCAAATATCAACCAGCTAAAACACAAAAATATCTTTAGTCCATACCTGACAATCAACACGATACTCTATTGTATTCATCATCTGGAGTTCCGAAAGTATAGCACGACGTTCCTTTTCAACTCTAGAAGAAAGAAATTTTGGGTGGAATGCTATCTTTATGCATGAATGAAATAGATTTCGTCAGGCAGAGCATTACAAAACTCATTACATAAGATGCTGTACTTCAGCTAAGAAAAGCTTTTTTGATAAAAGGGAACAAATTGAAAGAAATTAAAAGATGATTTCCGTGCTAATATGAAATAAGCACTAAGTAGCAAACAATCAGCTTAGTAATGAATTATCTTTCTCCAACAAGGCACACACAAAAAGCTTATGGCAGAATCCAATCAAATCTTACCTCGTTCAGAGCGTCCAGCACAGATGGAAGCAGATCTCCATCAGAGTCCTGCAAGCACCACCCAACTACAGTCAGTAAATGAATGAGACATTGATTGTAACTCGTATTCTTTATTTAAAGAAAACAAAATGAGATACCAATTATCTATCCTTCATAAGTAAACACAAAATTCTGCATGTCACTAACTTGACTTCACAGATTTGTGTTCCTTTACAATAAGTACTTTTTAACGACTAATAAGTTCAATAAATTCTGTATAAAAGAAAATGCAATACATGCGCATATGCATCAAAAAAAGGAACACCTACCAATGGAGCATAACTTAAGTTGGTAAGAGAAAAAATCAAACAGCCCAATTAAATCAGTATCCAATGTCTAAACCTTGTAATCATAAAAATAAAAATAAAAAGGTCCATACATAGTAGAAAGTATTAATTAAAAAACTAAAAGAAGAAACCTTTTCTATAAGTAATAAATTTTTTATTAAAGAATAGAAGAATCACTACACAAGATGATCATAGGGCATCCTTTCAGAAATTACAATCAATTAATTCAATAGGGCAATAGGAAAAAAAAACCTTTGTGCTAGTTGGAGAATGGATGTGGAACACTGTATGGTGGAAATCAGTATAAGCATTAGATCGGGCTCCTGTTCCAAGAAGTTTCTCACGTTTCTTACTTCCAAGGAAAGCAACATGTTCAATCATATGGGCAATTCCTTGCTCGTCATCCTCCTCATCAATTGATCCAGCATGAACTTCCATATGTGCTTCAAACCTAAAAACAAAGAGGCAAATCATGTTTACGTAAGAGCAAGAAAGAGGAGGGCAGAGATCATCTCATCTGCATAGTATTTTTTTAGCAAAAGTGACAATCAATACAAAGAAAACAAGTAGGCAATTCTTTCCATTATGCCCTTCTGATACATGAAGAGGCAAACTTATTCATTAATCATCGCACTTCGAGAAAAAACATTCTAAGTTATGCCTATTATCAAGCTTCTACAGTTTTCTTTTTTTAACCAAAACTTATCATACTATTAAAGCTAAAGGCATTATATTAGTTGTTTACATATGATAGATTATCACATGCATATTCAATACTTTTGTGCAGACACTTAACGTTTAATCCTCTGACATATCACATATTTCTGTAACATCTACTATTAATTCTTTAAAATTTCTTTGCTTTCAAGTCAAAAGGGACATGTCAAGTTTTCAACCTGTGGGAGGGGAGGGTTTTGCGGTAGGTAGGCTAGCTCCACTATATAGCTACTACTTGTCATTTTTTATTTATTTATAACAAAAAAGATAAAATAAATAAAAGTTTTGCTTCAGGTGTATGCCTAACATTGTTGATGAAGAAGAAGAAAGGTGATAAAACAACAATCACAAAGAACAGTTGGAGAAGGGTGAATGAGGAGCCATGCCCAGTCACAACTTTTTTAATGAAATAGAGAAATATTTCAACAATCCAAGTTTAGAGAAAAAAAACTTGCTAGAGGCTAGTTTAATAAAACCAACGCTAGTTCAACAAATACAACTATTAGGTACTAATTATAGTTCACTGAACATAAAAATCATATTGAACTAGATTCTTTGTCTTCCATCATCATTTTATATTTGTGCTACATCAATGGTGAATTGGCAAAGGAGGTTAGTCGCCACACCGCCATTGTACTTGAAACATTTCATCTATAACTCTACATTAAGTATAAAACCAAGTGCTAATCACATATGGAATCGCAAACGGAAAATGACAAAACTTGAACATTAGGATTAGTTCCAATCAACATCATCTATAAAAAAATTAAGTGTGCATTAGGGTTAACTTTTTGTTAAAAAGCTTATTTGCAGAAAAGTTAGTAAAAGTACAGCAATACCCAGAAAGAGGGAGTATTAAAAAGGTACATTTAATCTAATAAGCTAACGGGAAAAAAAACTAATCCAAACGCATTTCAACATTAAAATATTACCAACCCCTAAATTTAGGTTCGAGATCAATCCTCAATTAGCACTCACTTTAGACAAGCATACCTGGAGTAAACAATTTTTTTTTATGAGTGAATAAATGCATTTAAAAGCACGAAAAGAGAAGCAACCCCTTGGAGTAAACCAATTATTTAAGAGGAAGATTACCAAATAAAAAACAAAATGTTGGAGCAATGGACATTTTTTGGAATTAACCTATAACCTTGCATTGACAATGAGTCTAGCAATAAAATTGCAGTGCAATGTATGCTATTTGTGCAAAGAGAAATGAAACATTAAATTTCAATGAAATTAGCATAAAATTTTACAAATCTATGAGCAATACTTCCATGTTTTGTAAGTGATACGTGTTTTAATTAGCTGCACATTAAACTTGTGGCTGGTCATTATCATGCATAATCCATGTATAAACCATTCAGTACGCCTTTTTAAAACCACACTTTTTCAAAGTACAACTTTTCACCCCCCCCCCCCTCAGGTACAACTTATTAGAACACTTCATTTTTAAAAAGCTATAAAAAAAATTTAGAAAAAATTAAAAAAAAAAAAAGGTACCAAATGGACAGTTGTGTGTGAACCATACCTATTTGGAGGTACTTTATTTGGTAAAATAAGATATCGCAGTCCATTTTTCAGCTGTCCTCGATACAACTTTGGGTGAGACGGGAGTTCAGAACTTAAGAACCCATCCAAATTTAGTTGTTCTCTCTCAGGATAAGATATATCTAAATCTTGTTTTTCAAGAACACCATCTGGCCAGGCTGTATTTGCTGCATGTGGCTCATCTGGACCAACAGTTGCTCGCGGAATATGATCAAACTTCACCTGAAGAATATAAAGAGTACAAAAAAGTTGACAAATATTGTCCTGGGAGTAACAAGAAGGGAAATTGGAGTGCATTAAATTAAAACAAATCATCTCATACATGCCTTCTCTTTTATTTCAATTAGTGAATTACACACATATCAAGTGGATCATAACCACAACCTCACCCTCCGCTCTGTTATAGAGGAGGTACCATTTGAACCAGATCTTACCTTAAAAAAGCCATCTTAATATACAACAGACAAAAGAATCAGTATCTGACTAAATATGAAACAGTACAGATATCACAGTGAGCTGTTTTTAGAATCAGTATCCGACTAAACTGTTTCTAGAAGCCCACCCCCCACCCAAAAAGAAGAAGATAAAAGCCAAACATTGTTTTGCAATTCATACAGATATCACAGTGAGCTGAAAAATGCAGTTTCAGGCTAAAGATAGCTCTTCATTAGTTGCTTGATAACAACAAACAACAAATATAACAGTAATAATCAGCCTAAGACTGAGTAAAACCATATGCCATACCATTCAGATAACAAGCTAGGCAAAAAAATGAGATGACTGCAACTTTCTGACCTGAACTAGGAAGTTAGAAACAAATCACTTCAAGTAACTTTTTTTTTACTAGAAGTAACTTTTATTTATAGGTAATAAAGATATATATTCAAGAACACTACCTTATGCAAAAAAAACATAAGGCCGAGAGAAAAATACAAAGGGAAGAGCGAGAGTAAAAAGATAAAAAAAGAAAAGAAAAAGAAACTAAGTACACAGGAGAGAGCTAAGGAACATAGGGAGAGAATCACTAGAGGTGAGCCCCCAAGCCCTAGACCAGTCAAACAAAGTGCCACTGAAAGAGGCCAAAAGCTGGTCATCTGAACTTTCCATATCCTCGAACGTCCTCCTATTTCGCTCCCTCCGTAGGCACCATATCAAGCATAATGGAGCTAAATTCCAAATGCTAGACAAATGCTTTCCAGGCCAATTCCACCAACCGAATAGAGTATCCGCAACCGAATCAAGCAAGACCCAAGAAAACCCAAAAGATCTAAACACCAAACTCCACAGCCGATGAGCCTTCCCACAATGTAGTAACAAATGATCCGTCATTTCCCCATTACTGCGGCACATGATACACCAGTCTACAAAATCCAACACTCTACCCCTCAAATTATCACCTGTAAGGATATTGTCTCATACAGCAGTCCACACAAAGAAGGAAACACACTGAGGAGCCTTAACCTTCCAAACTCCTTTCCAAGGAAACATAATGGGAAATGGGCTTCTCAACTTATTGAAAAACAAACGAATATCAAAGTCCTCATTCTTTGTCAACTTCCAGCGCATACGATCTCCGTTCTCAATAGGAGAAAGATTAGAGCCCAAGGTACGGAGAAAATCATCCATTCCACCCATTTCTCAATCATTTGATCTCCAGGTAAAGTGAGCATTTCAGCTTCTCCGCTCCTCTATCCCCAACCGTTCAAGAAAAGAGGCCACCGATGCCTCTTTATTGGATGCAATCCCATACACACTCGGAAAAGTCAATTGAAGAGGAGAATCCCCACACCATTGATTTGTCCATAGCTTCACTCTATCCCCCACCCCTACCTCAAAGCGAATATTCTTGCTAAAATCCTCCCATCCCATGCGGATACTTCTTCACAAGCCACACTCATGCACCCCTCTACCTAGCTTGGATGTCCAACCCCCCCATTCTTCCCCAAACTTGAGGGCCACCACCCTTCTCCAAAGCCTTGTCTCTTCAATCCCAAACCGCCATAACCACTTCCCTAGTAAGGCTTTATTAAAAGTAGTTAATTTCCTTACTCCTAACCCACCATATTTCAAAGGTGCACATACCTTGTCCCATCCCACCAAATGAAACTTGGAATCCCCCCACAAAAAATCCCTTTGCAACCTCTCAATTTTATTGGCCACATGCGTAGGGATGGTAAAAAGAGACAAATAATAAGCAGAGAGACTAGATAATGTGCTTTAAGCAACGTTGGTCTTCCACCTTTTGACAAATACAACTTCTTCCAGCCGACCAACTTACGCTCAATTTTCTCCAAAATAGGATTCCAAACAGTAGGAGACTTGTAGGACGCCCCCAATGGCATACCAAGATAGGTCCTAGGTCATTGACTGAAACAACTCAGGTGCAATCCTAGTCAACAAAAAGGTCCTACCTTCATTGGGTTCAGATTAGAGGAACCCACCAAAAAAACAAAGAAAAAAAATATATTTAAGTGATTGTTCTAAAGGTTAGAGAAAAACACGTATGCGGTCATCAATGAACTATCGAAATGGTAACCCAATATCTGTTCCAAAAAAACCATGCTAATAAAAATAATTATTTTCTCTTCATATTATGTGATGCAACTTCATAAAAATTAGAAGCAACTGCTCAATTACATATGGAAGTTCATAGACACCTCCAAGATTTTTTTTGGGGGGGGGGGGAGGGGAGAGGAAAAAAAACACTTGATTGCGTGCACATAGACACACACATAAAAATCAGTCAAGAAGAGCAAATTCGATGTAATCTAACAGAAGGAATTTGATCTGGTATACTTACAGAAGTATTGCCAAGACCATGCTTGGAGAGATGAAAAGTAGATTTGTCATAAAAGGCCCATGGTATAGATCTTTTGAAAGCAGGACGAGTTATTCTGCGGTTGAGGGAGCAACTAAAGCAGGCGGTCTGTCCTAAAAAAGGTGCTTCAGTCACCGGTTCACCAAGCATGGAAGAATAATGTTTCCAAGCATTATTCTTCTTTCTGTGTTTCACTAATCTTCCATGACCAAGTTCAAGTGGGTACCTATCATCCACAATAACACAGAAAAACAATTTAAAAAGGATTATTATTTCTACCCATTACTATAAATGGCAATAAAGTAGACATACTGAAAATGTAAATACACAAGTATATGGCAAACTAAAGGCAATTTTTTTAAACAGGTTTTAAACTAAGGCCTCATCCTCGGAAGTGCCATTTGAGTCAGAGCTCATTGGCCCTAAAAGGCAATTATAAAGGTACAACAAAAATTGGCAAGACCCTTTTTTTTTATTTTTATATATATAAAATTTTTAACTGGTTTTTTGAGACAAGAATTGCTTAAAGAAACATGCCCTAAAGCTTAAGAAATGTAAGTATGTGATTGTTACAAGAAAATTGAACATTCAATAAAAACACGCCAAAAGCTTTATAGCTCAACTAGCACCTTCTAATGTTTCCAACAGAGGCATCTAGAGTTCAAACCACCTCCCTCTTCCCCACTGTAACTATCAAACTATAAAATTATAAATAAATAAATAAATAAAAAAACATGCGAAGGCATTTGTTATTCCACTAATTATTTTGGATAATTCGATAGTTGGGGGTGGGGGATTTGAACCCGGATGTGTTCATTGAAAACTAGGAAGTGCAAACCAGTTGAGCTGTAAAGCTCTCGGCTGAATTGGTCATTATTAGTACTAGTTAGTGAGAGTAATTACTCCCCGTTTTTGGGGACACGGATACAAAGCATTAAATAATGAAAGACGCAACACTACCAAGCACGCAGACTGATTAATTTCACTTGTTTGTTTTTTGTTTTGGTTTTGAAGAACATAGGGACAAGAAGCACAAACAAACATATGCTAGTATGATATTCATGTCAATTCCATGGCTATGAAAACAAGTTTGTGTGATTGAGAATTAACAATAACCTAATTAATAAAGCCGGAAAAAAAAAAAAAAAAACCTGGTTCTGGTGGAAAGATGGTTGAGATGGAGTCGGGTCAAAGGGTGAGAACGAGGAGGTAGAGAGAGGAGCGAATTAAGGCGTCTTCTGGGATGAGTGTCTCTCTGTTTTAAAGATTGGATTTGAGGGATGCTGCTGCTTCCAACCGCGGAGCTTAACGCAGCCATTTTTGCAAGATTGAGAAGACAGAGAGAGAGAGAGAGAGAGATAACTTGGTACTTTTGTCTGAGGGTGGGGTTGGGAAGCCGGGGAGAGCAGGCTTGCCTCACAAACGGATCCTTTCGATTGATTTTTTTTTATTCTTCAAGAGAGTAGGGTTCCCATACACCGCCAATGCAGCTTATGGAAATCAACAAGTGAGGTGTAGTGATTAGTTAGGTTGACCTGTGGGCCTGTGGCGCCTGGCAAGATGCATCCCTTTATTTTATTTTTTTTTTTTTTGGGTAATATGCTTAATTTTGTGAACACATGTTAAATTATTAAAAAAATAAAATAAAATTGGTTGCGTTAAGTTGACACCAAATATACTCATTTCAACCCATTTTAAAAAATAACTCAACTTCTCTATGTGGCTTGAGGTTATAAGCTCAACATTTAACTTTTATATACAGTATTTTCAAATTCTACATATATATTTTAGTGTATTTTTAGTAAATAGTTAGATAAGTTGTCATTTATCCTAAAGAGCTTTTCTAACAATATTTTCAAATTCTCACCCAAATTTCTATTTTACCTACTATACGTGCAAATTATATTAATGAGAGTGGAATAAGTTATCTAACAGTGCATTTACATGAGAAAACTCAAAAAAATGCAAATTTTGACACGACACTCAAACAATAAATAAAGAAAGTGATGGTAGGACATGAAAAAGATGCACATTTAGAGAAGAAAAAAGAAGCTGATTATCAAAACAACATAGAACGTACGTGAAAAATCCTAGAGAATGAATAAAAAAAACCATGTTTTGAGCAAGAACACAACATTCTTGCCCGGTTTTGCTTGTATTATGTATTATAAAGAGGTTAGTTTATAATGAAGTGTTCCTTTTCTTCCTACCAACTCTCCACTTTTTTCTCAAAATATCTAGTTGGGTTCTTGTGGGGGGTAAAAAGATCCTGATGGGAACATGGGCCTTTTGGGCCGTGTTAAGGAAGGCCGACCTGACCCTGGGTTTAGAAGTTGTTAATACTATGGGTCGGCCCATGCGCCGAGGATCCGAGGACCCAGCCGAGGGTGAACTTACCCTCGGATGAGCACCGAAGAACTCGGGATTTCATAGTAAAGGTTAGGGGATGGCACAGTTAAGGCCAATGGTTAAAAGGGGAAACCCTAGAACGCCCAAGCACGGTGTTGAAGAAATGTCAAAGATAAAGGCTGCTACCTCCACATTAAAGACCCCGCACCTACCACCCAGGCCGCATTAATGAGGAAGTGACACTTGAACCGTGGAAGGGAAGCTACTAGTTACTGTTCAAAGGCACTAAGAAAAGAAATATCTAGGCTAAGGGATGAAATGGGGCAACACGTGTATAAAGTATTAGAAAAAGGAGTATTTAAGGGAGGACTGAGACGGAAAAAAGGGAGGAGACTTCTTTGTAACCTAAAAAGAAAAGAAACAAAGAAAGATATAATATAAGAACAGCCCTTGGCTCACGTCCGAGGAGGCCAATTTTTGCAATATTCCTTGTTGTTTCCAATTATTTACCACCCTTAGTTTGTTATTTGGTTCCCACCCATTTCTAATCTAGGTTTCAAGCCCACACTCTACAAATTCGTATTGTTTAAGGCTCATTGGGCCTGAGCCCATAACTGTTCTTGGGTCCAGGTGCAATTGTGCACTTACTTACTCTAGAAGTTCAGCTGCATGTTCCTTTAATACTCTAAGGAACATGGCAAAGTACAAGGACAGGTGTCAAGTTACCATATTCTCTTTCTTTTCATAGTTGTGATATAATCTGTTGACTAAGGGATAATAATTGCACCAACATGGCACTAGGACCCGAAGGTAGGTAGCTTTGCCACTATTTGGGAGACAAGTCTTGGTCATCAAGAGGGACATCAGGAATGTTGTGATTGGTACACGTGTCTCCAAGGTGACTTACTATGCATTCAACCAATAAGGGATGTCCTAAAAGCTTTCAACTTTGAAAAGTCACTATATCCCTTTTTGGTAATGCTTGAGTACCGTGTCAAGTGTAAATTTCATTTTCTTCCCAAGGCACTCACGCCTTTAGCACTGATCAAGACAAAGTCTCTTAGCTATCAACTACTCTCCCTTATATCACAACTGTTCTATGTGTAGAATCTAGATTCAACCACTTATGCATTCTCCCATGTCTTAGTGGTGTTATGTACACCTACTTAGTTTAAATCATTTTCAAGATACTCATTATGTTTTCTCTATTCCATTTGAATATCTATTCAAAATTCATTTTTTAGATTTCTTTTCATATTGTGAACTAAAACCCATTACCTTTTGTTAAATAAATAAATGATTAATTTAGAGAGTTACATTGGCTTAGTAGGTGTGGAGAGCCACCATAATAAATGTGAAAGAGTAAATAATTAAGAGCTAAGATTATTTATTTATTTATATACATAATACAAGATGTTCTACTAATTTTGCAACTTGAACCATTTCTCCCTAAACCATAAGCACTTGGTACATGGAAATGTGACAATTAAATTATAAAGCTCTTAAATTAAGAGATTTTGTTGGAGCATTTTGAGTTTGGTTTTGTAAAAAATTGGAGAAAGTGAAATATAAAGAATTTATTGGACATATTCTAAGTCCTAAATATTGCTTCATAAATTTTTGGTGTTGTATATGTGCTCTCACAATTTCATTTTTCTCCCCCCTTCCACATTGTTGTAAGCATGAATTATCAATTATCAAAAACAATATATTCTTCTTCTTCTTCTTCTTCTTTTCATACTAAAATACACTTAGACTGTTAAATTTTGAGATTTTTTTCATTTTAGCTATTTATATTTCAGAATTTTCATTTTGATCCTTCATTTTCATTTTGTTTTCATATTGACCATGCCATCCATTTTCGTAAGTAATATAATTGTTATGTGCCCAGCATGTTTACCTATTTTATGAAATCCTAACTTTGAAATGATGTAAAATGCAGGAATTTCATTGTTATAAGAAAAAAAATATTATGGACAATCAAATTATTATTTATTAGAGAAAATGGATGGCAACATCAATGTAAAATAGTATCAAATAAGAAGAGTAAAAATAAATTTTTTTGAAATTAAAAACAATCTTAAACATGAAGCTTAAGGATCAAAAGTATACATAACTCATATTTTATTTCCTAGCAAGCTACAACTCTTCTGACATGGGCCCATGTCTAGAATCGGTAGAAAAATCCAGCCTGGTTATTTTCTTGAGCCACAATCCAGCTAAGGTTGATAAAAAATTTTACACGTCTAACCCAAAGATAGCTATAATCGTGGGATCCATCTTGAAATGTATAGCTTAACTTAGATCTTTCTCTTGCCCTGCTACAATGGTTCTCACATGTTATCTAAAACTAGCAAACAAATATTCAACTTTCTTAAAAATAAAAATAAAAATAAAACATGACCCATATGACATACTAGAAAAATCTACTCATTGTTTCACAATTTGGTATTTACACTTCTAACCCAAAGATAACTATAATCGTGGACCAGGTTTGGATGATTTAGCCCAATCTAACAGGACCGGACCTGTTTTACATTGGATAAGTTAGAAATGGGCCTGACTACCTAATTTATTAGGGCAGAACCTGTCAATCTACCCCAAAGTTTGATACACATCATATTTTGTGGAATAACATTCAACGTAGAAAACCAAGTCATTTTATTCAAATACTTGCAGAATGGTAGAAGAAAAAACTGATTGTGGGCAAACCAACATTTCTTGTCTTTCTACGGTTCCACTTGAACTGGATACTGTGCTAATGAGTAATGAATGTGCTGCAATTTTTGCAGTTCTACGTACAAAAGAAACTCTAGCTGATTCAAGTGTTCTCAAAGTGTTGCAAAATCCAAGATGCAACAGCCAACAGCTCAAGCCCAAGCAGTTCAAGAGTGTCAAGCTACAGTCGGATTGGAAACAAAGTTACAGTAGCTTTCACACCGTTTTCTGTCAATACATAAGAGATTTTTCCCGCGTGTCACTTATCCCTTGTATATGCATGTGAATAAAACAAAAGTAACAAATTAAATGTACTTGCATATAATTTTTAGGTGCATTATATCATAAGTTTTTATTTAAATTCAAAATATGATTGAATTGACCGATTCAATATGAATACAAGATAAGATAATGTTGAGTATTCTCTTATTCCTAGCGATAATTAAATTAAAAAAAAAATTATTTCTCACCCCGCACACACAATACACACTTTCTCCACATTTCTCATAGAATATTCACATTTTTTTTTTTTCACTCTACCGTTATTTGTTACATAATATATATATTAAAGGCAAATGTTAACAAGCACCGCACATGCTTGTTAATGTTGCACTAATGTAGGTTTCATTTGACAAAAAAATTGAACAAAAAAAAAAGACATAAAACTGACCCCACAACTTATTTTAATATATTTTTTCTATCTTTATAAAGCTGATCTCACCACTTAAAAACTGCAAAATATTGCATAAAGCTGCAATAAAACTAGAAAAAAAAGTACAAAGGGCTATAGTTAACGTGCAACTGATGGTGCTAGTTAACACAACTCTATATTAAAAGTTTAAGAGTATCTACTGAAAGAGGAGAGAGAAGGAAATATCTGTTTTTCTTAAATTCTTTTTTGTAAACTTTCGGTGAGAGAAGCAAATATCTGTTTTTCTTAAATTCATTTTTGTAAACTTTCGGTGAGAGAAGCAAATATCTGTTTTTCCTTAAATTCATTGTTGTGAACAAGTTTCTTTTCACAAAAAATAAACTCACAATTGTTGTCACAACTCACTTATATGGCTAACTATGATTAATTGCATATTACTTTCACATGGTCCATGGACACGTTATTTTTTTTCCAATTCTCAGAGTCAGCTACAAAAAGAGTTGTGACAAAAATTGTAGTAATGTTGTTGTTGGCAAGAGATTCCTAGTAATATTGTTATTGTTTTATAAAAATACGTGTAGATAAAAAAATAGGTAAGATTTAAATACTAAAAACTATTGTTTAAAATAATACCGTATACCCTTTCGATATTTTGCATAAACAATTCGGTGACCGAGTTGTAGCTTTAGTTACTTACCACAAGACTTAACGACACCGCTGGCCCCCACGTGTCTCCAATTGATTGCGGCTAAGCTTTCCCTATTGACAAAGGAAAGAATAGAATATCAAAAAAAAAAAAAAAAAAAATCCGAAATGTCCGGAAGAGTCTCAAACTTTCATTAATCTTCCTCCGCAGCAGGCAGCAGGCAGCAGGAAACTTCCTTCACGCGCTGCCGTAAAGCTAAATCCAACTCATTTGTCTTATCAACAATTCACATTGTTAGAGCCGCTCTCATTAAAAACAATTTGTAAGTCGGCTAATATCAATATCGTGATGCTTTATAATGCACTTTGATAGCTCAACACCGTGTCCCGTGTAACTTATCTGGTATATACCTATTGAAAAACCAAAACTTAGACCATAACTTCAATAAGTTTGCGCGAGTTTCTTGTCGTGTGCTCCAAAACATCATCAGTTATTTCATGCTTTGTTTCTCCTTCCCTTTTTAGGATTCCTTTTTCCGCGTCTGTTTCGCTTTCAAATAATCATTTATAGCAAATTTCTCTCTTATATATATAGCGAAGAGGAAGAGCCAACCTTGTTCCATTCATTCAAACTAATTTCAAGTTCAGGTTTATACACAAAATTCAAAGTTCTTTGATTTAGCAAACTGTCTTCAATTAATCTCAGGTTTCATCATGAAGACCACACACGATGCAGCTTCTTCGTCGTCTTCTCCAACTACAATATTGGAAGAAAGGCGTACTTCAACTTTACCAAAAAAATCAGTTTTAGTAAGTTTAAGTCGTAAATTGTCTTCAAGAAGAGAGGCCAATAAGCTCTCTCTTTCATCAAGCAAAAACTACAGCAATGAGCTCCAAAGGGTGTTCGATTACTTTGATGAGGATGGGGATGGTAAAATATCTCCCTCTGAATTACAGAGCTGCGTGAGAACTGTGGGGGGAGAGCTGTCAATGGATGAGGCAGAAGCAGCTGTGAGAGCATCTGATTTGAACGGAGATGGGCTGCTCGACTTCGAGGAATTCCAGAAGCTAATGGACGCAGGGGGAGAGGAAGACAAGAAAGAGGAGCTCAAAGAGGCTTTTGGTATGTATGAGATGGAAGGGTCGGGTTGCATCACTCCCACAAGCTTGAAGAGGATGCTGAGTCGACTCGGTGAGTCCAAGTCCATTGAGGATTGTAAAGCTATGATTCGAATGTTTGATCTCAATGGAGACGGCGTCCTAAGCTTTGATGAGTTCCAATCTATGATGCGTTGATTAATTCATATCCATTGCTGTTCACCGTAAATATTTGTACTTTTACGATTCCTTTGGTGATTGGTTTTTGTTTTGTTAACACTCCATTCTTTTGCTTGTTACACATTTGTAAGGAAAATATTTCCATTATCTTGTAGAATAATCAGCTTATATTTTTTGACCTTTGTTTATATTGATGTATTATACAATATTCACTCGTTCAATCCTACAATATTCTATGTTTAGGCCCGCCAAAAAGGAAGTTTGAAATAACTGGTTAGTAAAGTAATAACACTCCAACTACCGGATGGCTAATCAGGTTTGAAACCAACTTTCAGTATTTAATATTTATATAAAAAAGTTTATGGACATATACATAGTTTATATTACATCAACTTGTACTTAAGTGATAATTAGATTGTTCTTCGTCAAGTCCTAGTGATAGTTTCATATGTAAATGATGTAATCCAATTTTAAATTGGCAAAATTGAAAATTGTGTAGAAAAGTGTGTGATCTTAAAAGAGTTGTGTTTATATTGACATCCCTTGGGATTAACAATAAATAATGAATTCAACACACTTATTGACGAGCATTGTTCACTCAATGCATCATTTTTTAATTAGCACACACACTCTTTCTCATGTTCTCACTGCTTATCAACAGACCATAGTCTCTCTCTCTCTCTCTCTGCCACCAAATTGGTCTAAAAGATCTTGTGATCTTCAATGGGGAGAACAATGAATCCTCAAGTAGTGGTGCGAGGTTGGGCTGACGCGATTTAATTGCAGCAGCGTGAGACTAAATCGACGCTTAAAACAATGATGTCGCATTGGTGATTGGGTTTGATGTTGGATCTGGTTGGGTTGTTTTAGTTTTGATATGGTTGTGTTTTATTTTTATCTAGTTTGATGGTGGGTCGGCAACACTGATGGATTGATGTTTGTAGGTGGTGATTTGAGAGAAAAAAAGAAGTGAAATTGGAGAAGGATGAGGTGAAAAAAAAAAAATTTAAGAAGATATGAAATAAGTTTTAAATAAAATTGTGATGAAGTATTGAACTGATGTAGTTGTTTGTAAATAGTAGATTAGCTAAATTAATAAAAGTGAGAATTTTAGACTAAATTTAGCTAAAAATTCATTGAGGCTGATGTGAATGCTTAATGAATCTAAAATTTTCATAGTATCTATGAGTTCTAAACATTATTTAGATACAACACTGATATTTACTAACACACATGGACGGAGCTGTTATTGGACTGCCCCTCCCAAATTTTTTAAAAAAATATTATTATATTAATAAGTACCAATTTTAGTAATTTTGTTCAATAAAATTACACTTTGTCCCTTAATAATGCCATCAATTCTTTTGAGAGTAATCTTATAGTCAAAAATGTTTTTACAATGTTCATACAAACTATTGATGTAGCAAATTTTTATTGGTTCGTACACTTGCATAACTTTTTACGTATCAATAACCACTCATCACATTAGCAATTTGTAAAAATTTTATAATTTTAGCATTTTTCACCTTTTAAAGGACATAAAAAATTAATAGATTAAATCTAAAACAAAATATACAAACTCAAAAAAATTAGCTCAACAACAAAAATTACCAATAATAAAACTAAAAAAATTAAGTCCAATCAATCTATTTTACCCAAAACAAACTACTTGGCCATTTAAAAAATTTTAAACAAAAATCCTTAGTAGTAAAGCAATAGACTTAAAGGTCGGAGCCGCCGCATACAACTAGCAGCAGAGTCGCCCCCTAACTCCAAGTTCTGGCTCCGTCCTCGCTAACACATGTTATGAACACATAAATAAGTATATTAATGCTTACATACATAAAAAGAAAGAAACAGAAATCTCTGAAATTTAGAGTGTCTATTCTGTTGAAGTTTACCACAACTTTGCAAGGAATAGCGTCGTTGTAGTGCTCAAACTGACAAGGCCAGATCCCCCCAAACCTTATCTTTAGGTATTCATAGGCAATGCACGAGGAACTCTGTTTTCCTGCTACGTTTGGAAAAATTATTGCCAATTCGCCGGTTTTACTTAATTACCTTTACTACCAAGTTGAGGTCTTGCAGTAAAACATTATTGCCAATTCGCCTGCTTTACTTAATTACCTTTACTACCAAGTTGAGGTCTTGCAATAAAACATTGGGTGCTTGCTTGATTTGAATATTGTTAAACATTCTTAGCTAGTGCTAGATCTTATATATGGTCTTCTAGAAAGATTTTTAATCTATCCCGTTCTTTGGTCCTGGAACTGGAGCATGTCCCTGTAGTTTGGGCTATGCTCAGGGCTGTCTCAATGCAATTTGAGTGATGCTAGGTATAAGGGCACGTTTTGAATTCAAAGCCCAAAAGTGAAAAGGACTAAGGTTCAAAGAGCCCAAAACAATGAATTTGTAGAGAATGAGCTAGAAACTAAGCTTCAATGAGTTGGACAGTAATTACAGTAGGCTGAATGATACTTGAAAGCATGAATAAACAATTTTGTGCAAAGAAAATCCTTCTCGGCAAAGTCCAAGGATGGTAGTTCTTATATATTTCTGGTAGGCTTAAACACAATTACAGTTTTTGAGTGTACTGTGATTTTTTCACAAATTATCTGATGATCCCCTTGTAATGGGGATTTCCTTCCTTATATTCCCCTTCCTCACTTCATCTCAACCCTTCACGTGTAGATCAGATTACTGGCTTTGATACTTATTTTATCAGTACCTTCCTAAAATTTTTGTAGGTAGCTGTAAGGCTGGAGGTCACTATTCAGGTATCACATTCATATTAATGCGGCCAAGGGGTTAGTTGCAGAGCATTTAATGCGGTGGCAGCATCTTTCTTCTCAGATATTTTTCAAATCTCTTTTGTCTTATCCCCTCCTAATGTTTATCCTTGCCAAAATGATCGTTTGTTGTCCTGTTCTTGACTAAATGTCGGATGTATAACCTTTACCCTGCTCAACTGAGGAGGTACTTCTCCTCGGACAACATCTTCAACTCCTTATGACCAGACTTCTTCCACGGGCTATTATTCTGTAGGCCCACGTCATTATTACCTGTCCTCGGACTACTTTAACTCCTTGGACACGGCCCACAGCCCAATACCAATATCTGGGCCCTTTACCCCTACACTAAGGATAAGCCTTACAAAATTGAGGTGTCGTGAATAAAAAAATTGATTTAAACATTCATTTATTCTGTTTTGGTCTATCATTGCCATATCAGTTTCTAAGTATTTTGCATTAATTTTAGCATTTTTCATTCAGTTAATGGTAATTTGGCTAGATTTCTATTAATCTCTAATTCTTTTTTTTGGTGGAAAAATGCTAAAATTAGTTCAAATTTTACTACAAAAAACTTATAAAATAATGTGAAAAATAATGCAATTAATGGCACTTCAAAACAATAATAAATGAATATTTGAATTATGTATTTCTTATGATTGGTGGCAACAATTTGCACAACCTAAGAGCATTCACACCCAGTTTGTAAAAAAAAAAAAAAAAAAAAAAATATTTTACCATTTCAAAAGCTACTTCATATATCATTTATACCATATTATTTTACAATATACACATCCTAAACTCTATTTTTTTTTGCAACTTTATTTAAATATTCTTTTTTATTCCTTTTTTACTATTTCTCTCAATCTTCCTCTTCCTCTCTTCCTCTAAGCAACCGACAACCACAACATCACTGCCACCGCCACTCACATCCCAGCAAACCACCGGCTACTGGCCAACAACCACCACCACAATCACAATAGTCCATGCCAACTACCAAAACCCATTCAAAAAACCACCAAACAACCACAACAATACATTGCCACCACCATTCATATCCCAGCAAACCACTGGCCACCACTAGAAACCTCCACCATGCCACCAAGAGAAAAAAAAAAAACACACACACACACACACACAACAACCAAACCCAGAAACCCTCCACCGATCTAGAAACCCAGAAACCCATAAAACAACTTGTCAATCTAGAAACTTAGAAACACACACTGATCTCAACTGTCAGAAACCCACAAGAACTCACCAATCTCCATTGCTTGAAACCCACAAGAACTCACCGATCTCCACCGCCAAAAACCCACGGCCCACCACACCTATCCACCACGATCCTCAGCCCCAGACCCACTAAGCAAACCCACGAGATTCTGATTAGTAATCCTCAGTCCCTTGACCACGTTGATCTCGCCTAGAAAATTTGATTAGCAAACTCACAACCACGCTATGAGAGAGGGAGTGATGAGAAAATGGGCAGAGGGATAGTGGCTAGTGAGAGGCATGGGGAGAGAAAGGGTCATTAGGCAGTGCCATCAAAGAGAAAGGGTCATTAGCAGTGAGAGGCATGGGGACAGAAAGGGTCATCGAGCAGTGCCATCAACGAGAAAGGGTCATCAGCAGTGAGAGGCACGGGGAGAGAAAAGGGTCATTGGAGAGAGAGGGGAGATGAACTCTAAGAGAGAGAGAGAGAGAGAGAGAGAGAGAGAGAGAGAGGAGTTGAAAGACAGGACTGAAAGGAGAGATAAAACAAAAGGTGAAAAGGTATTTAAATAATATATTTTAGTTTACAATTATGCTACAGTGCCATTTGGCACTGTAGTATAATTGCAATTTTTTTTTTTTTTGCAATTGTAAGATTTTGCAAGACCAGGTGATGAGAGGTTTTGGAACTCTAATGCTAAATATTATCAATATATGGCATATACAAGGCCCAATGTGAATGCTCTAAACAATTAAATTTGTAAATTTATAGCATCAATAATTTTTTTTTTCAAAATATCTCTTGGGTCTATTTTTATGTAAGAGCATTCTTAGCAAATGTGTCAAATGATATAAATGCTATAATTTAACATCAAATTTTAAAAAAGCTCCCTCCATCAAAGGTGCTAAATGTTATTAATTTTGACATCTAGCTATAGTAAACTGCTATCTCTAGTAGCCCACTGTAGCAAGATGTTAAAAAAAATTGTTTGTTTAATGAAACACTGTAGCTACAATTGATGAAATTATTGATTTAAATAAATAAAGACTAAAGAAAGAATAAAAAAGAATATTTAAATGAAGTGGTAAAATAATAGCACTTTTGATGTTAGGTGTATTGTAAAGCGAGTTGTTAAAATAAATAAAGTAACTTTTTGAGATGGTAAATGCTATATTTTATAGCATTCTTGATGAGAATGCTCTAAGAGGATATCTAATTAATGCATGTATGCTCTGTTTGTTTCGATAGAAAATATTGTGAAAATATAGTTTTTTGTATTTTCTAATATTTGGTAATATTAGAATAAATAAGTTAAAAGAAAACTATCTTAAGTCAACATATATAAAAAATATAACTAAATAAGGAAAGGTATGTGATTATTTTTTAACTCATTTAAATTGTTACCAAATATAGAATAGAAAAATAAAATAGTTTTATGAAAAATATCTTTTAAAAAATGATTCATTTTTAGAAAAACACCAGGGTAGAAACCAACCTACCTTCTCAGAAAAAAAAAGAAAAGAAACCAACATATATCACCTCTCATATTTGAGAGGCCTTTCTTGGGGTCTCAGGCCTGACCCAAGTCACCTAGCTAGGCCTAGCTATCTGCATGATGTATCCAAGCTTCCATGTTTCGTACGAGTTTAAAATATGCTAACCCCTTTTCTTTTCTTCTGTTGCTAGAAAACACGCTTTCAACCCTTTTCTTTTCTTCTGTTGCTAGAAAACACGCTTTCTTTAGACAGTTTTGACCGTTAATTGTAAAATATTATAATATCTTATAAAGGAAAGGTAGACCGAAGGAAATTAAGAGACCATCAGCTTATTTTTATTTTATTAATTATTTTATTTTTATTATTATTTATAGACTTACTTTTTGATACTATTCATAAGTTTTACTATATTATTTCAGTTAAATTTATTTTTATTTATAATATTTTCAATAAAAATTTTTAAATTTCAAAAAAATAGTTGGATCTCAAACCCACCTATAATATCAATTTTTCTTTATTGGATTGATTTGTGGTAAATAATTCCAATGACCATGTGTTACCTACCGCTATTCTACGTCACTGCAGAGCGCCTCCAAGTCTACAATTACGGTTACAAATGTGCAAAAATCGATTGCAGTTAAGGTCTCCCTACGGTCAAAGGAAAGAACGGTATTAGGGGAAAATTTTGAAAATTTCCGAATTGTCCCAAAAAGTCTCTAATATAGTTTGTGTTTGAAAATTATTGAAAAAGTTTTGTTTTTTTTTTTTCACCTTTTGTCTTACGTTTTTTTTTTGGGTTTTATAATTTTAAATAATTTAATTTTTATTACTTTTTTAAAAATAAATTATTTTTTAATTTTTTGTAACACGTTTGACGTAAAAATGATAAAGAACCATATTTTTTGATAGAATCTTTGCAAGTAAGCTACTAAAAATAAATTATTCTCAAACGGATGGCTTTAGGAATTTTTAGGGTAATTATTAAGAAATTTAAATTATACAAAATTTAATAAAGAGAGTTATTTTCTATAACTGAAAACTGAGTCACTAAGGAAAGCAAAATATATTGTTTCATTGCAAAACCAATGAGAGTAAAAATGTTCTACTTGTTGTACAACAAGAAGAACTTACAACTACAATATTTTTCTTTGTATTGTTTTTTCAGGAAAAATAAAATTATAGATTAATTTTTATTGAATGAGTGAACGAATTAAAAATTTCAATTATTAGAGATTTTTATCTTTTTATTTTAGAATAGACTTTTTGTTAAATAATTTGTTCACTTATAATTGTTGTTATTTGGTCTAATATTTTTCTTTGGGTTATTTTTGTTGATATTTTAGCTAATTTTTACTGATGTTATTAAGTGTTTTTTTAAAAAGAGTTAAAGATTATATTTATAATATTTATAATAAATTCTTTTTAATTTTAACAAAATAAATAAATCCCTAACAAACCATATATCTTATCATATATTTTATCAACGACGGTTACTCCCTCGCACAAGAAAAAAACAATTGGCCGTCTGCAAAAGTCAAAAGTCAAAACTATTATACGGAAAAAACACAACTGAAAAAATATTGGTCTCAAAACCATGTTCTGCAAAAACTTCCAATTCCACATCCCTCTGGCTCTGGGTATCCCATTAAGGCCATAATTTATCAAATAAAAGCTTTCCACCACGACTCTGTCGTCACGTTCCACAACATCAGCACTTATATCATCATACCTTTCCCTTTTGGGATTCCTTTTCCGCTTGTGTTTCGAAGTTTCGAAGTCATGATTCTATTTCTATATAACTTGATATCTCTCTCGCCAACCTTGTTGGTTGTTACGTTCATTCAAATTAACTAATTTCTAAATTCAAGTATATACCCAGTTCAAAGTTCTTTGATTTAGCAAACTGCCTTCAATTAATCCAGGTTTCATCATGAAGACCACATACGATGCAGCTTCTTCTTCTTCTTCCTCTTCTCCAATTACAGTATTGGAAGAAAAGCCCAGTTCAGCTTTAGGAAGATTACGTAGTAAATTGTCTCCAAGGAGAAAGGAGGATAAGCGTTCTCTTTCACCAACTGGTTCCAATGCAAGCAAGATCTACTGCAGCGAGCTTCAAAGGGTGTTTGACTACTTTGACGATGATGGAGATGGTAAAATATCTCCTTCTGAATTACAAAGCTGTGTGAGGACTGTAGGGGGCGAGCTGTCAATGGATGAGGCAGAAGCAGCCGTGAAAACGTGTGATTTGAATGGAGATGGGCAGCTGGATTTCGAGGAATTCCAGAAGCTAATGGAAGCAGGAGGAGAGGAAGACAAGAATGAGGAGCTGAAAGTGGCTTTTGGGATGTATGAGATGGAAGGGTCAGGTTGTATTACCCCCGCAAGCTTGAAGAGGATGCTGGGTCGACTTGGTGAGTCCAAGTCTACTGAGGATTGCGAAGTCATGATTCGAATGTTTGATCTCAATGGAGATGGCGTCCTGAGCTTTGATGAGTTCCGAACTATGATGCGCTAGCTAATTCATATTCCATTGCTGCTCATCGAGATTATTTGTCCGTTTCCTTCAATGATGTATTGTTCGTCACTTCATTTTTTCATCTTTTGTCAATTACATATTTGTAAAGAAAAGATTCCACCAATCAGCTTATATTTTTTGACCTTTGCCTATTCTGAAATCCTTTACTAACAATTACTCGGAAAATTTGTTTTTTCAGCAAAATAAAACTTCTGAAAAGAAAATCGTTGAATCGTACAATATTCTATGTTTGGGCCCGCCAAAAATGGAGGTTTTAACTAACTAGAGATAATTTAGTAACAACATCCCAACAAACTGATGGCTGATGCCATTATAAAGAAACTTTCATTATTTATATTGATAACCCTTGCTTTATATATATATATAGCTGCAATTATTGCCTGGGAGGTAAGAAGATCACTTAATAAATAATATATATTATTTTAGTTACCAAAACACTAAAAAGAAGTATGAAGATGGAAATTTAAATCTATATTTTTTTAATTCATTCTACGTGCATATCTATAGATAGATGTCGTTCATAAAGCTAAAAAAAAATTAATTTTTTATTTTGTGTTCACATTACCTTTTTATTGTGGTGTTTTTATTGTAGTGAGATGTATTATTTTATTGTGATAGATATATTATTTTATTGTGATGTTTATATTATTTTATTGTATTGAAAGCTAAAATAAATCCACTGCTGCAGCATGTGTGTAGGTAAAATAGATAAAGTAACTTTTGGTGGAGCTAAATTCCTAAATTTTTAGCTCCACTGCTGTGGATGCTCTAACATAAGGAAAGAGACAATAAGGTTTGGTTATTGTCGACAACGTTTTTTTGTAAAGCACACAAATAAATGAGAAATTTTGAAATTTTGTTTGATGTTACTAAGTGCCAACGAAAGAGGTGTTGCATAGAGAGATAGCCAAGGAGAGCTATGTGGAAAAGAGAAAGAAGAAGAGAAAGAAGAAGAGAAGAAAGATAGAAAAGAGAGAGCAAAGTATTGCCGCATTCGAGATAAATAATTAGGTCCGTTTGGATACAGTTTATTGCTGAAAACTGAAAATATTATAGCAAAATAATTTATAAATGTGTGAATAGTGCCATAAGACCCATTTTTAATGAAAAATTGCTGAAAAGTGAGGTTTGTAGGTCCTTCAATAGTACACGAGACCCACTAGTGTGTACTGTTCACACAGAAAAGTCAAAAATCACGGCTAAAAAAAAAAAAAAGGAACGCAAACTCAAAACGCGTTGCTGAAACGCAATCTAAACAATCACTTAGTGTGTATGAGAGCAAAGAAAAATAATTAGATTTTTTAAACCGTGAGACATAAACAAGAGGATTTATTATTATATTTGGTGGTTTTCAAGTTAGGCATAAACTTGAAAATTGTTATAATTGATTTAATAATAGTGAATTGATTTAGAGTTTGTCCCATGGTTTTTTTGTTTCCTTCAAGGATGTAAAATTTTCTACATAAATATTTCTGTTTTTATGTGTGATTGCTATTTGGAATTGGAAATTTGGTGATAATATTATTTAGAATTCAATAGTTAACAGACTATTTTAATAAAATTTTAATATCACTTTTATGAAAAATATAAGAAGCATAGTCCCTAAACTAATACAATTAGGACATTTGTTAACTTTTACCTTATTCCAAATGCAAACTGTTTGAAGAAAAAAAAACAGCATACTTACCTTCAATCATATGCTTCCCAGGGGTAGATCTTCCCTGAAAATAGATATCCAAAAACCATAGAAGATCTTTGTTAAGATGACATAGTCTACTAGATGACATACTAAAGAAGGCACAAAAACCTATGGACCTATCTTGTTGAGGAATGTCTCAGTATCATGCATCCTGAATATCAGAGTTGTAATTCTCATTGATAGCAGGGGATGCACTGTGCTGCATTAAAATAAGAGATGAAATTCTATCAAACAAAACCTTGATGAACATGAAGAGGAAATTACTTGATGGATATCGTAATATTACAGAAGAGATGAGCAAGGCCACACTTGAATTCTGACCGATGTTGCCCAATTTCCTTCACGATCTGATATTTTAGAAACAAATGTAATGAGTGAATAAGTGCTGATTATTGAAAAAAAAAAAGAGAAGACAAAAGATGGTCTGAAAAATATGCTGGTACCAACTGCATGTACTTGCTGTTTTTCATGGTATTAGTCACTAATGTAGTATTGTGAACTGTGAACATAACATAAAACCAAACTACGTACTATATATAAACATAATCACATTCATACTTAGAGAAGAGATATTTGTAAAATAATTTCAAAACCATTAAACCAGAACCATTCTCAGTTAAACAATAAAGTTTAGGATATACTAATCCCTATCTATTTCGTTTGAAAACACGCTTTCTTTAGACAGTTTTGACCGTTAATTGTTAAAAAAATAATAAATATGTTAGAAAGGTAGGATAGAGAGAAGCAAAGCCTGTTTTTCTCTATTTTATTGTCGTAAATAATTCCAACGGTAGTGAGCGACAACAGGTACTATGAGTTAGTCATTGTACGACACTGCTGAGTGCCTCCACGTTTACAGTTGCAATTACAAATGTACGATCAATTGCGGTTAAGGTTTCCCTATAGTCAAAGGAAAGAACAATTCAAAGATTAAAAAAAAAAAAAAAAAGAAGGCTAAATAGACTTTTAATCTTTTTACCTTTTGTATTTTTTTTTTGTCCTTACATTTTATTTTTACTACTTTTAGTCTCTAAACCAATTAACGTCTGACATTTAGATCATTTTCGTCACCCAACTAACAGCAAAAGTTAATGTGGGTGGAATAAAAAAAAATATATAATCACAGACATTAATAAATTAAATTAAAAAATATTAAAAAAAAAACTCATTAGTTTAGTTTGGTTTTAGTTAGAAATTGTAATTGGAAATAGAATTGGAAGAAAGAGATATTCTGAGCATGTTTCTCGCCAAAGATTGAAGAAAAAACATGTTTTTCTGAATTTTTCACATATTTTGTTTTTTTTTTTTAAACTTTGTTCAAGATACTTTTTAGATCTTAATTTTAGTGGTCTTTGGGTTTTAATTATATTTTTTTATTTAGTTAAAATTAATAAATTAATTTTTTTAATTTTTTATACTGACGTGGCATTATATTATGTGTGATTATATTATTTTTTTATTTCACCGTCAGCTTTTGCTATTAATTAGGTGATAAAAATAATCTAAATATCAGATATTAGTTAGTTTAGTAACTAAAAATGATAAAAATAAAATATAAAAACCAAAATACGAAAGATAGATTAAATGTGGATTTACGCCTATAATAAACAAGTCACTGAAGTGCCTCGAATCTCGATAGTCAAAAGTATCTATATGTTCTCATCCCTTCACTCGCTACTGCCACCGAATCCAACTCATATTATAGTATTATACATTTCTTATCTTATCAACAATTGTCATGGTCGTCGTAATCTCATCTTCTAGAAAACAACTGGCGGTCCAGAAACGTACATGAAAAAAAACATCATACCATAAATATGTACTCCGTGTGATGTGACACGTCAAAACCGTGTTCCGGCCGTAACATCATCAGTTACCTTTATTCTCCTTTTCCGCACGTGTTTCTAATTTGATACATCTCTCTGTATAAAGAGCCAACCTTGTTAGTTGTTAAATTCTTTCTAACTAATTTCAAGTTCAACTATATACCCAGTTCAAGGTTCTTTGATTTACCAAACTGCCTTCAATTAATCCAGGTTTTATCATGAAGACCACACACGATGCAGCTTCTTCTTCCTCTTCTCCAATTGCAATATTGGAAGAAAAGCCTAGTTCGAGTTCACCGAAAAAATTAGCTTTGGGAAGATTACGTCTTAAATTATCTCCAAGCAGAAAGGCGGTTAAGAATTCACTTTCACAAACTGGTTCCAATGCAAGCAAAAAAAACTGCAGCGAGCTTCAAATGGTGTTTGATTACTTTGACGAGGATGGAGATGGTAAAATATCTCCTTCTGAATTACAAAGCTGTGTGGTCACTGTTGGGGGCGAGATGTCGATGGATGAGGCAGAAGCAGCAGTGAAAACATGTGATTTGAATGGAGATGGGCAGCTCGATTTCGAGGAATTCCAGAAGCTAATGGACGCAGGGGGAGAGGAAGATAAGAATGAGGAGCTTAAAGAGGCTTTTGGGATGTATGAGATGGAAGGGTCAGGTTGCATCACCCCCACAAGCTTGAAGAGGATGCTGAGTCGACTCGGTGAGTCCAAGTCTACTGAGGATTGCCAAGCCATGATTGGAAGGTTTGATCTCAACGGAGACGGTGTCCTGAGCTTTGATGAGTTCCAAACTATGATGCGCTAATTCATATTCCGTTGCTGCTTACCTAGATTATTTGTCCGTTTCCTTCAATGATGTAATATTGTTCTTCACTTCATTCTTTTCGTCTCTTTTGTCAATTACACATTTGTAAAGAAAAGATTCCACGCCCATGCTGAAATCCTTTACTACCAATCATTTAGAAGACCATATTTTTTAGCAAAATAAAACTTCCGAATAAAAAAAATTTCGTTAAATCCTACAATAATGAACGTTTAGTCCTAAAGGCTAAACCCACTAAAAAGGAAGTTTGAACTAACTAGAGATAATAAAGTAACAACATCCCAACAACCTGATGCCGTTACAAGGAAACTTTCATTATTTATATTGATATCTCTTGATTCTATATATATTGCAGTGGTGTCCTAATCTTTGGCAAACTATTCTACATCCCATCATTAAAACTACTTGAAAAACTTTTGAATTTCTAATGTGGTAGATTGAAACTTAGACCTCCAAATTTGCATCACTAGCTCATACACCATCCACACCAATGGTATGAGGAGGGGGGGGGGTGTTTAGAATACCTACCCTAGTGGCAACACATAATTTCATTAGTTATTATAAATGCTTATGGGATGTGGGGAGTAAGGGTCGGATTCAAGTTTCAAGGAGGGAGCTTCACGCACGTATATATTTAGATTAGGCTAGAGTAGAAATTTTATCTTGTGTAAAAAAAAAAAAAACTCCCTTGAACACTATCATTAATTGATCAAACTAATTAATATAAATTTCTCTCATAATAGCTTAGGTTCTTAACATCACTCAGATGCTATCTTCCTTGAGTACGTTCTTAACATCAAGTCTGAGTTCTTAACTAAAGAAACAACACATATTTCTTCATTATTAATCATTCTAAAATCAATCTATTATACCGTCCGTGATAGATTAGAGCTCCCTTTAACGCCAGTTGATCAAACTAATGAATCTAAATTTCTCATAATAGTACGAGTTCTTAACATCATTCAGATGCCTTCACAACAACAACAACAACAAAACAAAATTCATTTAGATGGCATCTTCACAAAGCTTTATCCTTCTAATTAAAATAGTCATTTACTAACACATTAAGAGTCTGTTTAGGATTAACTTATATTATTGAAACTGGATTTTTTTTTTTACTGAAAGTTGGTAAATAAAGGTAAAAGTTAGTTGAAATAGTAAAGTGAGACCTATGAATAGTATCAAAAAATGCAGTAAGACCTATATATAGTAGCAAAAATAAACTGAATAGTAAAATAGACTGGCCTTTTAATTTGAAACCAAACGCACACTATGTCATGTACACACAAATAAGTATATTATTCCTAAGAAACAAGACTCTAAATTTAGAGTTTCATAGTCCAAACTTTGTGAGAAGTAGCGTTGTCACATTGCTCACATAGTAGGATCCGTTGAGGCATAATAGCATTAGGAACTTTTATACATTTAGAGCAATTACATCAGTTCGGCTAAATTTTTTCATCTATTTTACACTAAGAACTTACTTTTTCTATTTTACACAACCACTTTTCAAAAACACCCACATCAATTTATCTATTTTACAACATATTCTATTTAAATAATAATTTTTTTTTTAGTTTTTCATTATTATTTTATATTTTTCTTTTGTTCCTATCTCTTTATCTCTTTTGTCCCTATCTCTTTATCTTTTCTTTTGTCCTTATCTCATCTCTCTGATCAATCTCTTGTCCCTCTTCTTCTTCTTCTTCTTCTTCTTCTTCTTCCTTTCATGGTCACGGTCAGATCACCTCCCCTCCACAAACATCTTCTTCTTCTTCTTCTTCTTCTTCTTTTTCTCTCACAATCAAATCACCTCTCCACCACAAGCATTGATCTTTGCTGCTAGCACTGATCCACAAGCATCAAAATCCATTACAATCGACCCACAAGCACCAATCCACAAGCATGCATCCAAACCCATTTCCGTTGACCCACAAACTCTGATATTTGCTACCAGCACCGATCCATCGATCCACAAGCAACCAACACCAACACCGATCCCTCTCTCTTTGTTGGTTTGTTTGTGTGGGTGTGTTTGTGTAGGTATGTTTGTGTGGGCTGTGATTGTGTGCATTGAGGAAAAAAAAGTTGAGGAGAGAAGAAGTTTGAAACTGAGTTCGTTTTGCACACAGAAGAGAGAGAGAGAGAGAGAGAGAGAGAGAGAGAGAGAGAGAGAGAGAGAGAGAGAGAGAGAGAGAGAGAGAGAGGTGCAAAATTAATAAAATAATAGTATATACAACTACAATAATTTGTATATATAGACCGTTACTATAGCAAATATGTAAATATACACAGCTTTTCAAGAACTGATGTGGGAAGTTTTGTAGCTTAAATGTGAAAAATTTATCTCTTTTTATATTATACAAGAGCTGGTGCGGATGCTCTTAGATTTAGTAATTAGCTGAAAGGAAAATGTCAAACATGTTATATACAATTATACATGATTGATGTATATCACCCAAGGAACGTGTCCATGATTTACATGGTTGACTTAAGTTAAGGATATACCTCTTGTTTACTTGGGGAATCACAAAATTGAAATGCTTACACTAGATGAAGTTAAGCCCTAGAATGCCTAGCTCTGACATTCCATTAGAATCACGTATCTTCTATATGTGTTCTAAAGGATATATTTTCAATTTCATCTGTATTTAACACCAAGTATTACAGTAGTAAGAGTTTACCTAGATCAATAGGATTTTAGCTGGGTTGTAAAAGAACATGACACGTATATACATTTTTTTCTTCTTTTTGGTTTGACAAGTAACATGTATATACAGAACCTAGCTGCAATTCTCGTTCTAAAGATCTTTATCACTAGCCAAGAGAAAAGAGGACTGGAACTGCTTCTCCAACCAATGACACATTAGTATTTTTTGCTTTACTTTTCTTCTTTTCCCTTGTCTTTCTTAAATACAAAAATAATAAAAGTTGTACATATTTTCATACACTTTGCTACAATTGTTTTACGTGGCAGATTGTAAATAAGAGAAAAAAAAATGGGATTAATAGAGAAAAATTGTGAATCCATATGACAATAGCATACAACTAATCACAGTCAGTTATATAAGACAATTGTGGCAAAGTACGTTAAACTAGAATTATTTCAAATACAAACTCATCTTGTTGCCCTAAGGTAAATTAAGCCTATTTCAAAAAAAAAGAAAAAGAAAAAAAAAAAAGCATTCTTCCTTCAGTCGTATACTTCCAAGGAAAAGACCTTCCCAGAAAATAGATATCCAAAAACCATAGAAGATCTTTGTTAATATGAGTAGAGATGACATAGGCTACCAGATGACATACTAAAAAAAGGCAAACAAACCTCTAGATCTATCTTGTTGAGGAATGTCTCAGTATCGTCCCTAAAATCAGGGTCGTAATTCTCATTGATAGTAAGGGATGCAGTACTTGTGTGCTGTACTAAAATGTTTAAAATAAAAGATGAAATTCTGTCAAACTAAACCACGATGAACTTGAAGGGGAAAATGCTTGATGGATATCGTATATTCGTATCACTTACATAAGAGATGAGCTAGGCCACACTTGAATTCTGACAGATCTTGCCCAATTTCCTTCCCGATCTGACATTTTAGAAGCATATGTAAGTTATATAAAAGATGGTCTGTGATTATATTGAAAAAGCAGAGAAGACAAAAGACGGTCTCTAAAAAACTAAAATATGCTGGTACCAACTGGAACTGCATGTACTTAACTGTTTTTTAGTGTATGAGTCACTATTGTGAACTGTGAACATAGCATAAATAAAACCATACTACTGTATAGATAATCATATTTATAGTTAGAGGTACTTTGGTGCAGTAAACTGCAATTTGATGGATAACTTAGCCGTATTCAAGGCGACTACCCTCCTAGAAATTATAGGGAGAGAGAGAGAGATTTGGGATTAAAATTTTGTTTGCCTCCTATTTCACTTAATACTCTTAAATACAAGATGGATTGGAATTCAAATACAAGAGATAACCAAATCCTATCTAACAGAGTCCTATCGAAAGATAGCTCCTTATCCTAATTCATAATTCAAATAACAATCCTAATTCAATAATTCAAACGATACTAATCTGCAAATAACAACTAATCTTGAGGCAATATCCTTATCTTCTTATAATTCTTATCTGTAGCCACTTTCTGCAATTTCACCACTTGATTGCACGTAAGACATAATATTTGGTCTGTTTGAGATTTGCTTATTTTACTGAAATTGAAAACTTTTTATTAAAAGTACTATAAATAAAGGTAAAAGTTAGCTAAAATAGTATAGTGAGACTCATAAATAGTACCAAAAAGTACAGTGGGACTTATGAATAGTAACAAAATTAAATTGAATAGTAAAATAAGTTAGCAAAATTAATTATACTAAAGGGACACTTTGTAAAATAATTTCATAACCATTAAACTAGAACCATGCTCAATTAAACAATAAAGTTTAAGATATACTAAGTTTTTGTTTGGCTAACTTATTTTTTGTCAACTTATTTTACTATTCAGCTTATTTTTGCTACTATTCATAGGTCTCACTGCACTTTTTGGTACTATTTATTAATTTCACTATACTATTTCAACTAATACATATCTTTAATTACAATACTTTCAACAAACATATTTTTAATTTTATTCCATATCTAAATCACTATTCCCAATTCATTTCGTTTGTTGCTAGAGCACACGCTTTCTTTAGACAGTTCTGACCGTTAATACCGGTTTTTCTCTATTTGATTGTCGTAAATAATTCCAATGGTGATGACCTCCTACAACAGATACTATGAGTTACTTATTGTACGACACTGCTGAGTGCCTCCACGTCCACAATTACGACTAGAAATTTACTAAGGAAAGAACAGTACAGAGGAAAATTCCCAAAGTGTCCAGAAAAGTCAAAAGTCAATATATACTCTCATGCTCTCATCCCTTCACTCGCTACTGCCAACTCATATTGTATGTATATCTTATCAACATCATGGTCGTCGTAATCTCCTCTTATAAAAAACAGCTGGCGGTCCCAATAAGTAAAAAAAACAACATACTTGAAATATGCTGCTCGGTGTGACACCTCAAAACCGTGTTCTGCATAACATATCCAACCATATTCCCATTAAAAGGCCACAAACATATATAAAAGCTTTTCCACGGGTCTGTCGTCGCGTTCCACAACATCATCACTTATTTCATTATATCGTCATACCTTTGCTCTCCTTTCCGCTTTTAGGACTCCTTTTTCCGCGTGTTTCAAACTCATCATTTTATTTCTAACTTGAGATCTCCCACTATATAAGAGCCAACCTTGTTAGTTGTTACATATTCATTCAAACTAATTACAAGTTCAACACTATACCCAGTTCATATAAAGTTATTTGAAATAGCAAACTGCCTTTAATTAGTTCAGGTTTCATCATGAAGACCACACAAGATACAGCTTCAGCTTCTTCTTCCTCTTCTTCTTCCTCTTCGCCAATTACAATATTGGAAGAAAAGCCTAGTTCAAGTTCACCAAAAAAATCAGCTTTAGGAAGATTACGTAGTAAATTGTCTCCAAGGAGAAAGGCGGATAAGCGTTCTCTTTCACCAACTGCTTCCAATGCAAGCAAAAACCACTGCAGCGAGCTTCGAAGGGTGTTTAATTACTTTGACGAGGATGGGGATGGTAAAATATCTCCTTCTGAATTACAAAGCTGTGTAAGAACTGTTGGGGGCGAGCTGTCAATGGATGAGGCAGAAGCAGCCGTGAAAACATCTGATTTGAATGGAGATGGGCAGCTCGATTTTGAGGAATTCCAGAAGCTAATGGACGCAGGGGGAGAGGAAGACAAGAATGAGGAGCTGAGAGAGGCTTTTGGTATGTATGAAATGGAGGGGTCAGGTTGTATCACCCCCATAAGCTTGAAGAGGATGCTGAGTCGACTCGGTGAGTCCAAGTCTACTGAGGATTGCAAAGCCATGATTCGAATGTTTGATCTCAATGGAGACGGCGTCCTAAGCTTTGATGAGTTCCGAACTATGATGCGCTAATTCATATCCAATAGTATTGCTGTTCACTGAGAATATTTGTCCGTTTCCTTCAATGATTGGTCTTTGTTACTTGTTAATTAATTAGTTCATTCTTTGTCTTATTACACATCTGTAAAGAAAAGATTTCTATAATCTTGTAGAATAATCAGCTTATATCACTCAGAATTTTTTTTTTCTTCCCTCTTTCCCTGGCCCCTCCTCGACTTGCTTCTTTTTTCTTTTGTTTTTTTCCCCTCTTATTGTTTGTACTTTATACAATTATGCGGCAAAAAAAACTTATAAACCATAAAAGACGAGGAAAAAAAAAATTTCAATTGTGGAATCCTATAATAGTCCATGTTTAAAGTCTTTAGACCAGCCAAAAATTAAAAGGAAGTTTGAAAAAACTAGACAGTAAAGTAACAACACGTACCCCAACTACCTGATGGCCGGTGCCATTATAAAACAAACTTTCATTATTTATATCTACATCCCTTCATTCAACAAGAGCAAAACGATAATAATAGACACCCAAACCTAGAAAAAAAGTATCTTAAAAGATGGCCTTACAAGACTTGTCTCACATAGCATATATAGATTCCACGTACTATGTGAGGATAGTCTCGTGAAAATATCTAATGAAATATTTGTCTAGATATAAACGAAACACTTACCTTAAGGGCACCACCGCCTTCTAGGCGAGTTGGTACCTGGGATCCTAGGTGACCTGTTGCTCGGAGTTCAATCTCCCGAACTTACTTAGCCAAAAAAACAAAGAAACACTTACCTTAAGGGAAACACATATTGCTTCGTTAGTCTCTCTAAAATCAATCTATTTTATTGTCCTTGATAATTTAGAACTGTCTTGAGTGTCAGTTGGCATTATCATTAATTAATTAAACTAATGATTCTAATATTTCTCATAATAGTTTGATCTCTTAACATCATTCAAATGTCTTCGCCCAAAAATAAGGAAAATTATTGGATAGCATTGAGTATACTCCCTCCCTTTCAACCAAAAAAAAAAAACTATTGCGTACTTCTAAAACTAAGTTCCATATCCTTCATCCTAATCTTCTTCTTCATCTGCTATTCCTCTTGACCCAATCATTCATATTCATCATTCTCTTGATGATGATTTGCTTGATGAGCTTCCTATAGAACCTCCTGATCCAGTTATTGATCCTAGTACTCTTAGAAGGTCTTCTAGGATTGTCAAACCACCTTCTTATTTACAAGCTTACCACTGCAACCAGGTATCCACTATCCTTGCTGCCACTCCTCCTCAATCAAATACTTCCCATCCTCTTCATCTCATGTTTCTTATAACCATCTCTCTCCTTCTTACAAATCTTTCTGTTGCTCCATTTCTTCCCTTATTGAACCAACTTATTTTTTCCAAGCTACTTCTAACCCCAAATGGCAAGAGGCCATGGCTGCTGAAATAGCTGCACTTGAGGCTAATAATACTTGGACATTGATCCCTCTTCTTGCTGGTAAGAAAATTGTTGGGTGTAAATGGGTTTATAAAATTAAATATAAGGTTGATGGTTTAGTTGAGAGGTACAAGACAAGGTTGGTTGCTAAGGGATTTACACAGAAAAAGGGAGTGGATTATTTTGAGACTTTTTCCCTTGTGGCCAAAATGGTTTCAGTCAAGGTATTTCTTGTTGTGGTTGCAATTCAAGGCTGGTTTCTCAGTCAATTAGATGTAAATATTGTGTTTTTTCATGGTGATTTGGATGAGGAAGTGTATATGGCTCTTCCACAGGGGTTTCACAGCTAGGGGGAGGTAGTTTGCAAGCAAAATAAGTCTTTATATGGCCTTAAACAAGCTTCTAGGCAATGGTTTGCTAAGTTTTCTGGTACTTTACTTCAACTTGGTTTCAATCAATCCAAGGCTAATTATTCTTTGTTTACTAGAAGGCAAGGGGCTGTTTTCATGATTTTGTTGGTGTATGTGGATGATGTCTTAATGGCTTGTAATAATAAGGCTGAAATAGACAGGTTCAAGATTTTGCTAGATGAGAAGTTTAAGCTAAAGGACCTAACTGACTTGAAGTATTTTCTTGGACTAGAGGTTGCTAGATTAGACAAAGGCATTGCACTTTGTCAAAGAAAGTACACACTTGAGATTCTTAATGATGCTGGTATGCTTGGGTGTAAGCCATCAAAGACACCTATGGAGCAGAATCTCAAACTCAGTAAGCCGGAGGGAGAAGAACTTAAAGATCCAAGTAGTTATAGAAGATTAGTAGGCAAGTTATTGTACTTGACCATTACAAGACTAAACATCACTTTTGCTGTCCATAGACTTAGTCAGTACATGTCTAGACCAAGAAAGCCACATTTGGATGCAACTTATAGAGTATTGCAATACTTGAAAGATGAACCAGGGAAGGGTCTTATGTTTTCCTCTAAAACAGATTTACACTTGAAGGGTTTTGCAGATGCTGATTGGGCTTCTTGTCCTGACACAAGAAGATCTGTGATAGGTTATTGTGTGTTTATTGGTGATTCTTTAGTGTCCTGGAAATCAAAGAAGCAATCTACGGTCTCAAGGTCCTCAGTAGAAGCTGAGTATAGAGCCATGACAGTTGCTACATGTGAGTTGATGTGGATTTTACACTTTCTCAAAGACATTAGGGTTAATCATAATAGAGAGGCATTGTTGTTTTGTGATAGTCAGGTAGCACTACATTTTGGTTCTAACCCTGTCTCCCATGAGAGGACAAAGCATATTGAGGTAGATTGCAATGTGGTCAAGGATAAGGTTTTAGAAAGAGTTATTAAGTTGAATCATGTAAGGACTCATTACCAATTAGCAGACATGCTTACCAAAGCTTTGGGTTATAATCAATTTCCAATCTTGTTTACAAGCTGAGAATGATAAACATACATACACCCTCTGCTCTTGAGGGGGAGTATCAGAGTGAAGATGGTGAAGAACACAATGAAGCAACAAGAGCAGAGCTTACAAGAGCATTGGAGTGTGATGAGAACAAAGTCACTGCATAAACGACTTAAACTTGTACATGTACTGTGTAAATACGACTTGTAGTTTTTTATGCTTGTTTTAATCATTGCAAGTGATGGCACGTGGGAGAGGTAGTTACCACTATATGTGCACGTGTAGAGTTAGTTGTTGTTCTGTTAGTAGCAATTAGTCTGATAGGTGTATATAATACTTTGTATCTTTATTTTTGGCTAATTAGTCATATACAAAATTCTTTCTTCCATTTCTTGATACTTGGTGATTTAGTTTCCGGATTTACTGGCTGGGAAGAGTACAACTTGATTTACAAAACTGAGCAGTTGAGAAAAATTCAAGCAGAGGATATTCCACTCTTATACCATGTTGGCCTCCTTGGTATGATAACTTTCTAGTTTTGATATCCCTCATATTTCACTCATAAAATCTTCCAAAAATAAATTATTATTATGTGACCTAGGTATATGTTAACCAAACCCTTTTTGCATTGCTTCTTTTCACTTAAGTACACTATAACACAGTAGTTCTCAGTATTCAAAGTAACATTTTTTAATGGTTACAGTAATGTGAAAATTGTGGGATCCACCTAAATCTAATTTGACAAAGACAGACCTAACGGTGCTTTTTCTCTCTTTTCCCCTTTCTCTCTTTAGAGCATCCATAGCAGATGTGGTATAAAAAAAATGCCATTTTGCAACATCAAAAGCCTATTTTATTATTTTACCACATCATTTTACAACATCCCATTTATCAGATGTTCTATCATTCAATTCTATACATTAAAATAATATATTATCTCCCTCTATCATCACCATCAACAACAACAACGACACGTCCACTACTGCCGCAACAACGGCCACCAACAATAACAACACCGACCAGCCACCACTGGCATAAACCCACATCCACCAACGCCATCTTAAAAAAAAAAAAAAAACAACAACAACAACAATAACAACCAAAGAGATCGGCACAACCGCAAATCCCAAAATCAACCAACCACTGCTCAAATTAGCCAATCATGACTCAAATTAACCAAACAAAACCCACTACATCCATCCTAAAACACAAAACCACCAAACACAACCCATAACAACCACCCTAAAAAACACCGCCATAACCACCACAAGAGAAAGAAGAGAGATTCGGCAGTGTGCGAGATGGTTGAGGGTGAGATCAGAGAGACTTAGACGACCTGGACGGTGAGATGGTGATGAGCGAGATCAAAGAGACCTGGACAGCAAGACAGCGGCAAGCGAGATCGAGCAGAGTTTGACAGAGGCGAGATCGAGATCAAGGTGAGAACGACGCCGTCCCATTTGCATGAGCTCGAGATCAGCAGATTGTGAGGTTGAGGGAGGAGCTGAAGTTTGAGGTTTGAGGTTGAGGGAGGAGCTGGGAATCTCATCTGAAGAGGAAAGAAAGAGACAGATTGTGAGGAGAGAGAAAAAATCAATTAGAGAAGTGAGAGGAGAGAGAAAGATGAATAAAAAAATATTAAACCATATGCCATTCAGTGTCCGTATCGTGCCAAAATTGTAAGGGTACTGCTCAATGTTGCAAAAATTTGGCACATTTAACACATTTAATAAAGCTTCGTTTTTGGTATTTGGTGTGCCAAACGTGTCATATTATAGCATTTAGCACATATACCGCATCTGCTGTGGATGCTCTTACTCTATAGTTCATCTCTCACACCTTTCATTAGCACTTTTTTCTTTTTTGTTTTTTTTCCTCAGGTCCTTTTTTTTCAATATTTAGTTCAAGATCCCCAGGGCCCTTTTTTCTTAGTTCTCTTTTCTTTTCTTTTTTTTCTTTTTTTTTAAATCTTTATACAAATATGCATTTGAAGGTTTTCCATTGCAAGGCCTGTGAAGTAAAATTGCTTTATATTGTGGTTCTGAGTTTTTTTTCTTTTTTAGTAATATTGTTGTCTTATGTTGTTCTCTGTGGCTTGGGTGTCACAAGATTGAAGTGAAATTGCTGGTTGAAACTGCTTGGTTGATTTTTTTTTTTTTTGGTGGATTTGAGTTGTGGCATAGGTTTCTCACTATGTTGTGTTGTGAGTTCCATTGATGGTTGGTTTGGGTACGTGAAGAGCATCTTTGCTGGGATTTCTTTGTAAAATTTGCAAGTCTTTCAGATGATTTTGCAAAAGAGAGGAGAGATTGTGGACGCTTCAACATTTTTGAAAAAGAGAGGGAGATGGGTAGAGGAGAAGAGAAAAACAAGAAAATGGCACAGTTTTTTAGCCTGGACTCTCTCTTTCTTGTCAAAACCCACGAGATTGTGTTAGAAACTATACACCTTTATTATTATCAATAATCTTAAAATATTAAGTTAATGAAAAAGGAAATATTTAATTATTTCAACTATTAATATTAATAATTTTTCAATAAGATAGTGTCATCTAAAGCAGTCCCTTAAGCAAAAAGTTTTCTTATTCTTCTTCGTTTTTTCAACACAGGTATGCCAGGTTTTACTGCTTATGTAGGATTCTTTGAGATCTGCTCCCCTAAGAAAGGGGAATATGTCTTTGTCTCTGCCGCTTCTAGAGCCGTTGGTCAGCTTGCTAAGTTGCATGGTTGCTACGTTGTTGGAAGTGCTGGCACAAGCCAAAAGCTAAGTTTTCTCTTCTTTTAATGATCAATCAATTCCGACAAGCAAGATAACTTAAATCAGTGATTTTAGGTTGATTTATTGAAGAATAAGCTTGGATTCGATGAGGTTTTTAACTAAAAGGAAGAACCAGACCTTGATGTAGCATTGAAAAGGTTAATGATTAGTTTTTGAGAATGAAGTATGATAAAGAACTTGTTATGTGAATTGATAACCCCATTTTCTTTTATTTTTATCCTTGAAATAATTTGGTTTTAAATGGATGACTTAACTAAATAGGTATTTTTCACAAGGCATTGACATCTACTTTGATAATGTGGGAGGGGATATGCTCGATGCAGCACTTTCTAACATGAGGATTCGTGGCCGAATTGCACTTTGTGGGGCAGCGTCTCAACTTGGTCTCTCTAAGCCACAAGGGATTCACAACTTGTTCAATCTCATATCCAAGTCTGTCAAAATGGAGGGATTCGTGCAACACAATTACTTGCACCTATATCCACGCTTCTTGGAACATGTTACTGGTTATTACAAGCAAGGGAAAATTGTTTACATTGAAGACATGAATGAAGGTTTGGAAAGTGCTCCTGCTGCCTTTGTTGGGCTATTTTCTGGTAAAAATGTTGGTAAGCAGGTCATTTGTGTGGCCTCTTAATGATTCATGCCCAATGTGATGCATTTTCATCGTAAACATTTTGTAACAAGGTGAAGTGAGTTTAGGGTTTCACGATGAATCATGAATAATGAGACTTTCATTTGAAGTATCTAGTTTATAATTGAAATACTCTTATTCCTTAGATCGTGAATGAAACGTTTGAAATAAAAATATGTGGTCTGTGTTGTATACATAGTTATATACATGTGTTAGTTTTAGACCCTTGAACAAATAATGTTTTAAAATATTTTGTTTTATATATATATATATATATATATATATATATATATATATATAAATCGAAACCTCTGAAGAACTTACAATTTTTCATCTCAGCACAATATTTAAATAGTATATATATATATATATATATATATATATATATATATATAAAATAAGCTTTCACAAATTTTCACGTCAGCACAATATTTAATTAATCTATATCTATATATATATATAATAGACAAAGCTGAGAGAAAGTTGGTTCCTACAATTAATGAGGTATTGACAGATAGGATAACTGCATATCTAAAATTAAGACACGTTACACTTTAAAAAACGATACATTATATTGTTTAGCGAGTTTAGCACCGTTTGGCAGCGTTTTTTGCATGTTAAAAAAAAATGGTTAAAATAAAATAACAGAAACGTTGCAACTAAAAAATCCCTAGCCATCTCTTCTTATCACTCTGCTTAACATTTTCTCTCTCTAAAAAAATCCCCTACCGATACTAAGATAGAGAGAAAAAAGCCCTAGCGATCTCTTCACATCAGACTCTGCTTTGTGATCCAGTGGAGTTTCGTGCGGCCGGCCATCGCCATCTGATCTTCTGCTCTGCCTCATCTCTCCTCTGCAACAAATTTTTTTAAAGGTCAGCGTACTCTTTTCTTCTTCAAATACTGTTTTGGTTTTTAGAAACTTTTCACCATTGCGTTTCCTTTTCGAATTAGCATATTAAATCTCCAATATGTATATGTTTTTAGTTTAAAATTTTCTCCATACCGAATTGTCTACGGTTCTTCTTTGACTCCTTTTGAAATATAGATGGGTTTATTTCTCTTCCTATGGAAAAATTAAAATTTCTGGTTTTAAGTATTGGTAACATAAGGGATTTTGCCCCTGATTTTAATAGCCAAATTTCAACTTGGATGGTTATTACTCTGAAAGTTTAGAGTGTGTAATGATGGGTTTATTCTCTCTCTCTATGGATGATTCGGTCTGAAATAATTATTTTTGGTTTTAAGTTTTGGTAACATTAGGGAATTCGCCCTTGATTTTAATACAAGGATGGTTTAAAATCTGAAAGTTTAGAGTGTATAGTAATTTATAATTTTTTTTCTAAGTAAAATTATGGTTTTTTGGATTAATTGCTGGGTTTTTGAAAAATAAATAAATAAATTAATAACCAACTAATTACTACACACCTTCCAATAGATTGGTAGACACTGTGTTATTGAAATTATAAAAAAACCTTCTTACCCTGTCATTTTGTTGAAATTCAGATTTGTTGCAGTTCTCTGTCAAGTACAAAACTTGAGTAATTTGCAAGCAGAGTAGCTGGAACAAACTGATAGGTTAGGAAAGCCTAATTTTTCCTTTGTTTATCTGATAATTTTGTCCATTATGTATTTGTTGTTTGAATTTCCTCTGTTTTTGCATATTTTAGATAGCTTTTTCTATATATATATAAAAAGCATTCCATGATTCTTTTTCAACTAACCTGTAAAATTGTTATGTTTTTTTTTTTTGTTAGCGTCATGTTTTGTGATCAACTTCCTTATAATGATTACTTCAACTTCTTTTTGTAGACTTTGTGTCACTTTAGGACGGCCTTAATATCCCTCTATTTATCTGATATTTTCGATTACATTTTGTTGATTGATGTATTTGGGATAGTTCTAAGCAAAATTAGATTGTTAGAGTTCTCTTTGGTTTATTTTTTGATAATAAAAATCCTTTTTTCGGCGCTACTCCGACGAAAGGTATGCATCAATTCTATATGTTCGAACTTGAATTGAAATTTGGATGTTCATTCTCTTTTATGTACATTGTTACAACTTGCAACATTATGTTCAAAATCCTAAATTCCTTGATGTACATCTCTCTGTTTTCGTGTCATTGTTTTGGCTTTTAAAATTTTTTTTCATAATAATAATGATTTTTGTTTGGTTACTAAGAAATTATAGGAATCAAATAATGAACAATTTTGGGGTTTAATTTAGTGTGCTTGGGATTCAAGAATTTTTATATAGCTGTTTTATTTGTTTTATTGGTTGGTTAGTGTCAGTTTTTATTACTATTCATAGCTCAATTCTCCTTTCTAATTATTTCACATCCTTAGTGCTACTTTTTGTTATTTGAATTTGAATTAAAATCCGGATGTTTATTTTCTCTCTTTCAATGTTTTGGCCTCAAATTATAATCTTTGTTTTCCCTGCTTTAATAACATTATAATCTTTTCCAAATTGGAATTATTACATTCTTTTATTAATTACTGCCTTCTTGATTCATCATAATCCATTTTTAATGGGGGTGGCATCATGGGGTTTAGCCCTTGAATAACATACTTATTTTATAAAAATCTGAAGTCTAATGTATTTCAATCTATTTTACAAATAACATACTCTTACAAACAAGACAAAGAAATGGATATACTACCTTACTCTATGAATCTTTATGTATTTTTTTATATTGTTAATTTTTTTTTTAGAAGAGTATTTGCTGCTCTGCCTAAAAAATCAGCACTCTTTTTTTACTTCAAATAGTTTTTTTTCCTTAAACTTCTCACCACTGCATTTCCTTTAGGAATTATCATATTAAATCTCCAATAAATATATGTTTTTGTTTTAAACTGTATAAAATCTGAAAGTTTAGTAATTTTAACAAACCTGCTTACCCTGTCATTTTGTTTAAATTTAGATTTGCTACACTTCTCTGTCAAGATTCTATCCATTAAGTATTTATTGTTTGAATTAACTTTGTTTAGACAGATTTATAACATTCACCAGGTGTTCTCAAGAAACATTGCTGGATAAAGCTGATAGGTTAGGACATCCTAACTATCATTCTTATCCATTTGACTTCTACTCTTTTTAATTCCATATGAATCTGATAAGATTTTTTAATGTTCCAAAACATAAACTCAGATTGAATGTAGGTCTGTCAATAATGTAGTTATGTTTCCCAATTCATCTTGAACTAATTTAAATGACTCTGCTATTTTTGTTATCTTTGGTGCTGGAATATTAGGCTTTGCAAAATCTGGGGCTAGGAGTTTAGCCGTTGTAGATGATAACGGTTTTGAGTATAATGATATTACTGTATATAAGGGCCAATTATATGTGATTGATACATTGGGAAACGTTTCGTGGAGATTTACAGAATATCCACCCATCCTGGCTTCTCTCAAATTTACTTTAGGCCTATGTAAGATAGAACACTTCCAAAGTTTTTTATTGAGTTAAAATAAAGGAAGACATTATGAAGTTGAGAAGGTGGAAAATCTAGAATATATTTTAAGTTAATGCTAAATTCTAATTCTATTGAACTATCTTAGCAAAAAAAAATTGATGTAGATAGTATGGGGTTTGCTGTATATCATGTTTTGCGTCAAAGTAATGCTAGGATATTTGAAGCCGACTCAAGAATGAGGAAGGTAAATTACAAGCCATTGAGGTCAAGTCTCAATTAGTAACCAAAGTACCATGTTGTTATTTGAAGATGCCTCTTTTTGTGCTTGGCAAGTAAACTGAAATCTTTATTCATTAAGGAAGCGGTTTTTTCCTTTTTTTCTTGGCAAGTAAGCTGAAATCTTGACTGTTTCTGCAGAAGTTTTCACTGTGGCATGCCACTTAGTACTTACCACACATAAGATATGTACTCTCACTTTTGCTGATTGGTATAGCTTTGAGTGTTATCTCAAAGCATAGCTAATGTATGGTCTGTTAGTGTAGGTCTGTTAGCTAATGTATGAGCATAGCTAATGTTTCAAAAGTGTATCTCGAAATATGAAGTAGTATTTCTATTGTACAATTTTATTATAATTTCCCTTTGACACTTGATTTGCTGTCATCTTTTACAGCATAATCTAATAACTTTCTTTTTGCGGACCTGAATTTGAAGCAAAGAAATAGAAAGAGAATGTGTCATACAATTGTTAGAGAGAATAAGAAGGAAGAATAGCATTTACAGAATTCAATTTAATTTTCAATTATTATTTTCCATCCTACCTGTTTTGCTATTTTTGAAGAGTGATTGAAAATGTAGAACTTTGAAATCTAAAAGTGTAATTTTTTTTATACAAAGTTGATTATCTCTTAGATTTTAAGTTAATATTCCACTCTATCTACATAATTACTAGGGTTGCTACTTTAAACTTTTATTTTAATGGTAGATAAATGCAGAAAATGTATTTTGTTGTTGTAACTTTATGGTTGTTGGTGGGTGAATTTCCATTAATAAAACAATGAATGTAATTGCTATTAAGTTGACAGAAATTGCATGTAATTCATTTAGTAGATCATGTTTGGTTGGAGGACACCTCTTATTCTTTGAGTTTAACACTGTAGAATACATTCAAAGATTGTGTGTGCAACAACCAATGCGACATGACCACAAAGCTGAAGCTGCAAAGGGGTATTAAACATTTGATTGATTTACAGATGCTTCTTTTAATTTGCTAAAAATTCTACTGTAACCATCCACCCCCTTCCATATTTTACCATCACATTAAGTAAAATATATTAAGTTGATTTTTTTCTAACTCATAAAATGATCCCGCGCATTACGCGGGTTAAACACTAGTTAGATTAATTATGCAAGCCTTAGGCAGTGGTAGCTCTAGAAATTTTTTTTTAGAGTGGTAACTAATAAATTTAAATTATACAAAATCTAATAAAACGATAACTTAAATATTTGCTACAATTGTGAGTCGAATCACTAAGGAGAGTGAAATTGTTGTGGTTTCAAAGTCAAAAAGAATATAACTATTATCAATATCAAAGAGAATTGACAACCACAATATTTTTCTTGATGCCATTTTTAAGGGAAAAATGAAATTAGAGATTATTTTTATTGAATAAGTTGAACGAACTACAAATTTGATTGTTTAGCGATTTTTATCTTTTTGTTTTATTGTAAGCTTTTTGTTGAATGATTAGATCACTTGTTGTTGTTTGGTCTTATTTTATTTTTGTTTGGTTTATGTTTATTGTTACTTGGGCTAATATTTATTGTTTGTTGTTATTTGAGTTTTTTTTTTATAAATATTTTATAGGAGGGATTGAGGATTATGTTTGGGGGGTAGAATTAATTTTGGAATAATGCTATGTCCACAATATTTTAACAATAAATCTTATGCAAAAAGCTGTTATTGGTAAGTAAAAAAATAATATCAACATTGAACTTAAATTAGAATCAGAAACAACTTACTACATTGGATTTGTTGTAAAATTATGAAAATATTGTGAATGTAGTATTATTCTTATTTTATTTTTGTTAAACCCAATTTTTTGTAATTATCAAGTCAGGGTGTTTAACAATTTTATAAGGGTGGTAACAATAGGTTAGTTTAACATATAATTTTTTTTGGCAAGTGTATATATGCCATTTTTTGCAAGTCAAGTGTGGTCTTATGACCACCCTAGCTTGCATGTAGAGCTGCCAGTTGCCTTAGGTTAAACAAATAATCAAACATATTATGTACAGTAAAAAAGTAAATAACACAATAATATGATGATTCATAAAACCTTATGAAACGGCCTATTCTAAAGGAAAAACCTAGGGGACTAATCCCAAGAAGAAAAATTCAATATTAGATGGAAGTTTACAGTCAGAATATTTAATTCATAGTAAACCTAACTAGAGTTAACAAACTTAGTTCTAAATCTCATAGACTTCTCTGATATGGATTTGCTCCAACATGAACCTCCAGTCCATGACTCCAAGACCATCTTCAAAGGTTTTCTCCAACGTAGACCTACAGTCTATGACTACAATATCACACTTCAAGGTTTAGATCTCTAGCACCCTTAATGACTAGAATGATGGCAGCAACTTTGACAATATTAGATCTTGAGTTTCTTCAAAGAATATTACTAGTAGAAGATTTGAGAGAGCTTTTGTTACAGAAACCACAAATCTAAAATAGGATGCACAAGGGCACTCTTCTTTCTCTCTTTTAAAAGCTCTCTAGAGTTAACTTATAATGTCCTTTAAATACTGTAGCAAACAAATCACGGTTTGGGCTTGAAACGAACAACTTATGGGCTTTTCACATTTGCTGATTTTTACTGATCTACAACTCTGAATCAATTGAACTTTAGTTTTGACCAATCAAAACTGTGAAAAATCTAAATTCTTGAATCAATTTCTTTCTTATTCTTGCAAACTGAATACCAACATCTTAAGCATTATCCAATCAATTTGATAGACTCTATGAGTTATATCTAGACAAGTTTGTGTTCACGGATTTACCAATAAAACTATACAATACAGAACCTAACAACAAGTAGTTGTAATATATAATGAGTAATCATACTTGAACAATAGAAGAATAAAAAGTATTTTAAAGTAATAAAACAAAGTTTAAGAATTTGCTCAAAGTGGGATTCTGTTTCATTTGAGTTAGGGACAAGTGAGGTACTGGCCAAAGTTTCTATATGAATCTTGCTTGAGAGAGACACAAGTGAGGGACGATTGGACAAATGAAAATTTCATGTTTGGAATTTTTATAAACGATTACTAAAGAGCTCGCTCGATCAAGAAATTCTTGCTTGAGCGAGAAGACATCTCACTCAAGCATGGTGCATTCTCAGTTCTCACTCAAATGAAACAGCAATAGGATGTATGTTTTTGCAGAATTTTGCACCCAAAAAAAAAAAAAACCAAACAAACAATGAAGAAATGATTTTTTTTTTTTTTTGGTTCCTTATGACTAGTAATAGCCTTGACAACATTTTAAAGTGTTTGCCTCAACAGAAGTGACCTTTCAAATGTTCTTATTAGCAACTCTTCATGGTTTATAAATAAACAATAATATCATATATATATATATATATATATATATATATATATATTGCAAAATATGTAAAGAAATTCATAAGATTCTCTAAGTTTGATACTTATAGAATCCTAGAATAGTTGTATCGTGGCAAAAAATTAAATTTCCTACAAGCCAAATCCTAGAAATACCATTATTTGACGCCTTTAAAATATCAATTAAATGCTATTTATTTGACTTTCTATTTTATATACATTTTTATGTTTTAAAACTGTTTTTTTTTAGATGTAAAATTGTTAATTAAAGTTTTTGTATCACGGTTTTATTTATTTCTCCTTCACAAGATGTTAGAAAAATTGTCTATAATTAATTATTCAGCACATTCATAATAAGTTCATTCAACCTAATTTCAAGTTCAACTGTATACCCAGTTCAATGTTCTTTGATTAAGCAATCTGCCTTCAATTAATCCAGGTTTCATCATGAGGACCACACAGGCACACACAATGCAGCGTCTTCTCTAAGCCACAAGGGATTCGTAACGTGGCCTATAGACACATAGCTGACACTAGTACACAAAATAACAAAAACCAAGAATCGCACAATACACAAAGAAAAGAAATAAAGGAGGGAGAGAAAGAGACGGACAAAAACAGAGAAAAAGAAGAACTGTTAAGAGTTAACCCGATATGCCAATCTCTGGCCCAATCCGAATAAGTAATAAATATAAATATCTGTACTTAAATAAAATAAAATAAAATACCCAAAAGCTGAGCCTTTTTATTTTTATTTTTATTTTTTTTTTAAAACCTGAACCATTCAAATTTGAAGATCATTTTTAGAATCTACAATTTTTTTTGTCACAAACATAACAAATTGAGTGGTTAATCATCGGTTATATATAGATTTATTATTTTTTTTCTTACCAATTATATTTTGTTACGTCGCAATTATAGTAAAAAGTTGTGAAAAAGTTTGTAGTAATAGACTTTTTCAAATTTGAAAGCATGAAATCACCTGACCTACACAGTAGAGACACATAACTGACAGTATACAAAATAACAAAAACCCAGAAACACACAAAACAAAAAAAAAAGAAATAAAGAGGAGCAAAATAGACGGACAGAACCAGAGAAAGAAAAGAGCCTTAGCGATCGGCGACCTGTGGGTTGTGGTGGCGATCGCCAGTGACGTGGTGACCATTTCTAGCTTCTTTCTTCTTTTTTTACTTTTAAATTTTAATTTTTGTACCAAATGATTTTTGTTTTTCGATCAAAAAGACCAATATCACCCGATACGTCCAATACCAACCAGTATGTAGTGGTATGATACGAAAGGATTTTTGTACCAGTTCATTCAGCAACACAAAATATTTTTGTTGTACCAATTGGTACGGTACGGTATGGTATTAACTCCCTTCCTGCTGGCCACCTAAATATTTTCAATCCCCAAATTAGAGAGAAAAAGTTTGGACTAAAACACTGTGCTACAATGTGCTTGGTTTTCTTGGTTTGCTTTTTTTTTTTTTCTTTTTTTTTGCCTTTTGCCTTTTGCTTTCTTTGATTTGCACTTAGCTCTTCCTTCTTCTTCTTTTTATTTTTTATTTTTTTTTATAATAAATTTCCTTCTTTAATTTTTTTTCCTATTCTATACTTTTCATTCAATTGTCTTTTCTTTTTCTTTTTTTTAATTAGCGGTTGGTTTTATTTATTTATTATTTACTTGGTTGTGTTTCATCTTTTTTTTTTTTTGTTGTTGCTTCATTTGTTTTTTTTTTCCTTATAGTTTGTTACTTTTTTTTTTTTATCTAGTAAGAGCATGAAAGTAAATTTATATAAACCATTTTTTCTATCCTTTACTTCTTTACTCCCAAACCAAAAAATACGAGAGAAAATTAAAAAATTTTCTATTATCTCATTTTCTATCCTCCAACTTGTCCACCCCCAACCAAACAGACTCTCAAAATTTGCATCTAGCTATGTAATTTGTTGTTGCCAATGTCTATTACAAATATCACTACTGTTTTAGGAAAAAGAGTACTTGCAAAATCATCTCCAATTTATTGTATGACCAATGTTGTATTACTTCATCATATTACTTTTACTTTGTAATATTCATTTCTCTCAGGAGTTTGTCAAAAATTTGTCATTATGAAAAATGCTCAATTCTTATTCCGTAGGTCTAGCCCACAAGTGGAACAAAACCCACTTTTGAGTGGAATATGTGGTGAAGCCACGTGTCAAAAAGTGATTTTCTTGGGAAAATATTTCTACGCACATCTTGTTTTACACATTCTTACTTAAAGAAGATTTACAATTTGTCATACTTTGCCAATGCTAAACCTATTGAACCTAAAATTTAGGAAAAATTGCATTTTACCCACTTGTGGTTTGGCCTGTTTTAACAGTGTTTACCCGTAGTTTAAAAATTATCATTTAACCCACCTGAGGTGACCTCCGTTAGACACCCGTAACCCACCTCTGCCATTTCTGTTAAAAAATCCTATTTACTATATAAGCCACAATAGAAACAGAATTAGAAGCAACATATTGAAGAACGACTTCTCTCTCACCATCTTAGAAATAAAATCTTCAAACCCAAATCTCATTTCTTAACCCAAATCTTGTTCAATCAACGCAATAATTGATTCCCTCTTGATGTATATACTACCAACAATATACATCAAATCTTGCCATAAAAAAATAAAAAATAAATAAATTAGTTTAGGCTTCAAACCCAGATAGCAAGAGAAAACAAAAAGAAACCCTTTTTTTTTATTAGAAGGAACCCAGAAGATTCTCCATCTTCTTTTGGAGCCATAGATAGAACAAATCTACCAAATCCTAAAAACTCACAGTAGGAAAAACTAAACCAACCTAGAAACCCATTACACTTGCAAATCCATTAACCCACAAATCCATTAAACCTAAAAAATTTGAACCCACCAACCATAAGGAAATTTAAACCAACCCAGAAAATTCGAACCCACAAATCCATTAACCCCATAAAATTTGAATCCATCGATCCACTACTCTCCGCTGCTTCGATCTTAGCCATCTAGACAATCAGGTTGCTCTGCTACTCAACCGATCTCACGATTTCAATTTTCTTGTTTCTTTGTTTTTGCTTCCCAATCTGGAGTTTTGGGCGGTGGCTAACAGCAGAGGTGGTGTTGGAGGTGATAGTTTGGTGAGGCTATGATTTGATGGTTCAGTGAGTTGGCTGTGGTGTTGGATTTGCTAGATTGTTGGGTATTTTTTTAGAGAACCCAGCAAAAGAGAAAGGGTTACAGTTTTAGAGTTTTAGAGAGAGAAAGCTTAGGGTAAAGATAGAATCCAGCAAACTGGTGGATACCTTTTATCCTTAATTTTTGTATTTAATTAATTTTATTTTGTGATTGTTCTATGAAGAATTAAGTAGTCAATTTTTGGATTTATTAGTGGAAGGCTAGCGAATCTATGGGTGTATGTTCACATAAATTTATGGCTTTGTTTGTGACTGTAGATGTATTGGTTTTCTTGTCATTGTAAAAGTATGTTTGGCAATTGCAATGGGCATTGGGTAAGAACGTTAAACGCATCATTCCATATACTTTTTTGGGTTTTGATTTTAGCTCAATCAACCCAAAAAATGGGCACCCCATTTTGAAATTGAGATTATTAACTCAGATTTGTAAAATTACTTTATGGTTTGAAAAATTGCTTTGTCTACCCTCTTTCGTAAAACTTTGTGCTAATTATCTATATGAAAAATAAGAGAAAAAAGGAGAGAGACATAAACTATAATGGAAAAGACACATTTACCCCTATTTTTAACGATGAAAAGGGAGAGGTGGGTTATGGATGTCTAACGAAGGGCACCTCAGGTGGGTTAAGTGACATTTTTTAAACCACAAGTGACTTAGTTAAAATCAACCAAACCACAGGTAGGTTAACTGCAATTACCCCTAAAATTTACTTATTGCCACTCTAAGATTTTGAAATATATATATATATATATCAATTTCAATCTCTCTTAAAAATCATTTTAGCCTCTCAAATATTAAAAACCCAAAAAGAAAATTTTTGATAAAAATAACCCAAAAAAAAGTATTGTGGGGAGTAAAAAGACCTTGATGGGAATATGGGCCGTTGGGTCATGCTTAAGAAGGCCGACCTGCTCTTGGGTTTAGGACTTGTTAGTACTACGGGTCGGCCCATATGCCGAGGGTCCGAGGACCCAGCCGAGGATGATTTTTTCCCTTCGGATTGACACCGGAGAACCCGGGACTTCATGGTAAAGGTTAGAGAAGGACACGGTCAAAACCAATGGTTAAAGGGGGTGAACCCTTGAATGTCCTAGAAGCAACGATGTAGGAGAATATATCAAAGATAAAGGCTGCTACCTCCGCATTAAAGACCCTGTACCTACCGCCCTGGCCGCATTAATGGGGAAGTGACACCTGAACAGTGGAAGGGAAACTTCTAGTTACTATTCAAAGGCACTGAGAAAAGAAATATCTAGGCTAAGGGGGAGGTGGGGCAACACGTGTACCAAGTATTCAAAAGAGTAGTATTTAAAGAGCAATCTAAGAGAGAAAAAAGGGGACGGACTTTTTATAACCTAAAAAAAGAAAAGAAACAAAGAGAGGGAGATAATATAAGAACAACTCTTGGCTTACGTCCGAGGAGGTTGATTTACAATATTTCCTTTTTGTCTCCAAGTGTTTATAGTCTTTGGCTTGTCATTTAATCCTAAAACACTTCTAACCTGGGTTTCAAGCTCACACTCTACAAATTCATATTGTTTAAGGCTCATTGGGCCTGAGCCCATAACTGTTCTTGGGGCCAGGTGCAATTGTGCGCTTACAAGTATCATATGTATTTCTTTGACCCATAAATCCTCCAATATATCCATTAGAATAATTTTAATAAATTCCCAAGATCACCACCAAAAAAAAAAAAAAAAATTCCTTCTTAATTTCGACTTCTCTTAAAATCAAGACTCTCTATTTGTCAAAAATAAAATCTATAATATATAAATCAAGATAAATATTATGTTTATAACATTTTTACAACACTTTCATTACAAATTTTAAATTACAAATTATTATATCAGTTAAAAAAGTAGTTTCAGCAGTTAGTTTAGTGATAGTTTTAATTTTAGAATAATAATATATTCTTTGTTAAAGTATATATTATTTAAATAAGTGGTTTTTTTTTGTTATATTATATTAATATCATTCCTTTTATTTTTCGAATCATATTATTATCGTACTTTTTTGTTGTGGTTGATAATCGTACTATCAACGAACTCATCTTACTTATAATAATAATTTTTGTTTTTTTGAAAGTTGTAGACTATGCAGTAAGTACGAGTGGCTTCCAGCTCGCAATCAATTGAAAGCTGCCTACTCTGGCAGGTTACACTCTAACAAGCTGAGAGTATAAACAAAACCCAGTTTGTAGCTCAATTCCATACATGGAGGAAGTGGACAACAAGCAAGTTATATTGAAGGGGTACGTAGACATACTTCCAAGGTTAGTAAGATTAAGCTCAAGGCTCCAAAAGGGTCAGGAGCTTTTCTTGTCAAGAATCTCTACTTGTCTTGTGACCCTTTACACGAGAGGCCGTATGCGTGAGATCCAAGCCGCTAATTCCTTATTTCCTCCCTTTGTTCCTGGTCAGGTAAATCCATCATCATCTCTTCCACTCTTACTTCACTTGATTCACTCTTGTTGTAAGTTTGGTGTGGTTCTTGCTAATATATTGTTTGAGTATAGTTTTTCTAAGACCAGACAAGTTTTATCATAACATTGATGTGGTAAACTCAACTGTGAGTGATTTCTTATCATTTTCATTTGTATTTTTCTTTTTTCTCTATCATTCATAATTGACTACATAAGAGTCATAACAGAAATTGTATTCATAGACGTAACAGAAGTTGTATTCATAGACTTTCTCATTTGAGTATTGTAGCTATCAATTATACAAAGGCAAGAGGTTCCATAATCTAGCATTTCACCTATTGTTTTTATTATAAAAGTCAATTATTTTTCACAAATTCTCAACAATGGCGTGTTTTGATGAAGGCCTTGGAAGGATTTGGTGTATCCAAAGTTATAGATTCTGATGATCCAAATTTCAAGCCTGGTGATTTAGGGGCTGTTTGGTTTTTTTTTTTTTTTTCATCACTCATCACTCCTCACTCAATTTTCGTCACTTATAACTCATCACTTAAAATACCCCAATTTCTTAAACCCCACCCGTTTGGCACATGTTTTTCGCTTCTCATCACTCAATTTTTTCCACTGTTTGTGGGACTCATGCCTGTAACTTGGTTAGACCCTTCTGTTAGACTACCCGCTGAACCCTCATTTCCCACCAATTTTCTTTAATTCTCATTTCCTCTTCACCCTTGCTCCTCTCCCAAAACACAAACACAAACACAAACTTGAACCCACCAATCTCTCAAAATGGTTGTAGCTTTTGTTCAATTACTCAAGCACAGATATACACAAAGAACTGTGTCTTAGACAGAAAACCAAAGAAGTAAAAGAGAAAATCTTCAAATTTGAAGAAGTGGGTTTCGAAGAAAAATAGGAACAGAAGTAAAATGAAGTGGAAGAAGGAAGAGTGATCTAGTGGTGGCATGACCCAGCGGCGGCGTGACCCAGCAACAGCGTGACCCAACGGCTCGACCCAACCTTATGACCCACACTCCATTCTCTTCCTCTCTTATTAGCTCCAAAAAAATCACTCTCTGTTTTCAATCACTCTCCGTTTCAATCACTCTCTGTTTCTTTCTTCTTCTTCTTCTTTTTTTCTTTTTTTTCCTTCAACCCCCAATACCCACAAACAACGATCGGACCTGATGCAGCAACAATCGGACCTGCGACAAGTGGACCTACACAAACAACGGGCGAACCTGACGCAGCGACGATCGAACTTGTGACGATCTCCACCGTCACCACCGGCGGTGAAAACCAAATGGGTTTTGTGATGAAGAACAAAAAAAAAAAAAAAGAACTGCAATGAAGAACAAATGGGTTTTGTGATTAAGAAAAAAAAAAAAGAAAGAAAGAAAGAAGAATGGAGTGCAACGAAGACCAGAGGAATAAGAGAGAAAAAAGAAAGAAAAGTGGAGAAGAAAGCAGTTGAAGAGACCCTCAAAAGCAACGCTCACATGTGCTCTGACAATGGGTCCAGTTATGTGGATTTAATTATAAAATTGCCATTGAAAACTGAGTTTTGGAAACTAAAAACACCCAAAATGTGTTTTCAGTTTCCATAACTCATCACTCAAAAATCAAAAAATTGAGTGATAGAAACAAAAACAGAAAACAAATCCAAACAAACATTTTTTTTTGCGTGTCCCACTTATTTTGAGTTATGAGTGATGACAACAGAGTTATGGGTGATGGAAAACACAAAACTAAACAGCCCCTTAGTTTCTGGATTTACTGGCTGGGAAGAGTACAACTTAATTCATAGAACTGAGCAGTTGAGAAAAATTCACGTAGAGGATATTCCACTTTCATACGATGTTGGCCAACTTGGTATGATAACTTTCTAGTTTTGATATCCCTCGTATTTTTGTATTGCTTCTCTTTCACCTGTGTACAAGCATTCACATCACTACGTTTATAGTAAAAAAATGTGTAGAATTTACACAATTTTTTTATATAATTTTGTAAATTTATAAGTTTGATACAATGATCACGTAAATTTATACTAACATTATTCATTTTACATTTAATTATTTATTCTTTCTTTACATATCTTGAAGATGAAGGAAGAGAGTGGATGATGATTATTGTGTGTGAATAAAGAGAAAATATTTAAAAAATAAAGAAAAAATGATATTTTAATGAAATATAGGATAAAATAGATAAAATGTCGGTTGTTTTAAAAAGTGAGAAGGTAGAATAGAAAAAATAAGTTTTTATACTAAAATAAACAAGAATTTTTGCATGTACTAATGTGAATGATCTAACATATTTAATATTCTTCAATCGTTTTGACAATGATTTAAACTCTCACCTAAGCACACAATAACATATTTAATATTCTTAAACCATTTGGACAATGATTTATATACTCTTTTCACCTAAGCACACTATATCATATATAATATGACATAAATTCCTTATCAAAGGTATTTAAAATTTTAAACACTTTTTGAAAAATATAAATGATAATAAAATTTCTTTATTTTATTCTTGTCATAATATAAGTTTATATTATCGAATTTCTTGTCAAAATTTAATAATATTAAATTTATATTATTAAGTAGAGTTGTTATAGGATCTATTGACAAAGCTTTTACTAGAAATTAAATAAAAATTATAGAAAAATTATGTGAAAGGTTTCAAAAACCAACATCAAATTCATCAATCAATTAGAAGAAAATCAGAGAGAGAGAGAGAGAGAGAGAGAGAGAGATAAGGTTGAAAATAATAAAAATGTGTTCAAACACTTGAAAAATGTTGTTCAAACATGTAATATAAAAATTACTTATTGTATAAATATACCATGTACTTACATCATGTATATATAACTTACAGAATTATATCGATTGTATAAAAATACTATATATTTATTATTGATTGTAAAAATTGTTTTCCAAATGCATATATTACTTACATAATTTTACAAACAATACTTATTCCAATTGATTTTTAAGAAAAGAAGATTTCAAAATTGAAATTATTAAAATTCTACATAAAGTCAATATACCATAATAAGATAAAGAGTGTGGGGGCAGAAGGGTCAGAATATGTTTTTGAGCCTTGGACTAGTTTCGAAAGTATTAATCTGTCCGAGGAGGGTTTAGTGGGAATAACTATGTCAAACTTAAAAGCCCACAGGTCTACTATTGTTAATGAGGTTGACGGGAATGGTCCGAGGAGGGGCGTATCCTCGACTAAGTCAAGTGAAGGTCATATGATACGCCATGAGGTATGGAAGGAAATTCTGGAAGGTCTGGTAGATGAAGATGAAACGATTGCCTCCACAGTAAAAGATTTGTAACCTTGGAGAATACAGACAAAGACAGGCAGCCCAACCAATCCAGTCCAACACTCCTTTCTTCATCAAAAATCAAAATGGTAACGTTGAAGTTAGGTTTATGACAGCCGCACCAGAAAAAGAAGAAGTGACAGTCTTTCCTACGGCTATGATTCAACTAGTCTTGTATGAAAGTCTTGAAGGTCTTCAGATCAAAGTATTTCGAGAAGATGGAAAACCTGTCTATGAAGGAAAATCATCCACTGGCCACATATGGTGGGATGTTTGTGACTATGCAGAATGCCAAGAAGAAGAAATATTTGAAGAAGATCAGAAAAGACGAAAGAAAAAGTCTTCACAACAGCTTCTTAAAGAAAGATATGAAGCAGGAGACCCAGAAGTTGACCTCCTTGGAGAACCTTCTGGAAAGTTTGACTACTATGTCCTCTATCCCAGATCCAAAAAGCAAAAAACTCCATCCCTTTCCCATGCAAAGAAAGTCATGATCAAAACCAACAAAACCAAAAACCACCACTAATCCCATATTACCAGAAAGTCCTTCCCCAAATACAAAAATGTCAACCCAAGCCTCCCAGTCAAATCCACTCACAAAAGACCTTACCTTGTTATATGTTGGACCATGCATCACCCTCCTATTCACAAAATTTTCCTCCTTTAGAAAATTTTGACCACCCCTAAGCCAATGTTAAACATGTTTGGAAAATCAAAAACTCTGTTGGAACCAATCCAAATGGAACCAAAAAACAAGTCTCATTAGCTGAAGCAGCTCTCAATTGGCAGGCAGAAAATGTTGTTGCACAAAACCAAGTCCTTTCGAAGATTCTTGATAATCAACAAAAGTTGACTGAAGCAGTATACCTTCTCATCCTCAAATTCTCTCATTGAAGATTTGAAGAAAAAAATACAGTCAGTTGAACAAGAATTGGAAACGATTGCCTCCACAGTAAAAGATTTGTCTGTCTCCTTTCCCCTCATTGGGCAAAAAGAAAAAGAAAGAAAACAGTTGTTAATGCAGCTCTAGTCTATGGAGAATTCACAAAAGGCAGCTACCCAAGCTCTTCCAATGTAAGTCTACATGCCTCATCAACCTCGTCAATCATTGTATAAAGATCTGTCCATACCTGTACCCTCACCATTCTCCCCAGTTTCCCCATACCAAAACCTCCAACCACTAAATATGACACATCCAGCTCAAAATCCTTTTAAACCAAGTGGAATTTTTCCTAGCATAACAAACCCAACACCACCATCCCAACTAGAATCTCAACCCAGACTAGACCCTCAAACCAAACCACAAAATGAACCTCCTTTCATCAGAAAAGATAAAGAACCATTGTACCAACCACCAGATCCAACTATTGGTGCTTCATCCAGACCCCCAGATATGAACATGTTGGCCATAAATTCTGATCCTCCAAACCTGATTTCATCGTTTCTGAGAACTTTAACTCTTCAAGAACCAATAGAACTTTTTGTTCTCCCAGTCATTGATGACACAGATCTAGACTTGTCTGGCCTTGACTTAGATGAAGTCTTCATGGCAGAACCAAAGGTAGAAGAGGAAGATGATGTCCTCCGCCCTAAACAACCTCCACCACCACCACCAATATTTCCTACACCACCTTTCATCCCTGATCATCACACAAGATTAACCTACTCATCAACCACAGATTCAAAGCACTTGTTTACCCTTGATAACAGTCCTCCTTCAAAATGGCATGATGAGATTTTCAACATGTATTCATGGTGTACAGCTGAACTTCAAGCCCCAAACAATACAGTTGCCCAGATTATTGCCAAATTTTTCGCGAGACTTACAGGAAGACTGTGACAATGGTGGATTAACCTTGGAGAATACAGGCAAAGACAGGCAGCCCAGTGTAACACACTCGAGGATTTTTTCACGATCCTCCACAATGAATTTCTTGGTTCATTAGCCCATTACACTAAAGTAGCGAGAGATGAATTCCTACTGATGAAATGCTGTTCTTTTGAAAGAAAATATTTGGAAAAACATTTTGACAGAATGTCAAGCAGGTACTACACCTTTAATGGCATGGATGATGTGAATTCCAAGCACACTTTCCTGAATTCATTCCCAGAACCACTAGGTGATGAGACTCTTTGTATGATGAATCTTCAAAAAATCACCCTGCAGCAAGCCTCTTTAGGAGAAATTTATCAGCATGTCCTCATTGCTTTGGAAAAACTCTGCAATCAAAGAAAGTTTCTTTCAGAGATTGACAAAATCCACAGCAAGCTTAAAGACAATTGTAAAAGGAAAGATTTGCAGATCAAGTGTTATGACAAAACTTGTGCTTGTCCAACCAAGAGAAGAGATGATTACAAGAAGTACTCTTGGAAGAAATAACATTCTCATCCAAAGAAGAAGTTTTTCAGAAAAAAGAAATGGAAGTTTCTCAGAAGAAAGCAGTTCAAAGGCAAAACTTCAAAAGTTTGTTTTGTATGTAGAAAGCTCGGTCATTTTGCAAAGAATTGTCCAAAAAGAGAAAAAGCAGCAAAGCTTTTGGAGCAAGCCCAAATTCATGCAGATGATACCCTATTCTCAGATGTTGAATCACTCTTTTCCTTGGATGACGATTATTCTCCCCAAGCCTTGGCAGTCATGGCTTATTCAACCTCAGAAGATAAGTCAAATTCAAGCATTACTGATGATTCAGACCCAGAAATCCAAACCATATACACATCTCAGCCTCTTATAGCCCCAATCACTGGCCCCACACCAATAGCTCAAGTTCACATCCTCCTTGATACCTATTCCAGACCCATCCCAGTGATAGCTTTGTTTGATATAGGAGCAGCAGCAACAATTCTTCATCCTAAGATTTTACCAGAAGATTTTTGGTTACCCCATCATCAGATGTTCAGAGCAGCCAATGGAGAAACATTTTTGATCACCCAGAAAAGTAAGCCCATTCACATTAGAATATTCCCAACCCTTACCATTAAACACCGAGTCTTTGGATCCCCCCCACAGGCAGAGACCTCCTCATAGGATTTGACCTCCTTCACCAGATACCCAGCCTCAGATGGTCCTCAAAAGGTCTTTTGCATAAACAACACCTTCTCACATAGACCTAGGTACCACATTTGTTCTCAATAAATCCTTTTGACTCCTTGAAATTCCAGATTATCAATGAATGTTGTGCAGCCACCCACTCAGAATTCCTCCTTAAAAATCCAAATCCTCTGTGGAAAAACCCAGACTTCTTCATAACCCTTCCTTTCAAAAAGAATGAAGATGTTAACCCCACAAAAGCTAGTCATAGAGGTATGAACCCAAAACAGTTGACCCTAGCTAAGCAGGAATTATCCACTCTTCTTTCAGAAAACCTCATTGAACCCACAACTTCTCTATGGGCGTGTGAAGCTTTCTATGTTAACAAACATGCAGAACAAGTTCGAGGAAAGCTTAGATTAGTAATTAATTACCAATATCTTAGTCATTTTCTTGCTGATGACAAGTTTCCACTGCCAAACAAAAGTGCTCTCTTCCAGCATCTTTCCAATGCCAAAGTATTTTCAAAGTTTGATCTCAAAGCAGGATTCTGGCAACTAGGAATCCATCCAGAAGAAAGATACAAGACAGCTTTTTGCATTCCAGACCACCATTATCAATGAACTATAATGCCTTTTAGCCTAAAAAATGCTCCATCTCAATTCCAAAAAGCAATGATAACGTTGTTCCAACCACTGTTGTCAAATTCATTGATCTATGTAGATGATATCCTCCTATTCTTAAAAGATGCAGAATCCCATGAAAAAATGCTTACTGAATTCTACAATTTAGTAAAAGCTCAAGGGATAATGCTTTCAGAAAAGAAAATGGTCATAGGAGTATCTTCTATTGACTTCTTGGGTGTAAACATTTCAGATGGAAAGTACACTCTGCAACCTCATATAGTAGTCTCTCTTAGTGAATTTTCAGATATGCTCACCAGCACCAAACAGATCCAGCAATCTCCAGACACAGAGATTATTTGTCCAAGTTGTTGAAAAAATCTCCCCCATAATGGAATCCAGTTCATACAGAAGCAGTTCAACAATTGAAAAAATTAGCAGCAAGACTTCCCCCTTTGCAGATTCCAGGAACAGGTAAAAGAATTCTACAGACAGATGCAAGTGATGAGTATTGGGTAGCAGCTCTCTTTGAAGAAATTGATGGTAAAAGAAACATTTGTGGATACAAAAGTGGTGCATTCAAGCCTTCAGAACTCCATTATCATTCCACTTTCAAAGAAATCCTAGCAGTCAAACATGGCATTGAAAAGTTCCAGTTTCATCTCCTTGGTCACAATTTTCTTGTAAAAATGGATATGTCTACTTTCCCAAAAATGCTCCAGTTCAAAAGAAAAATGCTCCCCCATCCCCAGTTACTCAGATGGTCAAATTGGTTTTCGCAATGGTCCTTCCAAGTCAAACACATCAAAGGTACAGATAACCTTATCACTGATTACTTTTCTAGAAAGCCTCCAATCCTTCATTCTACAATAATTCCTCCACCCTTATGTGTATACCCAATAATTGATCCATTCTCATCCTCAGGCTCCTCTACTTCATCCTCTAATGATATCATGAATATGATAGAAACTCTTCCCCCAGAAATAAAATACCAAATAAAAACCCTGACCCTCCAAGCCAGATTCAAAAGAATCATTCGAGTCCTCCATGATTACCTCAAACAACACCAAAGTCATTTCCTTGCCCCCTTCCCAGATATTGAGCAACCATGGAAAACTCCATTTGCATTTTGGATAACATATTGGGATGTTGCGCATTACATTTACATGTGGTACTTACTCAATGAGTACTACTTGTGCATTCATTTTGAACCACGATTCTACTCATACACTTTTCCTCATGAAAATAAATATTTTCACAAATTTTGGCATGAAATTTTGAAAAACGATGTTTATGATGGACAATGGTTCAAGTATCACAGAACAGATCACCCCTATTTTGGTTACGAAATTAACTCTGCATATATAGTAGCAAAGTTGAACTCCAAAAATAATGTTCAAGCAAAAGGAATTTTCCACCCTCCAGATGTACATTGGGTAACAAATGCTGATGGTACTCTTCACAGACACATGGACGTATCTTGGATATCCTGTCACTATTCACTCACGATGGCAGAATCCCTCAATCAGGGAATCTTCTCAGACATTGTACCAGCCGACCCAGATGTTTGCAGACAGCAATGGCCCTATCAACACCATTGAGAAATGCCTAATCCTTTTGACTTTGATGATCCTTATTATCATAACCATGATCCAGATGCAGATATTGACGAAGAATGGTTTCAAGGAAGAGATTATTAAAGTAAGATATGTACAAAAGATATATGCAAAAAAAAAAATTGTGGGACCCACTTTTGTTTTGGTGTGTTTTCCTTTTGCCGTCATACTTTCTTCAAGATAAAAACTATTGAACTCCATGATGGCTTAGTCCTTTGCTCAGTTCCATTATGTCCCTTGTCAGCAAAGAATCCGCATGCGAATCTTTCTTGCACATTCAGAAGACAACTGGCATTGAACTCTCACAAGGTTTAGACAACTGTAAAGAAGGAAGTCAGCATTCACATCTCTTGACTGTTAAATATTTTGTTCTTTTGTAAAATATTTGTCTATAAATAGGCCTTTTGTTTCCTTAGTTCAGGAGGAGTTGAAAAGAGTAGAGAGACTTCGAAAAAATTCAAGAGTTAGAGTTAGAGTTAGCTAGTTTGTGTAATATTTCCCAGTTTATGTCTTCCAGTCCTGTAAAAAACTTGTTCAATCTAATAATATCTCTCAGTTTGTTGTATCTTATTCTATGTTCTATTCCATATTTTTCTGTTATTTTCTATAGTATTTTAGCAATATATGACATTAATAAGTTTCCATGATCTTCTTACACTCCCATTATCCAGTCAGTGTGTTCGTCTTGTAGTTATAGCTCGTCCTTATTCTCCTTCACCAATTTCCATTTCCCGTAGCTCCTTCTTCATGTTTTAAGTTTAGTTTTTGTATTTTAGTTGTTCTTTGTATCCTAGTTGTTCTTCGTCACTTTCTTCCTTTGTATTTTTGCTTAGTTTTCGTCACTTTCTCTTGGTCGAAACATTCTCATCCAAAGAAAAAGTTCCTCAACAGTTACTAATACCATCACAACCGGAAAACCTCATTGAACCCACAACTTCTCCATGGGCGTGTGAAGCTTTTTGTGTTCCACAAGGGCACAGAGAGAAAGAAAGAATGAGAAATATCTTGGAAAAAGCTGTTACCACCGCATTAAAGACTTTGCACCTACCTCTCTGGCCGTATTAATGGAAAAATGACATATAAACAGTGGTGATCAGCCTTACAGCTATTGTTTGAAGACTTGCAGAGGGTGGATAATGGGACAAGTATCTGGGTCATTGATCTGATCCATACGTGGAAGATGGACGGAATAAATAGAATGATATAAAAGGAAAAGAAATGCATTCTAAGTGGGGGGATGAGAAAGGAAAGAAAAAAAATATTGTACACATCACCTACAATTGTACTTTGTCTTTAGAACAAGGAAAGACAATATAAGTGGTCTTTGGCTTATGTCCGAGAAAAATTTCTTTGACATAAACAGTTTGTTGCATGTGAATCGTGAGTATAGCCCATCATTTTTGTTATCCAATATCCATAAAACCTAAATTTCAAGCCCACGCTCTACAAATTTTATTGTATTGGACTTTTTGAGCTTACTCTCTTTACACTGTTGGGTTCGGGTGCAAATTGTGGTCTTACAAAGAGAATTAGTCATATTATCAATTGGCAAAAAGATGTAAGCAAACTTCAATACAAAACCTTAACTACTAGTTTTGTATCTTAAAAAGAAAGAATAATGGGTTTTAAATAAAAACTATAATATAAAATTTTAAATAAATATTATTTAAGTGATATTAAAATATAAAATTTTCTCATATAACATAATTTATTATTATCAATAATCTTAAAACATTAAGATTATGAAGAAAAATATTTAATTATTTAACTATTAGTCAGATCAAAAATTTGTTGTTCAAGCATGGAAGAAGTTTTTTGGTCACTTGTTGACGCGTAAAAACCACCTCCATTCATTGATTAGAAAATTCTCAAGTTTGCCACCTCCATTCATTGATTAGAAAATTCTCAAGTTTGCCGTGTCTAACTTTGTACATTTTGTCAAGAAAAATTTCTGTTGTTGCATGGCTGATGTAAATTAAAATTTAATTTCTTAAATTTAATCTTAATAATTTTTCAATAAGATAGTGTCATCTAAAAACAGGGAATATGTGTTTGTCTCTGCAGCTTCTGGAGCCGTTGGTCAACTTGTTGGCCAACTTGCTAAGTTGCATGGTTGCTACGCTGTCAAGGCAGTTCAACGAATTTGGAGGCTTTAGGTGAAAGCTTTAAACGAGACCTTTTATTATATTTAATTATAAGTTCATATATTTTTTTCAATTAAAATTTATTTTTCTTACTTTTTGAAAGGCAAAATTACTAATTGAATTTTTGCACTCAAGTTCCGCTAATATTTCATTTTCAATTGATAATATGACTAATCCAATTAATCTTTCTTGTGATATAGTAATAAATTTGTCCATAGCTCCTTTTTGAGATTCAATTAGTTCTTCTCTGTCTTTTTTTTTTTTTTAGTTTTTTATATCCAGATGGATATTTTCTAGTAGACATTTTTAATTAAAAATATTTATGAATAAATGAAACAAAATTTATAATAAAAAAAATTACAATTTAACTAGAATAATATAAATTTAATGTATAAACCAATAGAACCTGGTTTATCAAAAGCACAATTGTAACTTTACAATTAATATGATCACTTTACCCTTTAAACTCACACAAAAAATTAATATTAATATTAATACAAAATAAATTATTCTAAATTTATAATCTTGTTATCAATACTTTTTTTTTTGTAGCAGTAAACCTTTTTTTTAGTAAAATGTGTAGGACTCAACTTGATCCACTAAGAGTAAGACCAGCCCACTATCCCTCCATGGCTCCATCCCACTAAATTTGATTTCTTAAAAAAAAAAAAAACAAAACATGTAAGACTTCTAAAGAAATCTAAATGATTCTATAGTCTTTAACTCTTTAAGTGGGCCCATTGACCAATGACCATTCTGATTCTAGAGAAATCTAAATTTAAGAGAACAAACCAAAAAAAAAAAGAAGAGTAAAGAGTACAAGTTCAGCCAAAAAGAAGAAAAAAACTCAGCAAGCAGCAGCAAACTCCTCTTCAAAAAAAAAAAAAAAAACTAAACACCCAACAGCAAACCATGAAGAAGACGAAAGAGGCAAAGAAAGAGAAAACAAGAAACGAACCTGAAATGAAGATCTATGAACACACCAAGTCTATTGCCAACACCAATTGATGAGTAAGCCAACTAAAAAGAGTGTTTTTTTTAGAATGAAGATGGAGAGAGTCAGAGAGTGAAGAGTGTTTTTCTTTTCTTTCTTATCTTATTTGTCTCTTCTTTCAATTTTCTAGCCTTTTTGTAATATTTTCTTCTACAAGCTAAAGATTTCTGCATTTTGTAATCTTTTCTTCTACAAGCTAAAGATTTAGTGATGGGATTAGCCTTCATGTCACTTCAAAGAAACGGGCTTTTTTTTTTTTTTTTCTCAGATGAGAACTGCAAGCTAAAGATTTGGTGATGGTGATGGTGATGAGATTACTCTTCATATCACTTCAGCCTTTTTACTTTGTGAGAAATTGGTTTTTTTTCCCCTAGATAAAAACCAATATTATATAATATATTATTATTATTGGGCCCCTCTTACAAGTGGGGGTCTTAGGCAGTGGCCTAAATGGTGTATAGGTTCAGCCAGCATTGTACGTTGTTGGAAGTGCTGGAACAAGCCGAAAGGTAATTTTCCCTCTTTCTTTTTTGGGTAAATTTAACTAACTACCTTTGAAATTTGGGCTAATGCCAACCAGGTCCAAAACATTTCAAAATTGACCATTTCAGTCCCTAAGTCCAAACAGGCTATAACGCTGTTAACTCACCTCTCACTCCTCTATCAGCCTCTCAACTCAAAATTCTATTCCAAAACCAAACTCAATCAATCAAAACATCCACTTAACCAAACCCCCAAATTCACAAACCTCAGAAAGAAAAAAAAATTTGCTCCAATCTATATGGCTTTATGATCATCCACCACCAACCACCCCCACAACAAACCCACCACTGCTGATCGAAACCTAACCACAACCTCTAACCCACACCAAAAAACCCAAACCCTCCAAAGTCGATCCACACCATGAACCCACACCACAATGCTACTGCAAGACCAAGAGAGAGAGAGAGAGAGAGAGAGAGAGAGAGAGAGAAGGTAAGGACTCCAATGTCAATCCACACCAAAACCCATGAACCACTGTTAAGTTCTTGGTTAATCAAGAACAATTAAGAAGGAAAGATGGTTACTTTGAGGGTAACTGTCCTCCAAAATTGAGAAAGAGCTGGGAAAGGAATGAGATTAGAGAGTTGGAAGAGAAGAAAAGAGAGCAATTGGATAGTTTCTACTTGATTTCCTTGAATTGTACTTCTAGACCTACATACACGAGTCATTCAATATTCCTTCCAAAACTAACTAACTTCCTAACTAACATGCCAGCTCACTTACATGTCAACTCATCAACTAACAACCTAACATACAATGCAATACGCAGCTACATAAAGTGCAATCCCTACATCAATTGTTCATATCTGTGACTAAATGACCCTATACCAGTGACTAACTCCCCTTAGAATTAACAATACAACCATGGTTATAGTGGTGTTTGTGAAACATCGCTAGAAGCCCTAAAGACGCTACTATATGTCCATTTGAGCTATAGTGGCGTTTATGAACGTCCTACAAGCCAAATGTCAATCATGTGGAACAAATATCATCTTAGAAATACAAATATTTCATGTCTTTTTAAAATATCAATTAAATGCTATTTATTTGACTTTCTGTTTTATATACATTTTTATGTTTTAAAACTGTTTTTTTAGATGTAATTAAAATTTTTTATTAAGTTTTTGTATTACAGTTTTATTTACTTCTCTTCAACAAGTGTTAATTATTATTTGACAAATTTAGAATAATTTTTTTAGTGAAATAGTTTATAATCAATTTAGTTGGAGTTTTACTAGCTCAATATTTTGGAAGCCTTTTTGGAAGTGGTGAAAAAAATACAAAATTCAACTATATTTTTTATTTAAAAAATAATAATTATCATTTTATAATTTTAAGATAATTGTATACAATTTTAGGGACTTTTTACTTATACAAGAGGAAGGGGCTTTGAGACCTTTTAATTTTGGTTGGAACAAGTGTGTCTTAGAGTATCCAGTAAATTTTTCAAATTTTTGTACTGTTTAGAAAATAAACATTGGCTTTTACCTTTTAACTACTTACCTTTTTAAATATACTCTAAACAAACATTGACTTTTACTTTTTAACTACTTACCTTTTTAAATATACTTTTCAACAGATTCTCTATTCTATTCTTTATCTCATTTAAATATTATTTCTTTATTCTTTATTCTTTTTTTATCATCATTTATTCTTCCTATACCCATTCCAACAATTATATTTTTTCAATGAAAAATGTTATATTCATGACATTTTTTGCAATACTTTCATAAGAATCACACCAAAATCTTACCTAAAAAATTGTTAATAGTTCTAATTTAAATCCACCACTGAAATTATTACTGATTTTAATTTAAACACATCACTTAAATATTTTTTTTTCATTCTTTCTAAAAAAATATTTTTTTTATCAATATTAATTAATAACAACTCATTACTTAAAATTTATTGTGAAAATATTATAGTAACATTTCTTAATTTTAATTTCTTATTCTTAATTTTATCTTTTCCTTTATTTTTTTTTCTTCCACACGATTCTTTTCTTTCTTTTTTTCCCCCTTGTTTTTCTCCTCCACACCTTCCCATTATCTCTAACTCCACTTTGCTCAACTCCATTTTGCTTTTTTTCTTCTGTTCTCTGGCATTCTCTAGAGCTTTCTTCACTTTTCTTTTATTTATTTATTTATTTTCGTCCACACCGTTCTTTTCTTTTTTTCCCCCCCCCCCCCCCCCCTTTTTTTTCTCCTCCACACCTTTCCATTATCTCTATCTCCACTCTGCTTCTTTTTCTTTTGTTCTCTGGCACTCTCTAGAGCTTTCTTCACTTATCTTTTTTCTTTTCTTCTCTTCGCCTACTCCGGAGCATTCAAGAAGCTCTCTTTCTTTCTCTGTCTCACACAAACATATTCTCTCTCATACACATAGATCACCGGTAGAGAAGTGGAGATCAGCGTTCTACATGTTTTTTTTTTGTCCTGCTTTGATTAGTTTTATTTTATTGTTTAGATTTCATGAGAAAGATTGTTCAAATCTTTCGATTGAATTTTGTATTTTTGTTTTGATTGTCGTATATAGGGGTGTCCAAGAAGACCCGCCACCCGCCCAACCCGGCTGATCCGACGCCGGCGACGGTCGGCAGCGGGTCTTCGCCCATAAAACCCGATATTGGCGGGTCAGTTGACGGGTTTAAGCATGAAAACCCGATGTTCAACCGACCCGACCGAAAAACGCATTGAAATGTCAGTTTTCCGCCGATTGGAGAGGTTAGTCAGCCTCATTTTGTCCGATCTGTCGAGATTCGCCGAGATATCGTCGCAATCTCGCCCGATCTCGCCCTATCTCTTCGCGATCTCTTCGCCTTACATTGATATCTCGCCAGACTCTTCGAGATCCAGCCTGATCTCGTTGAGATCTGCCGAGCTCTCTTCAAGATCCGGCCAAATCTCGTTGAGATCCGGTCAGATCCTACAAAAACCATAGATTTTGGCAAAATTCGGCGACGATATCTGCAAAATCCGGCGAGATTCACACTGTTCGAACCCGCCCGATACCCAACTGGAAACTGACGACCTTCGACCACCCGAACCGCTACCTCCGGTGGGTCGGTGGCGGGTCTAGATTTAAGAAACCCGAAGTGATCGGGTCAGTTCCAGGTTGGGCACAAACCCAACCCGGACCGACCCGTGAACAGCCCTAGTGGTATATATGCACGGTTTTAAAAATCGGATCGGACCGACTGGATCAACCGGTTTAATAAGAAACCGGCCATTAATCCGGTCCGATTATGACAAATAACCGAAAATGTTAAAATCGGAAATAATCGAAAACTGGTATGATTGAACCGGTTTTGGAATGTTTGATGAGAGATCAAAACACTGTCATTTTGAGCAACAACAGCTACAACAAACAGAGGAAAAAAAAAATGAAATATAGGTAAAAAGAATTTAGAACCTTGATATGCGTTTTACAAAGAGAGTGTGAGCCCTCACTATTTCTTCTTGAGGTGGATATCCTTTAGCTTCTTCAACTTCTTTAGCTCACTGATTTTTTATCTTGAGTTTGCTGCAAGGAGAGAGACTAAAGAGTGGCTGTGGAGCTGGAGCATAGAAGAAGCAGTTTTGGCGCTTTGGAGACTTCAGACCCTCAGAGATTTGATCGGACTTTAGAATGAAAGGAGAAAATTGAAGTGTAACTTAGTGGGGTTAGGTGAGGTAAGTGTGATATTTAACGGGAGTGTATTTATTAATTAATACTTTTTTCTTTGTACTTCCTACCTAGATACCCACGTTACTTTACAGCTCATATGGTGGGGGTGTTTTGCATGCTAATCCTAGATAATCACAACATTGACACCGGATTTAAACAAACAAAAAAAAAACCAAACAGTGTAAGTTACAAATATATAAACATAATAATAAACCAACCTTACTATAACTTTGTTATTATCTATTGTTAATTGAATACTTTTTTTATTAGAGTTAATTTGATATTTAATAGATATAACTTCTTATATATAAGTATTAATTTTTTAAATACAGTAAAAGAAAACTAAATTCATATATATATATATATATATATATATATATATATATATTAAAACTAAATATAATTAGTCATAAAATTATTATTTTTATAATTGTAAAATTATAAAATAAATATTTATGACGTTACCGATCGGACTATCGGTTTGACCAAAAAATTGATAATCAGTCTCTTTTTCGGTTCTTTGATCGTATCGATTTTTAAAACCATAGGTATATTACCATTGAGATAGAGAAGCACGAGAGAGTGAAGAACGAAAGAGAAAAGGAACGAGAGAGAAAGAATTAGTTTTTTATTCAACGGGTATTATTTTAAGGGAGAATATTGTTTAGGGGTGGTATAGTAATTCCTACAATGTTCTCTACTTGTAGAGAAGCATTGTAGCAACTCTAATCTAAAAAATGAAGATGAAGAAGTTGTTGAAGTGAATTTTTGGAGTGAACAGTGAGCTTTTCTCTCCAAAAAAATAGATATAGAGCATTTGCTGGAGATGTTCTTAGGCCTAACTACAGGTAGTTTGGTTTAACTTTTTGAAAATGTGGAGTTTTTAAAAAGTGCCGTATGAAAAAAGTGATTTTTCAAAAAGTTGAGTGCTTGGTAAAAACTGTTAAAAAGTGTTTTTTGAAAAAACTGAGTGTTTGGCTAGCACTTATAAAAGTGGCAGTTTGAGGGATAAATTATTAAAAAGGACAATGTCTATATAAAGAAAATTCTTTGTTTTAATTACCTCTCTTAATGCAAGTTATGGACTCAATATTTTCACAAAAATTTCACAATAAAATCTATATAACAAGTTGCTAATAATAGAAAAAAAAAATGTCACTAGTAGGTTTAGATGAGAACTAATAACAACTTACTATGTAAACTTTATTATGAAATTATTATAAAAATATTTTGTCAATAGTACTATTTTTTTTTCTAAAAAAAATAGTATTAACTTAAAAAGTTTAGAAATATAATAAAATGTCACAATATTTTCACAATACTAATTTAAAATTAATTTTTGTAAAATAAAATTTTATTAACATTTACCTTTTAAATAAGTTGTTCTAGTACCCACAATTTTTTCTTCACCATATAATTTACAACATCACAATTATAAAAAAAAAATTATAAAATAATTTGTATTCTTACTCCCTATATTTTTCTCACCATTACTTTACCCAAACGCAAAAACTTTTTTTTTTCTCACTTTTTTCTCATCCACAAGTTTACTTCGTCCTTAACGTCTTCTCTTCCTTTTTCTTTTACTTTCCTCAACACAAAGCAACTTCGTCCTTATCTTCTCTTCTTTTACTTTCCTTTTCTGAGCCCTCTCTGGAGCTCCCTCTCTCTACTCCATGTCTCCAACACACAAAGAAGTCTGAGCTATCTCTCGAGCTCCCTCTCTCTATTCCATGTCTCCAAAGGATCCATTTATCAAAAACTCTACCGAATTCAAAAGTTTCTTTTTGAGATTAGATATGTACGTAAATAAAAATAAATAAATAAAAAAAGAGAAGAGAAGAGGAAGAAGCACCACAAAAAAAGAAGAAGATGAGATGCCACAGCACAGAAGCATAGAGGAGCAGGGAAAAAAACTGTGGGCAATTTAGGAAAAAAAAACCCACCAACGGGGTGGATTTTGGGATTTTGGGTTTTTTTTTCTGTGGATTTTGGGTTTGATTTTGAGTTGATTTTGTTTTGGGTTGATTTTGAGTTGGGTTTGGGATGGGTTTTTCAACGGGGATTGAGTTGATTTTAAGTTGTTTTGTGTTGATCAGATTAGACAAATAAAATTTTAAAAAAAAATTTAAAAAAAATACAGAGGAAGAGATGAGAGGCGTGAATGAGCTTGATGAGAGGCGATGAAGAAGACGAAGAAAGAAGAATGGACAGATTTATTGAAAGGTAATTTGATAATTGCCCAAGATTGTCCAACGGGTATATTAGAACACACACGGGCTTTTGACAAAATGGACCTCTAGAGCTCCATAATGGCTTGCGCGTTTTATGTTTTGGTCTCAAACGTAACTTTTTTTAAAAAGTTATGTTTTATGCTGAACCAAACGGACTTTGGACTCAGCTTTCTTCAAAATGTGCATTTTCAGTTCTAAAAGCTGAAACAAACGGGCACTACTTAGCCTTAAGCCACCCATGTCATAGCTAGAGATACTTATGGTGTTAAATAGAGTAGTTTGAGATGTGATTTTTGTAGTTTTTGAAATACGTACGGTGAAAATGTGTGTAATGTTATTTAAAATGTAAAAATGTAAGTTTGAAATAATATAACAAACAGACTCCTAATTTATAGAATAATTTTATAATTAGAATCATTTCCAGTTAGAGTTTGTTTGGTAAGAGATTTTTAATAATATTGTTTAAGTTTTGTAAAAATACATATAAGTGATAAAATATGTATTTTAAAAATAAGCGTTGTAATATTTAAATAATAATTTTGGTTATTTAAACATTTAATTAAATCGGTCTAACTGAGAAATGATTGAAAATTACTAAAATATTCTATTCGTTTGTGTTTTTGTGTCACTAACAAAACACATCTTTTTTAGACAGATTTGGGTCGCGTTTGATACATGTTTAAAAATTGAATATAGTTATTTGAAAATATTTATAAAAATATGCGTGAGTAAAAAAATATGTAAAAATATGTGAAATGTTATTTAAAAACTGAAAATAATTATTTAAAAACACCGATCAAACACCCTTAATTCTTAATTGTTAAATATTAAGGGTCTGTTTAGATAAAATTCATTGTTAAAAACTGAAAATACTGTAGTAAAATAATTTTTAAATATATAAATAATATTATGAGACTTATTTTTAATAAAAAATTGTAAAAAAAATACATGATTAGTGTGCGCACAATGCACGCACTGAGCGTTTTGTCTCCGCGGGCCACAGCAGAAAAAAATAAATAAATAAAAAAAGAGAAAGGAAGAAAGAAAACGCTACCAGCAAAACGCTAGATCCAAACGGGCAATAAATATATTTTCCCAAAAAGCCCAAAAAGGGCCAAGAGAAGCAGATATCTCATATCTGTTTTTTTTTTTTAATTTTCTTTTAGAAGTGAAAAATTATTGTTTAAAAATTAAAAATAATTATTTAAAAACACCGACCAAACTCCCCTTGATCGTAATTGTCAAATATTAAATATATTTTCCCAAAGCCCAAAAAGGGCCAAGAGAAGCAGATATCTCATATCTGTTTTTATTTTTTTAGAAGTGGGCTCAATTTTAGTAAAGAATTCAAAGGTCGGTGACCTACAGCAGGTACTGCAAGTTACCATTATTGTACGACAATGGCACATCTGCCTCCACGTGGACCACGTCCACATTGCGATTACAAATGTACAATCTGATTGTGGTTTTGGTCCCCCATAGACCATAGTCAAAGGAAAGAAGTCAAGGAACAGAACAGTACGAAGAAAAAACAATAGTAAAAGAAAATTCCAGAAATGTCCCGAGAAGCTCACTCGTTTTTGCCACTGAATCCTTTCTCATCTTATAGATTATATATATATATGTCTTATCGACAATCGGAATTGTCATCGTTAGCTCCAGACTCATAAAAAAAACAATTGGCTGTCGGCAAAACCCAAAATCATCATCATACTGTACAGCTCAAAACCGTGTTCTCTGCATAATTTCCATCCATATCTTTCGGGTTATAGTATATCCCATCGAGGCCATAATTTATAAAAGCTAGCTTCTTGTTACATACATTCATTCAAACTAGTTTCTAGTTCAGGTATATACCCAGTTCAAAGTTCTTTGATTTAGCAAACTGGGGTTTCAGTTAATCCAGGCTTCATCATGAAGACCACACACGATATAGCTTCTTCTTCTTCTTCCTCTTCTTCCCCCTCTTCTCCAATTACAATATTGGAAGAAAAGCCTAGTTCAAGTTCACCAAAAAAATCAGCTTTGGGAAGATTACGTCGTAAATTGTCTCCAAGCAGAAAGGCGGATAAGCGTTCTCTTTCCCTAACTGGTTCCAATGCAAGCAGAAACTACAGCATCGAGCTCCAAAGAGTGTTCAATTACTTTGACGAGGATGGAGATGGCAAAATATCTCCTTCTGAATTACAACGCTGTGTGACGACTGTTGGGGGCGAGCTGTCAATGGATGAGGCAGAAGCAGCTGTGAGGACCTCTGATTTGAACGGAGATGGGCAGCTCGACTTCGAGGAATTCCGGAAACTAATGGACACAGGAGGAGATGAAGACAAGAATGAGGAGCTGAGAGAGGCTTTTGGAAAGTATGAGATGGAGGGGTCAGGTTGTATCACCCCCACAAGCTTGAAAAGGATGCTCAATCGACTCGGTGAGTCCAAGTCCACTGAGGATTGTAAAGCTATGATTCGAATGTTTGATCTCAACGGAGATGGCGTCTTAAGCTTTGATGAGTTCCGAATTATGATGCGCTAAGTCTTATTAATTGCTGTTTACTGAGAATGTTTGTCTGTTTCCTTCAATGAATGGTTTTTGTTCCTACTGTAATCTGTTTGTTACACATTTGTAAAGTAAGTAATTTCCCATAATCTTGGAGAATAAATAGCTTATTTTCTATAATATTTTAGTACGAATTACACTTTTGACTTTCCTCCTCCCCCTTTTCTCCCCTTTATTATTTAGTAAAACTTTTAGAGCAGAAGTAGCGGAGGGTAGGGGGAAACCTTTCTTGTTCTAGAGCATGAAGGCAAGAGAAAATAATTTTCACTCGTGAATTCCAAAATTAATCTATGTTTAGTTCCGCCAAAAAGGAAGTTGGAAATACTTATATAATAGAGTAACAACATCAAAACTACTTTCTTTTTTGTATTGGATAAATAATGATTAGTTTTATTAAGAAAAGGCAAAAAATGGAGAAAGAACCTACCCTGCATCAGCAAAGACCCAAAAGGGGAGATATGGTGCAAATAAAAAAATAAAATCAAAACAAAAGTGAACCATGTAATGATTTGATTCGCTTGGGGGTACGTTGACAATTTGGTATTCTTTACTAATTTTAGTCACAACAATTGTAAGCTTAAAATGAGGCATGAGACCGTACATTATTGAATGAAACTTTAATGACGCATGGTTCATTAACAGTTAAACATCTGCAATCCACATAAAAAGAAAGAAGTACGAAAGACCTGTAGCCAAAAGTCCGTTGGAAAGATTTCGCAAAACCTTTTGTTCGTATTATTCAAGGGACGAGCAATGCATCTCCCTCCATTGTCCTCCCTCAAAGGCTCAAACTCCTTCTCATTTGCTTTTACATTTCACGCTGAAATCTTGACTGGGGCAGAGTTAATAGTCATTGAGTCTTTTGTTTTTTTTGCTGAATAATAGTCATTGAGTTTTTGCTATTGCCTTTTGCATTCCTGTCATTAGATGGGTTGGGATTCCCTAGTCTTATAAAAGGAGTCTAATAGGCCAAATTATGGATTAAACAATTAAGAGACTTGGGACAAAAGGAGAAGGAGATAACAGTGAAGTTACACATAAGCTCTAATATCTTTTACAATAGATTGGAATTCCATTTGAGTTGCAAGTCAGGATTTATAGAGTCGATAATTATTTTGGGCGACTCCTTCAAATTGGAAAATTTTGCAATTGATGGCAAAAGAGATTGCAAAGAAGTGCAGCTTTTGCTTCCGCACACGTAAGAGTGCAAGAGGAAACCATTTCAATATTAACAAATAAAATAGAGCCTTGAAAATCTTAGCATATTGAGGCAAGGAGAGATCCTGTATTGGTAACAGAGGCATCAAAGTTGAATTTCGACCAGCTAAGATCTTTCCTTGCCTCAATATACCATGTAGAAGGCTGTTTAGCTTGGGCATACTATGTAGAAGGCTGTTTAGGGATGGTGGATGCCCAAGCTTCAGCACGGGAATTGAATGCTTTATTGATTTCAATTTCTAAGTTGATGGGGCGGATTATGAAAATATTGTAAAAATGAGCTTGGTTTTGTGCTGCCAAATTCAGTCACATGCAAGATATGATAATCGGGTGAGAGGCTTTGCCTCTGTTCTGTTTAAACAAAGGATCTTTGTTGGGTCAAGGATGTAGCGAATCCAATTAGATAATGACTTTGTTAGGAAGAGATGTGAGGTGAGCGGGGAACTTGGTATGTCTCCATACAATCGTGACAAAAGGGCATTCAAATAAAATATCTACCAGAGATTCGGAATGATGCTGGCAACTGGGGTAGCTTAATTTGGATACAACCAGTTGATGTACCATGTGATGCACGGGCACTATATAAATTTATTTTAAAATATCATATAGCAAATTATCTTTATAACCATGCAACATAAGCTCCTCCTTTATTGGTTATTTACTTACATGGTTAAAATAAATAAAAAAGCGAATATGAAACGTTGCAACATATTTTCAAAAGTAAAATAAATTCAATCAATGCTCTTATGTCTATCATATATTGATATGCATGTTGGAAAAAAAAAAAAGAAAGTCAAATAGTTGAAAGGGCTTCAAAATTGCGAATCCTAGTCATTTTGTTGAGTTTGCAAAAACCATTAAGTATTAATGTAACTTTGACAAAACACCAAAAAGAAAGACACGAGTAATTTTAAGAATTTATTTTGATCAAACCTTTGTCAAAGAAAATATTTCTTTTTAATCACTATCATGTTTTATGAGTACATCAAGGGTGACTATACTTTAGCCTAAGCGAAGATTTAATACACGTTTAGGCATGTCACATCCATACATATAGATACTCTAACTAAGCTAATTGTTGAATCAGTACAATCATGAGCAATTATTAAATTATTACTTGTAAGCTCAGTTGTATGCTCATCCAAGGCACTGACATTTGTTGGCAAGATGTCTCCCAAATTCTTGCATAGTAGTTGTAGTAGCAACATCACCATTAGTTAAGCAAAAAGAAAAAAAAACATCACCATTAAACCCAACAACCAAGTGAGGAAAAAATATTTATAAGTGAAGGGGTTGATCACCATAAACATTTATCATTTGAACTACTTTCCCAAGTATGGTTAAGGTTTAGTACCATTCGCCTATTAAGTCTTGCTCTGTTACAACTATCAGTATCATGAATCATTACTATGTCATTAGGCTTTTTACTCCTATGACTTCCACCTCTAAATTTCTTTGACAACTTTATGTTTGCGTAATACATCTATGCAATCTTTTTCTTGTACATGATTATATGCCTTCTTTGGAAAAGGCATTTGAAAAATACTTCCTTTGTTTTGTTTTTTTTTTTTATTATGTTTTTCTTTTCTTTGGATTAACAACAGTTTTTTTTTTTGAATTATAAACTAAATACTTCAAATGAATATAATATTTTGGAATTCAACAAACAAATCAATTTTTTCCCGTGTCAACAATTATTATTTTTTAATTTCCTTTCTTATTGAGTTACAAACAATTTTTAGAGATAGCTAAACTAAATACTTCAGACGAACATAATATTTTGGGATTGAACAACAAATTAATATTTTGAACAACAAAATATTATGTTTTTTTTTTATCGAATTATAAATAGTTTTTAGAGAGCTAAACTAAATACTTCAAACGAACATAATATTTTGGGATTCAACAATAAATAAATAAATAACTAAATTATTTAAGAGGAACATGAAATTTTGAAAATGATCATAACTTCTTGAAATGAAATGTAATTATTATGAGAGAAGTTATAGAAGCATAACTTTTTGAGGCCTAAGGAGATGCGAATATATAAAAGAATATATTATACAACATGCAAAGCCTTTCACCTACACGTGGGGAGGGTCAAGCTTAGGTCATAATATGTAAGGTAATAAATAGGACTGGACTTTTGATCAGGTTTGGTCTATTGTTAAAAGGTAATCCATTCTTTAGAGTAATTATCAATAATAGCCCATATTTTATGTAACAGTAAAAATAAGTTATTATTATCTACTGGGTAACAAGTAAAAAAAAAAAGCTTAATAAAAGAAATTAAAAAAACCTAAATGCAAAATTAAAGCGCCACATGGCAGGAGCTCATGCACTTCCACATGAGGTCTTTATTTATATATATATATATATATATATATATATATATATATATAAAACTTAGCACAACTTGCTACACAGCCAAACAAGACTCAGTTGTCAATAAGGAAGACGACCGAGAGCAATCCCCTCCGTCCCCATTTGGGACTGATATGGAACAACCATTTCAGCAAAAACCCCAGAGCCCTCCCATAGATCACCAGCTCATGGTTATGACCAGAAACTTCGTTCCTAACCTAGAAGAATTAGGAAAGGAATTTGATTCTGAGGAGAACAGACTCAAAAGAGCAGCCTATAGAGCCAACTACACCAGAGAGCAAAAGGTAAAGGTATTAGAAAAATGGAAGGCATTCATGAAGGAAATATCCTGTAATGTACCCTTTTTCATATACTTTGAAAGGTACTTTGGCCAATACAAACAGTTTTGTGTTCTCACCAAAGCTTGGACCATAGAAGGACCCGATGCAACTAAGGAAGTTGTTTGGTCTAGCCATCCACCCCTAGAAGCCATAACCTTTAAACACTGCAAAAGTGAGATAGTTGCCTCTCCTTTCAAGGTTCCCACAACTGAGGAAAAACTAGTCAAGAAAGTGATAGAGCAAAACAACTATACCAACTAGTGTTTAGATGTTATAGGTAAACAGCTTGATAGGATAGAAGATAGGATTGAGAACAAGGTCATCCTTCAGCTAGGAAGCCCTAGTAAGCCTATCCAAACCCTAGAAAAGCCTCTAGTTAAGCTACCCACAACTAGGCACACCAGCCTCAGTTACCCTAAGGAAAAAACAACCTTAGAGATAGTCACCCAGAAACTAGAAGAATTAGTGTAGAAGGAACCAGTCACCCCTTCATCAATTTCAACTAGTCAAAATCCCCAGTTTAAGGTTTTAGATATCCAAGCAGCCTCTAGTAGTTCTAGTCAAGCCTCCCAAGAGTCTAACAAGGAAATTGAACAACTAGAAAACTAGTTTCAAGATTTACAAGTAAAACGACTTTACTATCCCAATATAAATCCAACCAGTCTAACCAAGAATTGGTACCCTAGACCAACACCCCCTGATCTCCAGTTCGAGGAAAGAAATGTTAGCAACCAGTTCTCTGTATCTTCTGGTAGACTCTATGAATGAAACATAGATGGTTTATCAAAACAAGAAGTCCTGAACAAAATCCAACATATGACTATGGTAGCCAATAACTACTTGGACGAAGGCCGTCCTCACAAGGAAGTCATAGAAATGATGGTTTTAGGATTCACAGGAAAATTCCTATAATGGTGGAACAACTGCCTAACTGACATGTCTAAAGAAGACATCAAACATGCAGTTCAGAAGGATGAGGAAGGAACCCCCATCTTTGACAATGTTGAAAGAGGAATCCCTGATGGAGTCAACACTCTGATCTATATGATCATGAAACACTTCATAGGAAAACCTAGCAACATCACATCTAGGATTTACGAGCAGCTAACCATAGAAACCAGCCTTAGCAACGGACCAGTTCATTTTGACTGTTTCCTTGATTTTGCTGTCCATATCCATGATGACAATATCATCAAAGCCCTCACACTCAATATCAAGACCCATGGAACCCTCATGACGCAGAGAACTAGTCAAATTGCCTTGATATACAGAGTTTACTACAAGTGCATGAGAACAAACATGAATGTCGGAGCACTTGACAAGAGAAAAAATGGTGAGACGACCCTCATCCAAACCACTGACCCTAGTGCCAAGATTTAGGTTCCAAGAATTCTGAAATGGATAGAGGTCACATTCCCCACCAATTGGACTTTAGGGAATGAGAACCATACTCTACAGATCCAAAACCCAGCTCAGAATCCAGATCTAGATTTTGTCCTACAACTAGTTGATGGTACGGTTAGATTAAGTTTTGACAGATCTAGGCTTAGCACTCCTCGAGATTATGAGTGTAGAACACCTCTGGATGAATCTCGGTTTAGATCCCCAATAGATCTACACCAACCCTTACGCAGTCACCTATCTTTCTTAAAGATAGACCTGTATCCCAATGTAGCTCAACCAGACCTTTAGGAACACCGTTCCTAAAGTCTAGAAATCGGGTCATCCTGACTAGCACTAATCACTACTTAGGATAAGATTCCAATCTGGTTACTATTCAAATCAGCACTAGTCACTGATAAGAACAGTACCCACATTCCAGCAGATTCCCTGATAGATTACCATTCATCCAACAGTATCAGCCACTTCAAATGAACAGTACTCCGGAAAAGTAAGGAGACAAGTCACTATTCATGAACAGTAACAGTTACTGTTCATAGACACAATCATTCAGAAGCACTGTTTGCTTTCGGTAAAAAAGGTTTTCACCTCAGTTAAAGCAATTCACCCTCCGTGATTCTAGCAATCTTTAGAAGACTCCAAGGCTCCCTTCAGTCTATATAAGGCAGCCAAGACTCCATTCTGAAGCAGGCTTAATTCTAGGAGAAACTCTAGAATACCTCAGAGGTCCAGTTTTAGGAAGAGTTCCAAAACATCTCAGCTTTGCCTCCTCTTTACAACCCAATACTTGTAATCAGATGACATCCCTTTACTTTTGTAATACCTTAGCCGGTTATCACAATTGTAACCCCATGGCCTCATTCGGCCTTTATCTTTATTTTCCGCATATGGCCTCAGTCGGCCTTACTATGTAACTTACCCCCTTTTGGGATCAAAGCCAAGTTGGTCCGGTTGAATTTGTAAGTTACATTTTATCATTCAATCAAGTTGGCGGTAGTGACGCCATAATTATCCAAATTACTTTAAGCACTATATTATTTTGAATTATTTTCATGGATATATCTCCCATACCCCATATACTGTTTTACATCTATTTCATGATAACTCTTCCGTTCCCATTTATTTATTTCTTCATCTGTTACTTTTTCACCATCTTTCATTATCTCTACATGTTCTTTGGTACATTTATGAATAGTAGGCTGAGCCTCCTTTCTAATCTATCTATTTGTTATTCTGCGATTATTTGTTCAGATTAACCTTGCATCCCAGTTATCTGCTTCTTCTTGTTTTTGTGTTTAGCCCAGAAGTTTGTCACAGAAGTATACTATTGAGATTTGTTAAGTGAGCTCTGTGTGGCCTATATATATATATATATATATTGATGAGCCCTAGGGGGCATCATATCCCAAGCAATTCTCCAAAAAATAAAAATGAGTCGTTCATTAAGTTTTAGGATCTATAGCTTTTTTCCATTCAATAGGGTTTAAAAGGCCAATCACAAATTCTAAATTCTTGGTCGACTAAGCCAGCCAATTTGGTAGAAAAATTCCACTTTTGTTGGGCAAACAATGCTAATCTTCAATTGAAGATGAAGAGATGTGAATTTGTTGTATGAGGTTAGTTGTATAGAGGTCAAAGTTTCTATGAAGAAGCTCTCGGTTCCGTTAGTTGCACTCTTAGGGAGATTAGATCGGATTCTTGAATTATATGCATTTGGTTATCTGGTGGTAGGGATGTGATAAAGTTTGACAACATCCCAACTACTTCCTGCGGTTAAAGATCTAACTGTTATTATTAGCTTTTGTTAACGAGTGTCCCAAAGGGCACAGTAGATGTTGAAGGCTTGCAATCTATTTGACATCACCTGATTCGACAAGGGCAACTGATAATAGAAAAAAAAAAACTAGGTAGAATTAGGGGTGGCAATTCGTGTTCGCATGTCGGGTTCGTGTCGTGTCAAGTCATGAGTATTCGACTACATTAGTCAACACTAACTCGACATGTTTATTAAACGGATCAAGATTCCTCAACCCTAACACGACTCATTTATTAAACGGGTCAGTCGTGTCGACCTGTTTATCAGATTTTATCAAAATAAAAAATAAAAATTAATGAAAAAACAAACAAATAAATATTTTTAATATAAAATTCAGAACTAACAAGTAACTGCATCACAAATAATCATTCAAAATTAAAGCATATCCCAATATCACAAATAATCAATCACAATTTGTCAAAGAAAATAAATCACAACAACTAATAAGTTTATATACCTAGAGTTTGAAGGGTATATTGGTAAAATATCATTTAATTAAACGGGTCAGACGGGTTCTATGGGTTCAACACTAACCCAACCCATTTATTAAACGGGTTAGTCGTGTCAACCCGAATATGACACGAACCCGTTAAGCCTCAACCTATAACCTGCTAATTTCGTGTCGTGTCGTGTCGGGTTCGCGGGTCGTGTCAAATTTTGCCACCCCTAGGTAGAATACCAACTTCACTGGCAATACATATTGCTTCATTAATCTGTTTAAAATTAATCTATTGATATTGTCCTTGATAATTTTGAACTTCCTTGAGCACCGGTTGGCATTATCATGAGTTGATCAAACTAATGAATCTAAATTTTTCATAATTGCCTGAACTCTTAGATGCATCTTCACAAAGCTTTAGCCTTTTAAAACCAAGTGACAATGCAGCACAACACTGACATTTCATTACTAGCACATCAAGTCATGGAAATACTAAAAAAAAAGTATATTATTGCTTACATACACAGATGAGAAATGAAACAGATATCTTCGAAATTTTTGAACCTCATATTCCATTGAGGGTAACCACAACTTTGCGAGGAGTAGCTTGGTCACGGTGCTCACACAGCCATATCCCCTGAGGCATAACGGCAGAAGGAACTTATAACACATTCTGATATAGTAATTACCAGGCGGGCAAAGGTCAAACGGCTTATACAACTAATCACTAGAGACAATTTAGATGTGACCTGTATCACCTAAAGCACGTGTGCTATAATTGATTTATGTAAAGCATATGCGGGAATGAAACATGATCTCACCTACACCTCTTGTTTACCTGGTAAAGATAGGAAAATAAAAAGGGGGGGGGGGTGGGGGGAGGGGCAGAGAGATTTGCCATGTGGCCCAAAGACCATTTGCATGATCTGCAGTGTTGTGTCGTTTTATCTTCGCCAACATTTTCATCATCTTTAATGAATTACAAAACCAAATTCTTACATTTGATGATGTTAAGCCCCAGACAAATAAGTCCAGAAAATGCCTCTGCCATTTCTGTTAGAACCACCTATCTTGATGTGTCTTTTTTTGTTGATAAATATCTTTGATGTATCTTAAAGGACATATTTTCAGTTTCATGTGCATCTTATACTAAGTATTACAGTTATAGGAGTTTACCTAGATCAATAGGATTTTAACTGGCTTGTAAAAGAGAATGACATGCATCACTATGCTATTCTCTTTCTAAACATCTTTATCAATAGCCAAAAGAAAAGAGGATAGGAACTGCTTCCCCAACCAGGACACATTATTATTATTTTTTTTATTTTATTTTTTATTTTTTAATATGTCCACGACACATTAGTATTTACCACATACAAATCCAATTGCTATTGTCCTAGAGTAACTAATTTTCTGAAACACGTAGATTAATCATGGAAAAAATCCATATGAAAATGATCTTCTGATCACTAAATATTTTTAGAAAATTTTGAAAATTAAAAATGCTGCGATCATTAAATATTTTTAGAGAATTTTGAAAATTAAAAATGCTGTCATATACCTGCCAGGTTCCCATGTTAAGCTGTCCATTTGTAATTGGGACCCTGTACAAGAATGAAGACCGGTTAATTGGAAAATAGATGATATAACTCAGAGTAAATACACAGTCCTAACTACAAGTATAAGACCATTGTACGTGAGTGTGCAACCAAACATTGAAGATTTGATATGTGCTGGCATGTCATCTGGGCCTGCAAAAGTTACACAACTAAGAACCAAGACTAGTGTGTAGGAAAATTGAGAAAATACAGAGCATATATAGAATTGGAAATCAATACCTAGCCTAATTCAAGTTAAAAAGAATACATATTTACCTTCCATTGTATGCTTCCAAGGAGCAGACCGTCCCTGAAAATAGATATCCAAAAACCACTTAAGATTTTTTGTCAGATGATATAGATTATAGACTACTAGTTACCACATGATAAAGAAGGCAAACAAACCTCTGGAACTATCCTGTTGAGGAATGTCTCAGTATCTTCCCGGACATCAGAGTCATAGTTCTCATTGATAGTAAGAGAAGCACTTGTGTGCTGCACTAAAATGTTTAAAATAAAAGATGAAATTCCGTCAAACATACCACAATGAACGTGAAGGTAAAATTACTTGACTGATAACATATCACTCACAGAAGAGATGAGCAAGGCCACACTTGAATTCTGACAGATCTTGCCCAATTTCCTTCACAATCTGATATTTTAGAAACAATTCTTATCAATAATGTAAGTAATATAAAATATGGTCATTAAGATATTGTGGGAAGTGAACATAAAACAACCATACTTCTATAGAGATTATCAAATTCAGAATTGAAGATACTTTCTAGAATAAATTCAAGACCAGAACCTATTTGTCAAAAAAAATTCAAGACCAGAACCCATTCTCACTTGAAAAGCTAGAATGAGTTCACAATTGCCATAACATCTACCAGTGAAGTTGCCTTTCTATGCATACACAAGTAAACAAATAGTGAGCCGATGAAAATTGTTCGATTCAGCTAGGATTAAGGTGGTGACAAGCATGTTTGATTCCTATAGGTTGTGTCGGGATTCGAAGATTTAGAATAGAAACAAGGGATTTAAAGAGCAATTGCTGGTATTAATAGCTAGATATAAATTTAACAATACATGATGAGTTGAGTTCTGCATAGCTCAAACAAAAATACTTGTGCTAATATGGGTTTTGATGACACCTTACACCTAATCATTTCAAATCCACACATTAATAAAAAGCTCAAGGCTAACTATAAACTAAGTTCATATAATACAGCAAGAGTCAAGTTCTAAACAATTCAAACATATCATAATATGTTATTCAAAGACAATAAAACATTAATCTAGTCCAACCAATAACAAGGAGTTGATGTGGTCTCTAGGGTTTGGAAATGGAATTGGTGATTTTGGTACCTTAGGAGTGATGAGATGACAACCCCTTCTCTGGGGAGGAAGAGTTATGGTTTTCTGAGCCCACTTAGGACCAGCTGCCGCCATTGAACTGGGATCGTTGTTGGTGGTGGTCGGAGTCGGTGGTCGACTTGTGTACAGCGAGTTCACGCGAAGGGGAGCCCAGGCAGCACCAGGAGGCTTGGCAGTTAAGAATACTGAGGAGCTTTGCATGGTGGGTTCCAAATCCCAGCCCACCTTATTCCAACTAAGCCCAACAATGTTCCAGACGTAGGGTGTGATGGTCAGGGTTATAAGTGGCACAACTATGTAATTGATGAATGCTAACGCCCACTTCGCTCCACACATTTTTCCATTCCAGTCAATTGGGGCCTTTTGTGCTGTGTGTGGTTTGAAATAAGAGCAATTTTGGACACAATTTTTTTTTTCTTACAATTGGTTAAGTTGGTATTAATCCAACTTCTAATATCTTTCCATTTTTAATCCCACAATTTCACACATAACTTTTTATTAAGTTATTTATTAGGTCAAAAGTTAAGGATGGCAATGGGGTAGGCGGAGGTAAAGGATGGGGTCTTTATCCTTACCCCGCATGGTTTTGTCTTGTCTTTTCTTTGCCCCGCCCCGCCCTGCATGACTAGGAAAATTTTCTTACTCCATCCCCACCCCTTGAGGCCCCACGAAGTCTCGCCCCATCCCGTAAAACTTGACTTCTTGTTGATTTGCCTACAACTATTACAATTTTTTTTAAATAAAACCTATTTCATTAATAAAATTATATTTAAAATTACAAATAAATTTATCTCATCAAATCAAACAAATTTTTAACAAAAACTAAATAATAGTATCCAAGTGTTTAACAAAACAATATCACAATAAAAACAAAAATCTCATAGTACAAAATCAATGGTTCAATAGAATATAAATTTGTTTCTAGTAAAGACAAGAGAAAACATTAAAATTGGTACTTTATTTCCAACCTTGCTAGAGAAAAAAAAAAAAAAAAAGCCAGAGAATCACATTAGGTAAAATAAAATAAGTTAATAATATGTTTGCTTAAATAGTAGGGTTTTAGGGTTTTAGAGTATGAAAAAAATTAAAATTTAACCCTTATCAACGCAGGAAGGGTCAGAGTGGGTTTAAAAAGTCTAAATCCATCCTCGGCCCGCTCCATGGTGCGAGACTAAAATCTCGCCCTATCCTTGGCCCACCACCATTGCGGGACAGGGAAAACCCTCACAAGGCAAAGCGAGGAGAGGCAGGTTAAGCGAGGTGAGGCGAAATTGTCATCCCTAATCAAAAGGAGAGTTTTAAACCTAGTACTACCTACTACTCAGCAAATTGAAGAGTTTTAAACCAACTATTACCAGTTTTAAACCAAACTGAATACTTTTGCATATTAGTTGACCTTCTAATATTTTGCCACATAAACCTTGGTCCTAAAATTTTGCACATCACTTTTTTATTAATTTATGTATTATGTCAAAATGAGAGTTCTAAACAAACTACTACTCAACAAACTGGAGAGTTTTAAACCAATTGATCCTAAGCAAAATAGATTTTTAAACCAAACCAACCTCCTACTAGTATATATATATAGACACACACAGCACCGCACCAAAACTCTTTATTTTGTTTACCTTCTCTATGCCGTTTTGGCTCTTTTGTTTTTACAAATTCTTCGTCCTTAAGCCTTAAGGTATCTTTTTCATGAATTTTTGTTCGTAGTTACTTTTTTATTTTTCTTTAATATATTGTGTTTGTGTATCTTTTTTCATATTTTTACTTTCATTACTCCGTTTGTTTGTTTAATATTTTATTAAGAACCAAACTTCTAAACACCATGTTTGATTCTAAAGTTTTTATGAATGGAGTAAATGCTAAAAGAAAGCTAGATGTAATGGGCCACCAAAGTATCTTGATTTTTTTTTTATTCTCATATTTGGCATCTTTATTTTATTGGATGAATACTTTGTTTCATAGAATGTTATTTTTGCATCACTTAATTTACTTTTTTTTTCTGCCCCTAAAAGCCTTGGTGGAACTTGGAAATTTTCTTTTGTCACTAAGTTGTTGTATTTTGTTGTTCCATGGTTTATAAAAGTTTAAACACGGTGAAAACATAAGTAGTGTGTTTTTATTTCTTTATTTTTTTCAAAATATGTATATCTTTGTTACACTATGTGAGGGTCCCTTTTTCGACAAAATGTCCAAGCCCGCAATGGAAGCGAGGACCCTGGGCCTTGTTGTAGTATTAAGGAAATGGGCTTGGTTCACTGGAGCTAAACGAGCTGTTTTATGAATTAAGTGGTGCACAGAGCGGGAATCCTACAACACACACACACACACACACACACACACACACACACACACACACACATATATATATATATATCCTAACAAGCAGGGTTGTATATATGTATTGAATAGCAAGCAAAATAGTAAAGGATCAGTACTTAAAGAAGACAACAGAAAGTTAAGAATCCTTAAATCAATGAGGAATATTTTGTTGCTTTTAATTGGGGAACCACAAAGCGCTCACTAAGACATGTTACAAGGTCTAAATGAACTCAAAAATTACAGACTTAAATGACCCCCTCAGCCTCTTAGACTTGCAAAGCTCGAACCCCTATGAATTCAAGTATGTTCTCAAGTGGCTGCCTTGGTACATCGGGTAGTATTTCTTTTCTCCTTACTACTTTCTTTGAGTATTTTAACATAATTTTCTCAATGATTCTATTCTAATCCACTATTTCTGAATTCCCTTCATTGTTGCTACTTCCTCCTTTTATAGCGTCACCTAAGGGCTCCGGGGTACCACTAGTTCCTCTCTTTGCTCCCCTGGGTAATAGAACCCGTAGCGTGCTAGCATCTTAGGTGGCTGGCCCATCCCTTGTTTCTCACAGTTTTCTTCTTTTGATGCATTTTCTCCAAAAGTCTCTTGCTGACCTTCCATTCTAAGATGTCCTCGAGGGAGCTGACCTTCAATTTCTCTTCCTCCAAGGCTTCTCTATTTTCCTTTTTCCAGACTCAGCCTTTTGGCCGCCCTTCCTTTTTGTCATTTTTCCTAAGTGGGCCGATTCTATCACTGCCAGGTTGAAAGTCCCCTTAGCTACTTCCCTTCATAGTTCTTCTTCCTGGGTTCCCCGAGGTACCAGCTCCTTTGTTCATGAGTTGTTATTTTTCAATCCTTCTATTTCCCTTCTGCATCATCAGGTGATTGGGAATGATGTTTTTGCTCTTCGTTTTCCATGTTTCTTGATATTCCTCTTGAGTTGTCTTAATCTCATGCTCAGCTGTTCCGCACATCCCAAGGACCCCGAGCCCCTGACGGCCTTTGGGTATCTCGGCTCAATACTGACTGCTGGGCTCTTTTGGTTTTCTAATCTTGATAAGCTGGGCCCTCTTTCTTTTTTTCCCTTTCGTTTGATATGCCTTAAGGCCTATCCCTCCATGAATCTTGGGCTTAAAATCCTTTTTTAATGGACTTAGGCTTAAAATCCTATTTAATAGACTTGGGCTTACTCCCTTCCCTATTGTGGGGAGCTTTGACCCTTTTATTGTTATTTTTCATGGGGTGCATTCACTGTGCTACTTTGGGCCTTGATGTCGTGACTTTTTGTAACTCAACACACTATTATAAATATTGAATAGTGAAGATATTTAACAATAGTTAACTATCTGATGTATCGTATAGGTTAGTGACTAGATATTCTATACATATAATTAAAGTCAAAACTGAGAGAAGATTCAATTAGATCATAAAATAGATTTCAATTGTTGTCTAATTTTGCGTAACGTGTCCTATTTAAGTTTTTTTTTTAATTTTGTTTTGCGTGAGTTGTGCAAAAGACGAAGAGACTAATATAAATAAATTATTAAAAAAAAAACTCAATCAAAAAAAGAAGAAGAAGGAAGAGTAAACTCATTTGCATATCCAAAAAAACTAAAATAAAAAAAATAGAGAGAGAGAGAGAGAGAGAGAGAGAGAGAGAGTGAAACTCATCTATCGCTTAAAAAATCTATAACCCTTATACCAGGTATAATTTAAACCCATATATGTGTATAATTGTGATTTTTTAATTGTACCATACATATGCACTGTTATGCACTAGTATGTATATATATTAAAAACCAAAATTCAAAGAAAATCCAATTAGATTTCAATTGGATTTTCAATTTTGCGCCACGTGTTTTATCTAATTTTTAATTTTTGTACCAAATGAATTATTGAATGTAAAAATCAAAGAGTCCAAATCTAATAAGATTCCAATTGGATTTCAATTGAAATCTAATTTTGCGCCACCTGTCCATCTATTTTATCTAATTTTTGTGACAAATGAATTATTGGGTGCAAAAAACGAAGAGTCTAAATCCAATTAAATTATAAATCATATATATATATATATATATATATATATATATATATAAGGAGAAACCATTACATATTTTAAGAATGTATGGTTTTAAAAAAAAGTGTAAGCTAATATTGTTTATAATTTGAGCTTCTTTGGAAAAAAAATGTATAATTTGAACTGTATATGATTGTTTTTAATTGTATCTGTGCACATGGGCGAGGTTAAACACTAATATATATGTGAAACCAAAATTGAGAGAAAATCCAATTAGATTCTAAATTAGATTTCAATTGAGCTCTAATTTTGAGCCATGTGTCCAATTTAAGATTTTAAATATTTTTGGCAAGTTAATTATTCATCGAAAAAACACGAAGAGTCCAATATTAAATGAACATTATTAAAAAAAAAACAATCATACACTTAATTTAATCTTTTTTTTTTTGGTATAAATACCTAAGATCTAAACCACCTTAAGGTTGACTTGGGATAACATGTGGCATTTTATGGACTATGTAACATGCTAGAAACCATATGTGGGCAACTAATATGTTTCATTTTAGTACCAAATTGTACGTATATACAGGTTAATTTGGATCAAAACATCTCCTTAAAACTATATGATAGAATATTTAAGATAAGACAAAAAATTACATGAAATTATTATGGTTTAAGTTAAATATAAACTACAGTTAAAAGAGACTTAAAAAAAAATACGACCTAAAAATATTAAAATACTATAACTAAACATATGACCTACAAATCTTAATGTAGGTGGAATTGTAGTCATACATAGTATGGGTTACATGCTAATCGGAGTTATATGACTCTTTATATAAGTCAATTATTAATATTTTACTTTTATTTTGTACCAATCACAACATGATATATCAATCCTTATACGAAAAATTCTTAGACAAATTGCGAAAACTTCTACATCTATTTGACTACATCTCTTCATAGACGTTTGATGTTACTCCCACTCTAACACAAACTCCAATCCAAAATGTTATGAATGTTTATGCATTGGAAAAATGAGACCCTTAACCATAACATCTTCACTTTGGATCAAATTACGAATATTTTTGCATAAGACCATTTTTCCAATGCAAAAATATTTATAAAATTTTGGGACAGAGTTTGTGTTAAAGCGGGAGTATAAATCAAACATTTGTGAAAAGATGCAATCAAAACGATATAGAAGTTTTCACAATTTATCAAATAATTTTTCATACACGGATTAATATATCGTTTTCACAATCAAAACAATAATTTTTTTTTATAAATTTTGATTTAAATGTTGTGGTTTGAGTTATTAATTTATGTTTTTAAATTAATTTTATTATGGAAATAAAAGCTAGCCCAATTTGTAACCTAGACCCAATTACCTGTCGACTTCAACCCGTAAAACCAACAATTCAAGAGACTTTCAACCAACCCCATTTGGATGGGAGAAAGTTTCTCTGCAATCTGAATTGGAGGAAGTCTCTTCAAACTACAACGTGTCAATATCAGAAAGTGACACATGTCCAACCCAATTAAAGCTCAAATTCAAGAGATAACACCTGTTAACTCAAACGTCAGCCACCCGTTCTCTCTCTCAGCCACTCATTCTCTTTTTCTTTTCTTTTTTTCTTTCTTTCCTCTGATTCTATCTCATCCTCCCTCCCTCTCTCACATCTCTCTGTCTTCATCCTCTCTCACATCTCTCTGTCTGGGTTGGAGGTCGGCGTGGCACGTCGTGGAGATTGGCGTATACTTAGTTCTCTCTTTTTATTTTTTTTTCCTTTCCTCTGATTCTGTCTTTGTCTTCATCCTCACTCCCTCTCTCACATCTCTGCCTTCTTCTTTTAAGCATGCCACCAGAGCTAGGTTGGAAGTCGGCGTGGGCACAGCATGGAGATCGGCGTGGGCGTGGCGTGGCGTGTGGAGTGGTGAGACCAGCGTCGTGTGCCTCACGGTGGTGTGTGAATTCCGAGTGGGTTTTGGGTTTGATTTATGGTGCCTCACGGTGGTAATGAGTTTTATTTCTGGTGGGTTTTGATGTGAATTTGCCGTGGTGGATTTGCCATGGGGTTGAAAATGATTGAATAAAGGGAGAAAGGATCTGGAACAAAAAAGGGAGATGGGGAACCGATTTGCGTTGAAGGATGCCATTCCCTTATTGAGTCCATGAAGAACTAGATTTGGTCTAGTTCTCAATCATCTTTTGACCGTCAAACTTTCTCATGCGTTGAAGGAGAGAGAGAGAAAGGACTGAGTGATGTTTGAGTTAACGAGTGTTATCTCTTGAATTTGAGTTTTGGTTGGGTTGGATAGGTGTCACTCTCTGATATTGACACATTGTAGTTTGAAAAGACTTCCTCCAATTCAGATTGCAGAGGAACTTTTTCCAATGGGGAGAGGACCAATGGCCATCCAAATGGAAAAAGTTTTCTGCAATCTGAATTGGAGGAAATCTCTTCAAACTACAACGCGTCAAAAAAATAATTAATTATTTTTTTGACGCGTTGTAGTTTGAAGAGATTTCCTCCAATTCAGATTGCAGATAAACTTTTTCTTTCCCCATTCACCTAATTTGATCAGGCCAAATGATGAGTTGATCCAAGCCTAACTTGAGTTTGACCTTGACATGGCCAATAATGTGAACCACTCTTTCGGTCTTTTCTTTAATTATTTTTTTGACGCGTTGTAGTTTGAAGAGACTTCCTCCAATTCAGATTGCAGAGAAACTTTTTCTTTCCCCATTCACCTAATTTGATCAGGCCAAATGACGAGTTGATCCAAGCCTAACTTGAGTTTGACCTTGACATGGCCAATAATGTGAACCACTCTTTTGGTCTTTTCTTCCATGTCCTAGGGATCGATAAAGATGAACAGAAGCCAATAAAATGAAATGAAAGGCAAACAATTCAAGTGGTTTGGTTGTTACGCCACTTATGAGAAATGAAAGTTGTTGGAACATTTTAATATTAAATAATTAAAATGAATAAATTTTATAACATAAATGTAAAGATGTGGGAGTGAATATGGAAGATGAGGAGTTAGTGAAAATGTTTAATCCCACATTGAAAAGGAGAGAGACTATTTTGTTCTTTTTAATTGTGGTGATTAATGGGCTAACATGAATTGTCTCAAATATTGGGTCAGATACGTGCGCAAGGGGGAGGTGAAGGGTGGAGGTGTCAAATTTGGAAATGAATCAGCACCTTGGATCCTCCTAATAGACCCATTTAGACACAATCCAAGTGACTGCAATATACAAAAAAAAAAAAAAATAGAGAGATTCTTGGCAAGGAAGGGTGTTCTTTCTGGTGGAGCTTTGCCGCGCCTCAGTCTAAATAGTGTTGTGTAATCTCTTTCTTTAAACTAATAAAAAATAAGAAGTATTATTCAGTTTCTCTTCGTGTTATTTCCATTATCATTGTGTTTGCACCAACAAAAGTCAAACGTGGATGAGTTCAAAATATGAATTTGGATCATTTTATTTTCATAATTATATTATGTAGAAACTTTAATTGATTGTCTGTTATTTTTTATATAGTTTTTTTTTCACTATTCATAATTGGTACATTAAATAATCATAAAAATTGATGTGAAATTAGTTCTAATCATAAAATTTCTCTTTTGATTTTAACTTTTGTGAATCACATACTTGCAACACAAATGCAAATTAAAGTCCATAAGAAAGCCGACCATCAAAGAGTGATATTTTTTTTAATTTAAGGGTCTATTTGGTACATGTGTTTAAATATATATTTTCAATTTTTAAATAACATTATACATATTTTCACACACTTTTTTACTGGCATTTATTTTTTTTAAAAATATTAACAACGTTGAAACATAAAAATTTGTCAATCCGCATGGCCCACAAACGGTTGATAAGTTTTCTTTTGAAACAAAATATCTCTTTAGGTGAATTATGGACTTCAATTTCTAAGAAAGCCGACTACCAAAGAGTGATATTTTTGAAATTTGAAGCACTGAGATTTGTCAATCCGCATGGCCCACAAACGGCTGATAAGTTTTCTTTTGAAACAAAATATTTGTTCACACTCACCGAAAGTTATGGCTCCGTTGGGATAGAGCTTGAATCTCCTTAAAGAGAGTGAGTGTCGCGCCTCAGTCTAAATAGTATTGTGTAATTTCTTTCTTTAAACTAATAAAAAATAATAAGTATTATTCAGTTTCTCTTCGTATTATTTCTATTATCATTGTGTTTGCACCAACAAAAGTCAAACGTGGATGAGTTCAAAATATGAATTTGGATCATTTTATTTTCATAATTATATTATGTAGAAACTTTAATTGATTGTCTGCTATTTTTTATATAGTTTTTTTTCACTATTCATAATTGGTACATTAAATAATTATAAAAATTGATGTGAAATTAGTTCTAATCATAAAATTTCTCTTTTGATTTTAACTTTTGTGAATCACATACTTGCAACACAAATGCAAATTAAAGTCCATAAGAAAGCTGACCATCAAAGAGTGATATTTTTTTTAATTTAAGGGTCTATTTGGTACATATATTTAAATATATATTTTCAGTTTTTAAACAACATTATACATATTTTTACATATTTTTTTACTGGCATTTATTTTTTTTTAAAATATTAACAACGTTGAAGCATAAAAATTTGTCAATCCGCATGGCCCACAAACGGTTGATAAGTTTTCTTTTAAAACAAAATATCTCTTTTGGTGAATTATGGACTTCAATTTCTAAGAAAGCCGACTACCAAAGAGTCGTATTATTTATTTTGTTATGGTGTTTTCAATTTTCAAGCTCTATCCAAACGGAACTATAACTTTCGGTGAGTGTGAACAAATATTTTGTTTCAAAAGAAGACTTATCAGCCGTTTGTGGGCCATGCGGATTGACAAATTTCAGTGCTTCAAATTTCAAAAATAGTAGTGTGAGACTTATTTTTAATATTTTTTTTGAATAATGTGCTTGTGGGATTAAACAATACGTAATGTAAACAGTGATAATCAGTGTTATTTATCTCAAAAAGCAGAAAACGCGTGAATCAAAAAAAAAAAAAAAAAAAATGCAGCTGAAACGTGATCTCTCTAAACGTAGACACAAATAATTTGTATCCAAACCGCACCAATATCTTATGCCGGTTACACCATGTACTAGCTACACATTCACGCCACTACCACACTTCAAAACCAACATTTTTAGCTCCTCCCTTCCTCCAACCACAAAAAACATGACTGAGTTGGTCTCTTTCATTGCAGTAGATGTCATTGAGAAGCTACGGTCCCTTGCTTACCAAGAGATTTCCTTGGCATGGGGCATTGCAAGCGATCTGAAAAAGCTTGAGGACACCATGTCCACCATCCAAGCCGTGCTGCTCGATGCTGATGAGAAGCAAGCAGAAAACCACCAGCTCAAAGTTTGGCTGGAGCGACTCAAAGCTGTCTTTCATGATGCTGTAGATGTGGTGGATGAATTTGAATGTGAAGATCTACGGAGGCAAGTTGTGAAAACATATGGAAGCACTGGTAGAAAGGTATGCCGCTTCTTTTCATTTTCTAACCCGCTTGCCTTCGGTATTAAAATGGGTCATAGAGTCAAGAAGATCAGAGAGAGGTTAGATTTGATAGCAAAGGATAGAGATCAATTTCATCTTAAGGTGCGACACGATGAGAAGCATATTGTGCACAGGGAGACCCACTCATTTGTTTGTGATTCTGATGTTATTGGGAGGGCTAATGACAAGCAAAAGATAATAAATCTTTTGATGCAACCAGGTGATGATGTTAATGTTTCTGTGATTCCAATAGTTGGAATCGGAGGTATGGGCAAGACTACACTTGCTCAGTCAGTGTATAATGATAAAATGGTAAAAACCAGGTTTTATCTTAGAGTATGGGTATGTGTGTCAGTGGACTTTAATGTTAAGAAGTTATCAAAAGAAATCCTTAAGTCTGCAGGTGGTGTTATTAGTGAAAGTATGAGTATGAATGAAGTGCAAGCTAGTTTACAAAGTATTTTAGAGAAAAATAGATTTTTTATCGTTTTGGATGATGTTTGGAATGAGGACCGTAGTAAATGGATTGCAATAAAAAATTTGTTAATAGGAGGTGGTCAAGGAAGTAAAATTCTTGTCACTACACGTAGTCAAAAAGTTGCCTCAATGATGGCTTCTGGGCCCTTCCACCACATAAAAGGTCTTTCAAATGATGTTTGTTTGTCCTTGTTATTAAGATGGGCCTTCAATAGAGGAGAGGAGAAACAATATCCAAAACTAGTAGAAATTGGACAACAAATTGTGAAAAAATGCAAAGGTGTTCCTTTGGCTGTAAGGACTTTAGGGAGCTTACTTTATTCTAAAACAGAAGAAAGTGATTGGATCTCTATAAGGGATAGTGAGATATGGAAACTAGAGCAACAAGAAGAAGACATTTTACCCGCATTAAGATTAAGTTATGATCAATTGCCATCGTACTTGAAGCAATGTTTTGCTTATTGCTTATTGTATCCAAAAGATTTTAGATATAATAGCTCCTACTTAATTCAGTCATGGATGGCAAATGGGCTTCTCCAAAAGTCCAACAAAAGTAATCAAGAATTGGAGGATATTGGATTACAGTATATAAAAGAGTTATTATCAAGATCTTTCTTTCAAGAAGTTCAGGACCATGGTGCTTTTTTGACATTTAAAATGCATGATTTGTTACATGATCTTTCATTATATGTTGGAAAAAATGATTATTGCTTAATTGAAAACATTCATGGCACTAGCAATTTTGAAAAGGCCAGGCACGTGTCAATTTTGGAACATAATTTGGGTGTTGATGCAATGAGAGATTTTTTATACAAGTTGAGTAATAACTTGCGGACTATTATTTTCTCATGTAAAGAATGCACATATGATGAACACGATTTTATTAATATTAATGAATCCTTGATGGAAACATGCATTTCAAGGTTTAAGTACTTGCGGGTGCTAGATCTAAAATTTTCAAGGTTGGAGGTTGTACCAAGCTTAATTAGTACTTTGAAGCATTTGAGATATCTTGACTTACGAGGGAATAAGAAAATCAAGAGATTGCCTAACTCCATTTGCAACCTGCAAAACTTGGAAACTTTGATGCTTGCTGGTTGTGAAGAACTTGAAGAATTGCCAAGAGATATAAGAAAGATGATCAGCCTCAGATATTTGTGGATAACCACAAAACAAATGCATTTGCCTGCCAATGGAATTGAGTACATGTGTTCACTTCGAAATTTGGTCTTTATAGGATGTCCCAGACTATTGCGTTTTCCTGAAGGGATCCAACGCCTCACTGCCCTTCACAGATTGGAGTTTACATATTGTGAAAACTTGACGTCTTTGCCGCGTGGCATGAAACATCTAACTGCATTGGAAGTTTTGGGAATTTGGGATTGTGAAAAGCTTATTTTGATGGAAGGGGATGACTACCCAATGAGGCTTCGAAGACTGACGATCGGTTTCTTGCCAAAACTAGTATCTCTACCGCAAGGGCTTATACCATCTGCTAATACTTTACAGTTCTTAGCTATTTATCATTGTGGCAACTTGGAAAAATTGCCACAGCGGCTCCCAAATCTCAGTTCGCTTCCAAAACTTGACATTTTGAACTGCCCAAAATTATTGTCTCTGCCTAAAAGGATGGATCGTCGCATTGTTCTAAAAGATTAGGTAAGAGTTAATATCTTCCTCATCTTCTACATATGCTCTAATTATCTATCTTAAATAATATTGCTTTTGGGTTTTTTATTTTTATAGGCCATACAACTTTGATTGTTTATTGCTATTGACATAACACTACCTTAATGCAATTTAATTTAAATATTGAGGGTTTCAATATTTTTTTTCCTCATGTCCAAAATGTTATATTGTTCCTTCTCTTTGCTTTTTATTATTTTTTTTTCACTCTTTTCTTCTTTTTCTCTTTGCCTCTCTTCTACTAAGAAAAATTTGTTGTGACCCATATGGGTCCATGGGACCTATGCATCACAATAATAGTTTACTTACAAAACTTTAGTACAACTAGGCTCTTTATTATAAAATGGTGAATGAGTCAACTAGGCTCTTTATTAGTAATAGCAAGGAACGGTGTCTCGCTGGTTGTAGTGCTGTAAAATTGAATGTTAAATATTTTTGGTCGTTTGTTGAAACTGGTGCATGAGTTTTTAGCTACATTTTTAACCTCAGATTGGTTTGTTGGGACTGTTACGAATGCTGTTACGCCCTAAACTATCTTATTAAAAATAATAAATAAAGAAATAAAAGTGATAGCAACTGAAATGCAAGTCCGCTGAGCACAAATAAAATAAAATAAAATAAAATAAAAAGAAAAGAAAAGGAGAATATATGCTTCAAAAGCTGGGTCCAAAAACTCCAATCAGAAGGCTGGGTCGGTTAGCTTCTTCTTAAATACTAACAACTTGATTCGTGTTTCTCTCTACCCAACCCTGCTTTTCGTGTTGAACTTTTCGAGCTCTCTTTTTCTTTCCTCATTCCTTTATTAATAATCAATAAGAAGATAAAAAAAAAAAAAAATATTCCTTTTCAACTTTTCTTGATCACTGACAGTTCCATCGATATTCCAAACACGGCAGCAATTGGTCTTTCAAACAAATTAACTATATAGACATTTGTTTTAGACTTTAGTTAAGAACAGAGACGACAACAACAACAACATAAACATTAACATAACTACCATATGTCTCAATAATATAAGAGCATACATTTAAATTAAATGGGCCGCGGACGGTGGTGGGGTTTGGTCTTAGCGGTGGCGGTGGCGGTGGTTGCAAGCACCGCTTCTCAAAGCAAACAAGACCACCTGGTTTCTCGAATTGCTTTTGGGTCATGCTCCGACCAATCCGACCCTCAGGTTCTCCTTCTCTTTCTCTTTCTTTTTATTTCTTCTCCTTCCACTTTCCTATCCACACTCAAACCTATAATCATTATGGCTAATATTATATTGTTTCATCGTACTGGATTATTTTTAATCATGTACTATTATTAGTAATACAATCATTCTGTGTTGTACTTGCTAAATCTAATTTATAGTATCTTATAACTATAATTTCATTCATTTGGTACATAAAGGCCTACTCTAATTGTTATTCTACTTAGTTCATAAGCATCCTCCGAGATTTTTGTTGGAATATTTTTGACATTGTTAACTTTCTCTTGAAGTGCCATTATGTATGTATCAAACGCAAGGATCAAGTTACACTCAATTTGGTGTAATTCTAATCGAAGTTATTTATTATCTGATCTATAAACTCATATTTTGCGTATGATATTAAAGTTAAAAATAATTGAAAATTAAACATTTTATGATGAAATAGTTATTAATTTTCAGCATGGAAAGTATAACAAAGCAAGTGTAACTTGAACCTAATCTCATATGTGCGCTTTTCAGTTTAGGGATATAGTTTCATAGATGGCACATGTTTACACAATTTATGTTTCAAATCAGTGATTATTCAACTTGTGTTTGAATGCAGCACATATGGAACGCAATAAACAACTTTGATCCCCAAGTTTTTATTTGGCTTGGTGATAATATTTATGGAGACATCAAGCATCCTTTTAAGCTATTTGGAAAGGAGAGAACAATCGGACCCTGGAAGAACATTCCAAGGTTCACTCCTTCCTCCAAACAGGAAATGGAGGCCAAGTACAAGAAAGCTAAGACTAATCCTGGTTATTCTCGTCTTAGGGAGAACACTAAGGTGCTTCACTCAAAACCTTCTTTCAGTATAATACTTGTTGTGAGTTTCGAAGAGATTATATCCTCACAAGTTTCTGGATGAATCTTGCAGAACTGGTGCTTTTAGTTATTCTAATTAATAATTATAATATTCTGTCTAAGTCGTAATATGTGGGTGCTGTAGGTAATTGGCACGTGGGATGACCATGATTATGGATTGAATGATGCAGGAAAAGAATTTAGTGAGAAAATCACCAACCAAGGGCTTCTCCTTGATTTTCTAGATGAACCTCTGGATAGTCCAAGGTGAGGAATATTTGTATTCATCTATCATGAAATTTCAGTTGTCCACATCAAAATTTTTGCTGTCTCCTTTTTGCTTAATGAACGTTTATCAAATTAGAATACATCAAATTCTAAGCATTAGTTATATAAATGATTTGAATGGACAATTTAATTACATTGGTTGAAGGAATGGTGCTATTAAGAAAACTTACAATTGCTTTAGTATTTCAGGCGCAAGCAGGAAGGTGTCTATGCATCGTATACATTTGGTCCTGTGAGTAGACAAATCAAGGTATCAAAGTGAATGCTTTCAATTACTTCTTTGCTACTTTCTTTTTCATAGAATTTGGCTAGTCTCTGCTGGATGAGGTAAGATAATATAATTGTTATACTTTCTGATATAATGCAACAATCTGCATAGTTCTGTTTGCCTTTTATTTACTCACCATATCCATCAATAAGCCTACAACCAGCTTGCTTCTTAACTGATTTTTTTCCAATATATCTTGTACTCATTCTGCATTAATAACTTGTCAGGTTATCCTTTTAGATACCAGATACCACAGAGATCCTCTGTTAAGCGATGGAACTTTCTTAGGGAAGTCTCAATGGGCATGGTTAGAAAAAGAGCTGAATGGTCCTGCATCAGCCATTACCATAATTGGATCTTCTGTTCAGGTAGATCTGTAATATATTTCCTATCTATCATGAGGACACATGTTTGAATGGTTAGATAGTGTATATTTATTGATGCATGCTTAGTAGTTTGTTATTAAATCATATGACATGTGTGTTTTCTTTTTCTCAATGTTTAGATTTGTTTGGGAATTATTAAGAAGGGTTAAAAATATGTGTGTAACGATAAGAATATGAAAAAATTTATGTTAGTTATGGGATATTTTTCTGCGTTCATTCCTTTGAATCCAGAAGTCAAAAGGAAAATTAGGTCCTAATCCACTTGCATTGGACACTTTTTTCTCTTCTCACACACTCTCTGAAGTATTGGTAAATTGTGTGCATCAAATATATTCTGACTCTGACCACTTCGTTTTTCCTCCTCCCCAATTTTTAATGGTCACTAAGGCAGGATTGATATTTTAGTCTTAGTCCAGCAGTCTCTTGGCTTCTGGAACCATGATTTTAATTTTTGGTATTGATTTGAGCAAAGATAGATTCATCAAAGAAGGTACGTGGGTCTTAGATGAAGATGTCGATAAGATGTAGAATGCAATGGCTAGTTATTAAAAAAAAAAAAAAGAGTGGATAAAGAAGTATTTTGAGGATCTAAATGATGCAGAGTAGCACTAACTAAGGAGACTTGGTTGTGGAATGAGAAGGTTCAAGTAGCAGTTAGATTAATGAGAGAAATATAGAAGCCTACCTAGATGTAGAGATAATGCAGCTTATGAAAAGTATAAATGTGGCAAACAATGAAGCAAAAAAGGCTAACTAGGAGACTAGATTTAAGGCTTCTGATGAGGCATATAGTAAGTTGGGTATGAAGGATAGAGAAAATAATATTTATAAACTTGCTAAGGCAAGGGAAATGAAAACAAGAGACTTGAAGTGTGTCAAGTGGTAGTAAAGGATGAGAAGATTAAGAAAGATGGAAGAGTTATTTTGAGAAACTTTTTAATGGAAGCCATAGAAGAAACTGTAGCAAACTAACTAATCCAATTGAGAATGGAAACTTTAGGTTTACCGTTTATTCAAAGAATTAGAATGATTGAGGTAAAATACGCATTGAGGAGGTTGAATTTGGGAAAGCCGTGCGACCTCATGAAATCCTTATTGAAGTTTGGAAGTGCTTGGGTGACGTGGGTGTAGGATGGTTGAAAAACATTTTCAAACATATTTGTGTTAGCAAAATGCCTTGTGAGAGAGGAAAAGTACGTTAATACAAATTTTTGTGGATTAAGCTTATGGGTCATATTATGAAACTTTGGGAGAGAGTTGATTGAACATAGGTTAAGACAAGAAACAACAATATCGGATAATAAATTTGGTGTTATGCTAGGGTGATCGACCATGGAAGCAACTTTTTTAGTTAGACGTCTAAAGGAGAAATATAGTTTTAACATCTTCATACGGTTTTTATTGACCTAGAGAAAGCACATGATAGAATACCTAAAGAGATTATGTCATGGATATTAAAAAATAAAGGTTTTCCTCTAAAGTATATTAGGGTGATTAAGGATATGCATGACGTAGCTTTAGCTAATGTGATAACAAGTGGATACCTTAAAATTGATTTCCTATCACAATAGATTTGCATTAAGGATCAAAATTAAGACCATATCTCTTTGCATTAATAATTAATAAACTTATTAGAAAAATTCAAGACAAAGTACCTTAGTGTATGCTATTTGCAGATGATATGGTTTTAGCATATGAAACTAGAGTCAATACCAAGCTGGAAAACTAGAAACTTGCATTAAAATATAAAGGCTTTAGGTTAAGTAGGTCTAAAACAAAGTACATTGAGTCCAAGTTTTGTAAAGGGGAATTAAAGATGGCGTTGTAAAACTTGATGGTTATGAGATACCAAAGAATGAGTGCTTTTGATATCTTGAACTAATGATTCATAATCGGAGAATATTTAAATTATAGAATAAGAGCGAAGTGAATGAAGTAGAAAAGTGCATCAAGAGTGTCATGTGATTGTAGAATACCTATTAAATCAAAGAGAGTTTTATAAGACTAGAATGTGCTATAAGACCAGACATGTTATATGGTACTAAATGTTGGGCTATTAAGAAGCTACATCTTCATAAAAAGAGCATGGCTAAAATGTGAATGTTAAGATAGATTAGTGGAAATACAAGAAGAGGTAAGATACAAAATGTAAATTTTCATTTAAAGATAGGAGTGACTCCTTCTAATGAAAAGACGAGGGAGAGTCACTTGAGATAATTTGGTCATGTGCATATGAGAGCAATTAATTGACCAATAAAGAAAGTGATTTGATACAAGTCAAGGGAATGAAAAGAGATAAAGGAAGACCTAAATAACACTACTAAAATTGGAAATAAAAAAAGACACCTTAATTAAGAAGGCAATAGAGAGTATGATTCTAGATGGGATAGAACGAAAGAGAAAAATGCACGTGGTCGCCCCCAATTAGTCTGTTGAGAATCTATAGTCGATGCCAAAAGCTTTATAGGATTGAGGTTTTGTTGTTGTTGTAATTCAGCAAGATCTTATTCAATTGTGCAATAAGTGATCACTCAAAGCAAGGTTTTAAAGTGTAATGCACCATGGTGATAGTTTCGTCTAGCACTCTATTCTCTGAAGATTAATAAGCTATTATTACTTTCTGCTTCACCTTGTCATGACTCCATTTCTCGCTTAAAATGGTGAAATGGTTTTGTGCATTTTTCTTCTTAATTTTTTCCTTCCGGTTTTGTACAAGTAATGAGTATGTTAATGAACCTTGCTCTTTTGTTATATGCTTCACCCCCTTTGACACCATGTTTGGTGTAAAATTCTATTGCATTTTTAATATATTTGATGTAGCAATGATGTAATGACCCTAAGTAAATGGTGCCTGCTGATACTATTTTTACAATGCTCTTCCTGGAAAAATCAGTCTGCTATTTGGATTTTTCAGCCACATTTCTGTTAACAAGTTCTGTTTTTCTGTTACTTAGCATTATTGTTTCTATATAACTCAGGTTATTTCAAATCATTCGGGAGCAACTGGCCCTTTATTTTCTTTTGAGTGTTGGGGACGTTTCCCTAAGGAGAGAGACCACCTTTTCAAATTGATTGCAGATAGCAAGGTGATAATTTCTACTCTATGCTCATCCATTCTCTGTACTTCATTCAGTTTTCATGTTCTTGAAAAAAACAGCTGGTGTGTTTGCCAGGGTTTTTTTTTTATTTTTTATTCAAATCTTTACATGCCTTTTCTTTTCTCCCTTCCTATCTGGTCTGAGGGTGGAGGATGCTTAATGACATTGATATAATAATCTTCCACTTGCCAATGGTCTTTGGGCCAAATGGCAAATGCACCCCCCACTAGTATGGGGTGGAGGCCTAGAATGGGGGTTCAAATCCCCTTAGACACTTTACCTAGCAAAAAAATAAAAATCTTCCACTTTACAAATCCTTTCTTCTTGTGTAGAGAGATGGAGTCTTCTTCATAAGTGGTGATGTTCATTTTGGAGAAATTGCTCGTTATGACTGTGCTACTGGATATCCACTATATGATATAACGTCAAGTGGTCTTACAAAGGCAGTAGAGAAGGCAGTCCCACCACCATTACATCTCATATTAAAGTTTTTGGCACGGTTGACACCTACTACAATGAGAGTCATTGACAGAAACTGCAGAGACAGCTCATGCACATACGGTATGCAATTGTGCATGTTATCTGCGCTTTCCTAGTATATGAATTTACATTTGCTGAGGAAATATGGTTAGCTCTTCAATTGTTTAATCTCTAAGTCATGGGATTTTTTTAGGTCAACCAAATTTTGGTGCAATTGAGATAGACTGGGATGCAACTCCAGTGACCTTGAAAATTGAAGTCAGGGATATCAACGGGTTTCCTGTGACTGGTGTTAAGGTTCCATTATTGGAACTGCAAGCAGGAAGCGTAGACCCTGTTGCTGCCATCAAAGCAGGAGAATATCAAAGGCACTGTTCTCTTGAAGTTACTCTACCGTGGCTTGTCAGATATCGCCTGGCTATTCTGTTCTATGGTGCTGTTGCTGGTATGTTCATTTTGATACTTGCATCATCTTTGCTCAATGCCTTTTGCATAAAAAATGCACACTAACATCTATTTCATTGCTGCATTAAAACCATTCAGTGCCTTTTACATGGGTGTGTTTTATAGTATGAAGATGATGCAACAGCCCTAATTTGTTTTTGCCAAGTATTTTGTTAATTAATGAAAAGGAAGGACTATATAGCACACAATAGATGATGCAAAAGTACTAATGACATACAAAACACCAAAATGCTGGTGTCATCTAGTAGTGCACAACCTTGCTCATTTTAATTAAATCTAGATAAATAGCCAAGTTTCCCTCATCTGCCACTGATTGACTTTTTTTACAAAATGATCAGCTTATGAGATGTTGCATGGGGCTTTATTGCAAGTTTAGAGAGACATTCAGAGCAACATCATGTGATAGAGAAATCAGTTTGTTTATTCTCTGGCCAGTGGTTATTAGAATTTGTTTTTGGGGGTGGGGGTAGTTGATGTCAATCGATTGCAATAATATTCATTAATATCTTAATTCTATATCCTATACTGATTGCAAAATTTTCATTTATTGTTGCAGTGTTGCTTCTGGCTTTGATAGGAATCACTTCTGGGGCTATATCAATCAGCAGGCGATTACTCCACAAATACAAGTGTGATTGACCACTATTTGTGGTATTTTAATGATTTGGTGAACACATATTCCACTACCCAGAAACTAACTTTGGGGACAATTATTTATAGAATGTATTTATATCAAAGGTCTAGAGAGGCTTCTGTTAGATGTAGAATCCTGTTTTATTGATACATTGTCTTAGTCAGATTTATCGTAATCATTTTTAAGAAAAGCCTTCAGGTACCATGGTAAACACAATATGTACAGTTGCATCAACTCTTTAAATTCTGCTACGAATCTGCAATTGCTTTATTTCATGGTAATGAGAATAGTTACTTGGTGAAATTTATGTGACTTGTGCATGAGCAAGCCAGATATAATGACTTGCTAATCAGCCTTCTACATTATCATTTGTGTTGATGCTTATTTCATTTTATGTTTTGCTAAAAGTATAGATGCATGTTTGGTCTTTCTATTATGTGTATAACGCTAGTTATGAAGGAAAAGTTTAGTGTGTGTGGTCATTTCAGTCTTCATAAGTTTTTATCTTCTTTTTTTTCCCCTAAATGAAAAAGATATTAATATTTCTACAAAACTTTCATCTAAAATGTAGTCATATGTTTTGCGCAGCAACTACGTTGAAGTGAGATTGTGTTTGTTGGTACTAGATGTTCTAAATTCTAACGTAGAATCAGAATTTTCAACTGCCAGTTACGTAGGAGAAGTGCATATTTGAAGTAGACAATGGTGCTTGCATCATGTAACGCATTTTACCCATGGGAAGCAAAATGAATTTGAAATTTGAAATTCAAAATGACAAGTGGAGGTCCTCTTTGTCTGCTGCCATTCTCACATATCTGGTTTAAGGATGGGGTCTGAATCTGACTTCTGGTTCTGAGTTTTGGGAATGTCACAGTGACAGTTCTCAATAGTATGTTGAAGAACTAGAAGGTATGGTCCAGGACCAGCAAGTACTTCATCTTTAATGGGCTGACAAGACTATGGTATAGAGGAGGATACAGGATTCTCCATTTTTCTGTTCAATGTTTGACTGATTGCTTTGTGTCAATAAGCAAGTAAATGCAATTTTTGCAAATGGAAGACGAGAGTGGCAGAGTTGGAAGCTGGATAAAAGGGGTCAACCAAACTAAAGACTTGTTGATTCACTGTCACTGTCCCCTAAAAAATTCAAAGAATCAATGAAGGGTCATTTTAAGAGTTGTTACAAACTTTTTTATAATTTCTTTACAATTTTGCCGTGACAAATTGTAAGTGATTACTTACCATTTATTCATGGACCCACCGATTTTTTTTTTTTCCATCTCTTACCCTCTACCTCACAATTGTGGCAAAAAAGAAGTGAAATAGTTTGTTATACTAAATTTTTTCCTATTTTAATGCTAAAAAGTCCAAATTAGCATAAGCAGCAATAACCATCCTTCTGATTGGTACAGCAGTAGCTTTTTGGTTGGGTATTAGAGGAATATTCTCCTACCTGCTTAAAAAATCTTTTACTTTAGATCTTGATTCAAATGTGAAATAATTGTGAAATACAATGTCACGATATGTGTATCTAGGAAATGGTTGTACTCAAATAAGAAACTTACATTTGTCTCGAATTCATACTAGTTACCATGGGCAGCAGGTACTACACCGCAATAAAATTGCCTTGTAGCAGTAGCCTTCAACCTTTGTTTGGTGAATGATCTTATGACCAATCTAATGCAACACTTCCTTTTTCTATTGAAGCTTCTACTGATCTTGGAAGTGTATATATATGTGTTGGTGAAGTTGAATTCTCATGCGTGAAAAGTATCAGTTGGCTTTGTGTAAAGTGTGGCTAACCACTTAAATAATAAGGCTCTATATATTTTCTCCTCCTAAATTCCCCCTTGCTATTTCTCTTATGTTATAACATAATAAAAATTTTAAAAGTACATACATGGAATGGAGAAAGAATAAGGAGTTTGGCACATTTGCTCAACTATGTATGTAGAGACAAGCCTGGCAAGAGATTAAAGGGGTTCATCCCCCCCCCCCCCCCCTCTCTTTTTAAATAAATTCAAATAGTATACATACGCGTAAAAGATTTTATAATTTAAACTCAAAATAACTAAGTCTACTAAAACATTATAAATTGGATCAAGGAGCTCTAAAAAAAAGTCAATCTATGCTTGTGTCTTAGGGATGGCAATGGATAGGACAAGTTCGGATTATGGGTAACCTATCCTTGTTGTGTCTCCTCGTTGGAGCGAGAGCAGGACAGGTCAAGTTTGGAACATGTTAAAGATGTTTTACTAATTTTAATGAGAGTAATGGGATAAAGATGAAATATAAAGAGAAGAAAGAGAGATAGGTATTTTGAAAATGATAATAAAATATGTTTAAAACAAATAAATAATAATTAAGATATCTATATAAATGATTTTATATATATATTTAGGGTGAGCAAAACTCGTCCTCACCTCATCACTTCCTTGGGGTGAGGAAAATCTGCATAGGACTGGGAGGGGCAAGTTAGGTTAAGAGTAGTGAGGTTTTTTTGCCATCAGCTCACATCTCAATTGTGTTTGTGCATTGCATGAAACTGGGTGTCATTTTCACCTTTTTTTAACACAAAATTATCGAAATCTTAATTTAGTTCTAATAATGTTTTTGATGAACTTTAGTTCTAATAATGTATTAGACTGTAGGGTTAACTTTTTATTTTTATTTTTTTGAGAAGAACTATTGGGTTAATTAGAAGAGAAAAAAGTGATGGCTTTTAACTAGAACTAGAATTTAGGTAAAAGCTTAAAAGGTTAACGTGAATGTAGTTGGTCTAGGTCCAGGAAGTAGTCAAATGTTGAATGGGCTGCCAAGACTAGTATACAGGTATATGCTATGTCGTTATAGACTAGTATACCCCTTGCGGCCTTACCCACGTTACGCGTTTGACGAGCTTGACTTCTGCTCCAAATGTGCACTGTATTATACAGCAATACTAACTATACTACTATTATATATGTGCAAATCTGATTAAACGAGTGTGACATGACAGGACAGGACTCTAGTATGGACAAAATACAAAAGACTTGTTGAATTCTTCTCATCAGCCTCCTTTAAAAAAATAGTAATACACTTTTTTTTTCTTTTTCTTTTTTTTTTTATGGTGTTTAAAAAAATACACTTATAAATCCAAGACTAGAGACAGCTCATAGTTAACACAAAACATCAAAAAGTCCAAGTTAGGGAGCCTCAAGCTTCCTCACTTCACTTCTCTTTAATTACCTCTTTTATCTCCTCTATCCATCTTCATCTCCATTTTCATGGACATCAAAATGAAGAGGTCTAGATTCTACTACATTTGCTCCCTTTGCTTGTTGGTATTGATGTTGAAACAAAACCCATCAAACGCCCAACAAGCTTATGTGAATAACAAACAGCTCGACTGCAACGCAGACGTGAACATCACAGATGGATTTGAGTGCAACGGCGTCCAATCAAGTTGCCAATCCTACCTCACCTTCCGATCCAACCCACCTTACAACTCTGCAGCCTCCATAGGCTTACTCTTAGGCGCTGAGCCCTCACTCATCTCAGAAATCAACAACTACACCAATTTCCAAACCATCCCCACCAACACCCAGATCATAATCCCAGTCAATTGTTCATGTTCAGGTAAGTATTACCAACACAACAGCACCTACAAGTTACAGGACGCCACAGAGACTTATTTTATCGTCTCCAACAACACATACCAAGGCCTGACCACTTGTCAAGCCATGATTAATCAGAACCCATATGGTGTTAAGAATTTATCGGTGGGGTTGGATCTAAAGGTACCACTTAGGTGTGCTTGTCCCACAGGTGACCAAATAGCAAGTGGGTTCAATTACTTGCTCAGTTATATGATCACATGGGGTGATGACTACTCTGCAATTGCCAAATTATTTGGGGCGGATGTTCAGAGCATATTGGATGCAAATGAGCTAAAGGCGGATAGCATTATATTTCCATTCACACCTCTTCTTGTTCCATTGAAAAACAAGCCAGGTAAAATTCAGGTCTCACAGTCCACACCTCCTCCAGAATCGCCTCCACAATTACCAACTACTCCCACTGAACACAAATCTTCTACAAAGAAATGGGTATTTGTTGGTGTTGGAATTGGAGCTGGTGTGTTGCTTCTTCTCTCAGCTTTTCTGATTTGGTTCTTTTGTGGGTCTCGAAAGGCTAAGCCACAGCCAATTCCAGTCCCACCTATTAAGAGGCCACCCCCACAATCACACTCCTACTCTGACGAGAAATCTTGGTCTGTTTCAACTGAAGGTGTTCGTTATGCCATTGAATCCTTAACGGTGTACAAGTTCGATGACATTGAAAAAGCCACGGGGTTCTTCGGTGAAGCTAATAAAATCAAAGGCTCTGTCTACCGAGGTTCTTTTAAGGGTGATGATGCGGCTGTTAAGGTCATGAGAGGTGATGTGTCGAATGAGATCAACTTGTTGAAGCGAATCAATCACAGCAACATTATAAGGCTCTCTGGTTTCTGTGTGCATGAGGGGAACACTTACCTCGTTTATGAGTATGCTGAGAACGGTTCTGTTACTGATTGGCTTCACTCTAACAAGTATGAAACTAGTTCCACTTTGACGTGGAAACAGAGGGTTCAGATTGCTTATGATGTGGCCGATGCGCTTAACTACCTTCACAACTATACAAACCCACCTTATGTCCACAAGAACTTGAAGACAAGTAACATTCTTCTGGATGGAAACTTGAGAGGCAAGGTATCGAATTTCGGGTTGGCAAGAACGCTGGAGAATGAGGATGAAGGAGGGTTCCAATTGACAAGACATGTGGTGGGTACTCATGGTTACATGGCACCTGAGTACATTGAGAATGGAGTGATTACTCCAAAACTTGATGTTTTTGCATTTGGGGTTGTTATGTTAGAGCTCTTATCTGGAAAGGAAGCCACCACTGGTGACAGGGATGGTGGAGGAGAGGAATTGCTATCTGCATCAATAAGAGTGGTGCTTGAAGGAGACAATGTCAGAGAGAAACTGCGTAGCTTTATTGATCCTTCTCTTAGGCATGAGTATCCTCTGGATTTAGCATTTTCCATGGCTCAGCTGGCTAAAAACTGCGTTGCTCATAATATCAACTCCCGCCCTGCCATACCTGAAGTTTTCATGACTCTGTCCAAGATTTTCTCTTCCTCATTGGACTGGGATCCATCCGACGAGCTTCAACGTTCCAGCTCACTTACTCAGACTTATGCCAGATAAGATGGTACAACATATATAAGATGTTTGCTACTAGAGATTATGAAATGCATAATAGACTTGTATAGTAATAGTATTAGCAACAATAATCATTATTGTGGTTGGACTCAAGCTCCACAATATGATCCTATCATGAGTTTGTTCTCTCGCTGAGTGGATACAGCATTTTGCAGTTCAAATCAAGTTCGATATCAGTATCATGTTTTACACTTCAAAAATGTCCAATCAAATTATAATTTAATTATTAAGTTATAAAGTGTCAAATCTTTCATTCCAAATATGAGATTCAATTACTTGCATTAACATTCTGCACAGGTTTTTTCCCATTTTGATGTATCTGTTATATCCATATACATCCTGCCTCGCATGTGCGGAATGAAAAGCTTCAATTTTCATAGAGTACTGCTACGACACAACAAACAGATTTCTTTTTTTCATTAAGATGACAAATTATAATTGATTTTGAGCTCACTACTAAATCATTTTGTGGTCTATCATTGACAAATTTCCGCCTCAATAGTTGTGAAAATTTTGCATGTAGACTCAATGCTAAACAATGGCTTGTTGCTTGATTTTCTTTTGGAAAAAAAGAAACAAAAAACAAAAAACAAAGAAGAAGACAAGACTTATATTTATATGGGAATTTCATGAACTAATAAAAATCCTGATAAGCATGACCAGAAAAATAAATGATCAGTTGCAAAGAATAAGTTATAATAATAAATAAATAAAGATTGTAGCAGCATCTAAATACAGGACAAAAACCAAATTAATCAAATACAGTAAACTTGGCACAGAAAATCTAAATAAGGATCAATAAGATTAGAAGCACCTGCGTAAATGTTACAAATGGATAAATGTTTCTGCAATGACTAAAACCTAATCTACAGAAGTATGCTACAGTAAAAAATAACATTACATAATTTACACACAGTGGGGAGTAACATCATGACATAATGGGCATACAATTAGACATGAGGCCCTTCAGCAGCACCTGAGCCTGAGAGAGCAACAGAGGGATTTATTTCCCAGACGGATTGGTGAGCCCCAGACTGCAACCTTTCATGCAGCTCATGCTTACTTTCTAAGCAAATGTGGCACAGTTGCATATACAAATAAGTCAATCAAGAGATTTTGAACAACCAGGTGCTGAATTTGGAGGTATGCCATATCCTACTCCGAATCATGTCATAAGCTTCTGCAAAACCTTCCAATATCTAATACAGGAAGGGTTTGTATGGATCGCCCGAAGAACCCATTTCTCCGGACTCTGACAGAACTCCACATTGGATGGAGATTTGGGATCTGATTTTGATTGTCTAGCAAGCAAATGCATTTGAAAGAAGAGTTCTGCAGGCCTCATCTCTGTCAATAACAGAAAGCACATCAGGATACAAAATATTTATCAATTGTACTCTTGATTATATTGCAAATATAATCATCAATATATTGAATGTTGCTGCCTCCATTTAGAAAACTATATTTCCCTTTATTACATAGGCTCTGTAATTTTTTCTTTATTTTTCTCTTTCAGCATTTCCTCAAGTTCTATTACAAACTTTGTTCATTAACTTTTTAGTTTTTACACCTTTTCAAAGTTTCTGCAACACTTTCACCATCCATGTTATCATCAAAAGTCTGAATTCAAATAATACCATGGGCAGCACCTAGCTGTAGATGCCTGTGTAACCTACCGGCCCTTTTTAAGAAAGAATTGTACTTCTCTTTTTCAGCTGAGATAAAAAGATAAGCCCAAAACACAATCATTAAAAGGACCAATAAATGGTGTACCAGCACACAAGTTTGGCAAACACCGCCGAACTCTTTTAGAGAGAGAGTACTAGGGAAGCCAAGTGAGAGTGCTAGGGATAAATGCATCTTCCAACTTTGGAATATATGCATCTTCAAATAAAAACGTTTAATAGGGGTACTAGGGAAGCCAAGTGAGAGTACAATTAAATATCAAGGGCCAAATCCCTAGCTAAAGCATTGAAAAGAAATCCTAAAAGAAATTATAAAATCTTCATAAAGTATTGCTAATGTGCCTACATCTTGAAAGGGTCTACCTGATCATTATAAACAACTGTATCACAATCAGACATAATACTTCACACAGATATCATACCTGGTGGCCAAGCAAACCATTCAAGACGGAGGTTTCTCTCCCACTTCTCTTTAGAACTGAGGCTTCCCTCTGCCTGAGCCAGCAACACCGAGACAACAGGTAAGGGAATGAGAGAAGTTTTTTGAGCTTCAGTGAGACTCTTTACAGCAAGTGATAAGAACTGTGAACCACGTGACTGCCTGGAAAGCTCCATGCAGGTGGCACCTACACCAAGAGTTTCAAGAGATGATAAAAGAATTCTTTAATCCTTGGGGGGGGAAAAGAAAAGAGTCCCAATCATCATTAAGAGACTCCCTGGAAAAATGTCTACTACCATCCAATTAGACCAAATGTATTACAACACCATTACACATTTAATTTTCATTGGATATACATTCATGGTCAAGTCATCTTTCCAGTCAGAGAATCTTATCTGAATATAAAACAAAGCAGTAAATATGAGAAGTAATCTCAGTAGAACAAATTACTGTAGAAAAGTACTCAAAGAGCCCAATCTGATACGGATAAATACCATGACAGAGAAAGAGGCAGCTCTCAGCACCAGCCAAAGAACAAGCTTGTGCAAGAAACTCTTCTGCAGAAAGGAAATCCTGGTTCCATATAGAAATCAATCCCAACACCAGATTAAATATAGCCATCCACATATTCCATGAATAATCCCTCTCTGTTGAGCATTCTTTAAAGCACAAGTCTAAGATGTTCAAATCAGTTTGCACATGATATTGAGATTCCACAAATTTAAGACATATCCAACCAATATGATAATCTGTCTTGAGCTCCAAGCATCTTATGTACTCTTTCTGAAGATTTATAATATCACCTTCTACAGCATAGGCACGACATAATTGTAAGTGTGAAAAGAAGAGATAAGCATCAGGAAGCAAAAGCTTTGAAGCATTTTTGGCATGGTCGATGCAGCCAATTTTATTCCCACTATGCAAGCTGATCTCAGAAGCACAAAGTAAAAGCTGAAACTTTTGATAACACTTGTCTGTCTTAGAGTAAACTTCACTAGAAAGGGCCACAGACATTAACCGCTTGAGTATAATACAGAGATGATGAGGAAATCTCTCTTCACGAGCCTTTTGTAGTAAATTGAGTATAAGCAAGTAACGGATATTATGATTCCATGGTTCTCGACGCAGGCATCTGCATATGAAAACAAAGAGCAATATATGTGTAAATGTTATTTTCCTTGGGAAGAGCAACAGTTTCTTCAATTAAGACATGGAGAAAAGGAACTCTTGAAAAAAGTAAAATTATGAAGATTTCTTAGCAAAGAACTCTTGGAAAAATCTCAATTAATAAAATAACAAGAGAAATTTAGGGTGCAAATCAACATTTTAGGAGAAAGGAAGGAATCTACTAAAGAATTGTGAAGCCAGTCACTCATTGATGACATTATATCCACAAATTCCCAAAACAGCACAACATCTTCCATGCTGTAACCACAAACTGATTTTGAAAAATATAAAAACTTGTAGCTTTACTTCAATGATTCATAAAGCAGAGAGACAAATTGCAACAGAAAATTCATATTGAGATGAATAGCAGAAAGTTACAGTACTTCTGCAACTGCTGGATAGCTCCATGTCCATTCAGGCACTGGTGTGTACATGATGGGAAAGAAAACTTGGGATTGCTATTGCCAATGGCATAACAAGCAACTGCTCCAGCACCAAGGATTTCGCTTGCTGATTTCAAACCTCCTTTATTTTGATAGTCAGTGCTGTCTACATTGCAGCACCTGGTTGCAACGTGAGTATCATTCCATTCCTTGCTAGATAGCAAAAGATAGCCAAGTAGGTTCCTGCTCCAGCAAAGTTTATCAGAAGATCCTCCAAAATGAGGGGACCATAATTAAAGACAATAATACAGTTTTCAAAACGAATATAATGCATCAGAACACAAAATAATAGACAGTTAAAAGATATGTTGATACAAAATTAAATTAAGAATAGTTGATATAATAATGTCAACAGAAGCTGCCTAGAAAAAAGAACACAACAACAAACTTAAAGATAAAACAAGTCATGGAAAGAAGGGATAAAAACATGTACTGAGAAAGACTTTAAAAACTAAGTTATCTTTTATAATTCTCCATTTTGTTTTGTGATGCACTTTATTTCTTTTTTCATCTTTTATTTCTTACAATAATGTTCCAACAATTTTTCCCCCTTTTTTATAAGTAGCAGTAATACCTAGCAATTAATGCTAGATTAGGTCTATTTTATTTCAACATATATGAACAAATAAAATATATATAATACATTTGAATGTATGTATTACACTAGCTTAGTCCAAGAAGCTTCTTTTGTATTCAAATCATGATTCATGAACATAATTATTCTATAAGGTTTAATCTCCAAGTTGCCACTAGCTCTTCTGGATAAGCAGTGACATCAATAAACTAATTTTAAACAAGTTGTCAGACCATCTGAAAAAAATAAATATGAAGGTAGACACTATGGAAGTAAATTTAATAAGAACTAGACCAAGATGGCAGATGCCTAGCAAGGAAAGAAAACCAGAATCAGATGAGAGTCACAAAATTCAGGATAGCTTAGAAATCAATGCCCTCTTTTCATTGGATATTACATGTACCTTATCAAACTACTGTTAGGGTACATGTGAAGAGCTTTTCTAAGATGAGCCACACCAGATTGAAATCCAAGGCAAAATTCTGTTCCATGTTTGACCTGCATGACCCAGAAACATCGCAAAATCAAATCCAATTAATAATCACATCCCATAAATTAAAGTAATAAACCCAAGTTGGTTTAAGAGGCTCAAATTCCAACAGCTGGAATAAGAAGCATACCAGTTTACCAAGTGCTATCAAAAAGTGCATTTCAGTGATCTCTTCAAGAGATGTAAGAAAGTGCCGGCTGCTTGAAACAACTGGCTCAAGCCGATTAGATGTATCAAGAGTATGAATGGCAGACACTATAAAACTAATTCCTGAATTCTGAAAGAGTTCCTTTGGCATTTTCAGTATACTACTAACTGCTGAATCTAGTCCAGACATGAAATACAGCATTCTACAGATGAAACTAACAGGGGCGGCCACAGATGTCTGTTCCATTGCAGAAACACTCGCAGCCAGATTTCTCAACACAGAAAGAGCTAAGTCACATTTATCAAGTTTCCATAAAGAGAAAGCATATACTTGAAGGCCTTCCATGTCAAGCATACCTTAAATATCAACAATGCAATATGACATATCAGCTAAGTGAAACACATAGTAGATATTCCAACATACAATCTAACCAAATCTGTCCAAACCTTCTTTCTTCAAATCTTCGCATTCCTGCAAAGCATCTATAGCATTCCCTGCCTGCACCATGTGAAACTTTTTGCTAAAGAAAGGAGCAAGATGGAAACTACAGATGTATTGCTAATATCATTTGTGGCAAGATCAGATTTTGATTTAGAAATGTCCATCCCTACAGACCAGAAAGAAGAAGTGCAAAAAAAAGCAAGGTCCAATATGTTTACCTTACAAAGAGATCTTGCCAAATTTAATGATATATCTCTGGTATGAGATTTTGGGACACTGTCTGGAAAACTGCAGATTGCACAGCGTGCTAGCCGATAAGCAGCAGCAGCAGATTGATAATCAAATCTTGCCTCACAAACCAGCCCATATAAATTATGGGATTCAGGATATTGAGGTGCATGTTGAACGGCCTGCTGGATAGCTCCAAAAACCTGTAATGGTGATTGACAGAAGTATTAAACTAACACCTTTTGCAGCATGTACCATATTAGCTCTTATTTTACAACAAAGAAAAACATATGCTACTCCTAAAGCTGATTAATTAGAGATGGAAAAACCTGTGAAGATGAGAGATGCCCTGAAAACAGAGCAAGCTTTGCAAGACCAATTTGGAATTCTGCAAGCTGCACAAGAGTCAAATTTTAAGTGAAGCAAAGTACAATACTTACAATGATTCAAAATTCGATCTTATTCAAAAAAACATATAATGGAAAGAATAATTACAGGTGATATCTGCACAGCTCGCAAGCAGCTTTCAAAAGCTTCATCTGGTGAAGGATCCCTTAAGAATGGTGTAGGTCTCATTGTTAGTAGAAACTAATCAGCAAATAAATTTACATAAAACAATGATCACTAATTCCGACAGAAAGAAAATAATTGAGACACACACACACCACAAAAATAAGAATTTACCTAGCATTAAAATCCGCTGACATGCCTGCCCATGGTAATGAAAGCGAAGGATCTATACTTCTGGCACAATCAAATGCTTTCCTAGCCAATTGGTTGTCACCCTCTTCCCGATAGAGCTGTAAAAAGCACAAATTTACCACACCTATAGGAAAATATAGAACTTCCAAAGCTGCATCTAGGACATTTTATACCGTATGATGCACCAAGAAATGGCGCTCTTACAATGTTTAGATTTCATGAAAATAAGTTTACATTAGCTACACATTTTCCTCTTTTTTGATATAAGCAGTCAACATTACTAGTAGGCTACAACGCTAAAAGTGAAAGCCAAGTCACAGTAAAAAACCTAAGTTCATAAAAGCCCTTAATCCAAGCTCTATCCACATGATCTTTAGTTCATAAACCCTCAGGAAGCGCTTTACCCACTCTATGGACAAACTTCAACGCAAGTTGGACCTGCTTGGATTAGACAGCATACAAACAACAAGACAAGCCTAATTTTTGGAGTTGGCCATGGATCCTTAACAATTTAGTTAGGTCAGCCACATGTTTTTCCTCCATTCTATTCATCTAAAGTAATATCTTTGTTCCTTCATAAATTGATAAGCCCTTTTTTTTTTTTATTAATTCTACTAATGTTATTTTGGGTCTTCCTCTACCTTATTTATTTCCCTCAACTTGGAACAACTTACTCTTTCTTACTGGTGCATTAATCGCTCTCCTCTGAACATTACCAAACCATCTCAAGTGACTCTCTCATCTTTTCATCAATAGGAGCTACCCATATCTTTAAGCGGATTTCCTCATTTTGAATCCTATCTTTCTGTGTATTTTCACTTATCCATCACAACATTCTCATTTCAACTACACTCATTTTATGAATATGTTGCTTCTAAGCAACTCAACATTCAATACCATTGGTTTTGACAGCATATTAACCAGAAATAGTGATCAAGAAATTAATTGCACTCCTAAATAAGATTTTGCAACCTTCTTGCCTCTAACCATCTATTTACATAGTTTTTACAAAGCAATCACCTACCTCGCATAAAAGACAAAATAGATGGTTAGAGGCAATGCATAGATTATTTTCCTTGCAAGTATGACTACATTGGTCACTCATCTGCCACATATCCAGAATAAATTGCATCTACATATAATTAAAGCTTGTTTGAGGAGTGCATAAACATTACTCTCTGTAAGGATGGCTGTGGGTTTGGTTATTGCCCCCCCCCCCCCCAACCCCCCAAAAAAGAAAAAAAAAAAAAAAAAAATGGGGGGGGGGGGGGGGGGAAGTTGACAAACAAATTATTTGGTATTAAGGTGAAATATTGAACCCCATTCCATTTGGCTTCAGGTTTTTATATGATTAGTTAGCTTTTTCAGAATTTCTAACAGTTGTAGATTGGGCCCTACTGCTCACATGGCATCCAAGTGGATATAACATCAGAAAGATGCCATATGCATAACAGCGCATATTCTTCTTAGGTAAATGAAAGTCTTGACATCAATAAAAGAATTCCTTTGATTACATAGTTTTCTAATATTTAACTATTCTTATGCCTTCTTTGCTTCTTTTTCCTTTTTCAGATAGAGCAACAAGTTAACATGCACACACACGCTCGCACACATTCACACAGACAAACTAGAACAAAAACTTTTTTTTATTGGTAAGTTACACATGCACCTAGAGGTACTTGATCCCATGACCTCATCCTCTACCTAGAACTTATAAGGGGAGCACGTGCCAATTGAGCTAGAGCTCATTGGCAGACTAGAACAAAAACTAAAGTATATGAAAAGAACAATTGAACAATATAAGAGTCAATACCTTCCCAAGGTATGCCCAACCAACAGCTAGAGATACGTCCAATTGCAATCCCCTGATTAAGGCATGTTGTTTCAATGCATTATGGTCAGACAAGCATCCCAATGCTACCCAAAACTCATAATTGTTACCCTCAAGTAACAAAGCCCCCAAAGCCATCTTCTCTGATAGCTGCCTGGTAAAAAGGATAGTAAGTTAACAGAGCAAATATATAGCAAAATGAAATGATCTATATAAGTGGAAAATACAGAAAGATCATACCAATCATTGAAGTCGTTTCCATCACTCATGGTTAGGGACGATATAAGATCTGCAGTTATTGCAATGTCAGTATAGATATTAGCTTCCCATGGGGCCAAGTGCAAAGCTCGCTGATAAGAACATTTGGCAGATATGGCAGCTAAAATGCAGGTTTTCTTCCAAGAAAGAATAGAAGCATTAAAAGTTTCCACATCAAATTCTAAACCCTGGCCTTCCTCCATCCATGGAAAACACTTTGCATATGCAAGCTGTCAAAAAGCTAATTACTAAATAAGTCAAGTAAAAAAAAATCCTGCATAAATTGATAAATATCCCCCCTCCCCCCCCCCCCCCTGCGCGGTTTTTTATTAGACAAATTGGTAAACATCCTGCATAGAAGAATACAGAAATTTTCCACAAATGGTGCAAAGGGTGGAAATTAATATTCAAGGGTGGTCAAAACTAGATTTAATTTTACCTGAATATCACCCTGTAATTTCCAAATACATGACATATTCTCAGCCAAATGTGTACTTGCTTTTGCAACCTCAGATGCTTCCTGCAATCAATTTGAAGTGTTTGTCTTTTAATATTGTAAGGCAGATAAATTTTAAAAAACAACTAACCTCTAATAATGAAGCTCCCCATCTGAATGCTCCCATGTTAATCCATGCCTTTGCCAAACCAAGTAGCCCAGAAGCAAGCCCATACCGTGCAGACACACTTTCAGGTGAAATCTCTAGAGCTTGCTTAAACCGCTCAACTCCCTTAATGCAGAAAGAACACATATGAAATGTTATACAATAGGCTGCAAGTAAGCAGTTAAACATTAAGGGAAAATATCTATATACTTTCATGCTATACCCAATTTCATGAGAGTTGACTAGCAATTTATATTGTACATCATTAGGCCAGTTATGTAGTAATGATACAATTTAAACACTAACAAGATCATATGTTGTGCTTGGTAAATTATCAAACCATGCTGATTTCTGAAAAGCATGTGGTTCAGTTTCTAGCATCTAGTAAAGTTCCATTTCAGAAGAGATAAATGTGATCATATGACTGAACAGATAATTTGTCAAGCACAATGTAAAGAATGAAAAACTGTGTAAATGGATGCCCATAACCAAGTACAATGACAAGCAAAACCTCACGTGATTAGTATGAATAAACATGAGAGCAAATCATACCTCTTTAAAGGAGCCAAGCATCGAAAAGATGTTTCCACTTTCAATCATAGCAAATACATTTGTATTGTCCAATTCGATGGCTCGCCCATAAGACTGTTCGAACACATAGGAAGTAGGTCATGGAAGAATTGAATTACAGAGAGTGAAAGAAAAACAAAAGCATTGGAAAAGTATGACCAACATACTTAACCACAAAGAATCACACTTCACCAACATTGAATTATTAAGTAACCTATTCCACAAGATTTTTCGATTCAACTACATTTACATAAATAAATAAATAAATCGAGAAACATTAAGTACCTTAAGAGCTGCAGTGAACCTGCCTAAACGCTGGTAAGCAAGACCCAAAGCCTAACACAAAGAAAGCATAATTTTCTTAATAATACACAAAACCAATAACAATGAAGATTTAAAATATAAATAAATAACAAGAGCAAATATATGGTCCATAGAAGACATACTTGCCATAACTCAGCGCAGGCAGGATAGCCCCGAATGGCATGTTGAAGACTTTGTACAGCTTCAGGCCATTTCTTTTGATGTGCCTGATGGACAGTAATAACAAATCAATTAATCGATTACTATCAACATAAAACACAAAGAGATAAAAAAAGGTAAGATAAATAAGGACCTGCAAGTAACCCAATCTCCGAAATGCCCAAAAAGCTCTTGGTGACTTTTCCGAAGCTTCTCTGCACACTGCCACTTCCAAACTCTCCTTCCCATCTTTATCCAACAAATCACACAATGCTTCCTGTTTTTTTTTTTTTCACCACAATTTGTTATTACTCCACAAAATTTAATATTCGCACTAGTTAAGTAGTGAAGTTCCACATTGAATAGTGATGACGGAATTTAAATTAAAAAAAAAAAATTACCCCGGATTGGAGATCATCAGGATTGAGTGAAACAGCTCTCTGATAGCACTTGAGACCACGTTGGGTATCAAGGGAAACTCCCGAGTAATAGTGCCCTAAATATCTAAATGCGGCACCGTTTTGAGGGTTTAGTTTCGCCGATATTACAAAGTGCTCCGCCGCTTTTTCCTTATAGTTCGATTCTTCTCCCCCATTCTCCCACAACCTCACTCCCTATTTTTTTGAAGAAAAATTAGTCCACAAAGAAAGAAAAGAGAAGCTAAGCAAAGAATTAGAGAGTCCAATAAAGTTAAAAAGAGAGGAAAATACGAGATCAAAGTGAAGAGAAGGATCATCAGGATGAGCATTCACTGACTCCTCTAACCGTCTCACGACAACTTCTTCGCTTTCTTCTTCTTCTTCCTGAAATCCAATCAAAATTAAAACGTTAACTCACAGATAGATCTTCATTTGTTCAAAATTTAGAAGAGAAGAAAAGAGTAAACAGACCGTTTTTTCCATTTGGGATTTTTTTTTTTTTGGTGCTAAAACCCTAAACCGCGCTTGCTTTGCTTTGCTTTACTCTGCTTTGTCTTTAGTGCTTGATTTGAAACAAAGGAAAGGATAAAATGAACCGAATAGGGCAATAATGTGATATAGGCTCCACTCAGGTGACGGACGTTACTTTGTCTGGACCCACCACATGACATGGCACAACGTTAGAGGATTAACGGCTTGGCGGGAATTATTTCAGATTTCAGTTTTTTTTTTTAACTCATTTTAGATCAAGTTTATTGAAATTGATGCTTGTTTATTATGCGTTTATTTAGCAAATGATCTAAATTGACCAAGACTAAGTTTAGTCTCTTTTTTTTTCTTTTTCTTTTTCTTTTTAAGAAATACCACTATCTTTCATTAAAGAAAATCAACCATAATTAGATTGGATTGGATTGTGTATATTTGTAAATAAGTTTATAAGATATCAAATTATTATTTGTGAGTATTTGAGAATATATATATATATATATAATATCCACTTTGTTGGGAAAAATGGTGAATCTTATAAATTCCTATGAATTTTGTATGTTGTGAGTGATGTGTGTGTGAGAATAATGTGCTATGAAAATCATAATTTCATAACTTAGATGGTACGGTGGTAAAGTAGTGCATTAAGACTTTTAAGAGTTACCTTAAGCAAAGAGTCTTGTAATTCAACTAAAACCTTCTGATGTTTTCAAAAGGGACAATCAAGATTCAAATCCCTTCACCTCATTATAATTATAAAGAAATGAAGAGCTACCCTACAAGAAAATTCGGGTCATTTTTTTTTTTTCAGTTGGAATAACTCTTGTATGCATAAAGATATATATTTTAACACTTACATTTAGTCATTAGCATTACTCTTATTCTTAATAGATGTCTATCAATTAGATGGCTCAATCATTTGTTGGCCATCTTTGACGGCAACAAGTATAATTTTTGTTTATAAATTTTATCCATAAAACACGAGCTTTAGCAGTTGTAAATTACGTCTTCAGTAAATTACGTAAATAGTCGTTTCAACTCAAAAGAACGTGATTATTTTCATACATTTGGAAACCAAACGGAAAACATATAATTCTCAACCTTACACACATATGTGTACTCTATGCGTATCTTACACGTAAAAACTAACTAAATAAATACCTCATCAAGTGATTAAATATAATGCTTTTCAAAACATTAGTATTAATGATACAATGATTACGTGATTACGTTATTGACTTGGCAATGGAGCACATGTAAGGCAGAAAATCAACCTTAGTGGCACAACCTATGGTCTCCAAAGCTTAATTTAGTGACATTTTCGGGGATATAAGTTATAACACTTTATTTTAGTGTATTGATTGCTCATATCTCATTCCGGTGGAGAAACCATGAATTTATGGGCTTGATGGTGACGAATATTGCCTCTTAATTATAGCCACTAATGACCAAAATGATTTTCATCATGAGTTTTTCTTTAACAATCCTTGTATCAACTTGGTGATTGTACATTTATAATGTTACCCCATTTCTATGCTAGATCAGTTTATATGTATTGTTTTTAACAACTACCCAGTCCCCCACCTTCCGCCAAAAAAATAATAATAATAACAAAATCCCAGATGATTTTAGATTTTAGCCAACCATCCATGACTCCATTAACAATTCCTGATGACTTTGGATTTTTGCCAACTACCCATGACTCCAACAACATTGCTGTTCAAGAAATTCTCATCATATTTTTATTTTTGACATATTATTTACCTATTTATTTTGATATTCCATAGTTAGGAGAATGAGATTTAAACTGAACGTTTCTCTTAGAAATATAAGAAAGTGTGAGTTAAGCTACATGGCTATTGACATATTATTTACACATTTATTTTATTATGTATGGTTTAAAGGAGGGTTAGCGCAGGGTAGGGTGGGAGGCCTGGGGTTTGTCTGTGGCCAAATTGGGAAAAGGTCAATTAGTTTCATGTCCTCACCCTATCATATTCATGGACATAAGACAACAATAAGTCTAGATGCACAAAGAAGTTTACAAAAATAATTTACAATTGTCAAGATGACAATTTGTTATCGGTAGATATAAAAGTAAGTGGGCTCAAATAAGAACCAGTAAAAACTTATTAACTAAATGTTGTGAAAATTATTGTCTGTAGCATTATTCCATGAGACAATGCTTAAATGGCTGGGATACATATAACACTAGTCATCCCTTTTTCATGGTGACCCATTGTTAGCTGCAGCCTGCAGATCGCAGCATGAAGTAGAAGCATCTAGATTATTCAATAAATAAAAAGGAAAAAAGGTAAAGTACTCTGTTATGCTAAATGCCGGCATACTTTCGCTCTCACTGTTTGATTTTGGTGGGGGAAGGAGGAGGGGAGCATGCACCACTTAACATTCGAATGCAGAAATCATATACACAGTGCCACTATCATTTAGGAAACTTGTGTTCATCAGTCACTGAAAAGCGTAAGAGTTACCAAAAGAGGTGCTTGAGATTGTATATTTTGATTATTTTCCACAAGTGTAGATATAGAACAATTTGTAGATTTGGTGGCTTGCCTGATCACATGGCCTACTTGACCAAATCCCCTAGTAAACTGGCCTGCTCTCGAGCAGTCTCTACTAATGAATCCTACAATAAATTAATATACCCAAGCCATATATCAAATCGGAATCTTGTGAAAAAAATGCACTACAATTGGTAACAAACCATACCTGTGCAGCTACCAGCCTTGCAATTGTTCTCCTGCTTGACTCTTGAAGCTCCCCAGCAAGCAAGAGCTCATCCAGTATATAATAAGCCTGCCAATTCCGAGGTTTTACAACAGTCATTCATCCAAAATTAAGAAAAGAGAAGCAACTCCCTCCCCCTGCAAGTGCAAGTAAAATCGCATTCCACCCCTTTGATAAATGGTCTTAAATCTGGTTTTTCAAGCACCTTTGATTTGTTCTTTACCTTTAATTTCCCATTTTAGCCTGCATACTCAAACAGATATCTCATATAATTGGTTCATTTAACACAGAAGAAATAGACAAAAAAAGAAAAACGGTTGTAATTCAATTAAAAATACTTTCTGTCAGGCGTTCCCTGAATTATATAAACATCGAAAGTTATAACTCCAAAAAAAATTATGCTGTTATATGTATACTTGGGACCAGCAGCACATGTCCTCTTCCACCATTATGAAACACCATATCTCTAGTTACTCTTGTTACATACTAAAATATACTTGGGGAAGTAAAATGAGAAAATATAAAATAAGATCTCAAACACAAACCAGAATAAAAAAAAAAGATACCTTGTGAAAATTATAAATCAAGTCCAGCTCACAGACCTAATAAGAATGCAGAAGGAAATGCCAAAAACTCAGTTTCAGATATTACAGTTATCAGCAGTCTATTTTCAGGTGAGGGTCTAACATGCTTACATTGAGAAAATAGCGGTCTAGCATCTCAACATAATGGTGAATTATATCAAGGGTCTCCAATTCATTGTCATCCTGGTCAATGCACATACTGAAATAGAGGCCGGCGTAACTGGACATGATGACATATGAAGTGAACCAGTTATGCCTCTTCAAGATATGTAAAAATATAGAGCAGTGACACTATAAGAGAGCAGAAAGGAAGTTGGAACAATGAGATTAACAATCACACCATACCGTTTATAGACAACTTTAAGTCCCCTCCACTCCACAAAGTTACAAAGCTTGGGGCCCCGACTTAGTATAATGCCAGTGAGTTCTCGAATTACCTTTACAAAGTGTGAACCCATAGATTGTAACATTTTAAGAATTTAATAACTACATATCACTTTCAAGAAATTTCAATAGTCATAAATATAAATCCAAAAGGCTTTGTTATGGGGAAACAAACAAAATTTGAAAAAGAGATAGCTCATAGCAGCATGTTCCAAACACAAGACAACAATTTTCTTAATTAACAAAGGGAAATAGAAATTCATATAGAAGACAAGTTGGTTGGTTCTCCAATTCTTTACAAGAAATTTATGACATTTGTCAAGCAATGTACTCATTATCTGTAAGACCAAGATTCTGAAAGAAGCGAAAATTAAGGGTTTTATCTCTCTGGTATAATTAGCCGGGTAGGAATAGGAAGCATGGACACAAACACGGATATGGGTACTGACACGATGATACAAGCAATTTTTGAAAAATTATAACATTACACAATATTAATACGACCCGGATACGTCACCCTACTTCCTAACAGGAAAGTTTCATTAGGATGGTCCTTTCAAGTACACAAGCAGACAAGTGGAGCTGTTTGACATACATTGTTGAAAGGGAATTCAATTGCAGACAATGCAGTTAGAAAGTAGAAAATACCTTGGATCTTTCCTTTTGAGAATAAGTTGAATACCATTTCGTCAGCCTAACCTTTCCTTGCCTATTATTGAGAATGACAAAGTGAATCTGCAATGCATCAATTGAAAAGAAGCACAAACAAACAAGCCAATTACACCAACAGCAACACAAAACAAATGCTAAATGTTACATAGATTCATTAAGTAGTAACACTTATCAAAGGGCTACAAGCCCAATTCTTTGAGACCAAGCTTATAAGTTATAATTCCTTAATTTATCAGGTAAAAGAATTCCATAAATTTTTACTCGAATGAAATGGAAGAAACCAATTATTCGTTAATAAAAAAAAAAAGGAAGTTTGTTACATTACATAATATAAAATTAAAATCGTAAATCGTACCATTGTGATTGCGGTGATGGCGAAACGAGGCTTTTTGTTTTGATCAGATTAGATTTGTTTCTGCAGCTTGGCCTGAAAATACTAAAATAAATGGTATTATTAGTAAATAGAAAGAGTGAAAAGAGTGAGAGCTCATCCATTAAGATTTGGGCAGCTCCTTGAGCCACGGCGGATCAATCATTCATGATTTCATTTCGTATGCCTATTTATTTCATTTAATTATAAGACCCTATTTCTTCGTAGTTCCTACTAGGCAAGCGGGTGTTAACAAAACCATCCCTTATTATTTTTTGGCCTCTGTGATCTGTTTCCGTTTTTGGGAGAGTTTTCTTCCCTTGCAATTGCAAAACAAAACGGTGCGTTTCAACTCTCATTCACAGTAGTAATGACACGTCGACATGTTGTCGGTCACACTTTTTTTTTTTTCCTGGTTCCAGCCCTGGGTTATTGAAAGAAAAAAAAAAAGTTCGACAAAAAAGGAAGCAACTTATTTACGAGGTGTGTTCAAGTTATATTTGGTATAACTGTTTCACATTTTTTGTACGGTAGATTTTTAATAGATCCAACTATTAAAAAAGTAGCATTAAATAATTGATGATTTTCACCTTATTTACATAATTAATAACAGATTTTCTCTATCCTTATTTACTATTTTTCATAGACCTTATTGGAAATTGTTTAACTATGTCCCTTTCTTTCTTTAAAAAAAAAAAAAAAAAAAATTATTGCAAGCTTATTAACAAAAATTGTTTTTATTATAGAACACATTTTTGACACTACCACCTTCTTTCATTGATTAACACTCCACAATATTTTATGCTTTCTTTACATAAACACTCCTCTTGTCCTACTCCCTTCTTTATTTTATTTTTTGATCTCAAATCCGCCCTATCTTCAACTATAACAGCTTTAACTAAACCCATAGATATATATATATAGTGAATGGATTGATGAATGTGAGCGGGTCAACAACCTTGAAGATGATGGTGCGTAGGAAGCCATTAAGATGTTAATAATGTCGTTTTTATGCTGGAAGAGAAAGAACCAAAAAGTATGTAGCTATTGTGTCTGGGTGTCTTAAGAGGACCTCATTGGTGAGGTCTCCATATTTCTGAATTCGATATAGGACTTCTCCATATATAGTAAGTTTGTAATACTTTAGACGACAGTTAGGTAAATATATGGATCTTGTAACTTAATTGGGTTGTTTGATGATAATGTCCAATGAGGTCTATGGAAAGTAGTAAATGAGGATAGAGAATATCAGTCATTAATTAGGTAAATAATGTGGAAAACAATAATCATTTAGTGCTATTTTTTCAACCGTTGGATTTATTAGCGATACAAAAAATGTGTAACTTTTAAGGAGTTACACCAGGTATAACTTGAACTCATCTCCTTTTATATATATATATATATATATAGGCAAATGTTAACAAGCACCGCATAGATGCTTGTTAAGGTTGTACAAAAGTGAGTCACATTTAATTAAAAAATAAAATAAATAAATGAAAAGTACATAAAACTAGTCATTTTGATTATTTTAATATTTTTTCTCTTTACAAAGTTGACCTCACATTAAAAAATATGACATAAAGCTATAGAAAAAGACAAAGAACTATACCAAAAAAAAAGTCAATAGTGCACATTAACATAACTTTATGAAAAAATCTTTCATGTGCCAAGCGCATGAAAACTACCTCTCACAAGCATGTGTGGAGCCCACCTGCTTGTGAGAGCCTGGTCTCATGCGTTTGACACATGAGATACCAGCTCATATATATATGGACAATGTTAACAAGCACCGACGTCCACTTGTTAAGGTGCAAAAAAGACAAAACATGATATTTAAAAAAAAAAAAAAAAAAAAAAAAAAAGACACCAAAAGGTATTTATAAAGCTAAAAAAAATTGAGATAAAGCCGTAAAAAAGGCAACTATATATATATATATATATATATATATATATATATATATATATATATATTCTTGAATTGGAAGCCACTGCATTGATTCATTTGTAATTTACTGCATTTCAGGAGTCAGCGATGGGATCATGAATTACAACTTACAAGGCAATTTAGCTCCAAGAGACAAAGCTAGAGCCTGAAATAAGCAATCATCATGTTCTTCTATAAAATTCGTACGAGTGATTTTTGTGATCCAAAGGGAAGAGGAATGACGGATTTGAACTAGTGACATCTGTTTCATAAATTAATGACCTCGATTTCATGAGACGTGATTCTTAGGGAATTGTTTTATTTTTCATTTTTAGAGTTTGATAGAATTGTGTTCTGTCTCTTTTTCCTTTTTTCTTTTTGGGGGAAAAATATTGATCCAAACTTATTTATCAAGTAATGCTTTTGAAATAGCTGATTCCTCATTGACGTATCTTTAGCTATGAAATGAGATAACTTATTTTCTTCTCTATTTTACAACCAATAAACAGTGATACTATCCCTTTGTTCTCAGTCTCATTGTTTCAAGCCTCCCAAATGGTTTACTTTGTAAGCAAGTTACCGTAAGATGATAATGGACAACAATCAACTGTGGAAACAATAGACTTTCTCAAACAGCCTAAATCTATGTACAAAGAAAGTGGATGCGGAAAATCCTGTAGTTTTTTCGCTCTAATAACCTCTGTACAGCTTGACATTTATCCCTTATTTGGTTAAGAAAAAGCAAACTCTTTACGATCCCTCGTACATACAGAGTAGCAGTCAATCACACTGTTGTTCTCCCTTTGGCTAATTCTGCATGGATCACATATCGAAATGTTAAACTTGTTGGTAACCAATGGATGCACTTATCGACCCTTCCCTTCATGCATTTTTTGATAGCCTTCTGTTGAACTTCTGATAGATTCTCATGTATAACCTCCAAGAGCCCATGCATGCTTAGTGACACATCCTTTGAATAGTAGTATAGGATTTTTGGCAGATAAACCTTTGTTTCCTTGTTGATGCGGACACTGGTTTGAATGAACTCTTCTTTAGCAAGTTTGAGATCCTGAAATATATTCTGTGCTGTGTAGGCTCGAACCTAGATCCAATAAGAAATGTGTGACCACATCAGACTATACCAAATGCACATACTTTAAATATAAATCCAAAAGTATGGTTTCAAACTAGATTGTGGAATTAGATAATGTTACCAATCACAAAGTTGAAGAAAAAAAAAATGCATACCGGAGGGTCAGAGTATGCCCCTGAACATAGCGCAAAATGAACCAGTGGCTCAGGGTATTCTAAGGCATATATATGTCTGATGCTCCCTGTCTTGAACTTCCTTCCTGGATAAAACAGTGTAGCCAGCCACTGCATTCACATTTTGTTAAAGAAGAGATTATATGTATGTTAACTATGCTTGAATAAATTATATCTTGCTTTATGCAGAATGAGCTTATACTTAGCTTGAAATTATGTTAAATTATATCTTGCTTTATGCAGAATGAGCTTGTACTTAGCTTGAAATCATGTTAAATCAGTCTACTGTAAAGTATGACTCAAACCCCAATTGAAATATTTGAGGCACCAGTGTAAGTGCAGATGGCCAAAGGCTACTTATCATCTGTACCGTAGATGACATGCAGCTTTTCATAAAAATAGAACATGTGGGAAATAGAGGACCAACCCTATGGAGCCACGTGGGCCAATAAGATGAGGATTATGGTACTATAAATAGTCAATTGTAATCACTTTTTGAGGATTGAATGAAATTGCCAATTTGTGTTGCTTAGACTTGATTGTCTTGCCTTGGAGGAAGAGACTCCCTAGAAGAGATCTCAATTGGAGAAGGTGACTCTCTCGAAGAAGTCACACACTTTCATTTCCATTGTCTATTACATTCAAGCTCCCATCTCTAATCCATCAACCTCCATTCTCATCTTACAATCCCAAAACCCTAGTTGCATCACCATACATTCTAAGCCTTTTCCCTTCAAGTAACCATCTCAAAGCCTTAATACACTTGCTGCCCTAGCCTTGGCCAATACTCCCCATCATCTAAACCTCTCATTCTAGTCCTCACATCAACAACTACTACATCCACACTTCTGCATTCAACCAAAATCCCACATAAAGATACAAGAAACCCAAATGCCTCATTGTTTCTATTCAAGATTCTACTTGAATTCCCTTAAGAACACCTAAGCCATTATTGTTTTCTTAACGCAAAAATTCACAAGGATATTCCCACATAGAACACAGATTACTGCCCATTGCTTAAATTGAAGGCCAGGCTACTTGGAATCTCTAGGGATACCAATCCTCAAAGCAAGAAATGGCATTATGCAAATACAGGTCTGCTTAGGTCAATAGCAAGGGCCAATAACTTATAAACTCGCATGGTGCATGTGAAGTGTGAACTAGAGAACTAAATTCACCATCCACCAAAATGGTACCTGCTACTCCAAATTACCACAAAGGGAGGACATGTTAACCTCTTGGGACTTGTTACCCCATGTTGTAGCATTACTTTAACATTGATAGGACCTGACAATGAGTTTACAAAGGCTTCGAGTAGTGCGAGATCCCGACTCATTTTTTCTCCCTAGATGCCTTACTCATCCAATCAAGCCCAGGCCCCCAACCATCCTTATAATTTCAGGTGTTTTTACATACTTGTACAACCCCACAAGCACTTGGAGATGGTTAAGAGACAAACTAGGATTTTCACAGTTTGGGATGGAAGTCTTATATGCCTTCATGCTATACATAGTGAACATAAGTCAAAGGATCTATATGTTTCATATGCAGGATATTTGTCGGATTTTAAAGTAAAACGCATACCGGTGTTGCATAGTGTGATCGAATTCCTAGAATGGAGACTTGTATGTCATGGGCATTAATACAATGACCACCCACATTGTACGCTGCCTGAAGATATATGACATTAAAATAACAGTAAGTACATTTACTGATAATATATTGTGAACATGTTAACAATCAATTCATGATAAATTTTCTACCTTAAATATGGAGGTACTTTTTAGTCGATTATGAATTCCATATGCCAAATATGCCTGCAAGGAGAAACTCATAAGCCTTACCATATGCATATTACTACTATAGCCAATTGCACATGAGTTTATAATAGTTAAAAAAAAAAAAAACCAGTTAGATCAACTGAGACAAAGAATCACTTATCAAAAAAATATTCTATATTATTGTTAGCACCATAGTAGAATTAACATGCACAATTGCTAGAGGGCTGATAATTTGGGGCGTCTTATTTTGGGCAGCTTATTTTTAAGTGGGGCCCGTTTTATTAAGTGAGGCTTTTGATAAGTTGTACCTAGAAAATAGAAAGGCTTTAAAAAGTTTACCTAAATAAGATGGGGAAAATAAGCTGTAACAAACAGGCACCAAAGTCTACTTAAACATAAACGATACCATCTACTCTGAATTAGTGCTAAAGATTATCCACCGTTGTTTGTAGCTTTCCTTAATAACCCTTTCGGACAAGAAAACCAAAAATCATACAATTGGGTTGACACTGATGTATATCATTTAAGAGGGATTCCTTGTTAGCAACGTTCTTAGCATTTCCACCTCATGACATAATTTTCAGTCTATAAAACATTTTTGTTTCTGAGCAGCAGCATTTATTATAAGCAAAAGCTAAAGAACTTCAACAGAGGGTCATACATGCATGACCAAGGCATTATGAATATTGATCCAGAAAGCAAGCTTCTCCTCACGTTTCATCTTTCTAGGATCAACCTTCTCCAGAATTCGAACCAATGACCTACACAGCATTAAGAGAAATGAGAAAACTTTTGAAAGTACACCACAAATTCTCTTTAACAGGGTGCTGAAATCTCCATCAGTGTCCCTTTTTCTGGATATTAGAAGGATAAGACTAAAACAGAACGAAGATTGGGGCTGTAATATTTATCTAATATATTGCCTAATCATGATAATTGATTATGAAGTATATGTGGACCACCTGAAATTTTGTAGCATTTTAGCAGCAAAATTGAAACTATCATCGTCCAAAGATATCTTCAGAACTTCTATCATTGCAGCATATGGTCCACTATCTTCTTTTAATCCTTCAAGTTGAGGGCACACTGCCGCATCCTCAATGCAATGTGGACTCCAACTATCACATTGATTCTTAGAAGAAAATATACTTGAGGAGCTAAAGGACGTAGTAGGAGAAGCTGACAAGCCTGAATGTGTCTGAGGGTGGTTTGCAAGTTTGCAGTATATGGAAGATATGCATCTCACAATGTCTTCAGAAAGTCTATCTGGAGTATTAAGGGTATTATCACTGCAAGTCACAGCAAGGTGATCTGCTAGGCTGCGATGACCAGAATCACCATTTTTTCGGTCCTGCAAATTCTCACCACAGAATAATTTGTAAAAATAGACATTTATATAGCAGATGTGCATCTCAACATGTATAAAATATGGAATATCCCAGAGCACACATCACAAATTTATAAAGAATTGTAAGCTTGTATGAAAAAGAAAAGGGGGGTTTTGTAAATCTATTAACCAATTCTAGGTTGGACAAGGAAGGGTGTTTACCCTACTAGATGTTGATTTTAGACTTGCAGCAAAACTCTGATTATCTGAACTGGGCCAACCATGTGCAGGGAGGACTTCATCATGATGGACTAAATCACCTTTGCCCACATGTGGCTCCATTTTGTAATGTAATTGATTTGATAAATATTTTTGTGACGCTCTTGTCTTGTTTTGTGAATAGGGTTCAGGAGTATTTGATAAGGTGGATTGATTCCCATCAAAAGCTGTCCGGTAGAGTGAAAGAAGATAGCGTTCCAAATGCATAATTTCAACCTCAAGCGTAGCAATCTCCTCTTTCAATTCCATGGTTGACTGCATTTTTATAAATAAATAAGAAAAAGAATATTAAAACAATATAAAACAGAATGTTAGATAATGGCCTCATTTGGTGCTTGAACATGATTCTTGAAGATGGTAATAATCATCAGAAGTTTGGGTAGAGTTTAGATTATGAACGCAAAATTACTTCAACAACATCAGATATTTGCAGCCCAGGGCCCCAGACATGTATAGGAAGTGCTCAACAATTCATAAAGTTACTACCATCAATGGCAATAAAGGTATGTATAATATACGAACCTTTGGAGTTGGAGTGCCATCGGAAGGAATAGAGTTGATGGAACAACCCACTGCCTTCTTGGAGTCCCAACATAGGGAAGCCTGGTCAGGTAATGTTCTCTCTGTCCGTACAATCTGTTTTCAAAGATACATAATATAATTGCATGAAGATAAAAAAGAAATGGAAAAGAAAAAAAAAACATGAAAAGTGGTACTAGTGAAGGCATTTATGTGAACGAGTCATTCTGAAGTGCAAGCTCATGATTTTTCTAGTCAAGATTTCATAAAACATGGTATCTAAGGCCTAGTTTGTTTCAACATATAATGAAAATTTTCATCTTTCATCAACTAGTTGACGGATAGTCAGCCTGATTCAAAGATGGACCAGGTGCTTGGCTAAAGATCTGGGGCTAAATTTGATCCAAACACCTGGCTATGAATTTGGAAATTCAAACAAAAAATACATAAGTTTGAGAAACATAGTGTGTCATTTATTTATGCTAAGTAAGCCAAAAAAAAAAAAAAAAGATTTTGTTGTTGCTATTCGACAAATTATGCTTGTGTATATGTATGTGTGGACACACACACAGACATGAACCAAAAAGAAGAAGAAGCTGATTTCCTTAATTTGGTGGAGTGCAGTGATATATTCAGTTCACCAATCGTCCAATCCTCCACAAACAGAAAGAGGCTTTGTTTTGTGTTTGACTCATTTGATGTAACCGGGTTGTATGGTCCTAGAATATGGTGTCTAATCCCCATGGACTAAACAGAAGGGTATGTGGAAGATGTTGATCCTTTTGTTCTGGGAGGAGTAGCCTCTTATCATATTGAAATAGGGATATTGGGCATGGTTGTTGCTGGAACAACGTTTCAATTGAAGTATATGGTCCCGTCGTCTTCAATGCGATCAGGGATACTTCCACCAAGAAATATAACCAAGAGTTGGCGCTTGGTAGTTGAAAGTCAAAAGTTTATCAGAAACTTGGTCTAAAATTCCAGAATCTAGACATTCCCACAAACACAGCCTGAGCTGAAGGAGGGGAACACACTTGAACCCCTCAACACTCCCACTAGCATGTTAACTTGTTAAGCAATGTTAAGGAAATAAAGAACTCAATAAACAAATGGGAATAATATTTTACAAGCATTTGATGAGCAAGAATTGAGCAGGCGAAAAATGTCAAAAGTACTTACAGGATTAAAATAGTATGATAATCTGGGTGACATATTTAGTATACTACTGGATTGTCCATTCTCAGGAGTACTACAAAAAAAAAAAAAACCAAAATGATAAAAACATTGAAGACGAAGTTACTTGAATAAATTGAAGCAATAAAATTGGAACAACTGTACTGGCAAAAAAAAAAACTGTATGACTAGAAAGCTACCTTGTGAAATTCAGGTGAGGAGGAGAGAGGTAAGAAGAGGAGGAAGAGCGGCAATTCACACTCAACATCCTCTTGTTTTACACAGAAACCTTGTATAACTCTGGTAAATCATTCACTATCAACAGTTGGCATTACAAAACAAAAGGCAAAAATAGTAGCCAACATAGAGACAGAGATAAGAGGCAAAGTGAATAATATGAGATCACAAAATTGAGACTGAACCATGAAAAGGGAAACTGTTACCTAGTCAAGTGTTGGATGCATATCGAAGCTCCACCACCTTTTTGTCATAACTAATGCATATATCATCAGCTACTACTGCCTAATACAAAGTCAGAAAGATGGAGAACAATTAAACAGGTAGTCAAGAGGCTGACATTGCCAGTTAAGGAAATTATTAAAAACAGAAACAAAAACACTCGGACAAAACACCAGCAAATGCTTTTGGAACAACGAAACCACTCTAGTACAGCAAAAAAACTATTAGTTGGGCCAAATTATAATGACACAATATAGGACATGGAGTAGGTCCAAAGTCCAAACTCTAAAGGACTTTCCTTTCCTTCCAGGAAAGACGCTTTAAAGAATAATAAAAAATATGTATGAGAAATGAGTAAAAAGCTTTCAATCAAACAATATCTTTGCTAGGTGGGACGAGAATATAGAAGAGAGACGACCCACTAAGATGAGTTGAATTGTGCATTAAAAACAGCAATTATGAGTCATTGAGGAAGAGAACTGTCTTTGTCCCTTCAAAGCATTATTAAAGAGTACCCAAGAAAAGAAAAAAAACAAAACCCAGAAATGATGATTAGATTAGGTGGAGGAAAGTAAACAGTTATGATTACAAATCTTCACCAAAAAAAAAAAAAGTAGCAGGTTGGCTCTGCCAACTCCATCCCCACTGCACTAATTAAATCCTCCATGCTTGCCACTACATATATATATACACATATTGCTCTCAGTTCTCTCTCTCTCTCCCCATCTCCTGCATTGTACTAATGTAGTACAGAACTGATTAATACATTAATTAAGTACTTCAACTACCCAACAAATTATGGAGTTTGGAGATTAACTACTTACCAGAATAGTTACTTGGTAGTAATTACAGGTGGTGGAGTATTGCGTATATTGTAGTTGGCAAAGAATGTAAGCATCAATTTGTGTTGACAGAACAGAAGAGTGTAATTATGTTATAGGTGTCCGAAGTTTGAAGGAACGCAAAAAACAGGAAGAATTAATGGAAGTGCATAGACATTACAGCTGTTGGTGTAATGACTACACGGGTCCATTGTTAAATACTATAGATCCGATTACCTAGACACCCCACCTCTCTTTCCTGTTTCATACTTTTAACAGTACTGTTTGTTAGGTTTAATAGCTCTAGGCTTGTGTGTGATTGTCAAAATCTTAGAAGATCTTACCATCCAACCCCATTAAAATCAGTGTAAAATCTTTCATGGGGTAGGATTGGTATGGGACGAATGTAACGTCTCTACTCTTATAGAATCCTTATGATTTTATCCTACCGAATTAATTTGGATTGGTGTAGAATCGATCCTGTAGCCTCTAAGTAATAGATGTGACATCCATTAATTGAAGTTATTATAATTATTTTGTAATTATTTTTTTCTATGGTGAGATTAAGATTGTCTAGCCCAAATGCTCACGTTGTAATGGGTTATAAAGGGCTTGGCATTTTTCGTTATCTTAATACAATTGAATTATTTGCAAATAAATCTTTGTTGCTTTGGAATTGGGATGATTTTCTTCTCGTAGCCAATAACAGATTTGTTAAATTGGAACTTTATGTATATTTTTGGTGTTTGAATTTGAAGTTTTTCATGTATTGATAATTTGGTACTAAATAGTTAGTGCCTTTTATGAATACTTTGTGGGACATTTACTTTTTTTTTCTTCTTATAATTCTTTAAATTATACTTAATATAACTCTAAGCAATATTATATCATTCAATAACTCGTTATTGAATTTATATTTTAAAAATTTCATAGTTGGATTACATGTTTTATATATTCTAAAAATGCATACCAATATTCATGCCAATCAGTTATAATTTATCATTCAATCCATAAACTAATTTTTTATGCATTATTTTAAACTACAAAAGCTTGAATGTAAATAATTGTTTGATGACGTGACTATTGATATTTAATCATCTTAAAATTTTGCAAGCACGGAAAATGCACGAAAATAATATAATCTAAGTAATATTTGCTTAGTATAACTCTAAGCAATATTACACCATCCAATAACTCGTTATTGAATTCATATTTTAAAATTTTCATCATTAGATTACATGTTCTACAAATGCATACCAGTATTCATGTCAATCAATTATAATTTATTATTCAATTCATAAACTCATTTTTCATGCATTATTTTAAACTTTTGTTTAAATAATTTTTTGATAGCATGACTATTGATATTTAATCATCTTAAAATTTTTCAAGCATGAAAAATGCACGAAAATAATATAACCTAACAGCGAATTAGTTAAAATTCACATTCACTTAAAAAAAAAAAATGATATAACATTACTTAAAGTTACACCATGTGTAATTTGAATTCAACTCAATTCTTTAATAGATATTATCATTATAAAAAGTAAGATTTTACCATTTTTGATCCGTTCCTAACATCTAACCCACGAAACTCTCTCACCGATTTTATGTAGGATGCCACTCCCGACTACCGGTGTGTTATGAAGTAACCCCGTACAATACTTCAAAAGGACAGTTTTAGCATGTGAGTTACTGAGTCACCATTATTTTGTTTAGATTACATATGACATAAGGAAAATTTAGCATGTGAGTTACTGAGTCCTTACCATTATCTTGTTTGGATTATCATATAATATAAGTCTGCATAGTAGTGTGCCCTCACTTCCCTTGTCTTATACTGCATTTAGACATAAAAAATTATGAAGTAAAAAAAAAAAAATTTAAGGAATATATTTAAGGTTTTTTCACTTTGATTATTTTAACCCTTATTTTTGTACTTTATTCCAATTTTGCCTTTTAATTTCATTTGTTAAATTAATTTTTGTCCTTAATTTTTTTAACAACAAATTTTTGGAAAAAAAAATCAATTTAAGTTTTAGCTAAATAGTGAGTGGTTAAATAATGTATTAAAAACTTAGTTTAAAATACTAATATTACTATTTTCATATATATTTTAATAAAAATTACTATTTATTAAAAAAAAACTAAATAGTAAGTGTAATTTCGAAATTCGTAAAAAATTTGAACGCTAAGGAGTTCCTTCCATTTCTCTTTTCTTTACAAATCAAAAAAAGGAAAGATGAAATATATTTTTGTCTTTTCTTTTCTTAATCCCTTTGTCATTTTTTCATTTTTCTTTCTTCTCCGGCTACAACCAAATAAAGTATTGAAGTTTTGCAGTCAAAGCAGGAAAGCCTAAGACAGAGAAGAAGAAGTGAAAAGGAAGGTTAATTATTTAATATAGTATTTATTGAAAATGGAGCAGCAATCCAAAAGAGCATTTATTGGTCCATACCGTGCCTTTCGGATTAATCCTCACATATCCATCAATTCTCCTCCTACTTCTTCAAAAGTAAACGCCAATCACTCGGAATAAACAAATAAAGAATTTAATTGCATCATATGTACGTATTATTTAATATTTACTCATGGCGGTTGACTTTATCAATTTGTAGTTTAGAAATTGTATTTTCTTTCCCTAAAAAATAAGAAGTGAAATTGTATTTTCTCAGATTTTTTTAAAATTGGTTTGTGGTGGTTTTGGATTCAAAGAAGAGAGGGAGATGGGAAGAAGAGAGTGAGGTCGTTTGGTGTGTTGAGGGAATTTTTCTCTTCTCACTACTTTTTGTCAGAAAAAAAATTAAATTAATCCTCAAAATTGTGGCATTGTACTAATTAGTAAATACCATATTTGTGATTTCAGTTCTTAAAAAATGTTATAGAAAAATGGTGTCCAACACTTTTTTTTTTTTTTACACTACGTGTAGTTTTTTCTATTACTTTAAATGTTTATTTGGAATAGCTTATATAATTTTTTATTAAAAGTGTACTAAAATATACTTTTTATAAAAAAAAAAAGTATATTTATACTTTGATAAAGTGATAAAAAGTAAAAAAAAAAAATTTTAAAAGCTATATATAAAAGCTAAAAAGTGAAAAGCTAACTTATTACTTGTTGCCAAAAACACCTTAAATATAATATAAAATAAATAATCTAATTTGAGATGTTTAAAAAAAATAAATACATAAAATTGAAAGAAAAAAATTTATACTAAAATACATTAAAAAAATTTAACCTTACCAAACGGCCAACAATTTCTTGTTAATATTTACTTGGAAATAAAGGTCTTTTTCTAACCATTTATCAACAAATTTCTTTCTTTTTCATTTTTCTGTTTTTGCCATAGCAAGCTTGCTTGTGGCTACAGTACAGGCCTACAGCATTTGAGTACGATATTTAATACAATTAGCTAGTTCAGTTCAACACATTTCTGACAAAACTGGAAAAAAGAAATGGACAACCATTCAATTCTCGAGGTAGTCTAGAAAGTCACAATTGGTGAAGTATTTTTTTTTTCCTCCTTAAAAATTGGTGCAAGTGAAAATATTGAGACCAAGTTGATCTGATTCTTAATTAAGATTCACTGAAATAAATGATAAGTATTAGTGCCTAGCTTTGTCGATTTACATTTTTACAGTTTTTTTTTTTTTTTGAGAATCTTTTTACAGTTAATTATAAAGATTTTTTTTTTTCTTTTAGAAACTAATTTCAAAGTGTTAAAGACACCCTCGCGATTCCTAGCTACAATTCACTAGATAGTGAAAAATGAGATTCAGTGACATGATTTGGTGATGAGAAGTGAACAATTAATAAAGAACTCTTCAAAGGAAAAACGACTTCAAGGCTAACCAACTTTGTAGAAAATTCACTATAGACAAAACAATTACAATAGTTATAGAACATACAAAACCTTTGTAACCTAAACTCTAGCAAACGACACATTTGCCTTCCCATCATGGTGATTACAGAACTCTATAATCTTACTGTTATATAACTTCATCCACAAACAAAATCACCCAAAACTTCAAATAACTCTTTGGAGATTTTTTCTACGAATGAACTCATTGCCAGAGGATTAGGATTTTTGTGATTTTTAATGAAAAAAAACTCTATAATAGAAGTTTTGAAAATATCTCTCAAAGAAGACACTCAAGGGAGAGAAATTTATAACTATTTAGGCTCAAGATGGTTTGGCTCTTAGATCTACTCTTTAATGGCAATTTTCTCGCTCTTTACAACTTGGGTAGGTTTAGATAAAAGAAAGTAGGTTAAATAAGTGATACTACAAATTAATTTATAGTTTGAACAATCTTGGTTGAATGAGAGCCTCACAAATTTTTTTCTAGCTTTCACTGTAGCGAGTTTTTTAAAACTTGAGTTTTAATATTCTGTTATTTTACTGGACATAATACAAACCAAACTTAGTATTGACACAAGACTATAGTCTTTTTTTTTTTTTGGGTGAAAAGATGATTCATTAAAAACAAAATCAAGGTCAGAACAAATCATGTTAGAGTACATTCCATTGAAGTTGCCCTGAAAAACATCAACTATGTCCACAGGCGGACTATCAAAAGTAAAAAAACAACATCTAAACTAAAGCTCATCCTAGCAAGACTATCCGTACATTTGTTCGCCTGATAGAAGTAGTGTTTAATACGGATCTGCGATATGCGGGAAGCCAATAGCCTGCAATTATCCAAAATAAGAGAAATAATATTATTTATATGGGAAGGTTTAGCTAAAACATCCACAATAGATTTGGCATCTAATTCAATTTCAAGAGAGGCTATATTATGGTTGCAGCACAGAATAAGGCCCTCCTTAAGCCCCCATAACTCAGCAGCAAAGCTACTTGTGATGCTGATGCGCTTGTTGAAGTGTATTATCTATCGACCTGCATCATCCCTGGCCACCCCTCCAAAAACTTGCCAAACCAGAATTACCATTGGACGAGCCATTTGTATTAAGCTTCATCCAATCTAAAACCTAACAAGTTTAAATGAAAATTTGGCAGTGCCTTTTTAATAGATTTTCATAGTTATTGAAATTTCATAACTTATTTGAAAGATGTAATAATAAACCTTAGTAATTTTTTTTGAGAAAAAAACCTCAGTAAAATTGATTGCAACGTGATAAAAACGTATTAAGAAATAAATAATAAGTACACAAATAGGTCAACGAATTAGAATTGCTTGTCTTTTTTTTTTTACTAAAAAAAGCCTATTTTTTTCTTATTAAAATAGGTTAATAAAAACAAGTAATATGCACACTCGAATAAATACAGTATTTAAATAAAATTATTTTTATTTAGTTCAAACTTAACAAGGAATAAAACTTTATATTTCTAATAAGTCCAACTTAAACTCAAACTCAAACTCATCATTGTTATCTATCTATCTATCTATATATATTTATTTATTTATATTTATATAACCTAAACTTTTGAAACTTTTACAATTTTTCACATTATTATTTAATTTATAATTTTTTAAACTAAATAGTGAGAGAGTCCTGATAGGAGTCTCTCTCTCTTTTTTCCTTAATCCTAAATGATTTTTTCGTGAGTTTTTTTTTTCTTTTCTTTTTTCTTTTCTTTTCTTTTTTTCTTTTATTTTTGAAACCTAAAGTGAGTCCTTTTTTAAAAAAATTCTAACGTGTAGTCTTTTTTAAAAATAAATAGTGAGGGAGTTCTAATAGGAGTCTTTTTTTTTTTTCCTTTATCCTAGAGTTTTTTTTAATATTATATATAGATAATAATAATGATGTGGCAAGCTCTAAAGATATGAGAATGCAATTTATAAATCTACAATCAAGATAACATAGATTAGATTGGTGGTGGATAGTAAATTTAATTGTAATTGAGTATTATGTGAAGTCATCACCATAAAATAGCTCACGCCAGAATACGTTATGTGGCACTAATAATATGAAAGAAATTTTTTTTTTTCTAAACCATTATATTGAACAAAAAATTACTTATTTTTGTGCATTTTCAAGTTATACATTTTTTAAAGTTAAGTCATAAACCTTTAAACAAATAAGTACTTTTAATTTTTATTTAACTATCCTATGCATCGCATAAGTTAGTGACTAGTAACCTCATAAAATATATTTACATAAACAAAAGAAACAAAGTTAGTAGTACTCTAAGCACCATTCACATATATAAATGTGTTTATCATTAAATACATTGGTGTATATGTAAGGAAGATCATGCTCTCCAATTCAGGTAAAAAAAGAATTTATATTTTGATTTTATGGTGTATGCATTGCTATATCATTTAAATTTTAAATTTTAAATATTTAATCTGAATAATAAAATAGATCCATTTTAAATGGAGAAGATTTTAATACTCAGGGCCGGCTCAAGGTATTGTGGGGCCTAAGTGACAACTTTAAGTGAGATCTATTCTTATACTTTGAATATTAATAGAATATTTATTTAAATTTTGGTTTTTTTTTTTTCATTTAAAATCTATTTTTTTAGAAAAAAAATTACAAATTAAAACAAACCTATCGCATTACTCAATGACTATACAACTAAGACTATTTATTGAATGAAGTAACTAAATACTAAAATAATATGATTGAAAAGTTTAATAAAGTTATATATTTGATATTTCTAAATAGAATTTGAGTATAAATTTATTTACTTCTGTAAGATTAATGAGTTCTTTTAATATTTATGTGTGAGAGATTAAATGATTGATTCATCTAATGAAAATATTTTTCTTTAACTGGTTTTTCTTTGATAAAAAACTACTTTTTATTTATTGGTGAATATTTAGGACTTAATTAATACTTCTATTGGTATAAAAATATCTCTATTGATAAAAATTTAGAGGCTTTTTTTCATTGGGGCCTTAGGCAGTTTCCTATTTGGCTCAATGGTTGAGCCGGCACTGTTAATACTCTATAGAATAGATAAAAACCCAATACATGTGAGTAAAAAATATAAATCCGAAATTGGCAATTAGAAAAAAAGTGACGTCATTCATTTATATACACCATATTTTTTTTTTATTGTTTTACAAAAAATTACATCACAAATTAAAATCTGTCTTATTGTATCAATTCATTCAGTAAAAATCATGTACGCTATTTTAAAGACAAGCAGATCGATCTTCGGATTTTTATTGTTAACTAGGCCCAGGTCCAAGCACAACATAAAAATTGGGCCATTTGGCAAGGCCGTAGCCCGTAGGACAGGATGGAAAATCTCCTGGAATTGTGATTAAACCCTATCATATCCATTCTGCAAAAACAAACTATCATATCTGTTTGTTTGTTTGTGTGTGTTTTTTTTTAAAAGGAAAAAAACCCTATCATATCTAAAAAGAAAATTTCTAATAACACAATTTTAATCATAATTTCTTTCGCAATTGGTTAGATATCATTAATAGAAATTGACACTTATAAAAGTGACGTATCTGTCAAACAATTTGTTACTATGACGTATCAAGTAGCACTTATTAGATCATTCAAATTCTTATTATTGAAAGGAGTTACACAATGAATTGTTACAACATTTTTACAATTGTTAGTATATGAATCCTTTATAGTTTTTTAAAAAATAAAATATAATATATGAGATCATAACTCACTACAACTGAAAATGAAGATGTTGTGACAATTTGTTATGTCATAACATCCTTGTTTTTAAATGTAATAGGTCTTGTTCTATTACGTCTCATAACCATTTCACAATAAACTCTAAATTGCAGCTTGTTACTAGTGGGAAAAAATTAATTTTATTAGTGGATCTAGATTAGAACTAATGACAACTTATTACTTAAGATATACCATGAAATTATTATAAAAATGCTGTGGACGTAGCATTACTCAATATTTTATTACGTCATTTAGTTTTTATTTTTTTTTAACTAATGAGAAATTGGATAACAAAGTTATTGTGTGTGCATAGATGTGGTTGAAGTATGAAACATGGATCATAAAATTGTAAAGTTACACATAGTTGAGGAGATTATGAAAGTGGTCAATGAGTCTACACACGGTAACCAGATTAGCGTACAATGTATCCATTTAGTTTTTTAAAAAAATAAAAAATAAAGAGGAAGAAGAAAAATGGTCCAGGGTGTGTGTTTGTTTGTTTGTTTATATGGTCCAGACTCCAGGGTCAAAATCAGAAATGAATTAATTATTACTTAAATTGGACAATTTTTATTTGATTGGTCCATCAGGTCTTGGGACTAATAAGTTGATTTTTGTCCTGGGGACCAAGTTGTGGTCGGCAGGCCCATTAATTATGGTCGGTCCACCAAAACATTCTGTTTTGTTACATCGAAAGGGAACCCCTAGAATGGGTCGGTGACTAGTGGCCCATTTGTATAATGAAATCAGCTGGCGCACACGCTGTAATATTAGCATGCATAGAAACAGGGAGATCAGAAAAGGCAGACACATGAACATATGAATTAGATGCCTATTGAGGGTTCTCAATCTGAGGCCATGGATGTCTACTTTCTAATGCAAATATCTCACGAAAAAATTTAAAGCGGTCTGAGAGATATTCACGAAATAGTGAGTAAAGGTCATTTCTTAGAAATTATTTTTTGCACAATTAACATTGTTGGGGGCTCCAAGTAACTCCATTCATCCAATTTCATTTCCTCCAAAACTCACAGGCCCACTAACTTCATTGGCTCAAATTGTTAAAAATGACCAAAGGAATAGAACCACCAACCTTACTACTAAGGAGGGGTGCTATGAGCATGTGGAGGAGGTATAAATATAATTTCCCTTTGTCCTAAATTAAAAAATTAACAAAATAAACCCCATTTTTTTTTTTCATTTTTATATGTCAAACTTCATTAAAAAAAAGAAACAAAATCTTTTATTTTATTTTATTGATATTTTTTAAAATTAAAATTTTTTGAAAGAAAAACAATGACAGAAAGAAAAGAAAAGAAAATAAAGAAGCAAAAGTTTTAATTGAAGAGAAAAAAAATACAAAAAGGGTTTTCTTCCAAGAAGGTTAAGAGTTCAAATTCTTCATGTGAAAAAATAAAGAAAATTTTTTAATTGAAGTTAAAAAAAAACCAAAATTATTTCAGCAGTGTTAAGAGTTAAAATCTTCATGTAAGAATTTATCATCTTTCATACAAATGAGTGTACAAGTAATAAGATTTGTGAATAATTATATTATATGATAAACTCCATAAGTTTATATTATTTTGAAGTTAAACTTTAAAATTTTAGATTTATAATTTAAAATGGTTACTTGACTTAAAGTTAATTGTTATAATTTAATCATTTTATGAGTTTTAACATGATTGATGTAAGTTATACTTTTATGTAATTACTAAGAAATCATTCCATGTGAATTATAGGTTGAATCTTGACTATGAGAAAAACTACAACACCGTCTATCACATATAAAAAAAATCTATAACTATTAATTAAACATAATATAATAAATATGTTAACTTTATGGATTTTGAAACATTAAAATACTGTTTATTACTAATAGTTTTATTACTCAACTAGTATCTCCTAATATTTTTAGTAGGGACTATAGGATTCAAATTTCATCCCAATTTTCAAATTTTTTTTATATAAAAAAAAAAAAAAACTGCTTACCATTCACATAAAGAGTGGTATTTACATGAGTGTGTGTGTGTGTGTTGTGCCTCTGTAATATGGATGGTAGTAATAAATTTTTGCCTCTAAAGTCAAAGCTTATGTGTGTCACTTATGGGGTGATGAGATAAAAGTAGAAGATATTAGGTCAAATCTTCTGGTTTGCAATGGTAAAACTTAAAGGGAAGGAGAAATAGACAAGGAAGGACTATAAAAGTGGAGTTGGTGGCGCCCTTGTCTACGTGAATAGGCAACTCGTGTGCATGTCCATATCTGTGTATCCTATCCAACTTTTCTTTTTCCTCTCACAAGAAAGCTGTTTTCAAGCAAACATGAAGATATTGGGGACTCTCTTATAGGGGACACAAAACAAAGTAATCACACCCCGCTGGAAGTCACCAAATACATGTTCTAACAACAACAGGCCTTAAAAAAAAGAACCAATAATTAAAGGTCCAGTCAACAGTCAATCACATAATCATGGACTCTCTGATGCTTCAGTTTATGGATATGCATGGTATGAAGAAGAAGAAGAAGAAAAAGAAGCCAAGAACAAGAGCTATAGTATCACAGATGCATGATAGGACAGCTCAACTTATGGCTTTCCTCTAACTAATTTTCATAAAGTTCTTGCTGATTATATCGTAGCATCTTGCCCGTGAGCTAGCGATGACCACAAAATTAATGAAAGACAATGCTTCTTGGGTCAATTTTTCACATTGATTTCATTGGATCTTTCTGTTTCTCCTACTCTATGGAATTGAGCTTGGGGAATATAATTCAGACACTAAACAGCAAAAGAACAGTCAACATGAAGCTAGATGCATCGTTGTAAGAGGCCAAGGCCAACAAATTGATACATTTTAATGAAGACAAAAGCTGTCCCTAGCTCCCTTCACTAATTCTATTTGCCTGTCAGCTATATATGGCACTTCCCATTCCAATTTATTATCCTCTAATTCCCCATATATATATAATATTCCTTTGTAATCACTAATCAGTAATCGATCCCCGCGTTGCAATTCCTGTCTCGCCCTTCCAAATGCCATTCTTACTGGAAAAACCTGCACCCTTAAAATGGCAAACTATCAAATTTGGGTTCTTACCTTGTGGTTGTGGACCTTTGCAAAGTCTGGGGGAAGGTCCCTTATTTCAAAATTAGTACTCCTTAACAGCCCACATTTTTATTTTTTGATAATTCGATAGTTATAATAAAGAAGAGAGATTTATACCCTAATAAATGTCTTGAAAATATCATGAAATGACAACCAGTTGAACTACAAAACTCTTAACAACTATAACTCAAATTAGAGATAATTGTAATTTGATTTTCTTTTCTTTTCTTAAAGATAAGTACGTATGTAGTGAGGGAAGGGGGAGGTGGGATTTGAAGACTGGGCAATTGCCCTCCCCCGCCTCCCCCTTGGCTTTACCTATGATTGCAGGTACTTAGCACAAACTAGCTAAAAGACTAATATTCAAAACTTTGAATTATAGAAAACATGCGGTTCTTTCACTTAAAATGACATGGTACTCAATACACACCGTTAAATACAAAAAATAAAATATTCATTGTGAAATTGAAAAGGTCAAAATGTTGTGGGTTGGATAAGTCTATTTTCATTGTCTATGTTTAAAGAATAAGCAATTTAAAAGTGCAGTTGTACTTAGAAAAATAAATGAGGCCTTAGGGGGAAGAGAAGTTTTAATTGATACGATCCATAGAGTAAAACGAGTCTAATAATCATTCTATGATGAAAATAGAGTACATAATCTTACATTTTATACTTAACAAAACCCAAAGTGCTATTGTCATATTAATTTTTGAAAAAAAGAAAATATTTTGCTGATTTTTTTCACTGGATCTTGGTGATTTCTTTCTAAGTTTTTTGCTAATAATTCTTTCTTAAGTTTGATAAACTATCATTAATTTATCCACAAAACTTAGCGGCAGAAAAAGTTGGATTAAAAATTAAACCAAAATTTTATTTACTGCCCCTCATGCATATCTCAAATTCTCAGTGTATGAGTGGGCCAAACACCTAAACCTTTTGGTGTGGTTTGGACACAACCACCTATATATCCATGTGCAAATATTTAATTGGCTAACTCTCTTACTAATCTCCATCATAATTAATGACAATGCATCACAAGCTTTCCTATAGGAAATACAAGAAGACAAAGATGGGAATAGTGAGACAAAAAGTTGAGACTCATGCAATTAAATAGCATAACTTGGTGTTTTCAGTGAAAGTTTTCATAAATCCCTTTACCTAAAATTATTTATATATAGAAAAAGAATCATGGTTTTAAAAACCGGTACGGTGAAAGAACCGGAAAAGGAGCTAAATACCGGTTTTAAGGTCGAACCGAGGTCGGACCGATGGTCGAACCGGTGACGTCATAAATAATTTAATTATTATTTATTTAAATTATATAAATAATTAATAATTTTTTTAAAGAAGTATATAATATCTTTTTAAAGAATTTAACATAACAATCATCCTTAACAAAATAAACTTTCAACAAAACTAAATAAATAACTTCATTAGTCATTATATTTACATCCAAATGGCAAATAAAAAATAAGTTCATTACATCCAAATAGCAAATAAGTTTTAAAGTTTCAAACAAACAACTAATAAGTTTTAAGACTCAAGCCTCATTTGTTATGAAGAAAATTGAAATCAATATCATCATGTGAACCAAATGCTCCACCACTAGCATCATTATCATCATCCTCATCCTCATCATCATCTTCAATAGGAATAGGATGATTTTTATCTCTAAATCCGGGAGGAGCATCATCTTCATCACCAAATGATTCCAAATTGATATCATCATCATCATCCTCAATCACTTCATTGTCCATATCTATACAAATTCCAAAACCAAAGAACAATAAATGAAATAACGATTCTAATAATCATTTCTCATAAATCATAAATAGTCTAATTAAAATATACAACTAGACAAAGAATTGTTATAAGTCACGGGAGGAGAATCGAGATGAAGCCCAGAACATGAACTATGAACTGAGAATCTGAGATGAAAAAAAAAAAAAAAAAACAGAACCAAGAAAATGATCAAAATGACAAAATCAAAATCAATTAATCAAAATCATAAAAAAGAAAAGAATACTAATTAAGTAATTATTAGTTTATTATCTGATGAAGCTGGAAAAAAAAAAAAAAAACCCAAAATAGAAAAAGAAAAGAATATTACAGAGTTGAGAGAGCGAGCAAGTGAGGGAGGGAGGGCGCGAGGCAGGGAGGGAGGGGCTGAGGGCGTGAGGGAGAGCGCGAGGTAGGGGAGGGAGGGTGCGAGGCAGGCCGCGAGCGCGCGAGGAAGGGCGCGAGGCAGGGGAGGGCGCAAGGCAGAACGCGAGGCAGGGGCGCGAAGGCGCGAGGCTGAGCAGCTGAGGGCGCGAGGCAGGGGAGGGAGGGCGCGAGGCAGAGCGAGGCAGGGGAAGGCGCGAGGCAGAGCAAGGCAGGGGCGCGAGGCCTGGGCTGAGCTGCTGAGGGCGCGAGGCAGGGGCGCGAGGGCGCGAGGGCGTGGGGCGTGAGGGAGGGCGCGAGGCAGGGGCGCGAGGGAGGGCGCGAGGGCGTGGGCTGAGTTGCTGAGGGCACGAGGATGAAAGCAGAGAGAGAGCTTGAGGAATGAGGAGGCTGGACTGCTGGCTAGAGGCGTGACTGAGGATTGAGGAAAGAAGTGAGAGTGTGAGAGACTGAGAGTCTGAGAAGCTGAACATAGTTTTAGGATTTTAGGGTTAAATTTGTAGGGGGCAAAACGACGTAGTTTAGGGGCTTGAAGGCAGATAAGCAAAACCGGTTCGACCGGCCGGTTTTCCGGTTTTTAAGGTCGAACCGGCCGGTCTGCAAGATTCGCCGTTTTTTAGTGTATTTCCGGTTTTATAGCATAACCGGACCGGATTTAAGGCCGGTTCCCGGTTGAACCGGTCGGACCGGCCGGTCCGGTCCGGTTTTTAAAACTATGAAAAGAATAGAAATATGTCAAATTATGACAATATATTATACTAGTCAGTAACATATATATATATATATATATTATCTTAAATATATAAAATTGATAATTATGATACTATTTTTTACTAGATGTCTAATGGAAAAATATAGAGAGACACATAAAGATCTTATATGGTTTTGTTGATATAGAGAAATCAAATTAAGGATCCATAGAGAGATTATTTGGTGAATTTTGAAAAACAAATAAGTTCCCCTAGAGTATATTAAGTTGATTCAGGATACATACAGAAAACTGTAACTAGTGCGAGAACAAGTAGATGAATAACAAGTGCATTTCCTATCACTATAGGTTTGCATCAAAGATCAACACTTAGTCCATACTTCTTTGCAATAGCGATGGATGAGCTTACAAAATGGATCTAAGAGGAAGTTTCTTGGTGTAAGCTTTTTTGCAAATGATATAGTTTTAATGAATGAAACTAAATGTTGAATTAATGCCAAATTATAAATTTGGCTAGATACTCTAGAATCTAAAAGTTTTTTATTAAGAATGATTAGAACAAAGTATATGGAATGTTAGTTTTAGTAAAAGTAAAGACAAACAAATGGGTGGTAAAACTTGACAGCATTGCAATCCAGTTAATTCATTGGGATTCATTGGTATGGACTTGCCTCTAAGATATGATCCACTCTAGTTTTTTCCCATTGTGGTGTGGAGAGAGAGAGTTGTTGAATTATTATTACTATTATTACTAAAAAAAAAAAATTTGCTAAACTACTACTTAGATTTGACTATGCATTATAGCTAGCAATTATTTTCATTTACTACAAAGCAAACTATCCCAATATTGTTGATCCTCTTTTTTGAGTTAATTAACCCAATTTGTTTATTTTCAATGATGGGATAGGGGATTCAAATCCTGCACGTTTCTATTGAAATATCAAAAAGTATCAATTGAGTTATAAAGTTCTTACATATTGGCTAATTAAACTAACTTAGTCCATTAATTGTTAAGGCTCTTTAAGTTTGAAGGGTAAAGATGCCCGGTCATAATTATTAGATTTTTTTATTATTTTTATATTATACTTTTTTAACAATAAAAAAGCAACACGATATTTTTTATTAATTGTTTTTAATAAGGACTGAGATAACCTATTGTTGTTGTTGTTTTTTTTTTTTGTTGATGTATTTAGATAACCTGTTGTTATCAGTGCAAGATAGTGACAATCATACAAAAAGGATATGAAATATTCGAAGAGATCAGAGAGTACAAGATTATAGTTTTTCGTTGCACATCCGAACTTAGATATATTTTTTTTTATCATTTATAATACATACAAGCAGTAAGAATAAATTTTCCTAATTAAGACATGAAGATCGGAAAGCACATAATACATTGAAACTCACTAGTACTACAACTACAGTATAAATACTAGTCCAAATAGCAACAACAATATGGTGCTGGGGTTGTGGCTCCTATCATGATCTGAAAAGAAATATGCTGAGCTCTTGACCAGAACTCCCAACTGGGTTAATCATGTGAAAGGCCTCGGAGTCAGTCGAGCTAACTCGATCAAAGCTAGCTCTAAGGTACATAAGGTCACCATCCTCAGACCTTGGAGCAACAGGCAACACACCAGCTCCAACAGACACTGTCTGCATCTGCTTCAACACAGCCAAATCACTCTCTGTCATCTGACGCCTTATGGCGAACCCAACTTTCCTTCCGTTGCAGTACATGGACCAAACAGGCACGTTGAAGATCGAGCAACCGGTACTGGATTTGGAGCCCATGTTCATTTCCTTTTGTCTAGTACACTCGAGAGCGATTCTGAGCAACCCGTATTGCATCTCTCGAGCGAGGTAAGCTGTGGGGACAGCAAACTCGAGAAGGAGGAGTGGGGAGCTTCGAGTGTCATCTTGGAGACAGAAGCTGACTCTGCCTTTTCTGTAACCGAAGAAAGTTCCGGTTACTGTAGAGGAGGAGCCACCGTGAGTTGAGTCGGTATCGCTGGAGAGTGAGTCGGAGGGTTGGAACCCACAACATGGGACCATACACTCGACTATGGATCGAAAGGATCTTCTGAACCTTACTTCTCTGCCACAGTCTACAGAGGTTGCTGTGTCCATTATATGTAAAGGGCCTCTTTGGCTTCCCAAGTCTATCATCCTCATGTTTGTATGTATGTTTTACAAGGTAGCTAGCTAGGTATAGTAGGAGAAGAGAGAGAGAGAGAGAGAAAGTATGGAAGGTGGGAGATATGTAAACCAGCAGGTGGAGCTATAAGTAGGTGAAGAAGGAATGAAGGGTATGGGAGAGTATAAGGAGAGTGGTGAGAGCTAAAAAGCCAATAAATAAGCAAAAAAGAGGAGCAAAGTGACGGAAAGACATTGGGGAATGAATGAGAGAGTGGGGGCGAGGAATCGTGGGCAATAATTCTGCCCACGAGGGCGTGCGGGGGCCTCAATCTTGGAAGTACTTGGGTGAGTGGCATGCCTGATGCTGAAAGCTTTGCAACACTGATATCATCTTTCGGATTCTTTCTCCGAAATTACCAATGTCAAATTAATTAGCGACCACAAATATTACTTACCTTTCAAGTTTTGCATCATTGATTCTCATACACTTGTAACTGTAATTATCTCTTACAAATCATCAATTTCAAGTTTTAAATATGGAAATCAACAGGGGAAAAAAAAATCATGTGTGAAATTATAAACAATGTGTGCAAAGTGTACGTTAACAAGTGTGAGAGAATAATTATAAATATAATATTGTTGAGTTAAAGGGTTAAGACTAGCATTATTTTTTAGTGTGTAAAACACTTTGTGTGAAACAAATTTAAGCCTAAAAATATTACAAATGCTATTGTCTAGGTCATACAAATTAATACATAGTTATTGATAAAAAAGATAATTTGGACATATATATATATTTTTAATATATAGAAAATTGAGGTTGAAATATTTAAACCCTAAATTTTTGTATTAGAAACGCTAGAAGTGTAATTTTTTCTTATAATAAAAGGTTAATAACTTTAGGGAAATGTTAATGAGCATAATAAGGTGCCTATTAAAGATGAGTTATTGTAAAGTTTAGCTAACAAAAAATTAATATGAATTGATAAAGAAATTAAATATATTACTAACAAATAAAACTCAAAAAGTTAACTCTATTAACTCTGCATCTTATAAAATTGATAAAATATTTAACGTAAAGCAAAAAGATTTAATATAAAGTTATTTTTTAATTAGTGCTCGCCCTTACTTCAATATTTTTCCAAAAATCAAGGAAAGAAAAGAAGCAGCATTAGCTTATTAGCTTATAGTTATAGGTCATAATAAGGATCAAAATAAAGCTCATGTGTAGTCAATATGAATGCAAGCTGATGTGTGTTCAACACTGATGTCCAGCATATATCCCGACCATATTACAGGCTTACAGCATTGACTTTAGGTTGTATTGGGACAAACGCCATATCTTTTAGGGGTGGGAAGACTGAGTGTGTAAGTTTTAACAACTTTTAACTAATTGACCTCTTTTCCACCAAATTAACTTTTTTTTTTCCAATATGTCTTAGCAGTTGGAAACGATGCCATTAGCAATTAAAAATAGAGAAAAACAAAGGTGAAAAAGAGCACAATAACACGAAACTGGATTGGAAGTTTTACCAAGCGAAAAGCAAAAGAGAAACACAAAAGAAACAAAGGTTCAATAAAGTGGATGGGATGGCATGCATGAGTATGAGCAGGAAGCATGCCCGAGGCAATGATTAGACCCAATTAGTCCTGTCTGTCCCGCAGTCTGCCACCCCAGGATTCTAACACCAAATGTTTATCCTTTGCTAAATTTTATTTATTTATTTATATATATAATAATTCTAATACCGCGCAATCTATCATAAATATTTACTCAATTACAAGTGGTTAAAAAAATTTATAAGTTTATATAAGAAAAAAATTAGCATATGCGTAAAAACATTAGTTTATAAATTATTTTTAAAAACTTTTTATAAGAAAGAAAAAAATTAATTATTTTAATAATTTTTTATAAAAGTAGTGTCAAGATTTTTAAAAAAAAATATTAATAATTATTCTAAAAACACATTTAACAAGACTTTTTATAATAGTGTGTCACATCGCTAGAATTATTTACCATAAAATGCATCTAAGAATAACAAAATTTTGGAGTAAAACTGGTCTCAATATCATGAGAAGTTTCACCATAACGGATAAATAGTAGTAATCTACCCAAAAAAAAAAAAAAACAAAAATAGAGTAATAGTAGTAGCCTAGTAGGGTGGTTAAGGGGTCTTAGGTTAAACTAAATTTCTAATCAATCTGATAGAGACTCAATAAATTTTTTATTTTCTATTATTTAATTTGATAATTTTTTTTAACGGAGACTCAACAAATTAACACAATAAAAGAACAATTTTTTTTTGAAATTCTCATAATATTACAATAGTAAACAAGACCATGATAGGGGTTAAATTATTGTTCATAGCATCCATCATGTCTTATCCATTTTGGTTTTTGGTTTTTCAATGTACAATAATTGTGTAATCTCTTTTTAAATTTTTTTTTTTTTATAATTTCTTGTTTGCGTAAAGTACAAACATATTTGAAGGCCTCGTAATGACTGAAGATGTAATTCTGTTGAAGGTTGTACGTAAACACTTGATACAAAGTATTCTTAATTATAGACAGACTTAAACAAATGGTTAGAAAAGCTAATCATGATCAAAGGTGCGATAGGAGAGAAAGCAAATACAACAAAGGTGAGTGATTAACTATAATTAACAACATAGTGGAGAGAATATTCTTTTTAGATGGAACCAAGACCAATATATGTGTGCTTGTTTGGTTAGGCATATTTTGCAGATTACTTGATTTAGTCTTTTCTTAAAGCTACAATTGTATTTTTATAGAGTTGATCTTTTTAAATAATATAAACCATTAAAAATAAGTTTATACCTAAATGTGCTCGAGTCTCTAACTCGATTGGTTTGTGTTCTTAAAAGTGTTATAAAAAAAAATTGTTTTACTATTGAAAACAAAAACAAAATAAAAGCTTTTTGGTGTTTTCCAAATAAAAAATTTATTTAAAATATGTAGCTCAAAAATAAAAAACTATAAAAAAAATTGTGAGAAAAAAAGAAACACCTTTTATATATATATATACTTTCAACTCCACAGGTAATCATCCGGACAAAGACCTCTTGCTAAGATCAAGCTTCACCAATCGAGAAAGACCGCCCAATTTGCCAGGTATTAAAGAAATGATCAAACGGTTTTTTAAGGTCTGTTTGGATACCGCTTATTGTTGAAAACTGAAAACTGAAAACTAAAAACACTGTTGTAAAATAATTTTTAAATTTGTAAATAGTGACGTGGGACCCTGTTTTAAAGTTATTTTTGTTGAAAAAAGTACTTGCGGGTAGTGTGAACCGTGCACGGGACCCACACAAAAACGCAAACGCACAGATGTTTTCCTTTTTTGCCAAATCCAAATGTGCACTTGGATTATCAAATTTTTAATTATGGGCGGCTTAATCCTTTTTAAAGGAATCTAACAATTAACATGGAATTTAAGTGATTAACCAATTAAAGAATGCATGGACATGAAATTAGGCATGAATAAACAAGTAAAGCATAAACTATGAGCAACTCACAGAAAATAAATGACACAATATCACCGATAACGCATAGTGTGTTATCAAAGAGAAAAACCTAAGAACCAAGTAAAAAAAATCTCTTTGTGGCACCACAACCAAAATAATCCACTAGAATGAATAGTTGCAAAACAGGATACACACAAAACCCTCCAAGCCTAGTACCACATATGTACTCAAGCCTTTCGGGCTTCTACACTAGCAATTGGCTTCACCGAAACCTTTTTTCAATTTAATTCACTACCGGATTTGCAAGTTGAGTTGCCAACTGTAAGCAACCAAGTCTCCTTGGATTTATAAGATTGCTTCAATGATTCCAAACAACACTCACAACACTCAGGTGATGATGGGTGTGAAGGACCTAAAAATATCTCCCTCATGGGATATGGCTATCAGTTATGGGTATTTGTTTGGTTCTCACAAATGAGTATGGTTAATTCCCTCACTCTCATACAGGATATCTTTAGGGTTTTTTCGTGGAAAATGATGAATATATATGGTAGGATAGAGTTGGTACAACATAGGAAGTCCTAAATGAATTTTCTCAGGTTCTACCGTTTCGCGAGGGTAAAAGACCCATGAAGGTCTCACAAGATGGTCCTCAACTGAATATCAAATTGAAACCATGTGTCCATTTTGCAGGAGGAAGATGAATTTCGTAGAAGAAAATGTTCTTCTCAGCAGCACTAACTTCAGCTCTAAACCCTTCTAACCGGTTACAAATTAATAACCCACAAAAGTATAGAATTGAATTACAAACAAATTTGCAGAGAATTAAGCCAACACAAAATGAGAACTTAATTAGTTCTTATAGTTCCATTCACCATGGTATGCTCAAGTTGGAATTGTAAGTGTATGGGGAATAATCACAACATCATGTGATGCACTCTTATGTACTAAATTGTATCCACGAAATGATGGTTTATTTCACATATATTTGTTATATAGTTTGGTGAAGGGTTTTGGCCCTTAAAGGAGATACAATCCTTTTCTAGGGTCCTTCAAATATTCAGGCCATTCTAATCATACTACAAACTTTCTTTCTAATGTGATTACCACCCTCACCAAACCAGTCCTTATCTAGGACCAACCAAAGCAAAACATGATTAAATTTGTATGGGTGAAATTAGGAAAGGTTATTGCCAATATCAACAGTGGAAAACGCCATATATTCAAAGCCTCAGTTTTCCATTATCTCTCAAATTATCTCGTTATTAAAAAATAAATAAAAACTTCATAGCTGAGGGGTATCCATCCCTTTATTTCATTCATGTCAAAAGCTATTGGCCCACCGCCCACACTAGTGATTAAGAGAACTAGGTTTTTGCACGCTTTGCTGCTTTTTCCACCTTATGATTCAATCATTCATGCTTCCCTATATAGCACTATTTCCACCACTGCTGCAAAAGCTTATGCTTGTGTTTATTTTATTTATTTATTGTGTATAGGCATATATTTCCATATGGTTATCCAATTGGACCGAACTCTGTGCTCTCTGTAGGAAAAGCCGTCTCCACCTTTTTGTCGACTCATTCCAGGAAGAAAACAAAATGTTAGGATCGATATTTCCCACATCCCTCCTCTTTTCTTTATACAAAAGCAAAGCCTTCCCCTTTGATTTTTAATAATGGGTCGCAATCGTGTCATGCCCTACGGTAAGTGGTGTGCCTGATATGAGGGCACGACAATGTACACATATTCATGGGGTCATGGGAGATTGGGAGTATATTGCAAGTCAAATTGATATTTGTTTCAATGTCTCCCACCCTTTCGAAAACACACAGCATATACTCCAGAGCAAGGAAGTCAATACCGTACCGGAGGCTGTACCGGTTTGGCCACCGGTACGATATATTTCGGATACCGGTCAATACCGGTGTACCGTTTCGGGTTTACCGCTATTTTATATATATATATATATACACACACACACACACACACACATACCAAAATCTCTAGAACTATGTTTATAAACATATAATATTTCACTTATATTATAGTAAATATAAAAGTTTATTATAAAACATTATCTCAATTCAGAACAAATTATTCATAGTTTTAGACTTTAGTATCAAATAAAAGAAAAAAAAACACAATATAAAAAATAGAAAGCTTAGTTGTTCATTGCATACTAAGAAAACAAATAATACTAAGAAGTTAATGTAAATAAGTTACCATTATGCCTTTACAAAAATTCAAAAAATTACAAAACTAAAAAAAAAAAAAAAAAAAAAAGCTTTTTTCTGTACCGGCCGGTACGCCCGGTACCGGCCGGTATTGCCCGAAATTGGCCGGTATGGCCGGTACGCGGCCGGTACAGCCGGTATTTTTTCCGGTACAATATAGAAGTGTACCGGTACCGGTGCACTGACCGGTACGGTACGTACCGGCCGGTACGGCCGGTACCGGTACGGTATCGGCCACACTGCTCCAGAGTCCTCAGTTTTTCTAGTGATGTATATTTTACCAACACACAAAATATATACTTTGGAGTCCTTAGTTCTTCTAGTGACACATACTTTGCCATAACTTACTTAGATATCAATTGATGATAATTGGATTACTTTTCTAGTGACACATATTTTGCTACAATTTGAAGACCACTTTCCTAATTCCTAATTAACGCTTTAGCATTGTGACAAAATGTACGTCAAAATGTGTCCTATACTTTTTGGTATGGAATATAACCAACTCGAGGGTATATAGTATTATGTATTAGGAAAGTGACCTTAGTCCGTAGAGGAGACAGACAGCATAAACTCACTGGAAGAGGTACTTTATAATATTATAGAAAATAAAATAATAATGGAATAGCTTTTGTATTTTCCATTATGTGTCTTTTATTCCATTACAGATTATCCTTTTTTTTTCTTTGATCACCTTTTATAGTTTATAAAGCTATATGATTAAGAGAAAATGCAGGTGGCTTATGCCCTATTATTAGTGGAGGACGGAGGAAATATATGTTAATATTACTATTCCCCCCATGGTACAAGGGTGACTTTATATAACATTTCTTTTTTGTTAGCAATTTGAACGGATGACATATTTTCATAGACTGATTTTTTTTTTTCACATACTATTTTTATATATATGTGCACTGGACGGAGGCTGATTCTCAGTATGGATGACATTTTTAATTGAAACTTGAAAGAATACCTAAATAAATGTAATCGGCGTTGTCTAAAAGGCATTAATTATTCTAAGATGTAAATTTTCTCTTTAATATTATTAGGTAATTGTGTGCGGTCACTTTAGAAAATACTACACTATTTTTTTTTATTAGGTGTATATTTAAAAACTCCATGTTGGGTTATATTTTTTCACTTACACCATTTGTACTTAAGAAATTTTAATATATTTAGAGATCAGTATAGCTATCAATCTATAATATATATGTTTGTATTTTAAAATTATACATAAAATATGAGTTTATGGATAGAATAATAATAAATAATATCCGATTAACATAAGATTTGTCATACGTGTTAAAGAGAATAAGAACTTGTGATCCAAAAATAAAATTTTAAAATATTAATCAAATTAAAAGTTATTGAGGAATGTAATGCACAAGCATCTGGGGATGCAAAAGAGTCTTTATTTTACACCCTAAAAATCTACAATATCTATTTTACCATATCATTTTATAACTTACGTAACATCTCAGTTTCTATTTTTCCATATAACTTATTAAAATAATATAAACTACAATATTAAATAATATAAACAATATTGAGAGTTGTGCTTGACACTGGGGTTTTTACACCCCTAATGCTAGTGCTCTATGATGAACAAATAACAAATATAACACTTTGATCTTCTTTAGAGAGACATGTGAAGAATGTAAGTTTCACATTTCTTGTTTATGCTTCAATTTTCTCAAACTAATTAGCATGACGGTGTTAGAGTCTAAAGTTTCCTAAACTTTAATTTTTTTTTTGGATGCCTTTACTACATCAAATTGTTGTAGCATGATTGAAATCTTTGAAGCTATTGCTAGTTAGTTTGATGAGAAAGTTTTATTATTATGATGTGTAACATATATTAATGAAACTTTCTGTGACACTTACCAAATATATATGAAACTTGTACCAAATATATATGAAACTTGTGAACTATATTGAAGCAATTCATAATAATAAACAATGCAAAGATAGCTTTTTTTAAGGGGGGGGGTGGGGGTTGGAATGAGACTTTGGTCTCTTGGGGCCATAGGTGAGCTACACAAACACCACCTTCAGGTCCAATATAACATGTACAAACTTAGGCATACTAATAGGACTCACTGTTAGAGACTTAGACGTAAGTTTTTATAACATAATACTTGAAAATATATCTTTGCTTTATACAATTTAGCTTTTTTGAGTTGTGGTGACTTCAATGCAATGGTGACATAACACTTTTAATGCATTGCTAAAAGTGTTTCTTGTATTACAAACATAATTAATGTTTTTACTTGACAGTATTGGTGTATTTTTCTTTGTACTTGTGTAGATATGAAATTGGTGGCAAAAAGATATTTTTTGTGGTGCTACTTTTACTCAATTTCATTTTCGTAATGTATGGAAGACATCTTTCATCTATATATTGTTATAATTGCTTTGTGAACAACTTACTTCAATGGTTTTAATATTATAATGGTTATTTATTTACTTTTTAGATTGTATGGATGATTTTTTTTATGGATGTGATTGGAAATGAATGGAAGATTTGTTTATGGATGTGGTTGGAAATGAATGGATGATTTTTTTTATGGATATGGTTGAAATGAATAGGTTAATGTAATGTAATGGCAAGTTAACGTAAAGAACATTAACAAATTTAAAAAAATGGTGATGAAATTTTTTGTCACCAATATGTTGAACTATGAATAATTGAATATAAGCAGAAATTGTGACAAAATAATTCATCGCCTAATCTATTCAAATTTAAAATTAAAAAAAAAAAGATCAGTGATGAAATATTTCGTCACCTAATATGGTAAAAAAACATACAAATTAAAAATCATTGTTGACAAATTTATTTTGTCTCTAAATATAATGTTTAGTGAAGAAAAGATTAACTGATGAAAAAATTCGGTTGCCTATCATTTTTTTCATTAAAAAAAATTAGATATGCCAGTGATGAAAATTTTCATCACCAAGACATTCTGTGACCTAGATTACGTGATGAATGATATTTCTTCATCATATGTCTCAAGCGATGAAATAAGGACATTTCATGATGAAAAGTTTCGTCACTATAGGTCTTGTTTGTTGTAGTGACAAATATTGACACCTTCTAGTAGGTCTCATTGGGTTGCCCCTAAGATGTTGTTAGAAGTATTGGTTAAATGATTAAATTTACCATATCTCAATAACTTGAAATTTTGGGACAATCGGTAATTTAACATGGTATCAGAGCATGAGATCTTGGGTTCAATCCTCCTCTACTCTACTCTACCTCTTATTTAAATTCCCACGTGTTGGGTCTCACCTATTAAAAGGTAGTTTCGGCCCACACGTGAGGGGAAATGTTAGAAGTATTGGTTAAATGATTAAATTTATCATATCCCAATAATTTAAATTTTTGGGACAATTAATAATTTAACAACCCTTCTTCTTCCTTATCTTCTGTTTCTTTGGTCTGTAGATTGGTTAAGTTTTATATGGCTTAAGGTAGGCTTCTAGACAGTGGTATGCCAAGCTCTCAACTACAATCTTGCAATTTGGCTTTACACAGCCTCAATCAGACCATTCTCTCTTTGTTTATACTAAAGGAGCATTATTCACTGTTTTTTTTGTCTATGTAGATGACATGATCATTACGGGGAATGATCTAGCTTGTGTGGCTACTCTGAAGTCCATTTTAGATCAAAACTTTGGAATTTAGGATCTTGGTTCACTTAAGTATTTCTTGGGCTTGGAAATTGCTAGAAGTGAGAAATGGATTAGTGTTAATCAAAGAAAGTATGCCTATTGTGATACAGATTGGGCAGAGTGCCTTGACACTAGGAAGTGACTCACTGGGTATTGTGTGTTTCTAGGAGATGCCTTGATTTCTTAGAGATCAAAGGAGCAAAGTGTGGTCTCTAGGTCTTCTGTTGAAACTGAGTACAGTTCCATGGCAACAACCACTTGTGAAGTGACTTGGTTGCTATATTTGTTGAAAGACTTTCATGTTTTGCACAATAAACCTGTCTTAATGTACTGTGATAACTAGCCAGCCTTGCATATAGCTGCTACCCCTGTTTTTCATGAAAGATCTAAGCATATTGAGGCTGATTGTCATATAGTTAGAAATAGAAATTTTGATGGTACAATTAAGACAATTTATGTGTCAACAAAGAATCAGCTAGCTAATATCTTCATTAAGGCACTTGGAGTGGATAATTTCTTAAGATTATTGAGAAGATTAAGCATTATTAATATTTTTGCTCAGATTGTTGTGTATTCAGAATGTGTTATAGAGAAGCAAGAATCAAGAGCTTTGCTCTTGAGGGGGGGGGGGGGTGTTGAAAATAAAGAAGGAGGTCTTGCACATTGAAGAAAGCTTTAAGCTGAAACAGTTGCACATCAGAGCAGACCTGAGCTTGATGCAGAAAGTGGATGCACAGGTCAAGCTTCAAAAGTAGCTTGGGCTAGCAGGGAACTAATGAATTTGATTGAAGCTGTGTCATTTCATGAACAATTCATCCATCCCTGGTGATGATATCAGATGGCTTGAGGAGTTAGTTAAGTGATTAGGATCACCATGCTCCACGTGTACATAGAAGTTGATTATAACTAATTTTCCTTCCAAAATAGGGAGGTTGTTATTCCGTTTTAGTTCTTAGAGCTTGTATATATATGCGTAGTGTTATGTATTAAAACTCAGTTGCTTGTAATCCTTTTTTTCAATCAATAATATCTTAGTTCTAAATTAGAGAGAGTGTTCTAGAATTTTACAAATGTATAAGGTAAATAAAGAATTTGAGGGAATATGGAATGCATAACTTCTAATGTAGGCCCAACACACCTAACACTTTAAAGTGAAGCATTTCATGAAAAATTATTAGTTTCCTCCCATATCTTAATGGTGGTACTCGTTGAACACTTCTTTGCAAAACCATCAATTTGATTTCTTTTGAAACAACTTTGGCCTCAATGGTTGCTTTGTACTAATATCACTATAATCATGCCAAAATCATGAAATATTAATCTTGTTATTGGCATGTTAAATTCCTTTCATGCACAATATGACCACATTTGTATGAAAATTTTCATATGCATAGAGTATTTTAAATATAAAATAAAAAGTTCTAAAAACTTGTAAATTCTAAATGGTGTCGTTTCCATTGAATACCTCAATTCAATTTCAAACAGATTCTTTTCAAACCTCATTCAAATTCACGGTCCACAAAAGTATGGCCTATTCTAAGGTCGACTCAACTTGTTTTTGGGTTAGACATATATGTAAATTGTATTATTACTTAATATTTTATAAGCGACGCATGAATTTTTTTTAATATTAAAAATCTAACTTATTTATTTACTAATTTAATACATTTATTGGAATATTTTCATATATTTATAAAATGTATTTTAAAACTTTGAATTCTAAAAATATCTATAAATTTAGTATAAAAATATATATCACATTTTCGATGGTCATTGTCTCTCTTGGCAATGTTGGATTTTGGTTATTGAGCAATGGATTTCAATAATAATTTTTTTTTTGAAAACTATTAATTCTATTTTTAATTTTAATAAATATAGAAATGAAGAGTAAAATTTTTGGAAGATTGAAAATTTTTACATTCTTGAACTACGTCAAACATAGTAAAATATATTAATAAAATGTTGAACATTTAAAAAGATCTCATACTAGCTAAAAAATTATTTTTACTTATTAATTATTTGGTTCTTAATTAAAATTTTTACATTATAAGACAAATAGATAAGACATTCTATCTGCTAATAGAACATTTCATTTCTTTTTTTAATTGTTTTTTTTTTCTTTTTCCTAAGTGAGAGACCTTATTACTTTTTGTGTATGTAATATTATAAGACAAAGAGATATAATATATTATATTATAGGTCCCTTTGGGCTATAGTGACGTTTATAAACGCCACCACAGGTCCTCAATTTATTTATAACAAAAAAATTTACAGCTTCGGAATTTATTTATTTATTTTAAAAAAATGGGTCTATAGCGGCGACTTAAAACGCTGCTATAGGCCCTAGTAAGTCTCTGAAAACGCTGCTATAGGCCTAGTGTTTGAAAACGCCACTATAGAATTCTCAAAACGCGACTATAGATAAACCTATAGCAGATTTTTTAGAAAACGCCATTATAGGGTACCTATAGTGGTGTTTTTTTATGAATGCCACTAAAACAAACACCACTATAAGTAGCGTTCTTTGTAGTGAGTTGAGCCGCCTCTGCCCCCATGTAATGAAAGGTTAGCATAAATTGAAAATATAAGTTACACTAGGTTTGGGCCACGTCGCAATTTGAGTCGAATATATATTAGCCACATATATGCTACTCCTAAAAAGTATTAGTTACAGTTAGAGCTTCTTGTGATCATTTATAAAACTCATATTAATTTAATACATGCCCTATATAGAACTCAGTAGATACCCTGACAAAAATTTTTACCATCAAAACTTTAATTGAGTACGATGTGGGTTATATAAGAGATTATGATGGACTCTGTTTGTGACTAATCCTTTGCTGTTATGGTGAAGATATCACTAAAACTTTCCTATGTCGTGACAAATAGTATCTGAGTCAACCTAATAATACTACATGACTCGAGGGTATGGTATTGCAACTCAAACTTTAATAGGACACAGGGAATTTAAGTGAGAAATACACAAAATTGTGTGGATTGTATTGATTGAATCCTTTGAATAAATAAGCAGTTTCCTTGAATTATGACAAGTCACTCCAATATCTTATTTACAGTATTATCGAGTAAATGCTATTATTGCTTAATGTCTTGATCAACCCACATCAGCATTTCTTTAACTTTTTGAAATTGGAAGAACTAACATCATGGAATTCAACTCAACAAACTCCTTCAGCTTTTCTTATACAATTTTAATACTGTTAACAATGAATGCAATTGCACTCTAGGCAAATTGATCCTAACTTCTTCACTTCTCTCCGTCTCCTACTAAAATTCTAATCCATCTTGACAAATAGAACTAGTTGATCACTTACATTACTGAAACTGAAATATGCAGAAATCACAAGCTTCTCAAAGTTGATAACACTGATCCAAGAAAATTTTTGTCATATATCTTTAGTTCATACTTCATAGTTTTAATGCTGCAAATAGATAGTCCTAAGAAACATATGCTCACAGGTTGATTCATAGAAAAAGAGGTTTTGATGCATTTACCTTGCGGTTATGACAATTATAAGTGATTGGTCATAGGCTTTTCTGGTTTATGTTTAATAATGCACAGTCAAGGATCCACTAAAAGCTTCATTAAAATGTGAAAAACACCCAAAATACTCTTGTAAATGAGAATGACATGGTTAATGAAAGACCACAAATATTTTTTATTTTTATTTTTGATAAACAAAGACCACAAATTTGGTTTAAGTTGAATTGACAAATAAGAGTAGTTAAAAATTAAAGATGATTGGACAATATGAGACTAGAAAGGACATAAACCCACCAAAACTGATACTAATGGACGGTATTGTATTGCTCATGGATCGATCACATTTGAGAAAACACGTTCCCCATTATGAATTACATAACTATTATGTCTAAATCAAACATGGTTTAATCACTATGTTTAACAGGGCAAAGCATAATAAGACTGGTTGTTTTGTTGTTTGTCTCGTAAAGAAAGGATTAATCAATAAAACCAAAATTGACAATTGCGAGTGGTTGCACGTGGATAGCGAATATAGGATGGCCTACAAGAGAGCAAGGTGTCATGACAACGTCTCTCACACGCACAGAAAAACGTTTAATTAGGTATTATAGTAATGTTGAGAGTGATACACGTACTTTTTTGATAGAGCCAATGATGAGGGAACAAGAATAGTTACTGCTATGAAAGTGGGAGTCTTCACAAACATATCACGTATTAAGTTTGAGTTAGTGGCAAACCTGTGGGGTTATGTGTACTGTGGGCGTCCAGTGTATATGGCTAAAAGATGTAAAAGATTGAAAGCTGCAAAGATATAGATTGATTGGAACTTTACGCAATGACTACTATGAACACCTTGAAACATATAAACATTAGCATCTGCCTCAATAAGTTATTTATTTATTTTTTATTTATTTTTTTATAGCTATTTTGACTCTTAAAAACTCCACTTTTGTTATTTTAATTAATCTACTTATTTACAGCTGAGTGCATCAGACTCAATACTTTATCACTATTTTATTTAAATATTATTTCTCTGCAAGATTACATCATACTCACTTCTTCTTATATCATCACAACTCTGCTCAGGTAAATAAATTAAAGGGTAAAATGTAAAATTGACTCTCTAAGTTTCTTCAAATTTCATTTCAGTCCTCTAACTTTGCTTTTGTTCATTTCAGTACTCTAATTTTCAAGTTTATTCAGTTAAGGCTTTTCCATCAACTTTTGTTATATGTTGTGGTTAATTTTTCAACTTTATAAATTTTCTTCAAAATTTTTAAATTAAAAAAATTCAATTAATGATTTAAACTTAGAGGACTAAAATGAACGAAAGTAAAGTTAGAGGATTGAAATGAAATCTGAAGAATGTTAAAGGGTTAGTTTTGCATTTTAGCCTAAATTAAAACCATTATAGCTATATCCTCATACCCAAATTAAACAATTAGATCACAACATCAACAACCAAACCAAAACAAAAGAAACACATGTCAACCCAACCACAAATCAAACAAACCCATTTAGAAGGAAAAAAAAAAAAAAACCCCACAACAATGAACACAACAATGACCCGCAACGATATTTGTCGTCCACCACCCATCACGACTTCGGGACCTAGCCACCATCTACCAAAATTGTGACCCAATACCAATGTCCTCCACCTTGATTGTAACCCATCTACAACCCACGCTTAGACGGCCAATGACACGAAATCGATTAACCAAAGTCAATTTTGTTTAATTTTGTTAAGAGAGAGAGAGAGAGAGAGAGAGAGAGAGAGAGAGAGAGAGAGAGTGAGTGTGTGTGTATGTGCGCGCTCTCCCCATGTATCTAGCCACTGTTCAAAAACTACTTTGGCTTTAAGTTTTGTTGAGGTTGATGCATGGGTGTTTTAAGGGAAATTTGGAAAATTTTGTCCTAGCCACCATCTACCAAAATTGTGACCCAATACCAATGTCCTCCACCTTGATTGCAACCCATCTACAACCCACGCTTAGACGGCCAATGACACGAAATCGATTAACCAAAGTCAATTTTGTTTAATTTCGTTGAGAGAGAGAGAGAGAGAGAGAGAGAGAGTGTGTGTGTGTGTGTGTGTGCGCGCGCGTGCGCGCACGCTCTCCCCATGTATCTAGCCACTATTCAAAAACTACTTTGGCTTTAAGTTTTGTTGAGGTTGATGCATGGGTGTTTTAAGGGAAATTTGGAAAATTTTGTCCAAGCAAGCTCTTTGTTGAGCCTGCTGTGAATACTTTAAGGGTACTCATTTAGAAAATACTTGTATAAACTTTTTATGGGAAATGAAAAAAGAAATTGATTTTTTTTTTGTTGATATTTTTCATAAAAGTTGTATCAAAACTTTCTCAAAATGGGTCATTAACAAATGACTTAAGGGCATCTATTAACCGGATTTTTACTCCTATTTATTATCAAATTCAATCCTAATAATGCAAATCATGGAAAACTTTCTCAGGTGCTAAAATAAATCGAGTCAATTTGCAATTTGTTCTCAGAAAGTCACTTATTTTTTAACCTATAAAACTCATTGTTCTCATCAAGGGATATTCATAGTTTTTAATGTATTTGATTTTTACCTTTTTTCATTTCACCCTCTGAATATTTTGTAATGAAAGAAAGAAAGAACGCATGATTAATTGTGATTGGTAGAGTATAAAGTGCATAACCTAGAGTGGAACAAAAGATTTGTTTCAAATCTTTATGGTTGGTAAAAATGAAGTTTTGGGTTTTTCATGATAGAAGGTCATGGATAAATTTATTTTCTAAACTCATTTAATTGAAAATTCCTTAAATTCATTATGTGATGATCGGATTTGTGATTTTAGTCATATAACGTATTTAATAGTCATATAACTTGTTTAAATAATTTAACAAAAGTTATGTGATTAAAATACACATGAATTATCATACGTGAAGAAAATTATTTTAAACCGGGTTGGACAAAATTTTTGTTCACAAGTTATTGCTCAAAATACGATTTTAGCTCCCAAATTAAAAGTTAAATTCTAATTTTGTTCTTGAATCAACAATTGTTTCAAATTTCAATACAGTCCTTTGATGTTTTGAAAATGCCAGTGTTATCATTATCACGACTTACCATCATTATGTGAATGACAATATATTCTCCTAAGAAATGAGACACAGTTATATATAGACTATTGTAGTTTTTTTTTTTTTGTTCAATAAGATTATTATGTTTTAGTGATCTTATCATTATCTTCCCCATGCAAAGTATCTGGATTCATTGTCTGAGAACTAGACTTTTACTCAAATGATGCTGACACCAATAAGAAACATATGGAACTGATCAATTTGGATACTGGATTTGGATCCCATCTAGTTATTGCACCATACTATTATTACTAATTGAATGTGAGCTTTAAAAGTTAACATAGTAAAATTAAAAGGACAAAATTTAGTTACAAAATTGGTTGTAATCTTTGGCTACAACAACCTTACTCAATATCTTTTTATTGAAGATGAATTTTGATAAATCCACCATTAGATTACATCTTATTCTTATATCCTCCATACTTGCAAAATTTCAAGAAAATTAAACATCAATAGCTATGTCATTAATAAACTGTTTAAATTGTACGTTTTTTTAGTTTAAAATTATGCATAAAATATAAGTTTATAGATTATATAGTAAATAATATCTAATTGACACAAAATTTGACAGATGTATTAATAGCGTAAAAAATATGCAATTTAACGGTTAGATTTTCAAAATATATAGTAATATTTATTTTATTGAGTAAGATTGTAATTCTAAATTTTGTCCAAAATAAAATTAATCTTTTATATTTTTACTTTTTTATTGTGTTAACTTTTTCATCTCACGTCCCAGTGGTAATTGCATTTTTTTGCACCGGATCCAAATCCTTGGACACTACGCTAAATTAGGCCCGTTTATGCTAGTGTTGCCAAACACAGAAAATTTCATTTATGGTGCAGTGGCGACTGAATTTGACTACCAAAATTATTTTACGGTACAGTTAATTAGTCCAGGCCTCCCAAATCCCAATACTGATTTCGGGCCTAGATTTGGTGGAGAAACCATGTAGTAGTAGTGTTGAAAAAGTAGGGTTGAAAAATTCATGGTTTTGTCAAAACAAGGACCACCCAAGAGCGTGGAAGTCCTATCGAAAAAAAAAAAAAAAAGAGCGTGGTAGTAGTTTCACTTATTTCAGATCCCAAATGTTCAGACCATAAGAAAAAATGGTTCGGCTCATGTCAAACCAAAGTCCAGCACGGTTCTTTGGGTCTACAGGCCCATATAATATAAGAATTCCAATCGTATGAAATATTCCAGACTTTGAATCAATGTATTTCAATTTTCAAAATCAAAATAATGTTGTGGAAAGCCTTTTCATCTAGAAATGAGATCAATTATTAAAAGTTAAAATTTAGATACAATCACTTTCATCATTCACACCAGTTCGTGCAAATATTCCTATTTATTTTAGTATAATTTTATTTTATTTTTACATATTCACTTTTCAAAACAATTTATATCAGATTATCTATTTTACACTATCTTCTTTCATTCTCGAAATACGTAAAAAAGAATAAAGAACTAAATACAAAATAAATACTCCCTCCGTCGTAGTTTGTTTGTCTTCTATTCCATTTTTGGATGTCCTAAAATACTGTTATGTTTCTAAAAATAAAAGTAATTAATTTATTATTGTTCCAATTATACTCCTACTTTATTTTCAAAACTATTTGAAAAGAAAATTAACAAATATTTAAAAAAACCAATCTAATTGGGGAACCTTTTTAGTTGCCTCATTAAAAATAACTCTTTTAAAAGAAATTGATAAATTTATTTAAGGGTAATTTTGTAAATTTATACATTTTTATAAGGTAGACACGATAATAAATGATGTTCCCTTAAAAAATTTGACTTTTCAAACAAGACAAACAAATTGGGACAGAGGGAGTAGTATCAGTATAAATTTACAATTATACACAAACTGATGTAGCAAACTTGTAATTTACACAATTATACACAAACTGATGTAGGTCATTTTTAGAAAAAATTGTGTAAATTCTACAGATTTTTTTATATTATATACAGATTGATGTGAATGCTCTAATATGCTAACGATTATTAAATCAAATTCAAATATATAGCTATATTGATTTTTAGTTGTTTTTTTTTAAAAAAAAGAAGTTAAAATTGCTTTTTTTCATTAATCAATGCAATTATGTGTTTGAATTTTAATTAGAGACACTCAATGTATCGCATAAGAATTTGTACCAACGCTTTATATATTATTAAATTTCATAATTTTAAAACAAGTTTTTTTTTTGGAGAATAATAAAAAATAAATTAATGCCAAATGTTACTGGAAAACAATTAGAAAGGCAATTAAAAAACATTGGATCATCAATATTTTTTAAATAGTATTTATTAAATTTTGCAAAAGACTGTTGTGATGGGAGCATTTTCTGCAAGGAGTGCCGCTTGTGACTTGTGAGAGGCCAACGTTCTCTGTGACAAACTCTGCGTTTGGATACCTTTCTCGGCCTTTTGGCTAAGATCAAGTGTAGTTTCTATTCTTAGCAGACTCATTAGTCATTATACTGAAAGTTAATTTGTGGAAACTTTTTATATCTAATTGGTAATTACTTTTGGGACTTGATGATGAATGTACAAATGCATAAACGTTGAAGTTGTCTAAAGGAAAAAATTTGATTAAAATAAAAACACACATATGAAAGAGCTTCTAAGTATGATTTTGAAATCCAAACTGTTCATTGAACCGTAAAAGGGAGAAATTTAAGGTTTTTGAGGTCGAACCGAGGTTAAACCGGAGTCGAACCGTGATGATGTCATAATTAATTAAAGCCTAAATATAGATATTAAATTTATAAAACTAGCAAAATTGACTAATATATCTATATATGTGAGGACAATTTAATGATTTTCAAGAATATATTTAATAATTAAATAAGAAAGTTAATAAAATAAAATAATAACCGTGAAAACATTAAAATTTATGATTAATTTTTGAAGTAAAATTGAATATCTTTGAAGGATTTTAATTAGAATTTTTTTTATTCATTGTAAGAGATGGATAATTTAATTAAGTAGAATAAAATTGTGTTAAGTTGTTTTTGTTAAAAAAAAATTGCTAAGAGGTTGGACCGCACGGTTCTTGCCACCTGTTCATGCGGTCCAACCCTGGTTTTAGGGGTTCACAAAATTAACAAAAACTCCGGTTCTTTATACTTGAAAAATCGGTTTTCATCTTGGTTCCTGGTTTTTACGATCCGACCTCTCGGTTTAGTTCGAGTCTAAAAACAGTGCCTCTAAGCATACGGATAGCAAATGTTAATAAATTTAATTTTAAATATTATTATGTCTCTTGTTCTTGATTGGGGGTACATTTTTAAAAAAATTTAATTTGTTATATATATATATATATATATATATATATATATATATATATATATATATATATAAGGCAAATTTAAGTGAAAAAATTAGTTGTAGCCTAAGGTTACAATCTTATTTAATAAAATAAACATTACTTTATATTTCGAAAATCTAACAATTGAATTGCATATTTTTTATGCTTTTAATATATATGTTAAATTTTGTGTTAATTTAATATTATTTACTATATGATCAATAAACTTATACTTCATACATAATTTTAAATTACAAAAACTTGCAATTTAAACAATTTATTGATGACATAGTTATTAATCTTTAATTTTCTAAAAATATTGTAAGTAAGGAAGATATAAGAAAAATATGTAATCTAATGATGGATTTGTCAAAATTCACTTTCAATAAAAAAAAAATATTGAATAAGATTGTAACCTTAGACCACAACCAGTTTTGTAATTAAATTTTGTGTATATATACACACACACACACACTCTCACAACCAATTTGTGTTTATAAAACTTTCATAACAAATAATAAATAGTAAGTTATTATTAGTTGCTAATGGGTGCCCTTAGGGTAATGGCTAACAATTTATTTTATGAATGTTTTGACACCACTTTTATGGAATATGGAAAAAGCTGTCAAAATATTAATTGTTTTTTTTTCTCATAAAACTTTTCTTTAAATAGATTATTAACCACTACCCTAAGGGCATCTGTTAGCATGTCTCATCATTTAATCTCACTACTGAAATTATTTTTTTTACCCACCTTATAATAATGGCTAAAATGCAAAACTAACTCTCTAACTTTCTTCAGATTTCATTTAAGTTCTCTAATTTTACTTTCGTTCATTTCAGTCTTCTAAGTTTTAGATTTTTTCAATTAAGGCATTTTCGTTAACTTTTGTTAATTTTTTTTTTTTAAATCTGGAAAATATTCTTCAATCATTAATTGAATTTTTTTAATTTTAAAAATTTGAAGAAAATTTTATAAAATTGAAAAATTAATCACAACATATTACAAAAGTTGATGAAAAAGTATTAATTGAATAAACTTGAAAGTTAGAGGACTGAAATAAACAAAAGCAAAGTTAAAAGACTGAAATAAATCTAAAAAAATTTAGAGGGTCAGTTTTGCATTTGACCTTATAATAATCTAACTCTTGAAATTTGTTGCGAAAAGTGTGTCTATATAACTTTGTTTTTTTTTTGGTAAACTGGATAATATATAAAACAAACTAAGTGGTAGCTACCACCAAATTACAAATACGAGCTTGGGTCACGCCTAGCTTGTCCGAGTACAAAATGCTAACAATTAAAGGGGGATGGGACTCAAACACAACAAAATCATCTTCCATATTAGTTCCAAACATTGCAAGGGCGTCCGCGCAACGGTTAGCTTCTCTAAAGCAATGCTTCAGTCGGACCTGTGGTATGTTCTTCATTAGGTTCCTGCAATCACCAATCAGAGAGGAAAGTTCACCATTAGAATGATTGACTTGGGATAACAAGGTAACCACTACCAAAGCATCTAATTCAACTTCCATCGCTTCAAGGGCAAGAGTACAGCACAGGTTCAATCCATCCCGTACAGCCCAGAGCTCGGATGCTAAGCTAGACGTAAGGCCAATCGCCCTAGCAGATCCCGAGATCCAGTTCCCATGGCAGTCCCGAATGAGACTGCCACCCCCTGCCAGTCTTGAGCTTCCCTGTACCAAACCATCGGTCTTCAATTTAGCCCAATTAACAGATGGTTTCACCCATCCAACAGCAACAACTGCACCAGACCTGGGAATAGCTTGATCTAGCACACAAAACCAAAATTCATATACCTGTGACTCCACAAATTTGCATAAATTCAGAGATGTGTGGGAAGGTTGAAATACTCTCTTATTCCTACGGATCCATAAATGTCAAATGCCAAAAAGAAAGAACTGAGCCCAGGGGTAACTCTTACCCATTGCAAGCATTGAGCAGCGAGCATTAATTCTAATCCACTCCATAATTTCCATACCAAAAGACTGATGCATCTCAGCCAACTTGCTTGATTCTACCTAGAATTCTTGAGCTACCTTACAATCACGTAACATATGGCTTAAAGTTTCAGTCTGATCACAGCAGAGATCACAAGCTGTTGACAATTGGATGCCCCTATGTGCCAGGACAGACTTAACTAGAATACTATTGTGGTAACACTTCCAGATAAACATGTGGATTTTTGGCATGGTTTGGAGCTTCCAAATCCATGCACCCTGGAAGCACTCGTCATTGGTGTTAACTCCACACGTGATAAGATATGCACTCTTGGAGTCAAACTCCCCTCTAGCACTAGAGATCCAAGACAAGTGGTCTTCACTATATGACGCGGTTCTTATCGGCGTTGCCTTGATGGATTGGTTGATGGGAGGAGGAAAAAGGGAAGAAAGCTTATGCAACTCCCATATACCGTTAAAGTAGACATCACATACCCTAATGTTTTCCTCTCCCCTTTGCAATGGGCCTTCAATGCACTCTTTGATGGTGCCCACATCAAGCCACTTGTCTTCCCAAAAGGACAATTGGCTATTATTACCGATGGACCATTTCGACCCCAATTCACACACAACACCGTGGAGCACTGCCTTCCAGGGTCTAGATTTTGATGTCGTGCTTGTGATGGACCTCCTTTTATATTTTTGTTTCAGGACTGTAGACCAGAGCTTGCCACTTTCTTCCTTCATTCTCCAACATAGCTTAGCTGCGAGTGTGGTGTTTCTTTCCTTTGTAGCATGTAACCATAGCCCCCTTCTATTTTTCGGCTTGGTGACTTTGGACCAGCCAACCATATGGAGCTTTTTCTTGTCTTCTGTGGTACCCGATAAGAAATTCCTGCTAATCTTATCCAGGTTGGCATTAATTCTACTGGGCAGAATGCACCCTTGCATCATGTAGGATGGGATGACGGATAGCACTGCCTTTGTCAGGGTTAGTCTACTCGCCATGGAGAGCATAGAAGCTTTCCAGCCTTGAAGTTTATTTTGAACCATTTCCAAAACGAAATCAAAATCCCGAGAAGAAGAATTCTTGTGCTGAGTGGGAAACCCAAGATACTTTCCCAAATTAGGAGTAGATTTGAAACCAAGAATGTTGCACAAAGATTCGCGGGTCTCCTCCCTAGTGTTTGAGAAAAAGAAAACCTTGGACTTCGCCATATTCACTTTCTGACCAGAGAGATCACAGAAAGTATCTAGAGTCTCCCGAATGCTACGGCAGTTCTTTACATCCGCTTTTGCAAGGAGAACCAGGTTGTCCGCAAAGAATAGGTGTGAAAAGTATGGCCTGCTTTAAGAGGATTCTAGCGGGTCCCAAAGCTTTGAAGTACACTGCTCAGTGATTAGAAACCCCAAAAATTCCATACACAGGATGAACATATAGGGAGAAAGAGGATCCCCCTGACTGATACCTCTTAAGGGAAGAAAAGAATCCAATTTTCCTCCATTCAAGAGGACTGAGATAGACAAACCCGAAATGCAACTCATTATAAGCTTAATAGTATCCTAAGGGAGGTTGTAAAGAGTAAGGACATCACGGATGAAGTGCCACTCCAGCCTATCATATGCCTTCTCAAGGTCTATCTTTATTGCCATGTAACCATGGTTACCCTTTTTTGAACTCATCGTATGTATCATCTCTTGCACAATGATCATATTATCAATCCCTTTCCTTCTCGAAACGAAAGCAACCTGTAAAGGGGAAACCAGCTTGTCCAAAAGGGGCCTAAGATGTTGCACTAAAATCTTTGTCACAATCTTGTAGATAGTATCACACAAACTAATAGGTCTGTATGAACCAAGGTTGTTCGCTCCTGTGCACTTGGGTAAGAGGGTGATAAGGGTTTGGTTGAGGTGGCTAGGCATGACACCAGTGTTGAAAATTGAGCATACTTCTCTCATAACCACATCTTCCACGACATTCCAATTTCTCTAATAAAACCCCGCATGCATTCCATCAGGGCCCGAAGCCTTAAATTGCTTCATACTCCAAAGCCCATCTTTAACCTCCTTCCCTATAACCCGACCATTGATTATCTCACCATCCTCACCAGACAACCTATTAGTCCAACTAGCGACATTCCAAATTGAGATAGGAGCACTGACTTTGCATGTTGTGAACAAGGAGATATAACCCTCTTTAATAACTGAAGCAATATTCTCCCCATTACGGGTCAGATTCCCCGTACTGTCCTTTAAGCATGAAATCCTATTTCTTTTCCTTCTGACTAGAGCTGAAGTATGGAAACAGGTTGTATTTCTATCACCCTGAATCAGCCAGTTGAATCTAGATTTAATAGACCAAAACTCCTCCTCCTGCTAATTTACCTCCCAATATTTTTCCCTCAACTGTCTCTCCAAAGCGTGTAGATAGGCATTAGGATTATTTGCTAGGGCTTTCTAAGTGCCTGCTACATGAGCCTCCACCCTTCTCTTCCTATGGAATATATTCCCAAACACCTCCTTATTCCAAATTTTTACTGCCTCCGTAAACTTTATAAGGTTCGTGCTGAGACTGAGGTCGCTAGTCCAATTCTCTGACAACAAGTTTGTAAAAAGAGGGTGGGACATCCAAATAGGTTGAAATCTGAAGAGTCTGGTTAGCCTAAGGGAAGGAGGCTTGTCAAGGCAAAGTAAAATGGGGCAGTGATCGGAATGCACCCTGGTAAGATGAGTAATTGAAGCCTTTGGGTATAAATTAACCCAATCCTGGTTTGCAAAGGCTCGATCAAGCCATTCCTGAATAAAGTGCCCAATTTCCTGTTTATTTACCCAGGTATATTTCGAACCCTGGAACCCAAGATTAATCAGATTGCACTCATCTAAACACTCCTTAAAAATTTGGGCTCTTCTCATGTTAATAGGATTTCCCCCACACTTATCAGCACTAGATAGAACTTCATTAAAATCTCCTCGCATTGTCCAAGCTAAATTATGCAAACCCGAAACTTTACTTAAATTTTCCCAGAGCAGTTTACGTTCGGCAAATCTAGGACTAGCATAAATACAAGAAAGAATCCAGGAAAGGTTTGAGTCAAGTACCTTCACAATGACATGAATTTCCTGATCAGTCTTTGCTAGCTAGGTGACTTCCACAACGTCTGACTTCCAGAGTAGCCAGAGCCCTCCTGCGTACCCAATCGTATCTGTGTGAATGACTCCATCAAAAGGAAGCTGATCATCTTTTGCCCGCACTCCATCAACATGGGTCTCAGTCACAATGACCAGGGAGGGATTATACTTGCTCATTAGACTATCCAAAGTAGTTTGGAAACGGGGATTAAACGTCCCTCTACAATTCCGGCAGATAATATTCATAGATACTGGGAAGGGGGTGGGCGGGTCCCTACTAATCTGAAAACGATTCCTTGCTTGGTATAGCAAGTTCTAGCTCAACTCTCTCAATCTGGACTTAAGGACATCCTTGTTCTTCCATATGCATATTGCATGCTCCATCACTTCCAACGGCTACTCGCTCGAATTGATCAAGAGGTTTAACTACGGGTAGCTCCCACAGACTTGAATCACCTTGATTCCTTCTAAAGACCCCACTAAACTTGTTGCTGTTAGTCCATCCGCCAAGATTTTCCTTATTTGGACCCCCCTCCAAAAGAGTGGATTTGGGCAAAATTTGATCCAGCAAAATTGGCGATAGTGCCCTCCAACCCCAAATCATCCCTTCTGCCACTGATAGAGTGTCTGTTAGGAATCTCCACCAGGGGGTTTCCCATTCTAACCATGCCGGGTCTATCAGCGGCAGAAAACCCCGAACTTTGCTTTCTGGCGTTAATGGAAATATGTGGCTTCATGCTTGAAGAAGCTCCTTGTCGAACCACCCCCAGATCATGGTTGGAGACGCACAAATCTGTTGAATGAACAACGGTGATAGTGTCATTACTTTTCCGTGAAGGCTTATTACCCAACGCCTTTAAGGGTTGTTCTTTATGGCTCACCGAAGCAACGCTGAGCTTTTGCTTGGGTTTGTTGTTACCTTTTGGGATGGGCTTGGTTGATTTGGACCTAAGAGCACTCACAGCAGTTGTGGTATATTGGTATATTGGTATTATTTAGCTCTTCAAACACCAAAAAGTATGATCCAGCAGTGGAGCTAAATCTATTTTTTTTTAGCTTTAATGAACAGTGCACATCTATAGATAGATGTGCACTGTTCATGAGAGCTAAACAAAAAAAATATTATTTTATTGTAATTGGTGTTGTGAATGTTTTTTGAGTTGTGGGATATATTATTTTATTGTGATGTTTATATTATTTTATTGTGTTGAAAGCTAAAATAGATCCACTGCTGTAGCATGTGTATAGATATGTATAGGTAAAATAGATAAAGTAACTTTTGGTGGAGCTAAAAAGCTAATTTTTTAGCTCCACTGCTGTGGATGCTCTAACAGAGCTTGAAACAGGAGAAGTATGAGTACCTATGGGGTCAAATCGTCTCAAACCCGAGGGGCTATAGGTTACCTTGGGCAGTTCACTATGGACAGCATCAGACGCCATTATCTTGTGGCTGTGAGGAAGGGTAACATCAGTTAAACTAGTGTTGTCAACTCTCCCTAATTTACGCTTACCATCTGGCGAGTCTAAGGGAGGCTTAGTAGGTGGACTAATTTCTGGAGCAAACCTTCTAAATCGGCCCAAATCCTTAGCATTTAATGCTGAGATATGCTCCAGTTTTGACTTGATGGGCTGGGTGCGAGTAGCCTAAGATTTTGGGGCTTGTTTCTTGCGCCCCACTAACATCCAAGGGCGTAATCAGCCCTTTCTTCTCCCACGACTTGTCCATCAGGATTGGTGCTTTTTGCCACCTCATCATCTTGTTTCCGTTGCTCACTCATATCGGCATTATCTCTCTCCACCTCCACTTCTTTGACCGTGTACGGGCAAAGGTTTTTCCGATGCCCCAATCTGCCACACGAAAAACAGAGTGACCCAATCCCTTCATAAAGAATATTTTGCCTGAATCTTCCAATGAGAATGCTTCTCGGCAGGGGGGCGTCTAAATCAACTTGGACACAAAGCCGAGCGTATCGGCCTCTAGTGCCACCAGCAGTGCTGGCGTCAATCTGAAGCACAGGTCCGATAGCCTGTCCGATCTCCTTCAAGACTTCCAGATCGTAAAACTCAATGGGCAGCCCCCAAAAGTCTAGCCCAAACAGCAACCTTGGAGCATGCCACTACTGTGGGTTTGAAATAGGGCTCCCATGCACGAATAGTGAGGTAATGTTCCCCGACGAACCACGGTCCCCCCTTTAGTACTTTTTCATAATCCTCTACCAACCCAAACTTAATAAGATAGAACTCATTTTCCAAATCAATGCAGTCTAGTCTCCCTGCTGGTTTCTAGAGATGCATGATCCTAGAATGTAGAAAATGGAACCCTACAGTCTGTCCAAAGACTTTGACAATGAGGGAGTGCGCCCACTTGGCCCTAATGTTCATTTTCGTCCTTTTTGACAGCTTGATGGCCACAGTTCCTTCTGGGGGATCATCCACCTCTTCATCGGATAAAGGTTCCTCTTCTTCGTCTATCTGAAACTCAAAAGCTTGGACATAAGCACCAGGGATATCCCCTACCAGTTTGGCCTTGTATGACAGCGTTCCACTCGCACCTATGCCCCCCTTTCCGCCAACTTGAGCGGAGCCGAAGAGCTAATCCTTTTTAACTTTTTTAGTACTACGTTGCAATTCCGCCTCCTCGTCGCCAGACCTCTCACGTGACCCAAACTCGCACTCCATCTAATGAAATGTGTCTTTTCAATTAAGGCTGCGGTTGTTTGGACTGAAAACAGTTTCAGGAAATCATTTTACGCGTTTCCTTCTGTTTGGCAGCCACGGAAAATTCGGTCAACGGAAAATCGTTTCCAGTTTGACCGGAAAATCAGCCCTTTCTAACGGAAAATCGTTTCCACTTTGATTTTACCTTCAAACGATTTCCGGAAATCACACCTGAAGAGAGAGAGCTCAGCACACTCCTCACACAGTCCAAAACTCATCTCCAAGCTCACCTCAGCCAAACTCCGGCCAGCCCAGCCAAGCTCCGGCCAGCCCAAACGCCGCGCAATCTCGCCGTCCGAGCCGTGCCTCGCATCGCCGATCAAGCAAAGATCGATCCAACGCCGCACGATCAAGCAAAGATCGATCCCCACCGCGCGATCAAGCAGAGATCGAAGCCTCCACCGCGCGATCAAACCTTCGCCGTCCACCGCGCGATCTCGCCTTCGCCGTCCATCGCGCGATCGAAGCCTCTGCCGCCGTCGATCACGCGATCGAAGCCTCCGCCGCGTGACGATCGCGCGATCTCTCCTCTCTCTCTCTTCCTTCTTCTCTCCCAAAGTTGATGATTTTTTTTTTTTTGGCTTTGATTGTTCTGTGTTTATCTGAGAAAAGATTTTTATATATTGATTGGAAGCTAAGAAAATGTGAGAAAATGTGAGCAACAAATACAAAATGCATTTTTTATAATATTTTCAAGATGACAACCAAACACCTGAAAAAAAATTTCAAAGTATTTTTTCAAATGTTACCAAACACCTAAAAATATTTTCTTTTCCCGAAAATGTTTTCAGCTGAAATCATTTTACACCCGGAAACTATTTACTGCCGAAACAAACGCAGCCTAAGACGGTCTATCTAACATTTCTTGTTTTGAAAACATGCATGTTTCATGTTCATGTGAAAGCGTTGATTTCTAAGAGAGCATCAAAGCTTCATTTCCCAAGTAAGGAATGACTTGGATTTTGTTTTCGGCTAGGTAGAATCACGTGGATCTTAAATGCTTATCTCTTTCACGTAGCTGTGCGAGAGTGTACAGTTATCATCTTCCATGGTGACAATTTGACATGCTTGACTAAGTAAATCGTACGCACAACTTGTAATCTAGTATGACAATTTGAAGTATCCATAGGATACATGTGTATTCATTCTTTAATTATATACACTTTATCACAGTCCCATTCCAATATTATATACTTTTTTTTTTTTTTTGTTGAGAAAAACAATATTATATACTTGGACATGTAAAAATGACGGTCCAAGCAATCCACCACAAGTCACGCAGCGACTAATCAAATTACAACTAGCTATAACTAAATAAATGTCAATCTCACTTTAAAAAAAGAAGTCAAAACTTGTCTAGTGGAGGCAATATCTAGTAAACCTTATAATAAAGAGGTCACGGGACACCCGTTATATTGAAACAGATGCATTTGGTCATTTCTCGTTAAGGGGAATATAAATTGATAAGAAAACATCAGACAAGATTAAAATAACAGGCCTTTTAGGCTAAGTCTTGATTTAATTAGTCACATAATTTTGAGATACCTTTGTTAAATTATTATTATTATTATTTTTTGGCCTAAGATAATTGCTCCAATGATAGGGGGATACAGTCAACGAAGGGATTTGCAACTCTTTACCTTTTAGGAGTCTGATTCAATTAGTCAAAAATAATATTTAGCCACTAATTATATTTGTCAAACTATTATATTTTTGTTGAACTAAACAGATAATATCTCCAATGATAGGAGGAAATGGTCAACAAAGGAATTGCAATTTGCAACTTGACTTTGATTGCAGAACACATGAACTGTATGCCCCAATTCAGTAAAGGAGACGAGCCAATTGCCAAATGAGAAGGAATGCCAAATTTGATTGGTTTTATGAAGTCTATAGTCTAAACAAAAAAATTTCACAATTGTTGACGCGTATCACGTGGCAAATTATTAATAGTTGAAAAAGAAAAATGTTTGAGAAAATAAAAAATATACTATTTTTTTTACAACTCTTGACTTTGATTGCAGAATGCATGAACTGTATGCCCCAATTTAGGAAAGGAGACGAGCCAATTGCCAAATGAGAAGGAACGCCATATTTGATCGGTTTTATGAAAAAGTCTATAGTTATAATAAAAAAATTTTGCAATTGTTAACACGTATCATATGACAAATTATTAAAAGTTGAAAAAGAAAAAAAATATATGGAAAAATAAAAAATAGACTAATTTTTTTTTTTTCATAAAAATTGTATCAAAATTTTCTTAAAATAATCAATTAACAATAAATATTCTTCTAAATTAATAAAGTGCACTTATTAACTAAACCCATTTATAATAAGTAAAAAATATTACTCATAATTAACCAAAATGATAATTAGTAAAAACTTATCACTTCAATTCAATTATAAAATGATAGTAATTAGTAAAAACTTATTACTTCAACTCAATTATAGTAAAAAATATTCTGACATTTGTTGTAATCCATTGTTTCGGTTTTTTCTAGAAGAGAAATACGTGTGGAATAGCTTTCACAGTCTAAATCTGTATGCTTTTCCGGTTTCCAGGAATTTAAAGTGTCTGAGATTGATTCACATTTGGCTCAACCTGTAAAAAAAGTCAGCGCTTCCACACGCGCTCGCTTGTTATCTCATTCCTCAATGGGATACCACATAGGCACATACTGTACCTTATCTAGAAGACTAAAGACAACTTATTTTCTTCAAAATTAATAATGAAAGGGAAAAAAATTGTTAAAAGTATCTATTGTAATAATAATGAAAAAGAGAGAGAGAGAGAGAGAGAGAGAGAGCTGCTGAGAAGTTAAGAAAATTTGCAAAAGGGAAACCCAGATTTGAATAATTGAATAATTACATTGAGGAGATAGATATGAACTCTAAATATCTCCGAGATGAATAATCAAACCATAAACACAATTACAAAAATCACACTCTCAATCCGACCTCTGTTTTTGTTTACAGGGAGGGTATGTTACAAATAGGACAGTCTAAAAAATAAAAAAATTCTAGACATCCGTGCCTTCATGAATTGTGCTCAATCTGAGTCTAAACGATCGAACAGCCAACTTAGCCCTTTTAGAATTAAATCTCGGCAACTTTCTGACTGACCCAGCTCGAGATAATTTACCAGCACCGGCTACACCCACAGTCTTAGCATCAACAACAAGGGGCTTGTTCATATTACTATTATACTCAAACCCATAATCATTAATCTTGCTATAATTTTCTGAAGAAGCGGATCGATTAACCAAAAGGACCGGAGATATGCGAGACTTTTTGCGGCGATAACCGTCCTTTGTGGAGGCGTTTTGTATAGCCACGCTGGCTTTAACAGCCAAAGCGGCCATATCAGAAGCAGTCAAACGTTGCTGAAGCTTAGACAGAGGAAGAACAAAGTAGATCTGGTCGGCCTCAAGTTCGACATTCAAATCCAAGACAGGAATGTAATCTTCGTAATACAAACGGTCGGAATTGCAAACGAAGTACGATGAACACAAGCAATCCTCGGATTCAAGAAGTTGAGACACGTTTATAGGGACAGGATACTCGCGAAGAATACCGTTGGTGGAGATTACCTTAGCAGATGGCTGAGATGGCTGAGACTGAGACTTCACTGAAGAGAAGCAAGCACCCATTTCGATAAATAACCCAGGTTTTAAAATTAGTAATTCTTTTTTTTTCTTTCTTTTGGTGTGTGAATGGAGAACAAAACACAAACACAAAGAGCAAGAGCAGGAGCAGGAGCAGGAGCAAGAGCAGGAGCAGGAGAGAGATAGACAGAGGAAATGAGGGAAGAAATGAGACAATACGAAAAGTACGCGGCGTGCGTTGGTCTTTAAATGTGGAGGTACTTGGGAAGTAATTAACGAGTGACGCAAGCGAAGCCGTCAGCAGCGAATTCTGTTGTGGAAATTGTCCAAAACGAATAGACAGGAGAGAGAGAAAGAGAGCGTTTTTACTTTTTAGCCATAAGCGATGACGCGTACGCTGCTTGAGTGCTTGTAATGGAGGAGAGGGACCGCGGTATTAATAGAAAAATAATAGGACTACAATTTCTTTCACAATTTTTGCCTTAATTTGTTCAAATGGTAAGTTATAAATAGTAAATTAAAAGTGGTGGATTAATAACTATACCACTCACAACTCGGTACTTAAGATTACCATTTGTTGCGTGAACAAATAATAACAAAAATTGTGAGAAAAAAAAGTTATGGTCTTAGTATTACTTGCATTAATACGAAGCTACGTGGAAACCGGAAATTAGGGGATGAAACTTGGACTTCAAGCTTACAACGTACAAGTGGTGTTGTGTGAAACTTGTTGTTGTACTACATTTTGTACGTAGAGCATCAGCATAACTGAATATCGGAATTTTGTGCCGTACAACTAACTTCGTTACGCTTTGATTATTTTTATTTTCTTCTTCGCCGGCTAAGGAGAAGGCGCAAGCAACCGGTACATCACTGCTGGTATGAACTTTTTGACTTATTTTCGGCAGAGAATTGTGAAACTTAGGGAAAGTATTGTGACAGAGTACGTATAAAAAAAAATTAGAAAACTTATTCCGTACAATTCCAATGTGACAGAGTGTGTATCTATATAAAAGTATTGTGACAAAAAATTGTGAAATAATTTGTGGTTCTAGAACTATTCTTTTCGGTAATATCATTATATTCATGACTTATTATCAAATATAACAGTTGACATATCACAATTTGCGTATTTTATCTATTTATTATTATTATTATTATTATTATTATTATTATTATTATTATTATGTATCTATAATATAAAATATATAAGATCATTTTTTTTTTTTTTACAGAAGAAAAAAATAGTTTTAATTGACCTCATATATGCTTAGGGGCAGAACTAGTATTTTAAGAGTGAGGGGACCAAAGTAATAACAAAAATAAAATTTATTCAATTTAAGAATACTATATGAGAATTATGTGAAAATTGGGGGGGGGGGGGGGGGGGAAACCAAATATTTTTTAATTTTTAAAATAAATTTAAGGGTGATTTTTTAATTATTGAAAATTTTAGGGGGCCATGACCCCCACAACACATTAAGTAGTTCCGGCCCTCTATATGGTGTTATATAAGTTTTTGAAACCTCATAATATTATATTATACAAATTTTTAAAACCTCATAATTTTATACATCATTATTTTAAAATATATTTATTTAATTTGAATGTAAATTCTATTTCATATTTAAACCCTTTATTTGAATCATGAGCCAACATATTTTCTTTAAATGACACTCCTAAAATAGAAAGTTTTTTTTTTTAAAAGATAATTACAATATGTTGCTAACCCCGCAATTCAAACCATTTCCCTTCTAAACTCCTAAGCACTTTGTGCATAGAGAGATACCAATTCAGCTACAAGACCTTTGGCTAGAATAGATATATATATATATATATATATATATAGGGTTGGGTTCAAGTTACACCTAGTGTAACTCTAAACAATGTTACACCACCCAATAACTTATTATTGAATTCATATTTTGAAAATCCAACCATTGAATTTCATGTTCTATATGTTCTTAATATGCATGCCAATTTTCATATCAATAAGATGATATTTACCATTTGATCTATAAACTCATATTTTATGCATTATTTTAAACTACAAAAATTTGAATTTTAACAATTGATTGATGACATGGCTATTAATCTTTGATCACCTCGAAATTTTGCAAGCATGAAGAATATACGAAGATAATGTAATCTAATGGTGGATTTGTCAGTATTCGCATCCAATTAAAAAATATTGAGTGGTGTAACATTGTTTAGAGTTACACCAAGTGTAACTTGAACCCAACCCATATATATATATATATATATATATATATATATATATATATATTTTTTTTAACACAATAGATACTTAATTGTGTTAAAATATGCTTGAATATTTAATTAACACAATAGATACCAAATACACTGATGGAGCTTGGATTAATAAACATGAAAAAGGATTATTTAATTTGGCATATCCTTCTTGCCCAAAAAAAAAAAAAAACTTTTGAAGTTTGGGTAGAAGATTCACCTTGTATGCTTATGGCGAATGCAAATCATCTATACCATTTTTTGTGTACCATTCTATGTTTCACCAATCACTATCTATCATGTGTATAATTACTTTCCATTTTAAACTTCAGTTATTCTATAAGGAAAGTAAAATGAAAACATGACAAGTAATTATTGGTGGAACATAGAGTGGTACATAACAAGTGGTATAGAAAATTTAGACTCGCTTATAGCCTCCTTAATTGAAGATGTATTGAATTTATCTTCACATGATTAAATTTTTCATTCTTCACAACAACAACAACAACAACAACAACAATAATAATAATACAGTGACGTAGTTATTTGTTGGCGGAGTTTCTTTAAAAAACCCTAATACGCGTTTGGATAGCTGATTGCGTTTCAGCATTTGGCATTTTTGCCTTTTTTTATTTTACCAGCGCCTCTTGCACTGTTCATGGGACATGAACAGTGCATTAAGGCAAATGAACAGTGCTGAATAGTGTTTTCAAGGTTGAACAGTAACCCAGAAATGATAACCTCCTTAATTGAAGATGTATTGAATTTATCTTCACATGATTAAATTTTTCATTCTTCACAACAACAACAACAACAACAACAATAATAATAATAATACAGTGACGTAGCTATTTGTTGGCGGAATTTCTTTAAAAAACCTTAATATGCATTTGGATAGCTAATTGCGTTTTAGCGTCTGGCGTTTTTGCCTTTTCTTTTACCAACGCCTCTTGTACTGTTTATGAGACATGAACAGTGCATTAAGGCAAATGAACAGTGCTAAACAGTGTTTTCAAGATTGACCAGTAACTCAAAAATTATTTTTTTTTATTGTTTTCAACAATAAGTTTTTAGTTTTCAGTAAAATAAACGGTATTCAAACACACACTTAATGAACAGTGCATTAAGGCAAATGAACAGTGCTAAATAGTGTTTTCAAGGTTGAACAGTAACCCAGAAATGATAACCTCCTTAATTGAAGATGTATTGAATTTATCTTCACATGATTAAATTTTTCATTCTTCACAACAACAACAACAACAACAACAATAATAATAATAATAATAATAATACAGTGACGTAGCTATTTGTTGGCGGAATTTCTTTAAAAAACCTTAATATGCATTTGGATAGCTAATTGCGTTTTAGCATCTGGCGCTTTTGCCTTTTCTTTTACCAACGCCTCTTGTACTGTTTATGAGACATGAACAGTGCATTAAGGCAAATGAACAGTGCTAAACAGTGTTTTCAAGATTGACCAGTAACTCAAAAATTATTTTTTTTATTGTTTTCAACAATAAGTTTTTAGTTTTCAGTAAAATAAACGGTATTCAAACACACACTTAATGAACAGTGCATTAAGGAAAATGAACAGTGCTAAACAGTGTTTTCAAGATTGACCAGTAACTCAAAAATTATTTTTTTTATTTTTTTCAACAATAAGTTTTTAGTTTTCAATAAAATAAACGGTATTCAAACACACACTTAATGAACAGTGCATTAAGGCAAATGAACAGTGCTAAATAGTGTTTTCAAGGTTGAACAGTAACCCAGAAATGATAACCTCCTTAATTGAAGATGTATTGAATTTATCTTCACATGATTAAATTTTTCATTCTTCACAACAACAACAACAACAACAACAATAATAATAATACAGTGACGTAGCTATTTGTTGGCGGAATTTCTTTAAAAAACCTTAATATGCATTTGGATAGCTAATTGCGTTTTAGCGTCTGCCGTTTTTGCCTTTTCTTTTACCAACGCCTCTTGTACTGTTTATGAGACATGAACAGTGCATTAAGGCAAATGAACAGTGTTAAACAGTGTTTTCAAGATTGAACAGTAACTCAAAAAAAAAAAATTTTTATTGTTTTCAACAATAAGTTTTTAATTTTCAGTAAAATAAACGGTATTCAAACACACACTTAGTATATAATATTTAAAGGAAAATACTTGATGCTATCGCCAAAGGAGCCAGGAAATTGATAGGTAACACATGTCAAGTGATGGATAAAATGAAGGGGGATAACGTGGCCTTATTTATTTATTTTTATTTATTTTTGATCTGATAATGTGGTCTTATTTGTGTGAATGGTTTGTTGGGTTATTGTTATGAAATTGCACAGCTGGGGTGTACATCCTAAAATTGTTATTCTTTTGTATCATTATCATTAACTTTATATTGCAATAAATTTCTACCGTTTATGATTAAAAGAAAAAGAAAGAAAGAAAGATACAGAATCCCCATATTTTGGCCCCCCCAAATTGAAAACTACTCTTTCAAAAAGTTTCTTTTAGAAAACTAGACCTTCCAAATTAAAAGTTGACCCAAAGAATTAAAAAAAGAAAATGATCACTTGACCCATATATATATATATATACTTGATGCTATCGCCAAAGGAGCCAGGAAATTGATAAGTAACACATGTCAAGTGATGGATAAAATGAAGGGGGATAACGTGGCCTTATTTATTTATTTATGTAATTTATTTTTTTTTTTGGATCTGATAACGTGGTCTTATATGTGTGAATGGTTTGTTGGGTTATTGTTATGAAATTGTATAGCTGGGGTGTTCATCCTAAAATTGTTATTCTTTTGTATCATTATCATTAACTTTATATTGCAATAAATTTCTACCGTTTATGATTAAAAGTAAAAGAAAGAAAGAAAGATACAGAATCCTTATATTTTGGCCCCCCAAAATTGAAAACTACTCTTTCAAAAAGTTTCTTTTTGAAAACTTGACCTTCCAAATTAAAAGTTGACCCAAAGAATTAAAAAAAGAAAATGATCACTTGACCTATATATATATATATTTTTTATGGGAAATACTGAAAACTTTTATTGAACTATAGAAATACAATTTACATCTTGTAGGAGAGCTTGTACAATAGAACAAGGATCCTCTTCTAACCAAACTGAAAAATCATCTATGCCTTGGGCATATTTTGCTAATAAATGAACCGATTTATTCCCTTACCTACCGACATGGGAGGACTCAACCTGTCGAAATTCCCTTGAAATTGATAGGGAGCTGTATACAATGGCAGCCATAGACGAGGGAGGGGGTGAAATTTCCTTCAACGCATTGATCACTAGTAGGGAATCACCTTCGAGAATGAAGTCTTGAATGAGGAGGTCTTTCGCAAATTGCAATCTAGTCTCCACCGCTTTTGCTTCTACTTCTACCGCTTTTAAAAGGGCCCAAATCTTCTTGCTAAGAGCACCAATAGTATTGCCACCTGCATCTCAAACCACGACACCCACACTAGCTCCTTTTTGAGAAGTGAACACTGCCCCGTCAATATTAATTTTGAACTTATTCAGTGGTGGTGGTTGCCAGCATGCAGGCTGGGCAATCCGTGGCATATCATGTTCTTTGACACATGCCTGATACTCAGCCAAATACTCTAACGCATCATTCACAATCTTACTTACACTTTTCTTCACACCACCAGTCCGAGCTTCATTTCGAGAAGTGCATAAAGCCCACACCACAATGACAATATTCTCTAACTGCAGAGCGTCCCACTTTGCCTCAAAAACACCATACCATAATAAATCCATGAAAGAGTGAAATTGGATGTTTGTATGAGCAGGGAAGATCTTCAACAGGGCCCATGCTTCACGTACCCGTTCACACTCCCAAAACATATGGCCAGACGTCTCTAACCCCGATTGGCACATCTCGCAGGTACCTTCAGTTATCACTTTCCTCCTTACTAAATTTTCTTTAGTGGGAAGAATATCTTTGCATGCCCTCCAAGCAAAGTGATGGACCTTGTGAGGAGTGTTAATCTTCCACAGGAGCTTCCAAAACTTCCCCTGCCAACTATCATCTGAGGCAGCCCCACCAACATTTTCAGAGGCCAACTCCATTGCTATTTTATACGCACTACGAACACTGAACCTACCATTATTTGTGTGTGCCCAAACCTGCTTGTCCTCGGGTAGCTTAGAGCTTAAAGCAATACAACAAATCTCATTGGCTTCATGTGGGAGGAAGATGCTTCGGATTAATTTTGTTCTCCACATCCTTGAAGTTGGGTCAATTAATTCACTAACCCGAGCCTCCATAGGTAAACCAACGGGGGGAGAGACTACCTTATACGTGGAGGGAATGGGGATCCACTTGTCCACCCAAATCCGAATGCTGTCACCATTACCTACTTGCCACCATATGCCCTTTTTTACTATATTTTGCCCAGCCATTATACTCGTCCAAGCAAAAGAAGGGTTTGCACCCAAACTAGCTTGGAGAAAATCGCATCTAGGGAAATACTTAGCCTTTAAAACTCTATACAACAGTGAATCTCCACCCAATTGTAACCTCCACCCCTGTTTTGCTAACAAAGCAAGGTTGAACTGTTTTAGATATCTAAACCCTAGACCACCTTGAGATTTGGGGGTGCAAAGCTTGTCCCAACTAATTCAGGCCATCTTTCTTTCATCCTTCTGTTGCCCCCCACCAAAAATTCCTCATAAGACTGGTCATCTCCTCATAGAGTGAATCTGGAATCTTGAAACAACTTATAGCATATGTTGGAATTGTCTAGGCTACTACTTTAATCAGAATTCATTTTCCTACTTTTGAGAGTAGTTTTTCCTTCCAACCAGCCAGTTTTTTGGCTAGTTTCTCCTTGATCTCCTTGAAAGAGTTTGTCCTGTTCTTCCCCACCAGAGAAGGCAGACCCAAGTATTTTTCATGTTGTTTAATAACTTGTGCCTCGAATCCAAGGAATATGAATTTAGATGCATGACTAACTAGCTGAACTTATATAACCCAATAAACATACTTGATCCAAATAAATTTAAAACTCCAAAGAAACAAGTACTCTTAAAAACCTCTTACAACAAACTAAACTCCACAAAATCAAAAATAATCTCCACTATATAAAACATGAATTACAAAATAAAGGTAACTAAAATTCTGTAAGTCTTCAAGTAATATTGAAGTCACCTACAACTTCCACGTTCTACCTTGCACCTTACAAAGCGATCCAATGGTTCTATATTCCCAACTACACTTTAATCTAAAAATAGTAATTGATGGGGTGAGCCACACATCTAATAAGCAATTATACAGAATACACAACGGAATAGAGTCAAGCAAGACACGAATATTTTGATTTTTTTCACAAACTCATTCAATGAAATCAAAAATAATTATTCCAAAACATATAACAAATCACTTAATACATATGTAATCGCATCTTAAAATCATTAGAAAACACATACATATAATTGATCAGAGCATAGTGTCACATATACACATCATATATTCTCACATACAATCCTGTAAGCAGATACTAACATCTAACCCCTGCTGGTGAGGGATCAACACGTATTCTTACATACAATTTCGTGAGTGGATTTACACATATATCTGATCAATTCTATAAAACATCTATTTTGAGTCACATTCACAAAACAAAATATATACAAAATAGAATAATTTTCTTAATATTAACAATTATTCCAAATATAGAGACATATCGAATATCACTTTATTGAATTGAAACCGAATCAAAGGATGCTTGACTCTCTTAGGGAATGAATAAGAAACTGAGGAGTTTATATAAATATATTACAATTCTTGAGTAAATCTGAAAATTCTATTTGCTAAAAGAAACATTTTAGATACCATTTGGAGAATAGAAGTATGACTTTGAAATCACTTGGTTTTAACAAATTTAAAGAACAAGAACCTTTTTAGAAAACTTACTTTGAAACTCAATTATTTTCGGAAAATAGTTTAGTTTATAAATCATCTTTTAGATGAGATTTGGACATTCAAAACGTTATTTAAAATTCGAATTTTTTTTTAAAAAAAAGGTCAAAGTTTCTCTTTCAATGATGTAAGAATGTTTTTTGATAAACTTTTAAAAATGTAAGCTTAAAAAAAATATAACTTTTGAAAATCTTAACTGCTAAGAACCTAAATAACGAAGCTTGTGCATATTATGCATAATTACTTACAACACTTGAATCACTCTGAAAGTGCAGCCGAAACAACCTCCAAAAAGCCTCAAAACACTCTTAAATAAGACCTGTATTCAATCATAAAAATTACTTAATATCCTCCACAAAATATAAATCTTATTGAATTATACAAATTGACTCACTAAAATTATACTTTGTTGAACTAAAAGATAACACTAATGCAAAGCATCTTTACCCAAGAATATGTTTCCTTGAATTTATCAAAACTCAAAGCCAACAGCCAATACTTTAGGATTTAATATATGTCATAAACAAAAGTAAAACCTTAAACATGAATTAGGCTCTATAACCATAACTTTGTTCTAAAATGCACACTATGGGCAAACCTAGGATTTAATATATAACCCCAATGAAAACCGTTGGCCAAAACTAATATGACTTGTTCATGAACTTAATATCATTGACCCTAATGTATTTAATATCTAAGCATTTGGGGTTGTAATTAGAATTTGGATAAAAGAAACAAGTCTGCCCTTATCCTTTGAAAGAATTGTATATGTGTTGCATCCTAATGGTTCATTGTGTTAGGGAAATAGTCAACACCTAGGCATAGACTATCGAGGCTATCAATAAGAGAAAATAGGACTTTGACAAAATGAGAGCTAGCTAGTGAAACATGTGTGGGGTCGGGTGCAAATTCTCCAGCAAATCATAATTAACCTTACGGCATAGATCAACAGCCCAAAAGTTCCTATAGACCATAAAGCAACGTAAGCATTATACATGGATTCAACAATTTCGGCTTTTGTTCTAGAGTTCGAATAGTGGCAACCTAGGATTCCAGCATTATTGAAGCAGCGTAAAATCGTAATCTAAGAAATTATCAATTCAACAATTTACACATCACTAAAGTTTTCTATGATAAAATTCTAACTCCTTAATTCTTTGTTTCTAACGGTGAGAAATCATACCTTGAATAATCTGATTGCCTCTTCACTTGTATGTGCTTTAAACTCCAAGAAAAAACCTCTTAGCCTCTTTGATAAAACATTTTTTATGAAAACCCTGGGTATCTCTTCCTCTACCCTGTAGTTCGTATTAGAGATGTGGGCTTAGTGGGGTAGCGGGCTGCAGTTACTAATAAAAAGAATACCTATGACCCATCAATTATATTTAAACTAAAATTTAATAATAACCTCAAATAAAAGTATGTGGGGTATTACATTCTTCCCCTCTTAAAATAAGTTTAGTCCTCTAAACTTGATGTACCTCAATTAGAAAATAGATGGGGGTATTTTTCTTTCATGTCTTCCTCTTTTTCCCATGTCGCTTCTTGAACTGCATGATTTCTTCATAACACTTTCACTAAGGATATACTCCTTGAATATAGCACTTGATCCTTTTTATCAAGAATTTGCACTGGTTGCTCCTCGTAAGACAAGTCCTCTCTAACATTGATCGGCTCATATTCCAAAACATGTGATGGATCAGGCATGTTTTTTCGTAACACTGATACGTAGAATACATTATGAATATGTGACAAAACTGGTGGCAATGCCAACCATTAAGATACATTGCCCACTCTATCCAAGATCTCAAAAGGACCAATATACCTTTGACTTAACTTGCCTTTCTTCCCAAACCTCATCACACCCTTCGATGGAGACACCTTTAAGAATACATGATCCCCAACTTGAAACTCTAAGTCGCGCCTTCTATTATCTGCATAACTCTTTTGCCTACTCTGAGCAGCTAGGAGTCTTTCACGAATTAACTGAATCTTCTCCGTAGTCAATTGAACTAGTTCTAGACCAAGCAGCTTCCTTTCACCCACTTCATTCCAACAAATAGGTGACCTACACTTCCAGCCATATAATGCCTTAAAAGGAGCCATCTCTATGCTAGAATGGTAACTGTTATTATAAGCAAACTCAATTAAAGGCAAGTGAGTCTCCCAACTACCTTTCAAGTCTAACACCTAGGCTCTTAGCATGTCTTCAAGTGTCTGTATCATTCTTTCTGACCGCCCATTAGTTTGAGGATGAAAAGTTGTACTAAAATCTAACTTGGTTCCCATAGCCTTGTGTAAACTATTCCAGAACTTAGAGGTGAAATGAGGGTCTCTATCAGAAACTATAGAGACAGGAACTCCATGCAATTTCACTATTTCCATAACATATAATTGAGCCAATCTATCCAATGAAAACATAGTTTTTTCATTGGTAAAAAATGGGAAGACTTGGTCAATCTATCCATTATTACCCATATAGCATCATGACCCTTAACTGACTTAGGTAATCCAGTCATAAAGTCCATGGAGATATGTTCCCACTTCCACTCCGGAATACTGAGAGGCTGAAGTAATCTAGCAGGCCTTTGATGTTCAACTTTAACTTTCTGACAAATTAAACGCTGGGATACAAAATCTGCAATCTCTCTTTTCATATTATTCCACCAATACACTTCTGTGAGATCTCGATACATTTTGGTGCTACTTGGGTGAACAGTGTATGCAAATTTATGAGCCTCCTCCATAATTTCCCTTTTAAATTCAGCATTATTGGGAACACATAATCGATTTCTAAATCGTAAAACACCATCACCATGAATTTCAAACTCAGCTCGATTACCTTCCTTTACCTCTTCCATAATTTTTACCAAATTAAGATCAGATCCTTGAGCAATCTTCACCTTTTCAACTAAGGTAAGCTGCAATTGAAAATGAACAAGGAGTACCCTTGACTCATTAAATTGGAGCTCCACATTAATCTCCTTCAACTCTTAAAAAAAAAAAAATCTTTTCCTCGAAATTATACTTACCACCCTACCAGAGGATTTTCTACTCAAGACATCAGCCACCGCATTTGCTTTACCAGGGTGATAATGTATTGTACATTCATAGTCTTTCAACAACTCAATCCATCTCCTTTGCCACATATTCAATTCTTTTTGAGAGAACAAATATTTCAAACGTTTATGGTTAGTGTAAATCTCACACATCCCCCCATATAAGTAGTGCCTCCATATCTTTAATGCAAAGACCACTACTGCTAACTCCAAGTCATGAGTAGGGTAATTCTGTTCATACCTTTTTAGCTGCCTAGAAGCATATGCTATCACCTTTCCATGCTGCATAAGCACACAACCAATACCTTTCTGTGAAGCATCACTGTAAATTACAAACCCTCCTGAACCCGTTGGCAATGTCAAAACTGGAGCAGAAACCAACCAGTCTTTCAATTCTTGAAAGCTCTTTTCACATTCATCTTTCCACAAGAATTTAGCATTCTTTTGGGTCAACCTAGTCAAGGGACCTGCTATATGTGAAAAACCTTCAACAAACCTCCTATAGTAACCTGTAAGACCCAAGAAACATGTTGGTCTAGGCCAATTTACCACAACTTCCACCTTTTTAGGATCCACAAAAATTCCATCCTTAGATATTACATGCCCCAAGAACCTTACCTCATCTAAACAAAACTCACACTTCTTAAACTTGGCATATAATTTTTGCTTCCTCAAGACCTGCAACACCATCCTCAAATGTTCTTCATGCTCCTCCTGAGTTTTAGAATATACTAAAATATCATCAATAAAAACAATAACAAACCGATCCAAATAAGGCTTGAACACACAGTTCATTAAATCCATGAAGGCAGTAGGGGCATTAGTCATTCCAAATGGCATCACCAAAAACTCGTAGTGTCCATAATGGGTACGAAAGGCAGTTTTAGGTATATCTTCTTGCTTAACCTTGAGTTGATGATAACCTAATCTAAGGTCAGTCTTCGAAAAAACCTTAGCACCTTGCAATTGATCAAACAAATCATCAATCCTAGGTAAAGGATATTTGTTCCTCATAGTGACCTTATTCAACTGCCTATAGTCAATCCATAATCTCATATACCCGTCCTTTTTCTTTACAAAAAGAATAGAAGCACCCCAAGGAGATACACTGGATCAAATAAATCCCTTTTCTAAAAGCTCTTGCAATTGCAATTTAAGCTCCTTCAACTCTGTAGGTGCCATATGATATGGTGCCATAGAAATAGGTGTAATTTCTGGCACTAAATCAATGGTAAATTCTATCTCTCTATCAAACGGTAACCCAAGGAGATCCTCAGGAAATACATCAACAAAGTCCCTTACAATAGGAATGTCATCAATCTTAATCCCTTCCTTCTGGTTATCCACCACATAAGCAAGATAACCTTTACAACGTTTTCTTAATAACTTATTAGCATGAATGGCAGAAATAATATTAGGCATGAGCTCTCTCTTGACCCATGAAATACAAATTTAGGTCGACCTGGAATACAAAACACCACTTCCTTCTTGTTCTCTTTTTATAATACATTTGGCCCTACAAAAATGGACATCAATGACACATATTGCCATGGGTTTTCATCCCTCATGGACTCTTATTATTAGTAAATATTTTAGGTTTTGATGAATATTTGTAATGGGACTTTGGGCAATAAGTTGTAATATTTAAAATAAGATTACAAGCTTAATTACTTCAAAATGCTTTTGTAAATAAAATTTACTATTTTTGAAATGATGAATTCCATATCATAAGTAATGTTTATGGTTCTGATAATCACATCATAATTTAAATGGTAAAGGATATTTGTTCCTCATAGTGACCTTATTCAACTGCCTATAGTCAATCCATAATCTCATAGACCCATCCTTTTTCTTTACAAAAAGAACAGAAGCACCCCAAGGAGATACACTGGATCGAATAAATCCCTTTTCTAAAAGCTCTTGCAATTGCAATTTAAGCTCCTTCAACTCTGTAGGTGCCATATGATATGGTGCCATAGAAATAGGTGTAATTTCTGGCACTAAATCAATGGCAAATTCTATCTCTCTATCAAACGGTAACCCAAGGAGATCCTCAGGAAATACATCAACAAAGTCCCTCACAATAGGAATGTCATCAATCTTAATCCCTTCCTTCTGGTTATCGACCACATATGCAAGATAACCTTTACAACGTTTTCTAAATAACTTATTAGCATGAATGGCAGAAATAATATTAGGCATGCTCTCTCTTGACCCATGAAATACAAATTTAGGTCGACCTGGAATACAAAACACCACTTCCTTCTTGTTCTCTTTTTATAATATATTTGGCCCTACAAAAATAGACATCAATGACACATATTGCCATGGGTTTCATCCCTCATGGACTCTTATTATTAGTAAATATTTTAGGTTTTGATGAATATTTGTAATGGGCAATAAGTTGTAATATTTAAAATAAGATTACAAGCTTAATTACTTCAAAATGCTTTTGTAAATAAAATTTACTATTTTTGAAATGATGAATTCCATATCATAAGTAATGTTTATGGTTTCTGATACTCACATCATAATTTAAATGGTAAGCTTGTAAAATGAATAGTTACCATGAGATTTGAAAATAAACATTATGTATGTTGTGATATAAATAGTGACCATGGGTTCTATATAAATTCCATGGGTTTATAATATAGTATGAGATAAATATCATAGTTTTAAGATAAATATCATAGTTTTAAGATAAATAACTTTCCATGAGCTCTTATAAGATGATTGCCATGATTTTTGAGATAATAGCTATTTTAAGAAATTAAAACATTATTTATCATTGGACTTTTAAGTGAAATAATTATGACATTGTGTTTTTTGCCAAGTGCTAATAATCTTGGGCTTTTGATAAGATAGTGCCAATGTAAATTGGGCTTTTGATATTGCCAGTGAGAATTGGACTTTTTGATGTTGCCAGTGAGAATTAGACTTATTTTTATGTTGCCAACGAGAACTGGGTTTTTTTGATATTGTCAGTGAAAACTAGGTTTTTTGATATTGCTAGTGAAGATTAGGCTTTTTGATGTTGCCAGTAAGAACTGGACTTTTTTTATGTTGCTAGTGAGAACTGAGCTTTTTGATGTTGTTAATGAGAACTGGGATTTTTGATAAATAATTTTCCATGAGATTGAATCATGGGCTTTGATTATGGATTTGAATTCCATTGATAAATTTGTTTTGCCATGTATTTGAATCATGGGTGTAAGTGCACAATTTGTACCCGGTCTAATCACTAGATGAATTCAGGCCCAAAGAGTCTTATACAATGAAATTTGTAGAGTATGAGTTTGAAATCTAGGTTAAGGGATATTGGAGAGTTGATAAACAGGCTAGAATGCCGCAATCTATGCAAATAATAGATGAATATGACAAAAAACTCTCCTCGGACGTAAGCCGAGGATCACTTGTATTGTCTTTCTTTCTCTAAGCAAAAGATTACAATTGGTCTTCAAGTTTTTCCTCCTCCCCGCTCTTCATATCTCTCCTCTCCTCTTATATCCCTCTTCTTCTATTCTTTCTCTCCCACGTGTAGCACATATTTTCCTCTTAGATACTTGTCCCATCCACCACCTTCTTGAAGTCTTCAAATAATAGCTGGAATGCTGAATATTACTGTTCAGATGTCATTTTTCCATTAATGTGGCCAGAGAGGTAGATGCAGGGCCTTTAATGCGGTGGTAGCAGCTTTTTTCCTCAGATATTTCTCACATGTTCCTCCTTCTAACGAGTGCTTGGATCACGCTTTTACCCAACAGATCTTCCAGAATTTTTTCTCTAAATCCTTTAGCACGTCCCATGGCCTTTACTGGGCCCGTCCGAGAAGATACTTTTCCTCGGATAATTCCTCTGCCCTTGTAGCGCGAACTGGCCTGTGGGCCTCGAAGACTCTGATTAAACAGACTTATACCAACAAACCAGGCCTAAGGCCCAAATGTGCATTTAAGCATTTTTACTCCTGACAATGGGCTTTAATTATGGATTTGAATTCCATTGATAAAATTGTCTTGCCTTACATTTGAATTATGAGCTTTTCAAATATTACTAGGTGTAAAAGTTTTTGGGCTTTAAAAAAGGAACGAGATTTTAACTTGCTTAATAAAATAAATAATTTGGGATTAGGCTTTACAAAAATATTGGGACTTATGGCATTTTATATTTGTAACCTAATTTTGTGATGGAAAGAAGAATGGTTGTGGGCTTGCATGATAATAGTCAAAAAATATTTAGGAAAGCCCAATAACTTGTGGGTGATATTTGAAAATAAATAAGTGTTATTTAAATAATATTAGGTGTAAAAAAATGTACCCTAACAATTTGTAAAGGAAGACAATAAAACAAAGTGCTTGAAATGTAAAGGATGCTCTATTTGTTTCGACAATAATGTTTTCTAAAAAATGAGCAATTTTCTAAAAACTGTGTTATTTTTCAAAAAAATGAGTCATTTTTCAAAAAATGAGTCATATTTCAAAAAATGTTTTCTATAAAACTATCCCATTTTCTTATGTTTGGTAGTAACTTTTAATGAGTTGAAAAACAATTTTTTAACTTTCCTTATATAGCTTACTATGAGATAGAGTTATTTTCCAAAAAAAAAAAAAAAAATAGTGGAAAACAATCTCTAAAAATAATCCATACTTTTTATGTTAACCAAAGATAATTTTCTTTTGACTTATTTTTTCTAATGCTACCAAATACTGGAAAACACGAAAAACTATATTTACACAGTATTTTCCATTAAAACAAACAGAGCATTAAAGGCAAGACAGTAATGTAAAGTGCTTGGGAAATAAAGGAATTTAAAGACAAGACAATAATGTAAAGGTTTATTAGAAATAGTTATTTTAGAATTTTTTCTAAATAAGCTCTAATCTTGTCACATCTAAGCTTATAGGTCATTTTCTATAATGAGAAATGGGAGTCTTAAAAACTACTGCCATATTTTAGGAAACATACCCATACTGTGCCTAGGAACAAGATTTAGAACTTGTTTAGGAAAAACTCATTTATGATAAAGCCACATTTCTTGGTTGAATTGGTTTTGGTTATGATTTTCTTATGATAATGTGAATTCTAATTTGTTTATGTATTTTTTTAATTTGTTATTTGTGTTCTACAATGTGAAGAGATCAAGGTGGCATTCCTAACAGAGAGATAAAGGTACGTCAAAAGACAATTTGACTTTTATGCAATTGATTGTCTTTTTCTAGCTTCTTATATTTGATATTGATTTTTCCCTCGAGACTACTGTAAGGACAAGAATTTCTTGAAGCCCACGACTTACTTAGAACAGTGGCTGAATCAATTCATTCATGGCCCAAAACAAAAAATTTGTAGAGAGATAACGACACAACAAAGAATTGGCCCATTCTGAGGGTCAGACAAGGAAGAAAAAAACAAAATCCCTAGATTAAGTGAGTCAATCACTCCCTTAAATCTTTCTCGAGGAGGCTTAAGGCACAACAAAATAGTACTGTTCATTACACTATTCTCAGCATGTTCTTCCTATTTCCCCTTCTTTCTTTTTCTGATATTTTTTTCCTCCCTAGCTACAGTTCCTCTTTCTTGTATATATACTCATCCCTTCCTCGCATCTCAACCATTTATTTCTCACCTAACCAGTCTCCTCTCGTGACACTTGTCACATTTTCTGTTTGAAGAAGGTAGTGGAGTGAGCCTGCATAGCTGTGATTTGCACTGTTCAGGTCACTTCCTCATCAATGTAGCTAATAAAGTTGTTGTCCACCATTTAATGCGGCCAGGAGGCCAAGCGCAGGGCATTTAATGCGGAGGCTATAGGCTATCCCAAATCAGAAAGTCTTCTCTTAACTTTTGGTTTTTACTTGGTATGCCTCAAAGTATTTCTGACGTATCTCTTCATCCACATGAGCAGCCCTTTTCCTCGGGCCCGTGGCCCGTGGGTCATGACATTGGCATTCCATACTGTGACTTTTAAACTTCCTCCTCCGTCCTCGGGCCCCCCACAGTACATACTCGATCCTCAGCCCACCCTTCAGTACATACTTTGTCCTCGGGCCCTCCACAACTACAATAAGGATAAAGAGATAATTATGGATTGAAAACCACATATTAGATAGAAGATGGATTGATGATCTTACCAGAATCGTTCGAATGAATTTTTGTAGGTATTTGATTTTATGCAATGTTAATTACCTTTTCCTCCCAAAGCCAACTCTTGAATTACAATGTTTCTTCCAACAACAACATATGTATATTTTTTATGAATTACAACATATTACGAGTGTGAAATGCTTTTGAGTAGACTATGAGATTTGATGCTAGCGTAACTAGCTTATTACAAAATAATAATAATAATAATAATAATAATAATAATAACTTTGTCTTAAATTGATCCAATTTTATTATACCGGTGTATGCATCCACATGAATTTTAAAAGCAAAATCCAATCAAGTTTGTACCATTAATTATATTTATATTAATTCTTATTGGAACCAATCAAAATTAAATGATTAAAATCATATGTGATTGTAGGTCCATTGTGTGAGTGCATCACAATTCACAACTGTGGATAATTGTTTTGATGATATCTTTTGATTGGGTGATCCAATTGAGGTCCATGACATATTGTTATGATTGTTAGGAAATCAAGATTTGTTTTGTGTCCCAATTTGAATATCTAACAATTGAAATTATGATTATGCCCTTGGGATTAATGTTTTTGCCCCTCCTATTGAAATTACGATTATGCCCTTGAGTTTCCTTGGGCCGAGCTATGTACATTGGGTAGGCATACAGTTTATCACGACCCAGTTCGATTGCTTAGGTTCAAATTTAATTTTATCTCAGTTTAAATGTATGAACCCAAAAAAAGGCGGAAAAATAATGATGTATTGTGCACCTTAGGCTTTGATTTTGCCTTTTGCTTTTCCATCCATTGATTTGTTGAAAAAGATCACTATTTACTAGGCCCCAGTATGAGTTGCTAAAGCATGAGCAGCCCCAAAATAGTTTTCGAAATATAGAAATGAAAAAGAACCAACCCCTATTGGATTGGCTTCCTACAAAAGCCGTTTAATCCTTTGGCCTTCCCCTATTGGATTGGCTGTATTTTAACAGCACTTGTGGCTTTAGGCCAAATCGGCCATTTACTACTTTTCACGGAAATTATTAGCAACATACCACTGTTTGCAAAATAAATAGCAATATACCACTTTTTTGAAACTCGAGTGTAATGCTTTTTTTTTTTTTCTTCTTCTATGGTACTCGAGCATACCAAGCTCGAGTTCCTTGTAATATAGAACTCGATTTTGGTAAGCTCAAGTTCCTTATACTTTTTTTTTCCTGATAATCAACAAATAAACGTAAACATAAAAATAAGTAAGAACGCACAAACATATGTTTTTATTATTTAAATAGAAGCATTTTAAAATATATAAATTTTAATTTCAAAATATTAATTTTTAGGCCACTCATACCTCTTGTTCATTCATTTTTAACACACTCTTCAATTTCTAACTTCTCGGAAGCGTTATGGTCAAATTGGTTAAAATATTAGGGGTTACAATGAGAAATTAGAATATGTAAAAGAAAAATCTCACTCCATTTTTAGCCATGGGCACACCAAAAGAAGTTTAAGTTACGTATTGTTACTTTATCAATCCTGTTCCAAAATACTATATGGTCAAATGATTGATAAGTATTGCGAAAAGAGTGGACCACTTGGATATAAAGAAGAACTTACGTCTTACCACGTCTGGATATGTAAGTTCTTGACTTGTAGTGTTTCTAAGATGAATGTGAAAGATTTTTTCTGTATATCTAAATGTTTGGTTGATGATGTGAAATTTGCTTTAACAATTTTTTTCTTGGAAACACTGCAAGTCAAGAACTTACATATCCAGACGTGGTAAGATGTAAGTTCTTTATATCCAAGTGGTCCACTCTTTCGGCAATACTTATCAATCATTTGACCATACAGTAAATCGAAACAAGATTAATAAAGTAATAATATGTAGCTTAAATTTCTTTCGGTGTGCTCGTGGCTAAAAATGGAGTGAGATTTTTCTTTAACATGTTGTTCTAATTTCTCATTGTAACCCCCAATATTTCAACCAATTTGACCATAATGCTTCCGAGAAGTTAGAAATTGATGAGTGTGTTAAAAATGAATGAACAAGGGGTATGAGTGGCCTAAAAATTAATATTTTGAAATTAAAATTTCTATATTTTATAATGATTTTATTTAAATAAATAAAAACATATGCTTGTGCGTTCGAATGAAAAAAAAATAGCTATTTTGATGTTTATGATTATTTGTTGATTATATATATATAAAAAAAACAAGTATAAGGAACTTGAGTTTACCAAACTCAAGTTCCATATTACAAGGAACTCAAGCCTGGTAAGCTTGAGTACCATAAAAGAAGGAAAAAAAACAAAAAAAAAGAAGAAAAAAAGAAGAGCATTACGCTCTTGTTTTGTATTTACAAAAAATTCGAGCTTGGTAAGCTCGAGTATTGTGTTGCATGGAACTCGAGTTTACCAAGCTTGAGTTCTATGTGGCATTTTTTCAATTAAAAAATCCACGTCAGCACAAGTGTTTTTTTTTTTTTTGTTATGAAACTCAAGTGTTTAAAACTTTATTTACACAACAAACTCAAGTTTCAAGAACTCGAGTTTAAAAAATGTGGTGTATTGCTACTTAATTTGTAAACGGTGGTATGTCGCTAATAATTTTTGCAAAAAATAGTAAATGGCCAATTTGGCCTGTGGCTTCACCTCGAGACATTTCCATATTCCTGGGGAAACTCTTTTCCGATTCTGGCTATGGACCCTATCGCTGAATAGAAACTCTGTGGCTTATCATGGAAAGCAATCCAATCTCGCTATTGTTAAAATACTGTATTGCAGAAGCTGCCGAATTTCATTTCCTTATTCAAGGATCTGACACTCAACCCCAAAAAATCCAGCACTCTGTTTCTTGGACCAAACCGGACCTAGGATGGTATAAGTTAAACACGGATACATCTGTTCTACAATCCACAAACTGTGCTGGTGGGGGTGGGCTTCTAAGAGAATCAAATGGCTAATGAATCAAGGGATTTTTTAGATTAATTGGCGCCTCAAGTTGCCTTCTTGCCGAGTTATGGGCTTTAAGAGATGGCATTGCTATGGCCAAAAGCCTCAACATTGGCAAACTTATTATAAATGTTGATGCTGCTAAAGTCATTAACCTTTTCTCTAAACCAAGTTATTTTAACCGGCTAACCCAACCTATCGGCTATCGTGGATGATTGCAGGAACATGCTCCAAGTTTTCCAGGAGTACCGCATTCAGCACTACTTTGAGGAAACTAACAAAGCCGCTGACTTGCTTGCAAAGTTTGGCCGCTGCCAATCTGAATCGGTTATGTCCTATGTAACGCCTCCTTTTGTTGTTATGGAGGCTCTTGTTTTTTACTCTAGTGTTGTACCTTGTACCCGTCTTATTCGAGCTCCAATTGCTTATGATTAATATAATTATCCTCGTATTTTACCAAAAAAAGAAAAAATAAAAAGAACTAACCCCAAAAAGTCACGAAGCAAACCTGAGGATAAAGATGATACATTGATACAGGAAAGTGAAGGAGTACTACTTGAAGTTAGGTGCAGTTACAGTGAAAGAGGTCTCTCCATGCTCTCAAGAGTCAAGACAAAGTGTTGTCCAAGTTCATCCTTCACTTAATCTGGAAATATGACCGAAAAAAGCACAAGTTCTCTTGTATGATATGGATGTTAATGTGGTCCAACAACTACTTTGCACAATTAGGAATTTTTTGGTTCAAGCATTTATGTTTCGTTTGTCATTTGCTGAAAAATGCAATTTATTTATTTATTACTATTTAATTTATTTTTGTTACTATTTAGTTTTATTTTTACTACTATATATGAGTCTTGTTGCATTTTTTAGTACTATTCATGAGTTCTACTGTACTATTTCAACTAATTTTTAGCTTTATCTACAGTACTTTTAGCAAAAAAATTTCAGTTTATGCTAAATAAGTTGTTCCCAAACAGACTCTTAGAGAGTAATTAAAATAATCCACATTATATAAATTTATTTGTTTAAGTTAATTTAAGCCATATGATAAGTCCATTGTTAGTTTGATAGTGAACTGTTCATTCTCTCATACTAGGTGGCAAGGAAATACTATAGTAAAAATAAAAGTTTACTTCGAAAAAAAAAATAGTCTTGTTATCAGGTTGAGCCAACTAGTTGGGTTAATGGGCTAGCCCATTGGGTGCTCATGGACACAAAAACTAGCCCACAGCCTGGCCCACTAGACTAATAGGCTATCCATGGGCCTCAACAACAATAGGCTAGGTCGTCTATTGGCCTGGTGGGTTGTCGGGCAATAGGCAATGAGCTATTTGTGACCTGTAACCCATGTTTTAGTTAAGAGAGTTAGACTTTCTTTTTCTTTGTTAGTTTAGATGAAATTTGGAGACACTTTTAATATTGTTATTTATGATTTTCCTAGAAATTGAATAATACCCGGTCCTATTTGATTCTCCAAAAGAAAAATATATATAAATAAATAAAATCCAAATTTAATGGTTGGATCAGGGTCAAACCTTCATAATTTAATCGATGGGTGATGGCTAGTAATATTCAGGAAAAAAAAAAGAAGAAGAAGAAGAAGTAGCCCAAGAACTAAGCCATGAACTAGGGCCCCTTTCATGTTAGGATGGGCCTAGCCCACTAACTCTTACATTGGTTTTCAGACTTCATAAACAGCATGCACTCACACCTCAAAAAGTCCATTGTTAGTTTGACGGTGAACTATTCATTCTCTCATACTAGGTGGCAAAGAAATACTATAGTAAAAATAAAAGCTTACTTTGAAAAAAAAAAATAGTCTTGTTATCGGGCTGAGCCAACTAGTTGGGTTAATGGGCTACCCATTGGGTGCCCATGGATACAAAAACTAGCCCACAGCCTGGCCCACTAGACTAGTGGGCTATCCATGGGCCTCAACAACAATAGGTTAGGCCGTCCACTGGCCTGGTGGGTTGTCAGACAATAGGCAACGAGCTATTTGTGACCTGTAACCCATGTTTTAGTTAAGAAAGTTAGACTTTCTTTTCCTTTGTTAGTTTAGATGAAATTTGGATACATTTTTAATATTGTTATTTATGATTTTCCTAGAAAATGAATAATACCCGGTCCTATTTGATTCTCCAAAAGAAAAATATATATAAATAAATAAAATCCAAATTTAATGGTTGGATCAGGGTCAAACCTTTCATGATTTAATCGAGGCGTGATGGCTAGCAATATTCAGAAGAAAAAAAAAAAAGAAAAAAAAAGGAAGAAGTAGCCCAAGAACTAAGCCATGAACTAGGGCCCCTTTCATGTTAGGATGAGCCTAGCCCACTAACTCTTACATTGGTTTTCAGACTCCATAAACAGCATGCACTCACACCTCAAAACGGCAAGTAATCACTATTCACTTCTCCCAAAATCCACATGCCATTTGGCCCATTACATATTAATTCTTCGAACTTCATGTAGTTTTATAGCCTCTTCATAAGATACAGATATTAAAATTTAGGGAATTACTTTCTTATCCTGACATGATTCAATATGAGTATACTGATATATGAAAAGTTATTAAGCAATATGCATGTATATATTTTTGGGGGAACTTCTTGTGAGTCCATTTGAGTCAAAGCTTAACCTTTGAAGCTTTAACACTCCAAAAGAATCGTTGCCATACAACTGTTGAGACCAGCTTCAATTGTTTGTTCTTTGTTCCCCTTTCTTTTAGTTGTTTGATACCATTACCATTATATACCAACCCGTATTAATTTGATGATTGCTAGAATTTTTTTTTTTTCATATTTGTATAGTTAATTTTTGCGAGAAGTGGACCGATTCTCACAAAAAGAAAACAACATAGACGTCTTTTTTTTATTCCTCGTTCTATATTTGGTGGGGACTTTGGTTTCGACACTTAGTTCTTATTAAAGTATTCTCATTTGGTAGGAGGATTTAGGTATTTTTAGTTGGAGCTGCCGGGGTCATTCGATTCACACTTGTAAGTCTAGAAATACGCTTAGTATTTTTTTTTTTATTAGAAATATGATTTGCATTACAATAAGGTTGCAACAACATATCATCGATCATACTCATACATTTCAGTTGCATTTGCTAACCTACGTAGAAACCGATTTTGTGCCTACTTTCACTTTTCTATAATTAATGAATTTTTCTTAAACAATAGATATACGAATGAAAGGGTGTCATAGATTGAAATTATATACATAGCAGGTGCAAGAGCTAGGCCAAAGATATATGATGAGTAACACTGAGACAAGAAACATCGAGGGAAAAACACATAAAAAGCTTACGCTGTTTTTCCTCGTAAACTACCTTTAATTTTTAGTATGAGATTTAACCCCTTGGGACATTGTTTGGTATGTAAACAGTTATTTTTGTAACATATAACTCATTGGGGATTTTAAGTGCAACAAAAAACTCTCTTAAAGTCAGGGACGAAGCTAGCACTTGGAGTTAAGACTTATGAGAGCTGTGTAGTGACCCAAAAGGGTGTGCCCATAAAGGGGATAGAGGGTCTTGTAATCTATGGAATCCTACATTGCCTAGAGAAGCATATAGGGATGTGCCTATAAAAAGTAACCTCCCTTTAATGTGTAGAGGTCTTTTTTTTCCACTGTTATGTGCTTTGGGGAAAACAAAACAGTGAGAGGTATGGGCCCCAAAGCGAACAATATCTGACTCCAACCTTTACTTTTACTGTTTTACCAATAAGGATTTTTGTTTAAAACTTTTAAAAGGGCCAAGTTATTTGTTTTTGGTAAAATAGGTTGATTGGACTTAATTTTTTTTTTAGCTTTATTAGTGGTAATTTTGTTGTTGGGATAATTTTTTTGGGCTTGTATTTTTTGTTTTAGATTTAATATGTTAATTTTTTATGGCCTTTAAAGTGTAGAAAATGCTAAAACTACAAATTGTTTTGCTAATGTGGTAAGTGGTTATTATTAAATAAAAAGTGATACAAGTGTGTGAAACAATAAGAATTTTCTATCTTAATAGTTTGTAAAAATATTGTAAAAAAGTTTGTAGTATAATATTACTTTTTAAAAAATTGATGGCATTGTTAAGGGGGACAAATTGTAATTTTATTGAATAAAATTACTAAAATTAGTACCCGTTAATATACTAAAAAATTTTAGGGGACCGTCCCCCACCCCCCCCCCCCCCCCCCCAAAAAGTCAATATATAAGTCCGTGCATGCTTAGAATATTTTTTTTTTTATGTGAAAATACTTCCTCTAAATATGCCATTGTTATCACGTGAGCAACTTAGTGTTTATTTTATATAATATATATATATATATATATATATATATATATATTTAACAGTTTAAGCATAAAATAATATCACTGGTTAAGTATTATATTAAAAATATCAAGGAGTTTTTTCTTTTGGGTAGAAAATGATAATCATTAAAAAAACTAAACAGCGTCTACATAAAGAGACTGGGGTCTCTCATAATACATGCCAGTAGAGTCATAAAATAATAACATAGAAAGTGATAGGCCAAAAACGTATTGACCCCTTGTGATTGATTGATTGATTAATTAGCCAAGTTTATTAATTAATCAAATTAACATGCAAACGCGTGGTAACACAAACAAATCACTAATTAAACTAATTATGCAGCGGAAAATAAAAGACATGGTGATTTGATTACGAATGGGGAAAACCTACACAGCAAAAACCCCACCGGGTGATTTTAAGGTCACCACTCCCGAAACTCCACTATTATTACAACAAGCGGTTACAAGTAAAGGAATCCCAAGTATCTTACCAACCTGCAGTTGAACCCTTACCCCAATACCCAATTGGACTTGTCCTATAGTGACAGTTTCTCCTTTCAATGCACGGCTCCTAAGTATGTGACTAACCAATTACGCGGATCCCAGTACGCGACTTCAATCACCAACTAGAGAAAATTGTTAGCTGCAAAGTTCTTTAATTCATCCACACGATAAAGATCAAGGAGATGCTTGGTTACAAAACCCTACGGTGCAAAGACACAGCAACTTCTTCACAAAAGAGATGAATTAGGGCAAGAACTTCATCTCAAGTTACAATTTGCATGAACAAGGATTTCTCAATACTTGTACAACTTGTCACACTTCGATGGCCCTTAGAATAATCCTTTTATATGTCTAGGACTTGCAACTTGCCGCACTTCGAGCTTTAATGAAGAGCACTTCTCAACTTGTTTCTTGGACAAACTTGCATGGCTTTAACACTTGATCTTGAAACCTTGTTTCTTGAAGCATTAACCTCATCCTAAATCTACCCAATTACAAGTAAAGTGCGTTTTGAAAAAAGATTAGCCAATTACATAAATAATGAATGACATATGTTCTAAACAAGTGAAACACATATGTCCTAACAGAAAGGTCTACAGGTGAACTATCAAATAACAAAAGATCTTGGTTTGAACCGGCCCCCATTCTTGCCAGAGCATCTGCACATTTGTTGGCTTCATGGTAGTAGTGCTTCATATTCACTTGAGGAATTTGGTTGGTGTGAGTCCTACAATCCAAAATAAGGGAGAATTGATGTGAATTACTACTATGATTACCAGAGACCCAACCAAGTATAATGATAGCATCAAATTCAATCTTAACAGCCAATAAATTCAAATTAACATAGAGTATAAGTCCATCTCTCAACGCCTAGAGCTCGGAATCTACACTAAAGGCTCGGCCTATGGACTTGGTGAAACCTTTAATCCAAGTCCCATTATGGTCTCAGATTAAACCTCCACCACTAGCCAACCCTAGATTGCCTATAGAGAGACCATCTGTATTGAGCTTTACCTATCCAGGTTCGAGGTTGGACCACCTGACTTAGAGGATTTGCTTCCTCTTGGGCATGGATGTGCGAGAAGCACTAAAAAGGAATTCATTTGCAGTAGCTTGAACTTCTCTTTTTAGATTACCCCTCAAAGATTTGTTCTCAAAAATCACTTTGTTCCTGTGAATCCAAAGGTTCCAACAAAAAAAAAAAAAAAATCCATGGGAGAAACTCATGCCATATTGATTTGTTGCCAGCATTAATCTTAAGCCAAGTAGGATGATCTAGAGAGAAGAAGTTTTGAACAAAATCAGAAGCCCATGAGCTCTCCCAAAAGGCCTTAGCATAAGGACAGTCTTTAAGAAGATAAATGATTGATTCCCTCTCACCATTGCAAAGCTGACAAGTCACATTTCCCATATAACCACGACTAGCAAGAACCTCTTTTGTGGGAATAATCTGCCAATGGCATTTTCATAAGAAATGCTAGATTTTTGGTAATGTATCAAATCAAGGAGTTTTATAGTGTAGGAGAGTTCTATTTAGTTAGTTATCTTATTGTTTCAACTAATACTTAGTGTTAGAATCCATTGTCTCTTCTTTGTATGTGTGTGTTTTTGTTTTTCCAAAAAAAAAGGTAATTGTCATATATTACTTAAGACAGTATATTGTGTGTAGTATAATTTGCCTCACCATTCTTTAAAACTTACCCTAACTTTTGAGTGATTTTCGTGGTGTGCCTTTATGTTAGGATAGGGGAATTTTTAGTCAAGTTTCTACTTTGTAAAATACTTTCTACCTTAGTTACATAAAAGGGGGAGGAGATAAGAGAAAAAGGATGGGGGAATTTTTAGACAACTTATACAAACCTTGTGGAATACTTTATACCTTAGTTGCATAAAAGGGGGGAGAAGGGAAGAAAAAAAATGATAAGAAGAGTTTCTTGATGGTTGAGTTACTAGAATTTGGTCTTAAGAACTATAGGATTTCATGTGTGTATGGTTTTTAAGGGTTCTTAATGATGAAAAGATGAGGGTCCGTGTTTAGTGAATATTAGGGTTTTAGACTTTTAGTTGATGATGAATTTAAAGGAAGGATTGCATGAATATGATGAGTAGGGAATAGATTGTGACTTCTTCAAAAGAGCTGCCTTCTTCAATGATGAGAATACCTCAATTAATCTCTAATTTGAAGAGAAAGAAAATACTAGAAATAAACTTGCACAAAGGCAATAACTTCATTATTCTTACATGGAAATATTTTATACATCTGGAGGATGCAAAATCATCCATTGTACTTATATGATGGATGATGATAAGGCTTCTTGCGACGATCAAATTACAAGGAAAGTTGGAAAATGGAAAAAGGGAGAGAACACCTATGTGGTATTGTTCAAAGGTCCTTCGATGATCAAGTTAGAATTGTGAAAAGATTCACTTAATAGGATCAATCAAAGAGAATAATATGGCTAGAGTGTAGATATTAGAGTGCGTACCTTTTTCTTTCCCATTATGTGGGTTTTTTAGCCTTTTCCTTCATTCGTAAAGTAAAATATTTATTAACATCAAACACTTATTGTCTTCAACTGTCATTCATTCTTTGGGCCCACATGTTATTGTTCTTTTGTTGAGTGCATTCAATGCTATGGATGATCGTTGGCCTTATGGACGACCTTTGTAAATTTATTCCCATCTTAACTTATTCTCGAATTAATCCATGTAATTAATGTATTCCTAGTTGAGCTCTAACTCAATCCAACCCAATTTACATTTAAACTAACTTGTAGCTAATTAACCCAAACATGTGCCAAGCTTGTCCGAGCCCTTGGCTGACTAATTAAGATTGATCCACGTGCATAGGTGTGAGGGGGAGTTTCCACATTATTTTGTGAGCCAATGGTAAAGGGAGTTTCTAACATGGTCCTAATATCGAGAACTTGATTAGGTTTTGGGCAGTGAATTTGTAGGTGGCAGTGGGCTTTGGAGAGATTATGTTGCATTGAACAAGGCAATCCGTTCGAGCTAGTTCGATTCTGTTTGCTTCTATAAGGAGAACCTGTATTTGATAAATTTGAGCGATATTAAAAAAAAAACATTTTTTTAGGTGTTTGTGGTTTGACAGGGACAAATTCACGCCTAACAGGTGCAATAGAGTCTGTGTGTATTCTAGAGTGTATTCTTCATGAGCTTCTGAATTTTGAAATTTCTATCTCCAAAACTATTTGCAAGATTAGTGTAACTCAGCTTTTGCACTGCTGTTATTTTATAGGCTCATCTAATTAAGCATATTCCAAGAAAATGCTAGCACAATCACAGCTAAGGAAGGTGTACATATGGGCTTCATCCATGTGTTTGAGGTTCCTTTTTTTATTATTATTTTTTAAACAAGTATTTTAAAAGGTACATAGGCTTCAAAAGAATGTCCTCACTCCTCAATACCTCTAAAGAACAGAATGGAAGCAGACCCTCTATTCTCGTATTCTTCTGCTTCGCTAGTAAAGGATAAGGCCCCGATAAGAGAAGCCTAACATTTCAAATTCAAAGTGGGATCGAACTATCCAAGTGTACAGTACTCTTCAACTAACTTAAAAGTTGACACGACACGAGTAGTTCCACGCATCATTGAGGTACACGTGTAACCTCATTTCCCAAGTAAAAATTCTATTTCCACTCCTATTTGTCCCAATTTCCCGGAAGCTTATCTTGAAGCCGAGTACTGGTGTTATGATTTTGCCAAAACAAACATGCGGCAGAATCTGACTATTTGTATAGCAGGGAAAAAAAAATGTGGTAAAGGGACGTTTCACTGATCAATAATCATCATCATTCAATAAATAATGGATGTTTATGTAAATTCAATGCAACACAACTATAGTCTATAGGTTATGAAAAAGAGAAAAATGACGACATGCCTGATGCCAAACAAGCACCACAGGCAAGCCTTATCAACACTCTGAGCCATAAGGTAAAAGTAGTTAATTTTATTAGTTTCTTTTGGTGGAGTAATTTTTGTTTTTATCTTATTAAAAAAGACACATAAAATAAAAACTAGTATATGGAACAATTTGAAAGAAAAAAAATAGAGAAGAAAGAGGAATAAAGACTCCATTATCCACAGTGACACCCACCCACCCACCGTGTCCCACTAATACAATCCAAATCTCATCCAAAAAACATACGTATAGTAATGTTATTGTTCTCGAATTTCTAGGAGATAAAATGGAACCCTTTTTTGTCAAAATACATATATATATATATATATATATATATATATATATATATATATATATAATATTTAGGTATTCAGATCATCTAGAGTTCTAGATTTATTAGAGAGTCATTAAATTTAATCACTTTTTTAATGATTTAATTCCTACGCCAGATTTCATTAACAATCATCTTAATTGTTTTGTTTACAATATTATTTTATTATTTTAAGAATATTATTAATGAAATGCTGACATGGCAGAATCTAAACCATTAAATCATTAAAGAGTGGTTAGGATTTAATGAACTCTACTTGGTAGAGTACCTAGGAACTCTAGAGGATCTGAATCCAAGATGTAGGGGCCTTAATGAAACGTGTACATCATAGAATGGAAATGAATCACACGTGGCAGCACCTCAGAGGAGACTGACTCATGTAAGCACCAAAGAAGAAGACAAACTAGCCTCCATCGACCTTTTTTGGTTTGAGTTTGATTTTTTTATTTTTAGTCTTTAAGTTCTTCATCGGAAACGTCACCCAATACTCATCGATGTTTTCAAAGAGGTCCTAGCAATTGGCCCCCAATAATTCATTAAACAATTATCATAATATCATCCTTTACTAGAAGAAAAAGATAAGAAAAGGAAAGGTAGGAAATAAATGGACAATTAAGCCCAAAAAAATAAAATAAATGGGAGAGGATGAAGGAGAATCGAGTTACACGCAGCCTTTCAGATTCTTCACGGCTCTCATAATAATCCATTTGTTTATTTATTTATTAATAATTGTTATTTATTGTATACTCTCCTCCTAATATTCAAAGATAAATTAATAGAGATAGAGAAATAGATGGTGGAGCATCTAGAGAAGTACTTGACTACTTGTTTTTGTCTTTGTTCTCGTCCAATGTGGGGTTTACGTGTCCCCCAAGCTTTACATGATATTTACTTCCTTCGGCTCATTTGTTTTATCCCATTTTAGTTAGATGTAACCATTTCTATGATCTATCCGCACAAATTTTGGCAATGGATAGTGAAATTTCAAGCCCAATTTAAATAATAAAAATTAAGAAATTTTTTTTGAGTCTAATATGAAATATCAAGCCAAAACTCTACGCGACCGTAAAGCTACATTGTATCAATCAAGAACCACTCATTGATTATTAATATAATGAACTTTCTAAAATTAAATTCAAATCACATCACTTGAATTTATGGGGTAAAGCTTAAAGGAACTTTAAATTGACAACAAGATCAACTTATTTTTTAGTGCAAAGAAAAGTAATCTGCATACTACCAAGTTGATAAACACTAGTAATAATGGTTCTTATCTTGAAAAACAATATAAAAATTAAAAATCAGAATAGCTATCACATCGAGTGAATTTGACTCAGGTGGTGCCTTTCTCTGTTTAAAGAATTATACACAATTGAATTGTCTGGCTAGATATTCCATGTCTTAACATTTAATCAAAAAGTAGTCCACTTTATGACCAAGAATATGAATCACAAACCGGTCCAAATAGCACAATATTTTCTTCTTAAATGGAAATCATAATCAGCACTATGCCTGGGATCATTATCATTACATTCATTAAATTATCATTCATTCATTATATATGAACATGTATGAAGATATATATTATTAACTCACATTTTACGACATTGGTGCACCATTGACAAAAATTTAATGTACCAAATTAGTACAAATTCATGCTTGAAATATGCAATTGCCAGCTCATACTTCCACTCAAATTGCTACACGATCGAAACTCACATTAAAAGGCCACTCGTGCTATTACTTTAATGGACCTTAAAATATATGTATCTAAGTCCCACAAATCAAGTTTCACGTGTATGATTAATTCCACAAGTTCTCCAACATGAAGATGCATCAAAACGCAAATGGGATAAACCACGAATCACACACACAGAAGAATATAAACTTTTTGCAAACAAAACTATCTATATGCACAAAATATGTTCTCTGTACATATGCCAGCATTATACCACTCCATTATTGATATCTTTTCAACAACCAAAAGACCCATATGTGTCATCCTCTGTACAAAGTAAAGGCTAACAATAAATATCCTAAAATTTCTCTAATTTATAAAATAAAATCTCAGCTGTAAAAACTAAAAAACACACCTATATTTTCTTTACCTATTCACAGGACATTATATATTGCAAGCCTATCCCACATCATTTTTTTTTTCTTTTTTCTTTTTTCCTTTTTTTTCTTTTTGTTAAATAACTTTTTCCACATTTAGTTCTTTTTTTTTTTGGTTACATTGATTCATTCTTGTAAAGTTTATTACTTTAATTATTGACCATGTACATAGTATCACTTCCCTTTTATGATGGGAGCAATCTCAAAATGGTGCTCGGTGAGGTATACCCTTTCTCCTCCTAGCATTGCGGTGGTTGAAAATTGGTGGAGTCCCTGGAGAAATGTTGGTAATGGCTTCGTCTCCAGAACTATAAGACCTCTCTCCGCCATAGTTGTAGTGTCCATCAGATGAAATTGCAGGGCTATCCACCATCAAACGGTTGAACATATGTGTCCTCTGGCTTTTCTTAGGGGTAGATGACTCATCAGATTCTGAACCACCATGAAATGAATCCCTATTGTGCTTCATTCTCAGTGTAAAGGTGAGGTCTGGGACTCCCCTCTTCATTGCCCCAAGCTGACAAAAATAACATGGGACACATTAGTCAACTCAAACATTCAACAAAAGCATACTAATGCCACCAAAGAAACAGAGAGTAGGTGAGAGCAAAAGACGAACTAAGCAAACAAAATAATGTTATTGAAAGAAGTCATGAAATTGCCCACCAAATCAGAGTTCACGGGGAGTAAAAATTACACAAAATTACATCAACAAGAAATCGAAACTTCTTTCTTGAATCATATAATATTAAAAAACTAATCTAGCTGCGACAATTCCTAGAGGACCAAGCTACATAAAACAAAGAAACAAAGTCAAATGAAGGTATATGAAATTCAAAAAAGGACATTATTGATAAGAGAGAATGAATCACCAACCTTGCAACCCAAAGAGCAAAATCTGAAGGAATCAAGGAGGCTTCTGCAGCAAATCTCACATGTATTAGTAACCCCTTTTCCAGGCCTAGGCTGTGGCCTCTCATTCAAAAACACAATCTTTGCACTGTTGATAATGTATGTCTGAACACATGATATGTCTATGTACTTCTGAATTTCATTGACTCTCACCACGTTGTGGTACGAGGAACGCCTTATCTACAAAACCAACCAACCAAACAAAATTTTACAAATCACATTTTTAGTTTTATATATAAAATTAAGAAGATGAAGAAGAAGAAATTAAAAAAAAAACCTGAACAACACGATGATCTTTGTGGTTGATCAAACAGTAGGAACAAAGAGCAGTCCCCATACAATCCAAACAGAACATATTGCATTCACTTTTATTGGAATCTCCATGAATAGAGCAGGGGTTGAAGTAACTTGCTCTCAGCATTGGTTTAAGCCATGGAGGACCCAAATCATTGTTCCCCATTCTGCTTATCGGACTCACCTGAGAATCCAATATAAAAATCAATTAGGAAAACAATCACAAACAAAATCAGGAAAAAGAAACAGAGGATTTTTTCAGTGTGAGCAGGACTAACTGTGTTTGGCACAAATACCATGACTTGCTTATGATTGGCCTTGACAAACCCAACACTTTTTTGTTCTTGATTATCTATAGTCAGCCTGTCCAGTTCCGCAGGAACGAATCAAAACTTTACAAGATTGAATCTGGAAACACAAAAAACAAAAATACCATATTAGCCTAACAAAAAACGAAAGCTGTAAAATCAGCAAGAACAAAAATCGAATTCATTATCAGAGACTGAAAAAACAAAAAACCTTACGGGGTTGAGTGAGCTGAAGAGAAATCGCCTTCAAAGATTGGAAGTGTGAAAGAAAAAAGGGTGTATTTCTAAAAAGAGAGAACAGAGGAATGGACTAGATATTGCTGCGTGGGAAGAATTAGAAGTCTAAGGAAGAGAAGAAAAAAAAAACCCCCAGAGGTTACAATAGCACACTATTTTATAAGGCGGTCAAAAAACAAACAATTAAATATAATTCTGCGTATATAACAAATAAATTAATTAAAATTTATATGGCGGTCACAAACAACAGCACTAACGACAAATATAATAATTCTATATTAAATAAAATAAAATTGTAGAATAGTACTAGTAGTAATAAAAGGCAATGAAAATCGAAACATGCCCACACTTTATAACAAGGCCAAATATCATTAAATATATATATATATATATATATATATATATTTTGGGTTCAATGGAGACAGCAATGACTAGATTCTCACTCCTTTTTTACCCGTCTGATTAAATTTGTGGCTTTCACATTTGCTCTGTACCGTATGATTGAGTTCCGCCGCTAATGTATGTCGGCCCTTCTTTATCTCCACCGTTTGATTGATAATAAAATAATATTAATTATTGATGATGTAAACGCTACCTAAACTTCCACGTGTGTATAGGGGCAGCCGTAAAAATTTACCGACGTCTTGGTCCCAAAGTCTTGAAGTCAATATGAATTTCATTGGTTTCGAGAAAGCCCGGTACCCATCATCATATAGACTTAACCGCCAATACAGGACGTCAGGTCGGTTTCGCAGGCATCTAGGAACCTCACTTCAAACAGATTACAAGCTCACACATTTTTTATAATATAATAGAATAATGTGTAAAATGTACCTATTTTTTCCTAAAACTAATCTACATTAGTATATAATAATATAAAATTACAAGTTTGCTATAATAATGGTATAAATTTACACTGATATTATTCAATTTACATTTAAATTTTTTATATATCTCAAAGAATAAAAGAAGAGAGTAAATGATCATTATAGTACGTAAATAAATAAATAAAAACAAATTTTTAAAAAATTAAGAAAATTTAATATTTTAATAAAATATAGTGTAAAATAGAAAAGTTAATATGAGGTGTTTTGAAAAGTTAGTATATATAGAAAAAGTAAGCTCTTATGCTAAAATAAACAAAATTTTGTACGTTGAGGTAAATGTCTACAATTTTTCTTAAAGTTTTGTAATTAGATAAGTGATATGATCTATTCTCCTTTATTGGAAGAATCATGATTCAAATCTTTTTTTTTTTTTTTTAGACACCATATTTTACTATTGGTTAATCACTCAAGGACAAAATCATAATTTCAAGCCATTCAAGGCAGGGACGAACCAGGATTTGAATCTATGGGGGCCAAAATTATTTGTTTGAAATTTTTTGAAAATCGGTATGTCAACACTAAAGGTTGACAATGTTGCATCATTAGTGTTATTTTTATTTTTTCTCTAAAAAATATTAAACACTATAGTTGACTTTCCCATAACCTATGAATCAAATAAAATCATATTAATTATATGGATTTATAATCAATAATTTCGTAGTTCAACTAAAGCTTCTTAATGTGTCCAATAAAAGTTCAAATCTCCACTCATTTTTGCTATAACTATCTTAAAAATTGAGTGGTTCTAAACTTCATGGTTCTTTGGTTGGATTGGGGTTAGAATTATTCTTTAATCTTTTCACATTAAATTTTAAAGAAAATCAATTAACTATTATTTTCATATTATTATATACATGATAATAATATCATTATAATGATATATTGACAACTAAAGATTATAGTTTTTCTTTTTTTAATACTAATAATAGCAACGTCTTTCGTTAATTTATCAAGAGCCATAACTGATATTTAAATAATAATTTTTTTTGAGAGAAGATATTTTAATACTTTAGGTGTGTTCTGAAGTAGCCACGGGCCCACAGTACATTAATTTACATTACTAATAACTTTGTTCTAACTAAAAAGGACTATTCCCCTTTTAAAATAAATATAAAATAAATAAATAAATAAACTAAAAACTAAAAAGGACTATAGGTATGGTGCACCCCTTTTATTGGATTGTCAGTAACCTGATGATATTGTAGCTACTTATGATCACTCTCACTAATAGTTTTTGAAATAAAAGCTTCCACCTTTATCACTTAAAAATTAAAAAAGGTAGAGCAACTGCCCAGCCTCACAAGTCACACCACAACATAAAGAGATAGAGAGAGGAGGGATATCAAAGAGAAGAAAAGATCAGCTCAAACATTTATTGTGTTGTTAGTATTTATTTTTTTTATGTTTCGACTGGATTTGTGATTTGTTTATTGGTATTTTTGATTTATCTAAAGGTTTTTTTCTTGCTATTTGAATTTGTGGATGGTTTTGTTGATTTTGTCTAAAGGTTCTTTTGTTATCCAGTTTTGTGAATTGTCCAAAGGATTGTCTCAAGGTTTTTGTTTTTCTTGGGCAAATGGAATGCAGTAATGGTCAGGTAAGCTTTTTGTTTTGATTTCATGGGTCAATTTGAAAAGTATTTTGGGGGAGGGGGGCCAAAATATACATTTCAGGGACAAAATTATAAACTTTTGTGTAATATACATGCTAGTATGTGATTTTTCAAAATTTGGGGAGCCATGGCCCCCCCCCCCCCAAGCCCACATGTAGGTCCGTCCCTGATTCGAGGGCAAAATGGCATGTTGAATTCAACGATCAAAATGGCGTGTTCAATGCAGCCATCGGACCATCCAATCAAAAGATCAAGCTACATCAAGTTTTAACGATTTCCATTCTTGTAATTTAGGTTTTAAACAATGTGATTATGATCAATTTATTCTTATTATTCTTTAATTGGATTCATTAAAATTGGTTACATGTCAAAGTCGTATCATATATCATTCTTATATTATATCATATTATATTATATTTATTTTAAATCCAAAACTGAGAAAAAATTCACTTAAATTTTCAATAGAATCTAATTTGTGTCACATTTTCATATAATTTTTTTATTTTTGTGCAAAGTGATGTATTAGTGTAATAGCCAAAGAGTCAAAAATAAAATAAAAAGGAAAAAGAAACATCAGGTTTGATTTTGAGAAAGAAAAAAAAAAGTTTGAAGAAAATTAAAATATAAATAAATAAATAATGAAAATAGAATTTATATTTATGTTGGACTTAGGTTTCATTTCCATCTAGACCAAATTTAGATCAACGTAAACTAAATATAACAAAAAAATTAATAACATTCGCTATCAATACTTTTTTCTTATATAGTATTTTTATTACTATAAAAATAGTGGTTGGACAAACTAGAATTAAGAATTTAATAGATAAAAATTTTAATGACTTCTTAGGTTTTAGCTAAAGTTTTTTTCCCATCTATACCAAATTCAGATCAATGTAAACTTTAAAAAAATAATAGAAAATTAATAATATTTTTTTGATAGAGTTCTTACCTATGACGTCTGCTTCTAGTGATTGCCCCATTTATCATCATACCAAGACACCAATCGATTTTTGGTGTAGGCGAGAATTGAACCTCAAATCTCTTATTCCACCATCAAAGACAAAAATTAATAATATTCGCTATTAATATTTTTTTTCTTATATAGTATTATAATAATAATAATTATTATTATACAAATAGCATTTGGACAAACTAGAATTGAAAATTTGATAGATAAAAATTTAAATGAATTTTTTATACATTGGTTTCATATAAACTTATATTTATTTCATGAATAGCTATTTTATATTTTCAAGTATACAAACATTATAGATATTAAATATAAACTTAACAAAAAATTCATACACATTTAATTATGTATATTTGTAAATATATCTCACGTATATGCATGAGGTTACAAACTAGTTAGTTAAATTTCTATGACAAGAATATAATTACAATTAGTAGATAATTCAAACTTAGGGTGTTTTCCAAGCAACATTGTAAATTTACACTGATTCTATTCATTTTGCATTTAAGTTTTTTATGTCTCTCGAGAATAAAGGAAGAGAGTGAATGATAATTATAGTATGTGAAGAAAAAGAAACAATTTTAAAAAAAATCAAGAAAAATTGATGTTTTAATAAAATTTAATGTAAAATAAATAATCTGATGTGGGGTGTTTTGAAAAGTAAGTATTTAAAATAAAAAAAGTAAGCTCCTATACTAAAATAGGAAAAATTTTGAAGGAGTTGATACAAATGCTTACCATATTTCTTTAATAGGTAAGAAGTATTTTTATTAGATAAATGATATAATCTATTCTCCTTTATTAAGAGAATCATCATTTAAATCCTCTATTTTTTATAGACATCATATTTTACTATTGGATAATCAAAATGGCATGTTGAATGCAACGATCAGACCATCCAATCAAAAAACCAAGCTACATAAAGTTATAACGGTTGATATGTATTCTTGTAAATTAGGATTTAAACAATATGATTGTAAGGACACAATTTAAGCCCAAACCCAATAGTGAGAAGAGAATAGGCCCAAAAGCCTAATACAATGAAATTTGTAGAGAGTGGGCTTGAAATCTAGGTTTTAGTGATGTTGGATAACTAGAATAATGGGCTTGATCACAACATTGCACACAAGGAACTATTTAAATGAAAGAAATTAGTTCTCGGACACAAGCCGATGATGATTTATCTTATTACTTTTCAAAGATAGACTACCACTAAGGACGATGATGTATACAATGTTTTCTCTCTCTCTCCTTACTCTTTTCTTATCCTAAAGGTCCCTTCTCCCTTTTATATCATCCCTCTTTCTCTTTTCATCTTCCACGTAAGGGTTCAATTGCTTTTTTAGATACTTGTCCCATCCACCTCTCCTGAAATTTTTGGAGGTAGGTATTAGGCTAAACTCTGATGCTCAGGTATCATTTCTCCATTAATGCGGCCAGAGAAGCAGTTGCAGAACATTCAATGTAGGGGCAGTGGTAACAGCTTTATCTTAGATATTTTCACTGTCCTTCTTCTTATCTTCTACATCTACCATGATTACCCTTACCTATAGGGTCTTCTAGAATATTGCCTATGGATGTTATCCAGTCCTTCTCCTACCTCGGCTTTACATGGCCGAGGACATAATCATCCTCGGACTATCCTCTTGGATATATTTGCTCAAGTATCACATTTTTTCCTATTTGTATTGCTTTGTGAGTTGACATTCTTACATCCTCGAACCATTCTGTATCCTTGGATTGGGCCTTTAGCCCAAAGAAATACTCTTGGGCCAACCCCACACATATTCCTGGGTCCAATAACCTTACAATGATTATGATCAATTTATTCTCATTATTCTTTAATTAGGTTCATTAAAATTGAGTGCATGCCAAAATCTTATCATATATCATTCTTAAATTATATATATATATATATATATATATATATATATATATATATATATATATATATATATATATATATTTAAAGCCAAAGTTGAGGAAAAAAAATCCTATTTTATTTTCAATATGAATCTAATTTTGTGTCACATGTCCATGTAATTTTTTAATTTTTGTACAAAGTGATTTATTAGTGTAAAAGCCGAAGAGTCAAAAATAAAATAAAAAGGAAACAGAAATATTTGATTTGATTTTGAAAAGAAAAACAAAATTTAGTATATAAATAAATATACAATGAAAATATAATTTATATTTATGTTGAACTTAAGTTTCGCTTCCATCTAGACGAAATTTAGATCAACTTAAACTAAAAAATAACAAAAAAGTAATAACATTCGCTATCAATATATTTTTTATATAGTTTTATTATTATTATAAAAATAGTGGTTGGACAAACTAAAATTAAGAATTTAATAGATAACAATTTTAATGATTTTTTTTTTTACATTCGTTTCAATTAGAGTCTAGTTTTGTGTCACACACACACACACACACACACACACACACACACACACACACACACACACACACATATATATATATATATATATATATATATATATATATATATATATATATATTGTGCCAAGTGAGTTATTAGCGCAAAAGCCAAAGAGTCAAAAATAAAATGAAAATGAAAAAGAAAGGTTTGGAGAAAATTAAATAATAAAAATAATAAATAACAAAAATGAAATTTATATTTATGTTGGACTTAGGTTTTAGCTTAAGTTTCGTTCCCATCTAGACCAAATTTAGATCAATGTAAACTTTAAAAAAATGATAATTAACAACATTTGCTATCAATATATATTTTTTCTTATATTATTATTATTATTATTATTATTATTATACAAATAGTTGTTGGACAAACTAAAATTAAGAATTTGATAGATAAAAATTTAAACAAATTTTTTGTACATTTGTTTTAAATAAACTTATATTTATTTATGAATAGCTATTTGTATTTTTCAAATATACAAACATTATATATAAACTTGAAAAAAAAATCATATGTATTTAATTATGCTTATTTGTGAACATATTACATGTATTTGCATGAGGTTACAAATTAGATAGTTAAATTTTTAGAACAAGAATATAATTACAATTAGTAGATTTTTTTTTTTTTCAAAAGATAATTAAGTATGATTTTAAAATGGGTTTAGCTTACCTCCAATATTTTTTTAAAGAAATCTCCTTTTATTTTAATAAGACATTGCCACATCACCCACTAACTAAATAAAAGTTGGAGATTAAAACCCACTTGGAGGTAAGCTAAACTAAAGGATGAGATAAGCTAAAACCTTTTAAAATTAACCCTTAGACAACATAGGAAAAGTTAAAAATTACTTGGAGAACATTCTAACCATTAAGACTTTCAAATTCGTAATTATCCTCAAACAAATTTATAAAATCGTGTAGAATTTAAATTTGAGAGTGAAAAGGGCCCAATAGTCTAGTGCTGATCAACTGTGGTCCCCGAATTTACCAAGTTGGAATGCAATTTGCATGAAGTATTCAGTAGAGCAAAGAATCTGGTCTACAAAAGGCTTTTCTGGAGAAGCTTAATGGGTGCAAGTCTTTGTAAGTCTCTTATTAACCAAAAGCTTAAGAGACATTAGCTTGATTAGGAGAGGAGAGAATAAAGTCATAAACCTCTAAGATGTGCATTGCTTCTATGTCCCATTCGTAGAAGTTGAAATGGAGTGTTTCTTAGGGGAGGCAAATAACATAGAAATGGGTTGACTCTTTTTGCTTACTTGTCCTCTTGTTGATTGATTTTATAACACAAATTTGGCTCATTTTATAATGGTTTGTGATTTTACTCCATTGGGGTTGGTTGAGAGAGGAAGGTGGGGTTTGGTTTTAGAGAGAGAGAGAGGGAGAGAGAGAGAGAGAGAGAGAGTTTTAAAATGAGTGGCAGGTTAAACCATATTTTTAAAATGATTTGTTTCTACAATTTAAGGTTCACACGCCACATGATCATTCTTTGGTTGAAATTGACGGGGCATTTGACATAAGGGGTTTATTTGGTAAATTACCAAGGTTAGTGAACCAAATTGACCAAAGAAGAAAAAAGATAAGGGGGTCCAAGTGCAATGACACAAAAGTTCAAGGGGGTATTGGTGCAATTGAACCAATAAATATTGGTAAGTATTTTTAGACTGATTGTAGTATAAGTTGGTTGGATTACCTCTAAGACTTTAATAGCTTGGCTTCAAATAAAAAACAAAAGAAAGGCTTTGATTAGGCAAAAACGTTGGTAACTAATTTAGTGATAGGGTTCAGTAGATGCTTCACGTTTATGTCATCTTGGCTTACAAAAAAAAAATGTATATATATACTTGAAAAAAAAAATTTATGTACTAAGTTATTCTATTTTGAGTTTTTGACCACTTAATAAAAATGTTGAATAGTTAGACTTGAAAATCACAAGAATTTGGGTTTAACAAAAATAAAAATAATGCCACATTCACAATAAATTCATAACAATCTCTATGTGATAAACTACTACTGATTCTAATTGGGCCCAATACTGACATCATTTTTTTTATTTATATCAATAACTTGTTGTATAAGATTTGTTGTGCATGTAGAATTACTCCAAAAATAATTCTGGCCTCCAAAACTTAGTTCTTAACCCCTTAAAAAAAAGCTTAAATAATAATAATAAAAATTAGCTCAAATAACAACCAAAATAATTCAAACAAAAACAAGACTAGAACAATAACAAGAAGTTAAAAAAATTATTAAACCAAAAACCTATTCAAAATAAAAATCCTTAATTATTCAATTTGTAACTTGTTCAACCTATTACATAAAAATAATCTCTAATTTTATATTTCCTTTAAAAAAAGGGTACCAAGAGAAATATTGTAGTTGTAAATTTTCCTTGGCGATGCCGACAGTTATACTCTATTTGGCTTTACTGTCCCAACAATTTTGCTTTCCTTAGCAATTTGGTTCGCAGTTGTAGCAAATAATATTTGTCTATCTCTCTGCATTTTTCTTTTTTATTTTTGATTATCATTTCAGACTCTTTCTCACTTTATTTTAGGGATGGCAAATATAACCCGACCTAATTCGACCCGTGAAACATTAGGGTCGGGTTTGGGTTTTTATAATCCAACCCATAGCGGGTTCAGGTCAGGTGCGGGAATTATAAAACCCCACCCAAATCCAGCTCAAATATATTAATTTTCATAAATTCCCTTAGTGTGTGTGTGTGTATATATATATATATATATATATATATATATATATATATATATCCTATAAACTAAACCTAAATACCTAATCTCATGCTCTCAACAGCCCCTCTCTCTTTCTCAAGCTCTCAATCTCTTTTGCCTCTCTCTCTCTCTCTCTCTCTGCTGCCGGCCCTCCTCTCTCGACCTCACTCAATCGCCCCTATCATGACCTCGCTCAGCTACCTCTCACGGCCTCCCTCCAGCTCACGGTCTCATTCAGCCTCACGGCTGTGTTTTTTTTTTTTTTTGGTTCATCTCGTCTCTCATTGTTTTTTCTTTGTTTGTGTTTGTATTTGTGTTTTTTATTTTGAAAAGGAAAATCATAAATCTAAAATTTTTGTGTTTGTGATTTCTATGTATATGTTTGTGTTAGGATTTATGTGTTTGTAATTGTAATTTTGAAAAGGAAAATCATAAATCTGACATTTTTGTGTTTGTATTTGTGTTAGGATTTGTGTTTTTGTATGTGTTTATGATTTTCAAAGGAAAAATAAAAAATCTAAAATTTTTGTGATTTCTGTGATTATGTTTGTGTTTGTGTTTGTAATTTTGAAAGCGAAAAATCATAAAGTTGAAATTTTTGTGTTTTTTATTTATGTATTTGTGTTTGTGTTTGTGATTTTGGGCCAGGCATGATGGGATAGGGCCCGTGAGGCCCGCAGGGGCCCAACGGGGCAGGCTTGGGAGGTTCAAAAAAACCTGTTTATTAAACAAGGCAGGTTCGAGTAATGAGGACAGGTCCACAGGGCAGGTTCAGGCATATAGAAACCCGTCAAACCCGCTCCAAACTCGAGCCATTGTCATTCCTACTTTATTTCTCTCATCTCACTATTCCATGTCCCACTTCATATCACTTAACAGTCTTCCCCCCCCCCCCCCTCCCCCCTCTTTGTTAGTAGAAACAAATTGTAGTACTTCATATATTTGCATATTTTCTTTATGAGCTCGATATATTCAAGTTAGGACAAAATTTAGTAATGAAATTGGTTGTAGCCTAAGATTACAACCTTACTCAATAAAATAAATATTATTACATATTTTGAAAATCTAACCATTGAATTGCATATTATTTATGTTCTCAATACAAGTGTCAAATTTTGTGTCAATCAGTATTGTTTATTATATAATCTATAAACTTATATTTTATGCATAATTTTAAACTACATGTAGACACTCAATTTTGCACCCATAATTTAATATTGAAATATGACTAAAGTGACCGTTCCTATACCCGAAATTTGGAGTTGCATTAATTCATTCATTGCATGTCATAAAAATGATATTGAGATTCTAAAGATCGTGACTGTATGTCCGTGCTTGCTCACTCCCAAGTGCAGGAGATTGTAGCAATATAATTCTCGGAGTACCGAGGTCAAACCACAAGGAGCAGGGTAAATTCAAAGACAATATAATTAAACAACAATTTAGGTGAAAAAGAAAAGTACTTTTGCTAGGTGATTGTTAAGAAGAATAATAATAAAAACTTATTTAATTCAATACTGTAAATACTAGGGCATCGGGGTCCCTATATCGATATGAAATTCTTTGTGATCTAAGAAAATATCTATTTCATAATTGATTGTTATTATATAATTAAAAACTTATGATTCGGTTGAACTGAGACAATTCAAGAACGCATGATAACCTCGATTAATGATGCAATTAGAAAAGTTTTTCAGAAAAACCCATTCACTTTAAAATCTAATTTCTATTTGAAACTATTAGAAATTCATCTAAACAATAAGAAAAACATTATTGAACTTATTGAAAGCATGGAAGAACTAATACATCAAAAGAAATCTAATTGAACAATCAAATATGTCGTTGATAAAGTCCTAAAAAAAATCACATTGAATATTCATACCGTATAGAAGAAACATTAGCCCTAGCCCTAGCCCTAGCAAAGAATTTAGACTGTCATTAGAGAAAGGAAAATACAAGTTTTCTCTCCCCAGAATTCGTTCTCACTGCCTCCCTTCAAAACCCTAATATAAAAGTGTCCAAAGAAAATAAAACTTTTACTATTTTAATTTTTGTTCAGGTTTACAGCGGTAACTTGTGAGTTAATTTCGGCCTTCAAAACTTGAGAATTACGAAAAACTCAAAACTAGAAAGTTGTAGATATTTAAGTCACGGTTCCAACTCATTGGCCTTGTGTCAATTGGATTTTTGAGGAGAGAGATACGCCCAAAACACTAATCGGTGCTCAGATCAGATTTTTCCTTTTCAGATTCTGCCTCTTTGATTTCTTTCCTTATTTGAAGCTTCCAATCATGGTAGGCGATCCGAGCACTCCAGCTGCACCTCCTTAAACATTTAAGCATGGTCCTTTAGCTCCACTTAATTATAGTTTGGCCTCCATTCTCTCACAAATTCCTGTAAACTCATCTTTCTCACATAATTTCCTGAAAGTAGAAAATTACACACAATGAATGGCATCTTATTCAAGAAATTATGTAAAGATAAATAATAGGGACTAATGCAAATCATGACTTAATTTATAAAAATTAATCATAGTAATAAGGAGATAACGCCCACATAAATATATAACAAGTATACATTTTAAGGCCTTATCAGTCCGATTTCCAAATCAGACCGTTAGATTGAAAGATTAGGGATGGCAATTTCTACCCCACTCGCATGTACCCGGCCCAACCCTAATGGGTTGGATTTTACCCGACCCGATTAAGAATAGGGTCGGGTTTGGGTTAAAAAAAAACCCGAAGAGGGTCCGAGTCGGGTCTGGGTTTTGAGAAAAACCAGGCCCGAACCCGGACCTGACCTGACCCTCTTAGTTTAGCTAAAATTACCAAAAAACCTAACTATATACATTACCCTATATCTAACCCTAAGTCTCACTCTTCTCTCATTCTGCCCTCACTCAGCAACCGCCCCTCTTTGCCTCTCATGCCTTAACCTTAGTTTCCAGTTTCCACTCTTACTCTCAATTTCAACTCAAGTGATAATTGATCAAGCCCTACACAAGCCCTCCCTCAAGCAATCAAGCCCCACACAAGCCCTCCATTAAGCGACCAAGAAAATTCTCGCTGACAAGCCCAGCCATAAGCAAGCATCAAGCACCTCGCCGACAAGTCGAAACTCTTAACAATCACGAAAATCTCCACAACCACCGTGAACTACCCCTCACCCGTTACAAACCCACAACCGAATGGGTTTGGGTTTTTTTATTTTTGTGTTTTTGTTAGCAAAATTTGGATTTGGGTTTGTTTTTGTGAGCCAAATTTGTTGTTGTTGTTGTTTTTTTTTTTTTTTTTTTTGTGTTTCGTTGGTGGGATTTTTAGATTTGCTAGTTTTATTTCTGGATTTGCAAAATTTCTGGGTTTGTTAGATCTTGGCATCCATTTGGATGCCAAGAAAATTGCCAAGAAAATATTGTTTTGTGATTTTGGGTTTTTACCAATTTCTTTGTTTGTGATTTTGGGCTAGGGCCCGCGGGTTTGGGTGCAACAAAAAAACCTGTTTATTAAAAGGGTCGGGTTCGAGTTACGGGTACAGGCCTGCGAGTCGGGTTCAGGTATAAAGAAACTCGGCCCGAACCCAGCCCGTTGTCATTCCTATGAAAGCTATCACATGATCAAGTTTTCACGGTCCACATGCATTCTGTTTGGGTGGAACTAATCATGCACGATTAATTTAAATTAATTATGATTGGTTCAACAATTAAAATTAATTAAATAATTTTGTAATTGGTTGTTGGTTAGTGTAAAAAAATAAGCCTACTTGCACGGGAATAAAATGTGATGATCAGATAACAAAGAAATTATGGATAATCAAGTCTTTTAGGATATTTATCTATCATATACTTATCACTTTAAAGACCTAAATATCAAGAAAAAGGAATTTATTTTTATAATACGAATAAAAAACGCGTCTAGGTGCAATTTTCGGCTAAAAAATCCTCAAAAAATTAGTCTAAATCGGACTAAAACTTGAATGTGGGCCTGGCACCCAAGAGGGTTTGTCAGCACTCTTGGAGTGCCGATCAGCACTTCTCAAGTGCCGATTGGCCCAAATGCTCTACCCGGCCCGGGAACATCCTGATTGAGATAAAGCCTATCTTTTTCAACTTTTTAGAGATAAGGATGTGTCTCAATTCGTATCTAATCTCATTTAGCTTTTTTTTTAAGCATCCCAACCTCTATAAATAAAGGAAAAAGATCAAAATTAGGGGCTCTTGTTTTCTGACTTCTCTACTCCCCTTACATTAAAGACATTCTGAAGGTTTTTGCTTTAAGAACTTCTTCTTTGTAAGTAAAGTATTTTAGACCTCAAAGAAGTGAAAACTTCTTTGATTTCTAAAATATTATTTTATTTGAAGAGCACGCTCATGCAAAAGGTATTTAGTTATATTCTTCTATCTGTTTTTCCTTTCCATTAATTAGTATGTTGCGGTTGTTCGTTGCATGAATGCAGTTAATATGTTTGATTTTTATTGTGCCTTGTTTTTAATTCATGTTTGCCATGTTTAGATATTTAGTTGAAATTTTATTTGACATGTTCTTTAGTTGATTGTTTGTTCTAATTTTTTTTCTTTGATTTCAAAATCCGATAATGATCAGTAGAACCTTTTTTTTTTAATTCAAATCTGGTCTAGATTTTCATTAAATATAGATTTAAATTTTTTCTGGTCTCAAAATTGATCTGTATTTTAATTAAATATGGATCTGTATTTTTTATCACAAAACTGGTTTGTATTTTCATTAAATACAGATCCGTATTTTTTCTGGCCACAAAACAAATCTGTATTTTTATTAAATACAGAACTAAAAAAAATTTCTAAAATTTATTTATTTATTTATAAAATTGCAGATTTTGAAATTTCAAAGAAGGAATTAAGAGTTAGGTTAAAGTCTTTCTTTTTAATATGTGATGCATGCATAATAAGTTTGTATCATGAATATGAATCCTCTTTTAAAAATCTTATTTTTTTAACTTACAAAAACAGATTTGATTTTTACAAATCAAATCTCATTTTTTTTAAAATAGATGTGATTTTTCTTAACAAAATCTTTCTTTTAACCCTTTACAAAAACAAATCTGATTTTTACAAATCAAATCTCTCTTCTTCTTCTTTTTTCAAGACGTATCTGATTTTTTTTTAAAAAGAGGGCGTATTCATAAGACAAATTTGTTTAAATTAATATTGCCAAGTGTTTGTTATGTGTATTATAACATATCATTCAACATCATACAAAAAGGGTATATAATGGTCATTATAGTTTAGAAGACTAGACTTTGTTTGAGCGGAATGGATACCTAACACCTTCCCATTTCGTAACCTAGCCCCTAAACTTAGGATTTTGGTTAGTATATTAGTGTTTTGTCTTTAATTTTGGTAGATTTAACTCGGACCAAAGTTTTGTATTTTGTATTTTTTTTTTTTGCATAGATTGTAACTAGGACCAAAGCCTTGCAAGGTTAATCTACCAAATTGTACTTTTTTTATCCAATCAATGACATTTGATGTATTTTGAATATGTAATTGTATTTATTTTTTTCTTATTTTTTTGTATAAAAAATAAGTGGCGACTCCACACCACTGCCCAAAAGAGAGGTGCTTTAAAGCACCCGAATCTCTTTTTTGAGAGCACCCAAGTTCCCGGTCTCTCACATTACAAAAACTTGCAATTTAAACAATTTATTGATGACATAGCTATTGATATTTAATTTTTTCTAAAAATTTTGCAAGTATGGAGAATATAAGAAGAAGATGTAATCCAATAATGCATTTGTCAAAATTCACCTTTAATAAAAAGATATTGAGTAGTTACAACCAATTTTGTAGCTAAATTTTGTCCTTCTAGTTATCTCTTTATTAGATTTCTGATTTAGTATAATTTAAGTTTTTTAATAACCGCTCTAAAAAAAAATTCTTATAGTCACTAGGGTTCAGTAATAAATTCTTATAGACACTAGGATTCAGTAATAAGCTGCAATAAGCTCTTGATTCAATGATAATCTTTTAATTCGAAATTCTGCCAAGTTACATGTTTCAATGACAAGCTCCATTGTATAGTGGTAGACTTTACTTTATCATTCACTGGTAAGTTTCATAGCCTGATTCAACAGTTGGCCTTGAAGTGTGGTTGCATAGAGTAGCATAGACTTGAAAAATGATCAACGTTATTGTCACTCTAAGTGAGCTATGTTTAGCTCTCTTACTTAAATGTGGTGTGAAAAATATAGAGAAAGATTGAAGAAACTGAAGTCGTTATTGATGATCACTAATTTCTGGTGTGCAAAAGTAATTACAAGATAATTAGTAACTACTCTATATATACACAAAAAACAGAGGCTAGCCTTCCCACCTAAAATAACTAACTAACAGAATTTTATCATTACAACAAATCAAATAATGACATTTGGCTCCTTCAGTGTTTGACAGTTGTCTCCAATTTCTTCTCTCTTCTTTCCTTGACACGTGTATTGCCTTTATCTCTTTCTGTTACTTTCTTCTTTTCTTTGCACGTGCTACTGTTATTTGCTTCTTCAAGTTTAACACTCCCCCTCAAGTCCTGAGCTGCAAGATTAGTGACTTGAAGTTAGCATTAGTCTTCATTTATCTTGGCACAAACATATCCTTTAGTCCCAATTTTCCTGTCAATCTTGTGAAAGAACTAAAGCCTACAGCCTTAGTAAAAATATCAGCTACTTGAGCATTTGTGGCCACATGAAAAGTCTCGATCATCCCTTCCGAAATCTTGTCTCAAACCAGATGGCAATCTACTTCAATATGTTTAGTCCTCTCATGGAATACTGGATTAGCAGCTATGTACAATGCTGCTTGATTGTCACAAAACAACATAGCTAGTTTAGGGTGTTCAATCTTCAAGTCCTTGAGTGATTGAAGCACCCAAGTAATCTCACATGCTACACTAGCCATTGCTCTATATTAAGCTTCTGTTGAGGATCTTGAGACCACCCCTTGTTTCTTTAATCTCCATGATATTAGAGATTCTCCTAAATAGACTGCATAACCTGTTAGAGATCTTCTTGTGTCAGGGCATCCAGCCCAGTCTGCATCACAGAAAGACTTAATGTGCAAATCTGAAGTGCTTGAGAAGAAAAGTCCCTTTCCTGGTGACCCTTTAATATACTGAAGAACTCTATGAGCTGCAAGCAAGCAAGCAGGTGAGGTTCCCTTGGTTTTGAAACAAACTGGCTTAACCTATGCACAACATAGGTAATGTCAGGTCTTGTCAAGGTTAGGTACAATAGCCTTCCAATTAGCCTTCTAAACTGTCCAGGCTCTATAAGTAGGTTTCCTTCATACTTTGAAAGCCTTAAATTCTGCTCCATAAGAAATTTGACTGGTTTAGAACCAATGAAACCAGTATCCTTCAAAATTTCAAGAGCATACTTCATTTGATTCAAGTTTATGCCCTTATCATTTCTTGCTACCTCAAGGCCTAAAAAGTACCTTAATGAACCAAGATCTTTCAACCCAAACCTGTCATCAAGAACCTTCTTTAAACTATCAACACAGGTAGGATTGTTTCCTGTAAGTAGTATGTCATCAACATACACTAAGAGCACTATAAAAGAAGACCCGTGAGTGTGAGTGAACAATGAATATTCAGATTTTGATTGAACAAAACCCATCTATAGAATGGTGTTTGAGAACTTCTCAAATCATTGCCTTGATGCCTGCTTAAGACCATAAAGACTCTAGTTTAATTTGCAAACAATGTTCTCCCCCCTTGCTATGAAAACCAAGTGGTAAGCACATGTAGACATCCTCAACCAAATCACCATGCAAGAATGCATTATTAACATCCATTTGGTGAAAAAACCACCCTTTCACTGCAACCAAAGTAAGCACAATCCTAACAGACACAGATTTGGCCACAAGGGAAAATGTTTCAGAATAGTCCAAACCAAGCTTTTGAGTGAATCCCTTAGCAACTAAATGAGCCTTATTCCTTTCAATGGTGCCATCAAGAAGGTATTTAACTCTATAAACTCATTTACAACCAATTGGACACTTCCCAAGAGGTAATGGAACCAAAGTCCAAGTGTTATTAACCTCCAAGGCCTCAATCTCCTTATCCATTAGCAGCCCTCCATTCAGGATATTGAACTGCCTGATAAAAAGAGGCAGGTTCTAAAAGAGTAGCATTGACTACCATGACAAAGGAGTGAAAGATAGGGCCACTGTGAGAATAATCCAAAGTCCAAACAAGCAAAAATATCATATGGCAAACCAGAATTGGGCTTGGTGCTAACAGACTTACAAGATTACTCAGAAAGATAAGATGGAGGTTGATGAGGTCTAGTAGACCTTCTAAGAGTTGGTAAAGGTGCAATAGGCAAGGAAGAGGAAGGGGAAATAAGGCCAGGTTGTGAAATGAAAGAAGGTAATTCTGCATTGGGATCTACAGCAAGAATTGCAACAGATTCTGCAGTAGGATCTGCAGCAAGAATTACAGTAGTGTCTGCGGTAGGTGGGGAAATGGTGTCTAACACATAAGGACTAGATGTAGTAAGGGGTGAAGAAGGTGCAACCACAAAAGGATATGAAGAGGAATGGGAAGTAGTGTCTGAAGTACAATGAGGAAAAATCATGTCATCCAGATAGGAAGTTGAAGGTTGAGAGAAAAGAACATAAGGAAATATATGCTCATAGAAAATTATATTTCTAGAAATATGAATAGAATTCGAAGTAAGGTCCAAAACCATGTAACCTTTTATGCCATAGGGATAGCCTAAGAATACACACTTCTTAGCCCTAGGTGCAAATTTGTCCCTATTATGAGGTAAAGTAGAGATAAAGCATAAATAACCAAAACATTTAAGATGAGTATAAGATGGTGGAGATTTGAATAGAAGTTCATATGGACTTTTGTTTTCTATGGACCTTGAAGGAAGTCTGTTGATTAAGTGGACAACAGTTAAAATGCAATCACCCCAAAAACACAAAGGAGCCTGTGATTGAAAGCTTAAAGCCCTTGCTACATTAAGAATGTGTTGATGCTTCATCTCAACAACAGCATTTTGTTGAGGGGTATCAACACATGATAACTGATGCAAGATGCCATGAGATTGAAAGAAATCTTTAAGGAAAAACTTAGTACCATTATCACTTCTAATAGACTTGATTTTACAATTAAATTGAGTATTCACCATAGAAGCAAATTGTGGAAGATAATATTGAGTATCAGACTTATGCTTGAGAAGATACACCCAAGTACATCTAGTAAAATCATCCACAATTTTTAAAAAGAACTTAAAACCATCAATAGTACTAGTAGAAAATGGACCCCAAAGGTCATAATGAATCTAATCAAAGGGTTTATTTAATACATGAGTACTAGAAGCAAATGGAAGCTTCTTTTGCTTTGAAAAATGACAAATGTCACAACAAGGTGTTTTATTAGTAACATCAACATGTACAAATTGCTTCAACAAGAGAAGTTTTGAATGAAAGGGATGTCCAAGTCTACTGTGCCATAAGTTTGAAGAAGAGATATAACTAATAGCAGCAGCAAGAGCAGATGCATGAGGTCTACAATCTGAATCTTGCAACGGAAACAAGCCATTCCGTGCTTTACCCAGACCAATCATGCTCCATTGAGCAAGGTCCTAAATAAAACAACAATCACCAAAAAAAATGAGGCAACAAGAAAGATTCTTGGTGAGTTTACTAACTGATATCAAATTGAAAGTAAAAGAGGGCACACACAAAACATCATTAAGGGTTAATGTGGATGAAACTTGCACTATGCCTATATGTGTGACTAAAGCTTGTTCCCCATTTGGCAAATAGACACAAGTATGGACTATGGAAGTAATTGTGGTCAATTAAGCAACAGAATGAACCATTTGATATGTTGCTCCAGTATCAATGATCCAAGTATTAGACTTATAGGCATGCCTATCAACAACTTGAGCAGTAAATATGGAATCAGAAAGATTGGGTGAAATCCAATAGGGATTACCTGAAAAATTTGATGAACAAGAGGGTGAAGTGGAGGTGGAAGATAAGGGTTGTGGAATGGAAGGATTTGGTACCATGACAGAAGCAGCTTGACGAGCAGTCTGAGCACCATTACCTGATCCAGAAGCCATATAATTCTTCAGAATATTCAAAAATTGCTCACAATGAGCCTGAGACAATGGGACCTGTGGACCAGCTTGCACATAAGAACCTCCAAAAGAATGACCACCATGGTTCTGTGAAGCAATGTTTGGTTGAATAAAAGCATTTTGCAAAATACCAACAGGCAAAGAACCAACAAGTTGAACACCATTTGGTAAAACTCCAGTAGGCATAAAACTAGATTTCACTGTTGAAGGAAAGATATCCATTCCAAAATTTCCTGAGGGCTGCATTGAAGAAACTTGATTTGCCATAGCCTTGTTACCTTTTTTTGGTTTGTAACCTAGAGGGTAATTGTGAAGCTTATAGCATTTATTTGCTATATGTCCAGTAAGACCACAGTAAGTGCAGACAGACCTATCTTTCTTAGCATTACCCCTTTTTTCCACCATGATTATGACCTTGATGGCCATGAAAACCTTTGCTATTATTCACACACATAGCAACAGCTTCTCCTGAGTGAATCATGTTAAAACCTTTACCAATATTCCTTCTTTTCTCTTCTTGCAAAATCAGAGAACACACTTTGCTAAAAGAGGGAAAAGGCTCAAGCAACAAAATCTGACCAATTATATTTCCATAACTGTCATTCAATCCCATCAAAAAACAAAATACATGCTCCTTATGCTGAGCATCAAGTTGAGAAGACTTAGATCCACAAGTACAAGCACAAGTACAAATTGTGAAAGCCTGGTAATCGGCAAATTCATTCCACAAAGTCTTAAATTTTGTGAAATAAGAACTCATCGAGAGTGAACCTTGTGAAAGATGAGATATCTCCCTTTGAAGCTTAACAAGCCTTGGAGTGTTGCCTTGAGATAGCCTGTCCTTAAGATCAATCCACAAATCTTTTGCATTGTTGATGTACACGACACTTGCCTTCAAATCCATGCTAAGTGAATTTGTTAACCATGAAAGCACTATAGTATTGCACCCACTCCAAGAATTAAACAATGGAGAAGATGGATCAAGCTTAGGACTTGATTCATTCACAAAATTAAACTTGTTTGTGGCACTCAAAGCCAAGATCACAGATCTTGCCCAACTCATATAATTCTCTGGATCAGTGAGTGGTTGCGAAGTGAGAATGATACCAGGATTCTCATTCGCTGGAAGAAAGAAAGGATTATTTGCAGATTCATCTGCCATAACTGCACTTGAAGAAGGCATTGAGTGTGCAGTTTTAGATTGTGTATTGGTTGTGGAATTGGAGGCCATGAGTGAGAATGAAAATGAAAAACAAACTCTGTTCGGGAACTTAGAAAACAAAAGAAAATTCTCAAAATAGAGAAACTTGGTCTGATACCATGTGAAAAACAGAGAGAAAGATTGAAGAAACTGAAATCATTATTGATGATCACTAATTTCTGGTGTGCAAAAGTAGTTACAAGATAATTAGTAACTACTCTATATATACACAAAAAACAGAGGCTAGCCTTCCTGCCTAAAATAACTAATTAATCGAATTTTATCATTACAACAAATCAAATAATGACACTTGGCTCCTTCAGTGTTTGACAGTGATAGGCCAAGAATGTATTGACCCCTTATGATAAATTAATTGATTAATTAGCCAAGTTAATTAATTAATCCAATTAACATGCAAAATGCGTGATAGCACAAACAAATCACCAACGAAGTTAATATGCAGCGGGAAATAAAGTTGACACGGTGATTTATTTACGAATAAAAAAAATCTCCAAAGCAAAAACCCCACCAGGTGATTTTAAAGTTACCACTCTCAAGAATCTACTATTATCACAACAAGTGGTTACAAGTAAAGGAATCACAGTACCTTATACCAACTTACAGTTGAACCCTTACCTCAATACACAATTGGACTTGTTCTGTAGTGACAATCTCTCTTTTTCAATGCACGGCTCCTAGTACATGACTAACCAATAGATGCGCGAATCCTAGTACCGGCTTAATCACCAACTTGAGAAAGATGTTCGCTACAAAGTTTTTCAGTTCATCAACACAATGAAAATCACGAAGCTCCTTGGTCACAAAACCCAATGGCGTACAAACGTAGTAGCTTCTTCAAGACAAAGATGAACTAAGGCAAATTTTGTCTCCGGTCACAATTTGCATGAACAGCACTTTGCTCCACACTCGTGCAACTGTGCAACCTTTGACGGCCCTTAAAATAATCCTTATATATGTTTAGGGTTATGAAAAAAGAAAGTTTAAACATGTACACATGGATTGGAATGAAATCGAAACTAAAAATCTGATTTTCATAAATCTCGATAGATAGGGTATCTATCGAGCAGCTGTCGAGCATCGGGCTAACTGCCTTTTAAACCTCGATAGATGCTATATGTCAAGTTAGCTGTTGAGTTTTAAAATCCAACACTTTTTCACTTGATTCTTGGACAGATTTGCATCGCTTCAATACTTGGACTTGAACTCTTGTTCCTTGAAATATTAAACACATCCTAGATTTACTTAATCACAAGAAAGGTGAGTTTTGTCAAAGGATTAGCCAATTTTAAATGACATATGTTCTTAACATGAATCACATTTGTCCTAATAGACAGTTGTCTCCAATTTCTTCTCTCTTCTTTCCTTGACATGTGTATTGCCTTTTGTCTCTTTCTGTTACTTTATTCTTTGCTTTGCAAGTGCTACTGTTATTTGCTTCTTCAAGTTTAACAGTTTGGATGTGAAATCGGTTGCCCATCATCTTGTTAAGATGTCCTGGACTTGCTTTTTCGAATCATAAAGTCAAGTAGTTTAATTCGCAGATCATAAAGACAAAGTTCGACTTGATTAGTGAAAGTTCATGGGTCATGAAATTCCATAATGATTCAAGTAGTGTGGTAATTTAAACTTACTAAATGGCTCATTTCTTGTCGATGATAATGAGAAATATAAGAAATCCACATGATATAAAGTCCGGATTGGAAGTGCAATCACTAATCTCAAGCATCATCGTATATAAAGTGAAAAGAAAATATTTTCCATTTGTTTCGACTTTTGAGAGATGGCCATTTCAAGTTAAAAAATGTTGTAATTCACAAATTTAAAGATAAATTTTGTAACATAGTTTATTATTTCCTATTTGGTATAATGAAATTTTATATTAGGTGATACTGCATTCATTTTTTTTTCTTTAATGAGCTAACAATGGTGGCCACCCACACTTTTAGATGCATAGAAACTAAAACACTAGTATGAAAAGGTTTTCTCAGCATCAAAAAAAAAAAAAAAAGTCAGGATTTCATCCATAAAGTCACATGCCATTTAGCTACATTTGGCCAGGGAAAAGTCGAACTTGAAGAGCCATTATGTAAAATTTCAGCCCCTTCGGCTTAGATTGCCTCTCTTTTCTTTTTCTTTTTCTTTTTTTTTTTTAAGTTTGATGGTTACAACTGGTAGAGAAAATCTGGAACATAAACATTTTCATTAGAAACATTAAAAAATGCTAATTAAATTATAAGACCTTGTATTTCAATTTTCATATTTGAAAACAGGCTAACAACTTCGGACCCAGATTTTAATTATAGAAAAACCAACAGAAATGCACAAATTCTGTCAAATTGAGCCACGACTTAGCCTGCAAGGTTGGGCTCGCATGTTAGTCTGGATTCAAACGAATATGCTTCTTCAAAACAAAAATATGTATATTTGTCCACACAGCATAGCGGGCCCTGCAAGCCACCTTTAATGCAGAACTTCAGCCCATCACAATGGTATGGGTCTCCTTTTCCCCCCGCTGAAGTAATAAATGTAGAAAAACTATATTCACACAATTTGTTTAACATTTTTTCTTTCACAAGATATGTAAGAGGTTGATTCTAACCTGAACATCTCCGTTCAAAATATCAGAAATGTCAATTTTTTTTTAGTATATTACAAACGAAAGGATTGAGAATTTAATTCTTATATATCACATTTAAAAACAAAAAAACAACAGATAATAGTTGACCTAAACCTTCATTAACTAGAAAGTGGTAATTTTCTTTTTTTAGAGAAAAAAGTGTCAATTAACTTAAAAGTCATTGGTAGATAGCACATTGAAATCGGTATTTAATTAATATATGATATCAACAATGAACTGACCATATAAAAGTGATTTTAGATTAATCATAAATTTTTTTAAGAGAAAAAACATTAATCATAACTTAAGTTTTTTTTTCTTCTAAAAAAAACCTTATCATTCTCAAAAAAAAAAGAAAAACCCTTATGATTTTAATTATTATTTTTTAGAAAAACCTGAATTGATAACTGAACTGGATATTAATGGGCAGGAGTCCATTTCATTTGTGGGTATGCAATATCATTTCTCTAGCACCCAAAAAGTGGAAACAAATAAATTAAAAGAAGTTCCCCGTTAGCTTAGTTGGATGATGGTGGTGCGTTGTCTGGTGTGGTACACTGCAAAAGTACAGAATGAAGCTTTAATGCTTGGTTGCTTATCCAAGCCTCCCTAATGAGACATTTTCCAGTATCATATACTGATACACCTTTTTGGCCCAATGATATATCCTGTGCTCTACTAAGAGGATTCTTAACAGATCAGAGACATAGTTCTTTTAACGGGAAAAGGCAAAGAGTCCACCGGTGGTATAATAATTTCATACTCCCTTTCGCAATTATTTTTAGACTATGTCCGATTGTCTGTCATTTTAACATAAACCCATCATTTTCTGTTCTTTTATCCCCTCACAGCCAGTTACATGTTAATATACAATTTTAAGAAATTTTTAATACAACTTTTATGGAAAATATAAAAAAGCTATTAAAAAACTTATTAGTGTCTTAGTTTAATGATAAAGGGCTATCATTAGGAACGGATTTCATAAGTTAAAACTCTCTCAAAAAATAAAAGTCAATTATTGTGATACCCCAATTTAATTGATTGTGTGATGTATGTGGGGTGTGTGATAAGTCCCACACCAGGCATATATTGGGTTAAACTGGGCTTTATTAACAAATACAAGGAGCCTCAATTGTAACTAGTCCTTTTGAGGTATAGCACAGATGTGGCTAGTGCTTTTCATTGGGTTGTTACAATTGTTTTTTTCTTTTTCCAATAAAAAATTTCTAAAAATAGTTTTTACGTCAACGTCTTTAAGAGATCTGTTAACTTTTTTTTTTTCTTTAGAAATGAGTATGGAATTGATTATGCTCATAAATTTTTCTAACTTCAATGTATGCTTGTACTTCTAAATTCACCACTTCATGGATCCATAGGCTCTTCCACGCTCTAATCATCCAAAATCCAAACCATTTTTTTTATTCCTCCCTCGCTTCGTAAGTGGTTACTGGTCAATACGCATGCCAATTTTTATCCATATCCATGAATCTACCTATTACCCACCTAATTTGGATTAGTCTTAACCCAACTCATTTGAATATGTGAGTTAAATGGGTAAAAACGCATTTGGTTATTTAATTATATGGGTCTTAATGGATAAACCCACTAATACCCACTAAAACCCATATAAAATTGAAATAAACAACATAAAATCTACATTTCTAGAAAATAACCAAAATACCCCTAAAACCTTAAAAATGCCAAAATACCACCCCAAACCTAAAAATTACCAAAATGCCCCCCAAAACCCAAAAAATGACCAAAATACCCTCAAAAACCTAAAAATTACCAAAATACCCCCAAAACCCAAAAAATTACCAAAATACCTACAAAATCTCTAGCAAGAGCAAAATACCCCCCCCCCCCCCAAAACTCTAAAATGTCCAAAATACCCCCCTAAACCTAAAAAATGACCGAAATACCCCCTAAACGTTAAAAATGACCGAAATACCTCTGAAACCTTAAAATTACCAAAAATATTCTTGAAACCTAAAAAATGACCAAAATACCTTTGAAACCTATAAAATGACTAAAATACCTCCAAAACTTGTAAACTCATAAAATTACCAAAATACCCCCTAAACTTAAAAAATGACCAAAATACCTTTGAAACATAAAAAAATTACCAAAACACCCTGAAACCTAAAAAAAATGTCAAAATACACCAAATGACCAAAATAATCCCAAAACCTAAAAAAATGATCGATAAAAACCCCTGAAACCTAAATTATGACCAAAATACCCCTAAATGTGTAAGATGACCAAAATACACCTAAAACGTCTAAAATTATCAAAATAGAGGTTTAGCGTATTTTGGATGTTTCGAGGATATTTTCAACAAATTAAAGTTCTAAGAGTATTTCAGTCATTTAATAGGTTTCAAGGGAATTTCGGTAATTTTTTAGGTTTCGAGTGAATTTTGATAATTTTTTAAGTTTCAGGGTTATTTTGATGATATTTTAGATTCTAAGAATATTTCAATCATTTTTTAGGTTACGAGGGCATATCTGTCATCTTTTCGGCTTTAGGGTTATTACAATAATTTTCATATTTTTTTATTATTTCGGCAAATTTCTAGGGTTCAAAAGTATTTTGGTAATTTTTAGGTTTTGGGGTATTTTGGTAATTTTTTAGGTTTCAGGGGCTTTTTGGTCATTCTGTGGGTTTTGGGGGGTATTTTGGTCATTTTGGGGGTTTTGGGAGGTATTTTGGTCATTTTTTGGGTTTTGGGGGTATTTTGGTCATTTTTGGGTTTGGGGGTATTTTGATCATTTTTAGGTTTCAAAGGGTATTTTGGTAATATTTTGGGTTTCAAGGGTATTTTGGTCATATTTTAGGTTTCAAGGGTATTTTGGTCATATTTTGGGTTTCAAGGGTATTTTGGTTATTTTTTGGGTTTTGGTGGTATTTTGGTCATTTTTATGTTTTGGGGGGTATTTTGGTATTTTTTAGGTTTTAGGGGTATTTTGGTCATTTTTGGGTTTTGGGGGGTTTTTTTTGGTCATTTTTTGGGTTTTGTGTAGATTGGACATTTTAGATGTTTTGGGGGGTATTTTGCTCATTTTAGAGATTTTGGAGGTATTTTAGTCATTTTAGTAGTTTTTAAGCATATTTGTTGATTTTAGAGATATCGGGGTATTTTGGTCATTTTAGAGGTTTCATGGGTATTTTGCTCATTTTAGAGATTTTGGGAATATTTAGGTTATTTTAGTAGTTTTTGAGCATATTTGGTAATTTTAGAGATATCGGGGTATTTTGGTTATTTTAGAGGTTTCATGGGCATTTTGCTCATTTTAGAGATTTTAAAGATAATTTTGGATATATTGGTAATTTTGGAAGTGTAGGGATATTTGCGTCATTTTAGGCATTTAAGGGTATTTTGGTAATTTGAAGGTCAAGCGAGTATTTAAGTAGTTTTAAAGGTAGAGAAATGATATGTCCACAACATTTTTACAACATTTTTACAACAAATCTTAAGTGGCAGATTGTTACTGGTTGTTATTGTTGGGGCAATATAGTAATCTTAGCGTTAAGTTTAAATTTAAACCAATAATAACTAACCACATATGGTTTGTTGTGAAAATGTTGTAAATATGTTGTGGACGTAGCATCTCTCAGAAAGGTATTTGGGTCATATTGGGTTAAATGAATGGGTTACTAATTAAATGGGTTGGGTTGGTAATAGATAATTAATTTATATATAAATAGGCCATGAATGAATAAATGGGTAATTACATACTCAACATATTTATGACCCAACCCGCTACTGGTCAGTGAACCAACCCATTGAGACAGGCTGGTCTCTTTAATTGTTTAATGGTACTACAGAACAAAAGCCCGACAAGAGAGCCTGTGTTATCAGACGGTAAAATAAAAGTGATACTACCAGAAATTGAAAAGAAAATGAAACTGATTCCACAGCTATTGGGCCTGAATTAAATGCTATCGAATTCCTTTTCCTCCAACCAAGTTCAGCCTTTGAACCTCTATTTATAGATTAATTAAAATTTAAATGTAAAATAAAAGATCATCAATATTAGTGAAATGAAATATTAAAATAATTAATAAAAATTTTTATATAACAAAAAATTACCTTGAATGACAAAATTTAGCTACAAAATTTATTGCAAAATAAAACTATAACTTTACTCAATATTTTTTTAGTAGTGGTGAATTTTGACTAATCTACTATTGGATTACGTTTTCTTCTTATATCCTCGTGCTTGTAAAAATTTTAAAAAATAAAAAATCAATAAGTATGTCATCAATAAATCATTTAAATTGTAAATTTTTGTAATTTAAAACTATGCATAAAATATAATCTTATAGATTATATAGTTAATAATATCATATTGGCACAAAATTTGACACATATATCAAAGGCCTGTTTGGATTAAAGGGGGAGGGAGGAGGAGGGGAGTAAAGTAGAGTTGACTGAAAATATTCTAAATTTGGGTCAATTCTACACTACTCTACTCTACTCTACTCCCCCTCCCTCTCCCTTAATCCAAAACGGACTATAAGAGCGTAAAGAACATGCAATCTAATGATTAGATTTTCAAAATATGTAATAATGTTAATGATATTGAATAAAGTTGCAGTTTTAAATTACAACTAATTTTGTAACTCAACTTTGTCTTACCTTAAATTATATATTACATTTCTCCACCATGGAGACAAAAATATATACACAGGCATTTGTAGCAACATGCCTGCAATCTGCCCGACGAGTTTTTATCAAATTTTATTATTTCCTTCTTTTTTTAGAGAGAGTTTCAACATATAACATCCGCTTTTGATGATAGTTCAATCATCAGACCAATACACCAATCTGTTTTTGGTATAGGCGGGGATCGAACCCTAAATATCTTTTTAATTATTAGAGATTTTATTAATTGAACTAATTGAAACCCACTTTATTTACTCTCTGGGTTGATAAATTTGCTAAATTTAGGTGAAAATTGTTAGTTCTACCTTAAGTACATATATACATAATGAACATTATGAACTGTAACCAAAAATAATTGGCACATGCTCATGCTTCTTCCAAATTCCAATCCTTTCAAGTTGAATTTTTTTGGGTAAATTTGATAGTTACAATATGAATGATGATTTCAACCTTGATCTGTTGAAAGCACGAAGAATAGGGATGGCAATTTAGATCCGGCCCGCGGATACCCGGCCCGGCCCGACCCTAATGGGCCGGATTTTACCCGGCCCGATAAAGAATAGGGTCGGGTATGGGTTTTTTAAAAAAAACCCGAAGCGGGTTCGGGTCAGGTCCGGATTTTATAAAAAAGTCTGAAACCCGACCCGAAACCCGCCCCGGATAAAAACCCGGTTATGGAGGATAAGACATTTTGTAAGAATTTCTTAGTCTTTTTCATTTGTTAGTTGGAGGATAAGACATTTTGTAATTTCCTAGACTTGTGGGATTTATTTTGTAACTTTTTAAGTGATTTGTTGATTTAAAATCTTAGTTGTGATTTATTGATTTATGATTAACTTATAATTTGGTTTGATTTGGTTGCCCTATAATGTGGCCTAAATGCCAAATTTTGGCATTTGGGCCATGTTAAATGGCTTGAATAGGCTTGAATCTAGGGGAAAAATTTAATGGGCTTAAAAAAAAAAAATTTTTTGTTAGGCTAGATTTGGGCCCAAGAAGATAAACGGGGCCCGCGGGGCGGGTATGGGCTCCGGGAAAAAAACCCGATTAATAATCGGGCCGGGTTCGGGTTCTGGGTCTTGGCCCGCGGGTCGGGTCCGAGTATGCAAAAACCCGGTCCGAACCCGACCCGTTGCCATTCCTAACGAAGAAGTTACCTATTGGGCTACAAAAGTCATACAAGTGACTGGTATTTCACTGTCAGTGACCACAGATCGCGCTTTCAGTATCCCATATAAGGACAAGACAAATTATTGACAGTTGTTTTGGTTGAATTATTGAGCACGCTCTGGTCCTTCTGTAAATTTTCTATACCTAACATAGTGACTATCAGTACCACACCACCGCCTCCTTCATGCTTTCAATTTAGTTCATATAACAAGAAGTTTCTCATAATTCTAAAAGTACCATCTCGAGTCCTCCACCTAAATTTTTGTACAAGCAAAGCATCATAATAATCTGGAAATGCACCCTTTTTTTTTATACATAAAAATCTGGAATTGCACCAAATTCGAACTAGATGTTGATAGAATACTTCATTTTCATACTAATAAATACCATATATAGAAACAATGTGAAGGTGGAATCTTGACTCTGTTATTTATATTCTGCCACGCAACAGGAGTGTAGTTAGAACTTTTTGTTTGGAACCAAATTTTGGTATTAATATATTAGTCTCAAGTCAAGATAAACCATCGCACACATGCGTAAACGCACTTACACAAATATAAATATTAATATTTTGATATTAGAGTAAGTCATAATTTATAAATATATTGTATATAAAATTAACAACTTTCGTACGTGTGTATTTGCAAGATAATTTTTTAGGAGAATTTATCATCTTTTAAACTCCAATGAGTATACAAAAACTGTCTAGTTTGGTATTAAACATGTACAAAAAACGAATTAGAGAAAACAAAAACTACCTTGTTTCTATAATTACTAGATCAATTAACAAATTCTATTGATTTTTAAGAGCATTATTGAACTAACTCAAACATTTGAGGAGGCCAACTTTTATTTTTGTAACTAAATATTTAAAGTTTTAAATACTTATACATAATATAAAATAATTATTTTAAATTTGGGGCCAAGCCATGCTATAGCTCCGCCCCTTATGGAACAATACCTGAGCCTGAAACTTCGTAATCTGCACATGTAGGGCTCAATATGTAGATTGTGTCTTACGCTTTAATCATGGGGTCAAAAGAAAAAACAAACAGACAGTGAAGAAAGATTATACTGTTTACTTTTGGTCTATTTATGCGTTACCAGTTTGTTAATCTCTCTGCCATGTCTTTCAATCCTTGCCTTTTTTCTTTGTAATCAACGTCTACCACTTTAATAGCCTCTAGGGGAGGAATAAATCATCAAAAAGATAAAGAAAAGCGACTTAATCATTTATTCAACAGCATCTTTCTAAAAAAATTTATTATTACTGTCCACGAATCACATGGCATCATTCTTGTTTAAAAAGAAAAAATAACCCATTAAAAGTAGAGAAAAGGAGTAATTAAACATCTTTACACAAATTCCTCCAAGAATATCAATAATTATTATATATAAAAAAAAGATCAAGGAACAAATAAAAAACACTCTAATCACTCACACTCACTCACTCTTTAACCTTTTTTTTTATAGACAAACGAAAGCAATGCTATGCTAGCTGGGCCATTCTCCCTTTTCTTTTGCATTGGTTCCTAACCAATCATGCCAAATGAATCCCTGGCCAGGAAATAAGAGGAGTAAACATTGAGCAACCGAAGCTAATTTTATGAACAAAAAATTAATCCATCAATCAATGATCATGATAATGCACGCCATACGCGCGTGGGGAATTTCCCACTATCACAATCTGCACTGGCAATTTTGCTAGCTCACATCACATGTACATGTCGGTGAAATATGGTCACAATCTTTTTTGGGCTTTAAAAATCATTGCATTGCGACCACCGCTACGCTAGCCAGCCACAACTATAGCTGGAGCTGTACAACGTTTCCAATGGTTTTGCGCTCGAAATCCTTGATAGTGTCGGCGAGTTTCTTCATATTATCATCGTAAACATAAGGTATCTTGTTGTACCATGTCACATTGTTCTTCGCCGAAAGTGGTAGAAATTCCCTGCACGGTTCACCTTGTACCGAAATGGAGTTGTGGTAGTGGTAATATCTGATCTTTGTTTCGGTCTTGTGCAATGTCTTCCCAATTACATTCTCGGACATGTGTACACCCGTGGCGTACGCATTCTTAGCCTGAATTGCGTACTTTCGATCCCTTCGAATCCCAGTTATTGAGTCTTTGAATAGTAGCTTCTCAAATCCCCATTCCCTGAATTTTGATCAAAAGAGACCAAATTTAAGCACATAGAATTTACAAGAACCAACAAAACTAAAAATGTTCCAAGTAAATTCCAATGCATATACATAGGAGCAAAGCAGTGTGATCTATTTTTTGTATATTCCACTTACGACAAATTTACACACCTTTTCCAACTGGATGGAAAAATTCTAAGCTAAGCTTCTATTTCTTTACCCAAAAGGGTACACAAATCATATGTCCCAAAACAAGCGCATTTGGTTTAATAACTTTCATAGCATTACGAATCTTAGGTGCTAAGTGCTAACATTTTTGTTAAAGCATTTTAATTATTCGTGCAATTCATAGAGAAAAGAATAGAGGAAAGTACCTAGAATAATCGCGAGTGGAATCGTTCAAGCAGAGCACACTAGACATAGGATTCTGCTCAATGGTGAACTGTGTATAATCTGAGAACTCATTGAGCACAGACTCTAGCGTATTCCCGTCAGGCAAATAGATATACTCATCCACATCAAAGTAAAAAGTCCAATTAGCAGAGTGTCGGTACCGATGTAGACAATCATTCACCACCAAGAATTGGTTATAGTAATACCCATCAAACTCAGCCTGACCCTTAATATCTTGAACCGTGGCTCTCCCAGCTCGCACCCATGGCTCCAGTGCGGCTCTAACCTCAGGTGAAATACCATCCGCATCATGAAACACGAAATGGGACTTGGGTCCGAAGAACCACGCGTGGTAAGCCATCCATTCTCTGATCCTAGAAGCACTCAAACTCCCGTACAAAGATGACCCACAATACAAATACTCGTACTGATAAGGTGGGTGGTACTTGGACTCGTCGTAAGAACCTGGTACTTCTTCCAAGGCAGTGAATTTCTCGTACCTCCTCGGAGACTCGTTGTAGTACGCATTGATTGTGAGCTTCCCACCCAAGTTGTCCCAATTGGGATTGTCTGGAAAAGTACAATTGACAACAACAACAGTGTAGACATGGCCATAACCCCAATCTGGAAGCATCTTATAAGCTTTAGCTCTAATGGAAGACCCATTGTTAGAGATCCACTCGCATTTGTACCATGGGTGGCCATACACGTGAGTGGGCTTGGAGGCTAAACCCACCACCGCAAAAGTCCGAGGACCACCGCGGTAAGCACCCATTAGGACAAAGAGAGCAGCGGCGCTACCAAAAGTCTGGAAGACTCGCTTGTTGGGGTCGTTACTCTTGGGTGTTGAAGTTGAGTACTTTTGTTCAGCAACTGGGGTAGTTGAAAAGTTAGTTAAGGAAACGTTGGGTGCGGTGGCGGCTAAGGTGGTGGTGGTGGTGGTGGTGGCGGAGCAAGAAACGCGAGTGGTGGAGAGGAGGTTTTGGTAGTAAGGAGGGAGGTTCCACATGAGCATGACTAGTGTCAGAGCAAGTAATGTGGCTACTAAGGTTTTGGTTTCGAAGAAGCTGAACAATTTGCCTCCGGGAACTGACGGCGGCGGTGATTCTTTCCTCATTTTTTTTTTCTGGGTGTCGGCGACTTGTGTTGCTTTGTGATGTGTTGTGTCTCGGGGATGGTGGTGGTGGTGATGATGAATATAGTATAGGTGGGTAGGTTTCGATGATTGCTAGTCTAAAAAAAAGAAAAAAAAAAAGAAGAAGAGTCAAAATGCTGGGTCAGACTCAGACCCACACACACACCTATGCGTCTATCTACCTCTAAAGGGAGCTACTCTTTTTTTTCAGCCATTTTGAGGGTGATGGGATTCCTAAACGGGTTTGGATCTTGTCTTAATTACTACACTGACACTCTCAACCGTTATGAGGTTTCGGGCCTTTCTTTTTCGTTTTGATGATTTGTCATACCATGGGAGGCCTACCAGGCCCTACCCAGCTAATATTTTTGGTGAAGAACATTAACAATGGAATCCAAACACAATGAGTTGCAGAATTAATGTGGAGGATTGGAAATATTCAACTGTCTTCATTCATTGGTCTAGGATTTTCATTACTCCTTAAGATATATATGAGAAAGTCTTCAATCATTATGTTTTATTTTAAAAAAATTGAGAGAAAAGAGAGATTGGATATTCATAATTTTCAAATATCATTTGTACATTCTTTATTACTATTATTATGATTCTTTACTTGACCTCTGAAATATATTTATTATTTATTATTAAATGGGTGTTTATGAATATATCTATACATTCTCATGTTATAAACAAGTGAAATAAATTGACTAAGAATGAGTTCAAAGTCTTGCATAAATATACCAACTCGAATGAGGAAAAAGGAACATGAACAAACAGAATCCAAACATAAATGAACATGGGATTAAATGCATTCTACCAAAACTTTCAATGATCTTGATTGGTATGGTATTTTCAATATTTCTTAACAAAAAAAAAAGGTTAAGTTAGAATCATTATATTTTATTTTAAAAATTAAGGGAGAAAGACAGATTGGATTTTCATAATTTTCAAACATAATTCATACACTCTTTATAACTATTATTATTCTTTATTTGGCCTTGGAAATATATACATTTTTGCAATGGGTGCATACGTATAGATATACATACTCTTTTTTTTTAGAGAGTTTTAACCTATGGCGTCCGCTCCTGATAATGGTTCTTTATCATCAGATCAGGACACCAATCAGCTTTGGTGTAGGTGGGGATTGAACCCAAATCTCTCATGTTCTAAGCATGAGTTCAAATTTTGTATAAATAAAACGATTTGAATGAGGAAAAAGGAACATGAATAACAGATTTCAAGCCTAAATTAACATGGGATTAAATGCATTCAACCAAAACTTTCAACCATCTTGATTGGTCTAGTGTTTTCATTATTCTTTAATTAAAAAAAGAGAGGCAAGTTTAGAATCATTATATTTCATCTAAAAAAAATTGAGAGAGAGATATTTAATTTTCATAATTTTCAAATATCATTCTTACTGTAGGGACATTGGGCCCAGTAATTTATAAATGATGGCCCAACAAAGTCTATTGGGCTAAAAACCCAATCCGAGGACATCAAACGAACTAGGAGTACATTAGTGTACCTTTTAAAGAAAATGCCAGGTAAAAATGTGATAAAAGAGTGAACAATTGAGTCCGAGGAAGATATTAGTCCTCGGATATTAAAGCCGAGGTCATAGGAAGGAGGTTTAATATCCCCAAAGCTATGTTATAAACAATCTTATAGTTACGGGAAGATACAGTACACGTGGAAGACAGTAGAAGGGCGGTGGAATATCTAAGGTAAAGCTGCTACCACCGCCCACATATTAAAAACTCTGCAATTGATATACTGACTACATTAATGGTGGAAGGAGACCTGAGCATGAGGTTTGGAACTTGGTCCCTAATCCTAGAGGAATTCGGGAAAATTTGATGGGACAAGTATCCAAAACCAGCGTTATAACCATGAGGTGGAGGATGATAAAGAGGAGAAGAGGGAGTATAAATAAAGGAAAAGACCTTCGGAAGAGAGGAGGCTCTTTCTTTGGAGAAGAAAGACAATAGTATACGATAATCTAACGATCTATAATTGTAATCACCATTGAGAAGCAATACTATAAACTATCCTCGGATTGTGTCCGAGGAAGAGATTTTTCATTCATATTCTTATAGTTGATTCCTTGTTTGTGCTATTGGACCCGAGGCTCGTTTATTTTCTGTTGTTTGAACCACCCTCAAAATCTAGATTTCAAGCCCACTCTCTACAAATTTATTGCAAAAGGCCTTTCAAGCACATTCTCATTTAATTGTGGATTGAAGGTTCGACTTGTGTCCTTACACTTACATTCTTTATAATTATTAGTATTATTTATTGGCCTTCGAATAATTATTATGGGTGCCTATGCATATATATATATACACACACACACTCATGATCTAAACAATAGAAAGAAATTGACTAAGAACAAGTACAGATCTTGCATAAATATAACAAGTTAACAACCCAAATAATGGGATTTTTTTTTGTTGAAGAAAGTTAAATTTATATCATGTCCTCCATTTGATATGATTTTACAAATTTTTTTCTTTTTTTTTTATTCTTCGCTCCGAGTGAAGAGAAATTAAGTGTGCGTTTGGGTATCCCCTAGTTTCTGACTTTCTGGTAAGTTACTTGCACAGTATTTATCAAAATATATACATTTTAATTAGTAACTTTTATGTTCAATGTGTGGAAAAAAGTTAACTTTAAAAATAAAAAAATAGAATAAAAAAACCTAATTTTATTAAAATATATATTATAAAAATTTTAGACAAAAAATAGTTAAAATCTAGAAGTTTTAGGCAAACAAACTCTAGCAAGGGAATGGAATAGAATGATCATAAAGGAATGGAAATAAATAGAACGGAATGAAATGTATTTAAGTAAGGAAAATGAATAGAAAAGAATGGAATTGAATTAAATAACCTTGATTGGATGTTTTAAAATAAAAGAATGAAAATGAATAGAAGATAAGTAATCTTGTTTGGGAGTAATATAAAGGGAATGAAATAGAATCATTTTATGACAATATTACTATTAGACCCTTATTTTAAAATAAAAGGTTGGATATATAGAAGTATTTTGGGAGTTTTAGTAAAAAATTCATTAAATCTAATTTCATTCATTCTCATTTCTCCCAATTTTGAGGGAATGAGAATTTGATATTTTAAGAGAATAGAAATAAATAATGTTTCCTCTATTAAAACTTTCTTACAATGACAAGAAAAAAATATTTTAAAATTATTCTTTTAATTTATTTTCATTTAATTTCATTCCCTCTTACCAGAGTAAAATCATACCTTTGAGCATCGAATTTGTAAGATACCAATTATAAGTCAAATAGTCAAAGGTTATGATACTCGGAAGTTGGAATACATAATTGAATTTTGTATTATCAAAGAAAGCCGTGTTTACTTAGAGCTGGATGGCTTTGTTGGTAATATGATGAAGAAGGAATGGCAATAAAATGGTTAGGAATTTGGGTTCGTGGGGATTTAATTATAGAGCCCGTTAACGGTAATTGAATTTACATCAGAGAGGCTGAGCATATAGCTCATTCGGTGATGCCTTTTATTTATTTTTTAGTATACTGTTAATAAGTGGGTTAGGTTATATATTAATAGACCGTTTTAGAAAAAATTTAATATACCTATTATTATGGGTTTAGACAGTTATTTAAAAGTTTAATTATTTATTTTTTTTCTATAAAATATTTTTAATAATATTTCATAAATCAATTACCTTAGAGCATTCATTAACTTTTATCTATTTTTTTATTAATATTTTTGTTTTTTTGGTCAGTGGTTACCATAAAAAGAGACAATCCATCAATGATCAGATCAAACCTTCTTAAATAAAATAGCCTTAGAAATTGTCAAGTCGTGTAATTTTAGTATCTGTTTGATATACAAAACTTTTAGCTTTAAGCTTTTTGTTTTTTGTTTCAAAAAGTTTTTTTTAATAAAATTTGTGGTTTTTTTGTCATATATTTAACATAAAAACTACCAAAAATTATATCTTTTAATAAGTTTTATGCAAATAATCTACAAAAACTGTGGTAAACACAAATGGACACTAATTATCAATTTCTTTTCACGGGAGGTACTTGAATTTAAATCTTTTACCTACTTAATATAGGAAAAATAAATAAATAAATAAATAGTCTTTCTTTTTTATAATTCTATATTTAGGGGAGAAGCATTTGAATTCTAAACTTTTACGTCAAAAACACTAATGGTTTGTTTGGATTGAGGGATAAGGAGAAAGAGTAGAGTAGAGTGAAATTGGCTTAGAATTAGCCTATTTTTAGCCAACTCTATTCTACTCCCCTCCACTCTCACACCATTCTCTCTCAATCCAAACGGGCTATAAGAGTTTATTAATAGAGGTACAATACTCTTGAGTCTTGACAATAGTCCTTTAAATCTCTTGAAAAATCATGAAATCACACTTCTCATATTCATTTTGATTAGCTAAAATTCATCATTTTCTTAAAAATAGTCTCCAAAAACAGTATCAAAGCTTTTTTTTTTTAACCCAAGTGACTTCCGTCCATTTAAAACTAGAATCTCTAAAGACAATGATGAATATGCCTTGAACCAAAAAACCATGTGTTGGACAGTTAAAATTTGTCGGTCGCATGGTTTATTTGCATGAATTTCATGTTAGTGTTTTTAAGAATCTCCCAAGTCTCAAGCCAACCACCCAAAAACAAAACCGAAGCTAGGGAAGAAGAGGTTTAAATAAACCATGTGTAAAGCAATAATCTTCCCTTCCCCAATTCAGGCCAAATATATACTCTCAAAAGTCAGTGTCCATGGCCACTAGGGCGATTTTGTGTGTCCATTCCATCCCTATAGTGGGACATGTATAAAGGGGCCGAATCTCCCATCTCCTTTTTAAATTTCATATCAAGCAAAAACATTATTATTACAAGAATATGTGAAAATTCAGAGAACCATATATTCATTCTTGACTACTTTTTTTTTTTTTTTTACCTAATGCCTTGCTTGGTAACTTATTTAAGGAAGACTGGAAGACACATTAGTAAATAAAAAACAATATTGAAGGAAGTCATGGTGAAAAATTATACGGCAAGGCACTATCAAACATAATATTTTTAAACGTCTTTTCACCAATTATATATACATCATTTTATTTAAATAAATAATGACCTAATTAATTTTTAAAGGGCAAAACCTTCTAGTTCTAGAGCAGAATTGCCGCATAATATCATGATCATGATGATTCATGAGATTGAGTTATTCGGCCGAATAAAATTTCGAGGAGTTAGTCCAAATCAACTCTGTTGAGATTGAGTTATTTTATATTAGAGGATCACAATATCTTTAATATAAAAAAGCTATAAAAACTAATAGAAATCGTACATCAACTATTTATTTATTACTAATCTATATATATATATATATATATATATATATATATATATATATATATAAAATAGGTTAAGCAGAGAGAAACTCAAATTGCAATTCTAAATTAGAATTCTAATCTATATTGTGCCACATGTCAATGTAAATATGAAATTGGAGTCTAATTTTCCTCCATCTGTTGTAATTCTGATGTGCTTTTTTTTTTCTTTTTTTTCCACACCCTTGTATTTTCAGGTTCACCTCCCTTTTCCACACCTACGTATTTTCAGGTTCATCTCCCTTTTCCACACTCACATATTTTCAAGTTCACCTCCATTTTCCACACCGATTCAGACACCTTAATATACAACTTCCCTCTTCTTCAATCAATGCTATGGAATTTCAAAAGAATCTCTCGGTATCAATGATGCATGTATTTTGGTATTTCTGTATCTTATATAAGAAGAGGTTCTCTAAATATTTTGATTGTACTTGTCTTTACAATTTTCATGGTCCTGGTTTATGCTCTGCAAAACGAATTCCAACCATTCCTAAGGTTTGATTACTACTTTCTTTCATCTGTCTATACTGTCGTTCCTTTTTGTGTAAATTTTTTATTGTTTAATTATATAATTTTGTGGTTTTCCTATGATTAATGTTGCAGGTTTATTTTGTTTCATCTGCCTATACTTTCTTTTCTTTTTGTCAATAATTTTTATTGTTTAATTATAAAATTATTTTATTTTCCTATCATTGATATTGCATGTTTCTTTTCTTTTTCATAACACGTTATCAGCACGAGTCTCTACCCAATTTCGAAAGGAAATTGTAATCCCATTGTTCTTCAAACATCAAAGATTATTTGTGTAATTTTCTCAACTCACTGTAAGTTTTTTTTAATTAGTACTTATCCTAATTGTTTGTCTTTACGTTTTATGCTCATAATTTTAGTGATTTATAATTGATTAAATTTTTTTTTTATGAGATTCACGTTATTTTATTGTTATATAGAGGGCGTTTGGATAGCCCGTTCACGTCCAAGTTGTGCGTTTCAGCGTTTTCAATTTTTTTTTTTTTTTTTTCAAGCCGTAGTTGTTGACTAATTCCTCATGAACAGTGCATCCGTGCACTGTTCATGAACCCACAAATTTCACTTTTTAGCAACTTTTTCATTAAAAATGGGTCCCACGGCACTATTCACACATTTAAAAATTATTTTGCTACAGTGTTTTCAGTTTTCAGTTTTCAGCAATAAGTTCTATCCAAACGGACCCATAGTGTTATGAGATGCACGTTATGAGATTCACATTTAATTGACTAAAATATTTTGCTAAAAATGGTTTGTGATAAAGCAACTTAATCATAGCTATATGTATCATGTATGAATCAACCTTGAATATATATATATCTATGTAGCATTCTTTCAATAGAATTTCGTATGATAAAAATATTTGTTAAAAAATTACATAATACTAAGTTTTATTAAACATGAATAAACTAAGTCTTTTAAACATGACTAAACTCATGATTAAAAAAAAAAAAAAAAAAACTAATAATATCACTTAAATAATAAAATGCAATATATTTAATTCCATTATTTTATTAAATTATATTCATTCTCGTGCGGTAGCATGGATTACATACTAGTGTCACTTAATTAGTGAATCATGTTATTAAAATGACACCTTAACCCATTTTATCAAACAGGAAATTTACTATAGTTAAAACATGATTTTGCACATTATTATTAGTGGGTATGGTTTATTAATACTATTTTTTAAGTTTTTTGGGGAAATGTGGGTTGTTAGTTGTTACACCCCGATTGTCAAGGGAAATTCAACGGGCCACATTCTGCCATAATTCTAGTTTCTGGAGAGAATTAAAGAAATCAAGCTGTCATTATTTTTATATACATGTCAGTCTGTCATTTTCTTTTGGCTATTAGTGAAAGCACAAATCAATATTAAATGGGGATGGTCAGAGTTGATTTGTATCGTTGTATGTACTCAATCATGGACTGTGTCTTGTTTGCAATTGCAAGTGTTGATATAGAAAAGAAAAAATAGAGTCCCTCTCTGTGTTTATTTTTTGTATTTGTTTTGATAAGTGGACAAAATTATGTAGGGTTGTTTCTATCTTTTGTTTCTTCGTATTTTTGAGGTAGATAAGTTGCCACCGAGAAAAAAATGGGTTCCGAAAGATAGATACATGACATCACAAAAAATGTCATTACCGCTAGCTAATTTATCACTTAAACCCATTTAGTTTAGACACTGACTATTGGTTGAAAACAAAATACATGGGTAATATACTAATATATGAATCAAAATTAAAATAAAAGCTGTGCTGTGGGTGTGTGTGGGTCAGCATGGAACCATGCATGCATATTCTAATTACTATCCCTTGAATTTGATTATTGGTCTTGCTCGCTGCCATTCCCATTCAGTATTGTATTATACAGGTTCCCGGCAGTTGCTTTGAAACCACGTTTTGAGTGAAGTTCTCTCAGCTTTCAATAATTGTTTCGTTTCTGTCGGCTTGGCTTTCGCATTCTTTTCATTCTAGAATTGTCGGTAGATAAGACATCCATCTTAAATCTTTACCATTTTCATGAAAAATTACAGATATATATATTCCATGATTAACAAGAAACAGCAGTACTTAAGGGGGGCAAGCCTTCTTTACTTTCGGGAAAACGCACACGCTTACAGACCATTGTGTGACCGCCAGGACCACGTCTGAGAGGCTGAGAGCTACCTCATTGGATTGATCTAGAAAGAGAAAGTTTGCCGACACAAACAATTGGAAGATTGTCAGTAATAAGTAAAAAAATGATGTCAATGATGAGTCCAAATAAAAATCTGTGAAAACTTGTCAACTTAACGAATGTGAAAATGATTGTCAAATGATTTATATATACAAAATTACTCATCTAGAAATCAAACAAAGGTATTATATTTCCCTAATGATAATTGGACTGTGTGATATATTGGTCAATATATTTGATAAATACAATTATATAGTTGAATTTAATTAAAGAATCAAAATATACCTCCTTCTAATTATTATAACTGAGTTTTATCCAAAACAAAATTCAATCCTCCTAGTAAAAGCCAAAGCCTTTATCTTCTTTATGACATTCACCCATTCCGAGCCAGCCTTGCAATTTGGACAATGACCTTAAAATATTTTCCTCTCTTCCTAGAAGTAGCTACCCTAGTCCAAGCCTGGACTCAACTTCCTTCTCGGTCTCTGAAGAATCGCAGCCAAACTTAAACGGCTGTAGCTTCAAAAAACCAAATGGCACAAGGGTTTCAAGCAATAGCACAAGGTGATAATGATATGTGTTGTACATGTTCGAATCCCGCCTTCTCTTTCCCTACTATCTTCCTCGAAGAAAAAGAATTATAATGAACCAAAATGTTTAATATATTATCTCAACAAGTTGTGAAAAATAATGCATATCTAGCTTATTTTACAAGTCAAAGATATGTAAGTTACAAAACAATATTTCACTTGCACATTTGATATATATATATATATATATATATATGAGATAGGTTTAAGTTACACCTGGTGTAATTCTAAAGAGTTACACATTTTTTAAACCATTAGATTTAAGTAAACACCTGGTGTAATTCTAAAGAGTTACACATTTTTTAAACCATTAGATTTAAGTAAATTTAACGGTAAAAAAAATATCCTCATTAATGCTAATATTCTGATTATGATCTCATTAATTATCCCTCATTTATTATGTTTTATATTTATCTCTAAACCTAAAAAAGTGCTATATTTGACTCTCTCTCTCTCTCTACGTTTCTCTCAATTTCTTTCTCCTCCACTGTTGTTCCACCTCCATTGATAGATTGCCGGCAGAAGAAGGAAAATTACAACAGAGCCAACTTGGAGATCCTATACCACAAGACCATTAATCCAAGCACATGAAAGGACCCCAATCATGACCCCAAAAGATTCCTCATCAGTTGGGGTCTACCTCATTATCTTTAACATAACCATGTATTTTTCTCATTCACGGACAATAATACAATCTATGATGATAATCAATGTGTCCGATGTTGGTATTGTCCTAAATGATGGTTTGGTTCATCGAGCTTGGATCACCTACGATGGTCCACGTCGTTGGATGGACATTCGTTTAGGATCAAAAGATGAAGATTACCCAACAAAACCAATCTTCTCTAAGCAACTTGATCTCTCACCGTTTCTCAATGAATACATGTTCATAGAATTTTCAGCTTCCACAGGCAATTTGACTCAAATCCACAACGTCTTGTCATGGAATTTCACGTCCACAAGCCAAGCCTTTCTTCGTATTACTTCAACAGAAACATGTGAGAGCAAGATCATTGTCGAGGATGGTTCTGGGACTAGGAAAGCTCGTGCAGAACCACCAGGCAGCTTCTTGATTTTTGTGGCTGTGGAGAGAGAGTCAGACTTAACACTTTTTTTTTTGTTTAGAGAGAAATATAAAATATAATAAATGAGGGATAATTAATGAGATCATAATCAGAATATTAATATTAATGAGGGTCTTTTTTGACCATTGGATCTACTTAATCCAATGGTTTAAAAAAAGTGTAACTTGAACCCATCTCATATATATATATATATATATATATATATATATATATATATATATATATATATATATATATCTATATGAGTTGGGTTCAAGTTACACCTGGTGTAACTCTAAGCAATGTTACACCACCCCATAACTTGATAGTTAATTAATATTTTGAAAATCCAACCGTTGAATTATATGATCTACATGTTCTTAACACGCATGCCAATTTCCATATCAATTGGATGTTATTTACCATTTAATCCATAAACTCATATTTTATGCATTATTTTAAACTACAAAAATTTGAATTTTAACAATTGATTGATGACATAGATATTAATTTTTGATCACCTTAAAATTTTACAAATATAAAGAATATACAAAGATAATGTAATCTAACGGAGGATTTGTCAATATTTGCATCCAATTAAAAAATATTGAGTGGTGTAATATTGCTTAGAGTTACACCAGGTGTAACTTGAACCCAACTCTATATATATATATATAAAATGATCTCATCCAATTCCCTCTCATTTGTAAATGGATGTGTGATACATGGCATTTATTTAATTTTTAAATGTTGTATGTCTTATATATATATATATATATATATATATATAATTATATATATATATATATATATTGAAAATTATCTCATCCAATTTCCTCTCATTTGTAAATGGATGTGCGATACATGGCATTTATTTAATTTTTAAATGTCGTATGTCTTATATCTAAATAAAAATTGGAGGGTTTTGGTGGATTTAATATCAAAGGAATGTTATCCTTTTTTTGTCTTTCTTTTTTGTTTTTTTTCCTTTAGAATTGTTGTAGATAATTTTAGGAATAGACTTAACATAGTAATTAGGAGCAGCGCATATGATAATTTTGGTTTTCAGGTGAGAATGCCCATGGATTCCTATTGTGTTGATCAAACCAGCTAAATGCAAGTAAGTTCCTTATTCTTTGGTGATTGAGATTTTTTTTTTTTTTTTTGAGAAGAAGAACAGCACGTAATATTGAAATAAAGAAACAAGACTAGCCAAAGTCAGCTTGGAAAATAGAAGTAATGTGTGGTGGGACATCCTCTATCCATATTATAAAACCGCTAATATATTTAGCATGTCTAGCAAGTTTATGAGCAACTGAATTACATATAAAAGAATATGTGAAAAACAAAAAGAATGAAAGGAAGCCGTGGAAAGTTTTACCTTGGCGATAAGTTGACCAGAGGAGGAAAATGATTCCTCTCCGCTACAAAGAGCTTTGATGATAATCTCTGAAAATGATTGAGATTTGTGCTAGGAGTGGCAATTCGTGTTCGCGTGTCGGGTTCGTGTAGTGTCAAGTCATGAGTATTCGACTACATAGGTCAACACTAACCCGACATGTTTATTAAACGGGCCAAAATTCCTCAATCCTAACACGACCCATTTATTAAACGGGTCAGTAGTGTCGACCTGTTTATCATATTTTATCAAAATAAAAAATAAAAATTAATGAAAAAACAAACAAATAATATTTTTAATATAAAATTCAGAACTAACAAGTAACTGCATCATAAATAATCATTCAAAATTAAAACATATCTCAATATCACAAATAATCAATCACAATATGTCAAAGAAAATAAATCACAACAACTAATAAGTTTATATACCTAGAGTTTGAAGGGTATATTGGTAAAATATCATTTAATTAAACGGGTCAAACGGGTTCTATGTGTTCAACACTAACCCAACCCATTTATTAAACGGGTTAGCCGTGTCAACCCGAATATGACACGAGCCCGTTAAGCCTCAACCCATAACCTGCTAATTTCGTGTCGTGTCGTGTCGGATTCGCGGGTCGTGTCAAATTTTGCCACCCCTAATTTGTGCTACTTTCTTCTATAAATTTGAATTATTAAAGAACCTGTTGGAGGTCGCTCACTCAAATGTGCATCTGAGTCTTCAAATATCTTGTTTAATCTTAATATCAAATAATATTTAGGCGTAAATGCACTTTTAGTCCTTACATTTTGGTGTTTTTCCATTTTAGTCCACACATTTTCATTTCACCACTTTTAGTCCCTAAACCAATTAACACGTGTTATTTTAGTCCTTTCTGTCAGTCAACAAACGGAAACAACTGAGATGACTAACGGAAGTATTAAAATATTATTAAAAATTTACTATAACGCTCATCAGATTAAAAAAAAAAATCAAGATCTATGTTCATCTTTTCAACAAGAACACCAAAGAACACAAACCCTCTACTTTAATATTATAATAGGAAATCTGAATATATAAACCAAATCAACAAAAAAACATAACAAAAAAATTCAGTTTTCCTCAAAAATAAGCATTGATCATGAGAGAGGGAGAGGGAGAGATAGATTGAGAGAAAGAGAGAGGTAAAGGACCACAGATTGATGGGTGGGTATGAAGGAGGTGAGATGGGCAGGCGTGTTATTTTAGTCCTTACATTTTGGCGTTTTTTCATTTTAGTCCCTACATTTTCATTTCACCACTTTTAGTCCCTAAACCAATTAACGCGTGTTATTTTAGTCATTTCTGTTAGTCAACAGATGGAAACAACTGAGATGACTAACGGAAGTATTAAAATATTATTAAAAATTTACTATAGCGCTCATCAAATAAAAAAAAATCAAGATCTATGTTTATCTTTTCAACAAGAACACCAAAGAACACAAACCCTCTACTTTAATATTATAATAGGAAATCTAAATATATAAACCACATCAACAAAAAAAACATAACAAAAAAATTTCAGTCTTCCTCAAAAATAAGCATTGATTGTGAGAGAGGGAGAGGGAGAGATAGATTGAGAGAAAGAGAGAGGTAAAGGACCACAAATTGGTGGGTGGGTCTGAAGGAGGCGAGATGGGCAGGTGGGTCTGACAGCGGCGAGATCGGCAGGTGGGTCTGAAGGAGGCGACAGCGATGTGGGTGGGTCTGAAGGAGGCGATGGCGACGTTTGAGGATCGGTGTTAGCTTCTTGGCTTTGGTTGGGTTGGTCAATCAGAGATCGTGTTAGCTTCTCGGCGGTGTAGATCTATGTCAAAAACGATGACAGTCTAGTGAGGCTAAGGCCTGAACCTGCGGCACGATCAGACCGGCAAAGGTTGGGCACGATCAGAGATCGTGTTGCTTGGGTTTGAGGATGGGGGCTTTGGAATTTATGATTTTTTTTATTAACGGTGTTTTTATGCTAAATTTTCTGGGTTTATGAATTTGGTTTCTAGGTTTATGATTTTTATTTGCTGGAGGTTTCGTTGTTGATTGAAATATGAGAAAATTTGGGTTTTGTTGTGATTTTGTATATCTGGGTTTTGTGGTTTGAGAAAATCTGAGAAGATATGCTGCTAGGTTTGTGTTTGTGTTCTTGTTGGAGATTGATTTATGTTTGTGTTTGGTTGACAAGACAGGGCAAGAAAATACAAGTAAATCTGAGCATGTGTTCTTATGTTTAAGACCTGGGTCTGTGTTCTTTGGTGTTCTTGTTGAAAAGATGAACATAGATCTTGATTTTTTTTTTTTTTTAATCTGATGAATACTAAAGTAAATTTTTAATAATATTTTAATACTTCTGTTAGTCATCTCAGTTATTTTCGTCTGTTGACTGACGGAAATGACTAAAATAACACGCGTTAATTGGTTTAGGGACTAAAAGTTGTGAAATAGAAATGTAGAGACCAAAATAAAAAAAGGCCAAAATTTAAGGACTAAAAGTGCATTTACGCCTAATATTTAATTGATTTGCATTCAAATGTAGTAATCACGTGCATAGATCTTGATTTTTTTTTTTTTAATCTGATGAATGCTACAGTAAATTTTTAATAATATTTTAATACTTCCGCTAGTCATTTCAGTTGTTTTTGTCTGCTGACTGACGGAAATGACTAAAATAACACGCGTTAATTGGTTTAGGGACTAAAAGTGGTGAAATGAAAATGTAGAGACCAAAATGAAAAAAGGCCAAAATTTAAGGACTAAAAGTGCATTTACGCCTAATATTTAATTGATTTGCATTCAAATGTAGTAATCACGTGCAATAAATATATTTTAGGTTTTTTTTTTTTTTTTTCATTTCATTTCATTTCACCTGATGTTAGGTAAATCATGTTTTCGTTGTTCTTTTCTTTTTGAAGCACGTTATCATATCATTTTGTAGCGCGGATTAAATCGTTATTCATTAGTATGTTATAAATATGCTTTTGACGATTAGGGCTGGTTTAGGTTTACTACACTAAAGTGGGAAAGGGAAGCCATGGGTTCGACTGGACTCACAAAGGTTGTGTAAAGAGATTGATTTAGATTGATTGGTGGAGACTTTGCTAAATTTAATTCTTTCCTTTTCTTTTCTTTTCTTTTTAATTAATTATTTTATTTAAATTTTGATTTAGTTCTTTGCTAAATTTTGGTTCCTATTTTTGGGTTCTAATACTTTGGAACAGTTTTGGTTGATTGATTTCTTTGTATGTAATGTAATGGAATTGTGGAAATTATTTTGGGAGTAAATAATCAACTACGGTTGTGTTCATACCTAGAAAATGTTGAAAAGAGAAGAAAATTTTAGTTTATGTAATTTTTAGATTTTTTAGATTTATTTAAATTTCTATTATTTTTTAGGCTATTTAATTGAAATGGCATAAGAAAAAAAATTGAAATGGCATAATTAATTGACATGGTATGTTTAATAACCAACTAGTATATATGATAGGCTTATTATGGATGGAAAACCTTGTTTCAAAATAATACATAACGCTTGAGGTTAAAATTCAAAATTTTAAACCTTAGGGGTCAAATCAAAATACCCCAAAATTTGAGGATACAATTTGTAATTTAGAACCAAATTGGCTAGGTAGTTTTTTTTTTTTTTTTTTCCCCTTGTACTTGGTAATTTAATTTATAAACCTATAGGTCACTTCAAAAAAAAAAAGTAAAAACCTATAGAATCCCATGCAAATACTATTCAACTAGACTAATGAAGCCTATCTCCACGCAAACACTATTCATGAATAGTATTTTCGATGGGCTTAGCTTAATCTATACAAAGAGCATCAGCCCTATTAGAAGAGTTGGGCTAAGATAAGCCTGACTTTACTTAACAGGGTCCAAAAGAAGCAGTCTAAACTATCACATTACTCTATTTAGGATACCCATTTTGTGGCGTCTTGTCTTGTCAAATGCAGCTAGAGTTTACGTGTCTTGGGCCCAAACCCTGATTAAAGAAAGAATTGGGCGAATGAAGCTGTAAATGCCAACACAGCAGCATGTTGGCCTATTGGTTGAAGACATTAATTAGGAATGAACCTGAGTGTATTGTCATTTTGCCAGCTTAAAATAACCCATTCTCCAGAGTTGATTCTGATACAAGTTTTGAATATCCTCAAAAATCTCCATAGACTACTTCCATAAAAATAGCAATATAGCTATTTAGACCATTATTGCTAGTGCTTTAATTATCACAATCATCTTTAATAGTAGTTTAGACCTCTATTTTTGGTTGCTGAACAGTTCAATTAATTTATATTTATGTGAAATAAACACAAAATTCATGGGAAATTGCCTTGATATTGTTGGGAGAGACAGGATATCATCTAGAAAAAAAAAGAAAAGAAAAAAATAAAATCTCTCATTAATGTGACTTGTCTGCCACAGTAAAATTCTTAATTAAGAATGTGAGTTCCAGTTAGCTCTGCTGGTAAAGTCTTTGATGGTTGTATAAGAGATCTGAAGTTCAATCCCCGCCTACACTAAAAACTGATTGGTGTCTTGGTCTGATAATAAAGAGCTATTATCAAGAGCGAACGCTATAAGTTGAAACTCTCTATAAAAAAAATATTGTATTAAGAATCAAGATATAAGAGCAACCACATCAGTTCGTTCAAATTTTCTATCTATTTTACACAAAAAAACCTACTTTTACAAAAAACTCACATCAGTTTATCTATTCTACACATTTATTCAATAAAATATTCATTCTTTCTACATTTTTTATTATTTCCTTCCCTCCCTCACTGCGTCTTCTCTATCGAGCCACACCTACACCCAGCCAGCCACCCTTTAACAAAATCCTTCAACAAACCAGACCCACCGAGCCACACCCACAGCGTCGAGCCACACCCACACCCATCCTTCAACAAACCACACCCACCGATTCGTCGAGCCACACCCACACCCATCCTTCAACAAACCACACCCACCGATCCGTCGAGCCACACCCACACCCAAACCCATTCATCACCCACCCAATCGGCGGCAAGATAATCAAAACCCACCAATGAACCAGAAAAAACAAGCCAATCAAGATCAAAACCCACTAACCCACACCCACAATCAACCAAAAAACCAGAAAAAAAAAAAACCAGCAGTGGTGAGATCGGAGCTTTTGTGATCAGAGCTAATGTGATCGGACTGATGTGAGATCGGAGCTTATGTGATCGGAGCTTTTGAAGGGATTCGACGTTATCAGAGCTTATGTGATCGGACTAGGTAAGATCGGAGCTTATGTGATCTGACTAGGTGAGATCGGAGCTTTTGTGATCGGACTAAGGTGAGATCGGTGAGACTGAGGGAGAGATAAAACGAGAAAGAAAGAGAGAGAGGTGAGAGTGAGAGTCTGAGAAGCTGAGGTGAAGGAGAGAGAAACAAATATTAGAATAAGTTATAAACGAGCTACAGTGACCGCGTAGATCGTTGATGATTTTACACCCATTGATATGGGTGTTTTTTTGCTCAAATTGTGTAAATTTTACATTTTAGAAAACTTTAAATTGACTGGTGTGGATGCTCGATAATATCCCTTGCTTGCTTAACAAAGATTATTAATTAATATCCCCAAAAAAAGGACAACAATATCACAGTACAGTTGAAAATGACTTGGAACTATAGACTATAGTGGCCAAAGAATCATGGGGTGAGAGAGAAAGGAGAGGTGTCAGATGACAGGTGAGCATGAGTCATTTTCCCATTTCATAAAAGCCTTTGAAAAATTGCAAAACATATCAATGTAAATTCAACAGGACCATGGAAAAGAAATGCAACAATTCATTGGGACACCATTAATATCTTTCCAATTCTTATTCTCTTTTTTGCTTTTGGGGTTTGGGGTTTCGGGGAACCTGTAACTTTTAAGTACACAAAGTCACCTTGTGACTTGTGAGTACTGCTCTAAGATAATGGCGATCTAAAACAACTGTTAATACACTGAAATTCATCGAATATTTCCCACTCTCCTGATTTTATGTTGTGGTGGGCATAAGTGGATCTTTTTTTTTTTGGAACTGTTTTAGAAGTATAAAAATTTCCTTACAAGATCGGTCACGGATATGGGTATAACAACAACAAGAAGAAAATGTTTGAAAAATTAGCACAAAAGTATGGGATATACTTATATTAATTAATTAATTATATATATATAGATAATGTCAAGCATTTTTTTTTTTCATATAATGTTAAATATATATCAAATTAAGAGCAATAAAAAATATTAAAGTGAATTCATAACTAATATATGCTATTTATAATTAGAATACAAACTGAATGATAAATCTAAAAGAGTAAATAAAAGATAATTACATAAGTGTTCAATATTAAATCTAAAAAGAATTTAAAAAAAAAAGTATTTTTGTCTTTTTTTATTATTTAAAGACAAAGTTAGGCCACAAATACAAAAGTATTCTAAACATGTTATATATCAAACTCAGATATGACACCTCAAATGAAGTATCTGTACTTTCTAGATAATTACTAAATATACAACCCCATACCACTTGTGTATGGGGAGCTATCATCTGGGTTAATAAGTCCAGTGGTGGGCTCGGGTGGGTTGAATTCTAGTGATAGTATGTCTGTAGCTTGACTCGTTTTGCAAAAGTTTAAAATACATTCAATGTCAGAAAGATGCATCAACGAATATCTTTCTTTTTCTTTGTAGTTTCGTTTGTGTATTTCTTGGTGTCCATAGGATATAAAAAGGAAGTACTGAAGATGGGGAATCACTTGTAAAACTTGAACTAATAATTGGGCATCAGTGACTATTAGTCAAAATGATTCAGAAAGGCATCCGATTAAAAAATTGTCATAAAATGCCTTACAACTCACAACATAGAGAAATTTAAGACACGGATATATGAGTGCACATCTCAATCTGCCATGAATCTGGCAGAATTCAATTTACATAAATAACAAAAAATGCTGCAATATTTTCAATGATTTCGCTTTAAATCGAATATTGGAACTGCCTTGGGGATTACGGATTCGGGTTACAGTAGTTTGAGATGGAAAAGTGAAGAAATATATTAGTGTATTTGCTCATGAAAGCTAAAAGAAAACCTTGAAATATCGACCCTATCAGGAATCAACATTGTTTTCTTGGGCCCCATTTATATTCTCATGCTGGCTTTGGGAGAAACATGGACTCAATTTATTAAAACTCAGCTTTTTTTTTTTCTTTTAATATTGTCATCATTTTGATTAAATTGTAAATGACACCCGCAAAGTATGTGTCATTTTAATATAGTGCTTTGATTTTAGTCCTTCCATCCATGTATATTGTTGAAATGACTGTTGCCACATAAGCTCAAAACATTTTTTAAAAATTTATTTTATGAACTTAAGCTCAAACCATATAATCGTTTTGAGTCATAATTAAACTATATCAACACATTTATATTAATCCATATAATCTTTATATATATATACACACATACATTTCTATTAATCTTTATGTATGTATGTATGTATAGAATGACTATATTTCAAATCAAAGCTATTTAACATCAAGGTCTAAAAATCAAAATTTTAAATTTTAAGGGACAATAAAAAATAACTCTATACTTAAAGGGGGCAATTTACAATTTAGTCTATAGTGTTCTATACCCATGATGAGCATTGCTTATGGATATCTTCTAAATGATAAATACATATTTTAGGGTGATATATATTAACAAAAAAAATTTAATATGAATAATAACAATAAGTTTAGAATTATAAATTCTTTTGTAACAACTATGATGACATGTTTGTAATTGGTGCTAAATAAAAGTAGTGTAATAGTGGGTCACTTGCCACATTGATCAATAGTTGTAAAAAAGATGGTAAAACCTTTGGTCTCTCCTATCATTCTAATTATAAGCACTCTTAAATAGTGACATGTCAAGTAAAATTTGAAGGTTCTTCACAACAGCAGTCAGCGTAAAAAGAAGAAAAAAAAAATCACTATTTTCGAACATAAATTAACTAATTGCAGCCCTAAAAAAGAAAAAAGAAAAATAGGTCTATTTCATATGAAACACATGGTTCATTCCCTCTTTTTAGCTACGTATATAGATTTGGAGAACTCCCCCCAACCTCCTTTTAGAAATGTTTTAATTTCCTCCCTATTTTCAATAGTACAATAGTACAATTAATACCATTTTAATATATATAGGAACACGATACTTGATACAACTTATTAGAATTAGTACCTATTAAAAATTGTGTAAGTGGTAGCCAAATAAAATCCTGTCTTACTACGTGTATTCCAATTTATACTCCACTGCTGCAATATACTGTGTTTGGGCCTTTTTTATTATTATTTTTTTAATTTTAGTTACTTTGTAAGGAAAAAAAAAACATGTGATAGATTGCAATTGAATTATAAACATAAAGTAGAGCGCAAAGAGTAAGATAATAAATTTAATTTGTGACATACATATTTTAGTAAAAGTAATGTTACTCAAATCACAACTTATTAATATAGTAAGTCATAAAATCGGTAGTATCATTAATGCTTAACACTAATTGCAGTCATATTAGCGGACACACAATTTATTCAAGGTGGCTTCATGGCAGCTGCTTTCCACACCTAAAATAGTGAACTTTTATAGCTTATATAAACCGATAAACACCGTATCGTTTTTTCATAGCAGCTTCAAACGAGCTAAGGAGGTCTAGAGCAGGAGGGTTAAACCAAACCAAACAAAACAATACCATGATGATGAATAACAGAACCTTGAAGAAGACAACTTCAATGGGTTTCCAAAACCCTCCTCAAGCCGCAACATATCACCCAACAAAGTCTCCTCTCATTGAATTCCCCGCCTCTCCTCAACTAATCTTTGGGCAAGAGATACTTCATTTCAGTCACCCACAGCATCCTCTGTCGCTAGTGAACCTGCCTGACCTCTTCACCTGTTCGGGCTGCAAGGAGTTTGGGGCAGGCATGAGGTTCACTTGCCAACAATGTGAATTTCAGCTCCATGAGTTTTGTGCCAGGGCTCCTGATGCTCTCAAGGGCCACCCTTTCCACTCCCACCACCAACTTTCTTTCTATTCTAAACCAGGTAAGTATAAGAATTAAAATAAAAAATGAAACAAATGACTTGTATTCATATACATGTTGGAAATATTAACCAATTTAGCTACAAGGCTCTTGATAACTATAGCTATCAAATTTTGCCATACCAAATTGATTTTAATGCTAACTACGTTAATTCTCTGCTTAATATTTTTCATTTTAGTGAAAGGTGGAAGTTCAAAATCGAAGTGTGATATCTGTAGTAAGCCCATCAAAGGGTTTGCTTTCAGATGCAATGCCTGTAGTTTCCAGATGCACCCTTCCTGCGCTATGCTATCCACAACCTTTAACACCCCGGGCCATGTACATACCCTTAGGCTTTTACCTGCCACTATGATATCAAATGGCGACCTTGGTTTTGTGTGTGGTGAGTGCCAGAGGAAGAGGTCAGGCCGAGAATACCATTGCACTGTTTGTGATTACCATCTCCACGCGGTTTGTGCTAAAGATATGATTAATGGGCTCCATGACAATGGCATCAAGGGAGTCGAAAAGCCAAGCATGCTAGGAACTGCGGCTCGATTTGCATCTCATGTTTTCGTAGAGTTCATTGGAGGAATAATTGAAGGTCTTGGCGAAGGTGTTGGACAAGCCTTTGCTCAAGATATTATCAAAGGAAAGGGAACTAGTGGCACTACCAGAAGAGCTGATTAAAGTTACCTATATAAACTCTATTATAATTAAGCTTCTGTATCTAAGATGGATCAATGTGCTTGTTCTCTGTATTATGATTGTTTATAGTATGCAGCTTGTATATAGCTGATGGGGTTTCTTAATTTGTTATTATTAAGGGTTAACTGCTAAACTAATTTGAAGTATGTTAAAATTGTGTGCGCTTTGCAGTCAGCAAATATATTCAAGAAAACTATTTTAATTAATTGTATTTGCTTGCAGAACTTTCATATTTCGAACAGAAAAGCTAGGCTCTGACAGTGAAAAAATGTTCTTTAAATACCTGCTTATCTTATATAATCCATTCCTTATAATCGGATTATGCATGCATAATTAAAACCCACCTCTCGTCGGCTTCAATGCTAAGGCTCGGTTGTGTGACCACACTGATCGTACCTACCTTACATAACCGTATTAATTTTCCCATATGTTTTATTTTTTTACAATAATTATTTCATAACTTGTTAGTCGTTATTATTTAGTTATTATTTATCTATCGTACACATCTTACTTTTGATATACGAATTTTAGGTGTGAAATTATGAATGTTATGTGTATAGTGTACTGATTTACCCTTTAAAAATCAAATATAAAAGCTATTAATGAATAGGCTCAATTTTTATCAATTATAATTACTAATTATAAAACTACTAGAACAAAAGCAAAATTTCTTGATTATGTTGCAGTTATACTTCAAGGAGATACCTTAGCTAAAGCAGTGGGAAAAATCAGAAGAAAGCAAAGCCCAAAAAATTCCTTTGTTAAGTAATTTTCTTGGCGCCATGATGAAATTCTAAGAGAATTTTCAAAAATGATAAAAGAACAACTTTGTGGTTTTGTTGGAGAACCCTCAATTCAAGAAGATGCAAATTTTATAAGCTCCAGTGTCTAGTAGAATACTACAGACTATAAAGTTTATACCCAAGGAAATTAAAATATCCTAAAACATAAGTATATATGATTTCTCTCTCCTTGACTAGGAAAGAATATGATAGATTTAAATATTATCACCCCTTTTCAGCACCAAAAAAAAAAAAAATGATAGATTTTAGCACTTTTTATTTTTTTATTTGTTATACCAGAAATATTATGTTTTCCAAAGGTGCATGGTGATATTTTGCTAAGAAATAATTTTCTCCCTTTTTTTTTCAAGTTCCAAAACTGAAGTGTGGTAGCGTAGTAGGTTTCATTAAAGGTAGCACTTGATTAATTAATTAAGTTCAGCCGCAAATACATACCATTCTTGAATGTGGATTGTGAGGGTGTGACAAGACAGGATTTAACCGATAGTTTATGGTTCTTATAAATAAAAGTTCTGCCTCCATTTCAATGAACCAAAGCTAATAATTGTACAAGAAATTAGCATTTCTCAAGAGTATCAATCAGTGTATAATGCAACGGTGATCGGAAAAAGCGTTTAGGTACTGATCCAATTTAATTGTGTTAGCATGCATCTTAGAAACTTAAAAACAGTGGGACCTAGCTATCACTCTAAATTTTTTGTTTTTTTTTTTTGATGGAAAACCATCTTGAAAAGCTAAAATCATTAAAAATAAGATGCCTTTAGAAGCAAAATTCTTTCTCAAAGATATAGAAGATTGCTTCCTAATGATGATATATAAGGGTGTGTATGGATCGGATTAAAATGGGGTTTGAGATATTTTTTCAACCCAATCCAACATTTTCATGTTAAGAAATCTTTAATCCAGCTCAATTTACGGAAATTCTAAAAACTAATGCAACCCAACCTATAGGGATCAAGTTGGGTTGTTAGGTTGAGCCATTTTGTCAAAGCCTTAAGAAAAATTGAGTTTTTTTTTTTTAACTTATATATATATATATATAAAACATAGGAAATCTTTCTAAAAAAGATCCATTAGTCGTCTTTAGTCAGTAGCTAAAACGTATGAGCAACTCATGTGACCTCACCCACCATACTAGGTGCATTCACTCCTAATGGACTAAGAAATTTATGCTCGAGCCCAGGAGCAAACTATTTAAACTCACTATTCAATAAAAAAAAAATTAGGATTTACACAACTAGACCAAATATTCTATACTTCCAACTTTATCAAAATTAAATCTCAAAATACCAAAATATATTAAACTAACAAATTTAAACAAAGCCTCAAACTCTAATATAAATCAATCTAACAAATTCAAAATACATACAGTTCTTAAATTATTAATAGCGTGTGGATTGGGTTGGGTTGGTTTAATAGGGATGAAAATTGTGCTAATTTAAACCCAATCCCAGCTTCAAAAAAATAATAATAATACAAAACAAAAACAAAAAATAGAACCCAACCCAAATCCACAAAAAACCAATTCAGAATGTCCTGTTGAGTTGAGTTGGGCTAGTTTTGTCAAGTTGGTGTGTTGAATACACATGCACTACATCTCAAATAATATATGTAGGATTAGTGGTTCAGTCGGCAACAATAGTGTAGTTATAAAAAACAATGCTTGGGACATAATTTTTCTCAAAACTTGGTAAGGTTGTAAGTTATGCTTGTTGCAATATTGCTCTCTCATGTGTGTGTGTGTATATATAGACTCATCTTAACAAACTTTTATTGTGCACCAATCATAAGTCATAACATGTCACCTTATCTATTGTGAAAAAACAATTTCTTTGATAGCTAATCACTTCACTCCATTTTTTTTAATGCACTTTGTAGTCATCAAATACCATTGCTAATTTTATGGCAAAACTAATTTCTTGTTCTGGAAAAGTGAAAAATATTAGCCTTAATCCAGTACTCCTCTAACTATCTCTCTCCAAACAGTCTCAAGTTTTTAGTCCCCCATAGTCCCATTTCTAGGATCCATTTTTTGAAGCCTTACGTAGAAGTGATTGAGTTCTATTTTTTGAACTCTGATTAGAGTGAGAAGAAAGCTTTGCAACTATTTCTCAAATATGATTTGTTAAACTGGTGCTTTGATAATGTTCTCCCTCCTTCGCTTAGGAACCAATGGCAAAAATTGCCTGAAATCTCCACCAAATCAGACTCTTGTTTTCCTCTAAATGGTTTGTGTGCATAGCTTTGATCATTAAAGATAAATATGTCTTTGAATATCCTGTTTACTGCTTCAAATGCATATCTATGATCCATTGGTGCTTCATCCCAAATTATCAAACTTGCTTGAAAAATTAGCTCAGCAACTTGGGTCCTTGTTTAATACCACGTGTTGGCATTCTCAAGTGGATTAATCATTAATGGGGGTCTCAGATCTTTAATAAGTTGTACATCCTCCAGTGATGTGAAAATTTGGTTTAAGCGAGATTAAAGAAGAGATTAATTAACATAGTCATTGAAACAATAAACAATTTTGTACTCGTATATCAGAGATAGCTAAGCACTTAATTAGTAATAGAGAAATAGTACCATCCCTAGTCAATTAACCTAGCTTGATTTTAATTACACGTAATTGTATACCTTGCTTAATATCACATGTTGGCCTTCTCAAGTAAATTGATCATTAATGGGGATCTCAAATCTTTAAGAAGTTGTACATCCTCTGTGTCGTGAAAAAATCGGTTTAAGCAAGATTAAAGAAAGAGATAAATTAACAATGTCATAGAAGCTATAAACGATTCTGTACTTGTATATCAGAGATAGCTGAGAACTTAATTAGCACTAGAGGAATAGTAGTAAGGGTTGACCTTGTACTATCTCTAATAAAATACACGTAGTTTGTATATCTTGTCTACCCTCAGGATTTTGACAAATAATCTCATATAAAAAATTTTGGATTTCTGACCATTTGGATTTGCTGTATATGAATGCAATAAATAAATCTGAATTTTTTTTTTGAAGAAAAAATAATAAATAAATCTGAATTTCAAATCTATCTATATAGAGTAATAAATCTGAATTTCCACCTTGGATTTTGACTAATAAACCTGACTTTTTCATCTATATATTATTGCCATTGCATCTTCCTAATTTTGTACTATGTACTCTGGACTTCCTGTGATTATACGTAGCAAGTAAAACAATTCTTCTTCCCAATGAGCCGGTTTGTTGTGTCACATCGAACAACATCACACATTTTTGTAAATGTTTTTTGGTGAATAAACAAATTTTAGATCCCTTGCCTCTTGTATTTTGCACTGACTCAACAGTTGTACTTCAAATGAATAAAATTTCTTCCGTTAAAATCTATATGCATATATTCCCTCGTTGTAATGAATTCTCTATTAGTTTGACATATTTCTGTATTATTTTTGTAATGGATATTGTTAAATTACCTATTTTTCTAAAAATTTAAACTATTAAAAAATTGTGAATTTAATCATTTTTAATAATAGTTCTAACTGAAATTGCAATAAAATCCATCTTCTCCATAAGGCTTTGCATTGCCATTGAAGTTGGATAAACATCACTAAAAACGTTGTGGTCTCTTAGTTCCGTGTTATTCTTTAAGCTCATCTAGTCATTCAACGTATGTATTATATTTATTATATATATAGTCAGTCTTCAATTCTGATTTAAATTTCTATCTTTTCAGTCAAAATATATATATGATTTAAATCAACGCATATCAATTAACCCTTATTCAAGACATAATCAAGATACCTAAGTCAACTCTTTCTTGTACATATACCCCAACAATACATAAAAGTAAAAATAGAGATGCTTTTACAGTGAAAAACTCAAATGTTCTTTTCTATTTTCACAATATAACCGGCGAACAGGTTTTGTTTCTGAAACTCAGTCTATTATTCTTGGGATCTGATGCAATGAATTTGAGCGAGTCTTGATCAGCAAGGAAGGCATAGGCCGCATATAGCTGCATGGATTTACCCAATATGAAAGATCTGACCAGTAGGATCACACATGAAGGCACGTTTATCACATACAAGAGATGCAAATTTGAATTTGCTTTTAGTATTAGAGGAGGAATAAACTTGTCCAAGTGTGATGGACTAGTTAAAGTGATCAAAGCTTGCTCCTGACTCATTGCAACAGTCATGAGAAACCCCCCACAAAGCAATGGGAAAAGTCTGGTGACAATGAAATTGTCATCAACTTTTTCACCGAAACTTGTGTCTTTTGTGTCTATGTGGAATCTGATTTTGTATTCGATCTAGTTTGTGACTCAACTTAACTTGGAAGAGTTATGGTTTTAAATGGGATTTTTTGTGAAGCTTAGTCCATGGACCGCTTGTTTGGGATATATATTTGTCGCTTCAAAATTATAGTTATAGTTATTTGATGTATCATCGTACTGTATTATTACTCATGTATTATTTTCTGTGACATAATAAAAATCACTGTAACTTCATGGACGTAGGCAAATTGTCGAATCACATAAGTCTTGTGTCATGTGATTGTATTTTTTTTTTTTTTTTATGGGAATGTCATGTGATTCTTTGTGTTCTTTTCTATTTTTTTGCTTCTCATAGGTACTAGGAGTTAGGCTAAATTCTTAACAAGTACATACCAATGAAGTGAGTTTGTGAGAGATATGTGAATTTTTCTATGTCTAGCAAAATTACTTGCAATGATTTGTTTGGAGCCGGTACGTTGCTATCCAGGCCTAGTACTGGTAGTTACACCCTCATGTTCACTTTTTGTTGCTAAAATGGCTGTACATTTATATGTTTTGTATATTTGTATTTCTAGTTCCTAAAGTTTTGACACTGATGACTTCATTTATTAAGGGCTTAAGGCCAATTATTATTTCAACTGCTAGAATATGGTGCCGGCCAAGGGGAGCCAAAATTGTAATGACTAATGAACCAAGCTTGGACCCCCCCAACATATATCAATAGCAGACAAGAATCATGACAGATCACTCGAAGAAATAACCCGTGCCATAATTGCTTAAATTTAAATATAGTAGACAGTCAAGTTAATTAAGAAATAGAAATTAAAGCCCAACCCCATTGCTTATATCTGACTTGAGACTTCACTAATTTTTTTATATGATTAATAGAAAGTCTAATGATCTACATGACTTTATATATATATATTTATATATCAGTATTTAGACCCAGAAAATTTCCAATCAAACCGAAACATTCAAATTAACGAGCCAATGGGCAGAAAAGAGTGACGTTTGTTTCTTTTGGAGTGATTCTAATAGAATTGTTAATTGCAGAAATGCCAATATGATTTGAGAGATCGGAAGCATAAAGAGACCTTCCTCTTTTTTTTATTTCATTGCGACAAAATTGCCATTTTCAAATCCTTGAAGATATAGTTTTTGATAGTGTAAGAAGTCAAGCATTATGAGACTATGGTCTAATCTTATAACCAAAAGTTACTGTTATCAATTCACCCTTACAATAATGCATTAACTGGGAAATACAAGGGTGGAACAACCATGCGGAACGGTTCTGAAAGTTCCATTTTGCCTTTTTTGGACCTCCGAAGGTCAGCACTCAAGTTGTAGACACAAATTTTATCAGCATCTTGTTAAGGATTTTAGTTAGTATTCAAATGCGCAGCATGATACATGTAACCTTTCAATAAAAATGGGAGCATGCTAGAGTTGCTTCCTCATAATTCTTAGGTTAGTTATAAAGTCGGTAATACCACGTTTACTGAGTAACCAATTCCGCGATAGAGTACACTAACCAGTAATAGTAATCAATTAAACATGATACAACTGTCAATAGCCTTGTAGCTTAACTGGCTAGCATCTTCTAGTGTTTCCAATAAAGACATTCAAGTTTCAATTCCCCTTATCCCTAACTATTGAATTCGACAAAAATACATGATGCAACCATTGGCGCCCATGTAGGATCAATGAGTAAAACTTTGGGTGTGGACTGCATAAAAAATGCCTTCTAAGTTTTAACAGTTGGTAATATTTGGTAAACGAGTTCATAATGCCAGAGGTTAATGCTTTAGAAAAGCTGATAATACGTTTTAGAATAAAGTAGTTCACTAACCATGTTCTAATATGGAGCTAAAAGTCAAAAGGGTAAAAAGAAAAAGAGATGAGCATATCTTCTAGTCTGGCTAACTAGCATCGTCTTCAATTTCCACGTGAAGCACTAAGATTTATGTACTCCAAAAGTCCAAACACATCAAGAGAACCAGGACTGTTTTACTGCTTTCGATTGCTGAATTAGTAAGCTATAGACTGGGTAATCATCAGGCCTTACTATGAAGTTTCTTCACTTTTCAATGGAAAAGAATACAACTTAGAAAAGTCCAAGTCCCCAAAGCAAGTGGGCAAAGTATAGACCAAATGCCTCTTATTTTAAATATAATTGAACAAATATTTCACTATTAAATCATGTGAGATTGTCACTAATGACATTGACCCAAACAATCAACTTTTTAGTGACAAATTTACATAGTAAAACCTAGAATTATGATGCCATGACTTATACAATAAACAAAAAAGGGGGGAAAAACCACATAAATTAACCAAATTAAACCTCTAATGACACTATACATGCTTACATCTTCTCAACTTCTCTATTTCCCTCCATCTCAATCCAACACCTTGTCATCAATGAAACTTTCCATCCTTCTCCTCGCTTTCACTCTCCTAAGGAATGTCATAGTCTATAGCGTCTTAAGAGTTGAAGATTTATAAATTCCAAAGTCAAAAGAAATATCACCAATTTTTCAGCACAACTCAACTGAAAAAAAGGGTTCACAGTCTATGATATCCCAGCTCTTAAATTTGTTAGGAAGAAATATGCCGCATCTGGATCATGCCATACCTGAATCTGCTTTAATGTCCTTGTTTCTCAGTTCAGCCATGCTGCTCCTGTTCAACTCCTAGGTCCCATTTTCAATAAGTAATCTGCATTAGATATCTGAATCAACTTGCACTTTTGTCTGACCCTGAGTTGTTAGTTGCTTGTTTTCTTCTTTATCCAATATTCATTTCCTGTTAACACTATTGTGTACCATAATCTAAATTCTCCCACTTGAACGGAGCAACTGAGCCAATGTCTGGCGAGCCTCGGAAAAACACACAGACACATACGCAAACAGCAGCTATGGCAAGCATTGAGTGAATGAAGGGACGCTGAAGCAGTCCTTGTGAACCTGCAATCCTCATGTCGTACTTTGTTGCCTTTACAGCACACCTAGCACAAGATCTGGACCCTTGTTTGAATTGGGAAATCTTATGCTGCTGCTCCATTGTCAACTGTGGTTGCTCTATCTCATTACTGATTGTTACTGAAACTTGACCATTCTTTCTGTCAGCAAGTTTACGAGCCACCAGCTTGTTGTAAGAGTGATTACTCCTCGTCATAGCATAAGCATATGGCGACTGCCCAGTTGCATCCAGAAGAGAATTCCAGCAGCTCAATCCAATCTACAAGAGTAAGGAAAAACAAAAAGGATAAATAAGAATCCAAAAGAGAAAATGCAAACCCATATATCTCAGCAGCTTTGCTTTTCTTTTAATGTTCAGTGATCAAGACAGGCCATCTAAATTACAAAAGTACTGGTAGAAGTAGTAGAATACCTCCAGTGGATCACTTGTCAAAGCATCTATCATCTCGTCCGAACCTGATGTACAAGCAGCCAGATGTAAAGGTGTAACACCACCAGGTCCTGTATAATTTGGTGGAAAAATATATTTCTTGGAGGCATCGTTACTGCTAATAATAAAATAATGGATGAGCACATCAACCATCTTCCTGCACCTCCTTTTAACTGCCCGGTTCAAGAGCTGAATCTCAGATAGTGTCTCCATAGATTCCTTTGACAGCTCATCCCCATCCAAGTTTCTTTCAACCAGCATGTCTAGCAGTGTTTTCACCAAAGCACAACAGTCCCTTTCAACAGAGAATGTAAGTAAAAATTTGAGCCGGCTAAGTGAATAATCAGGACCCCCAAGCAAAGAAGAGTTCCCTTTCCTTTGGAAAAGCCATCCAAGTTCATTCAAGAAGTGCAGAATCTCCTCCCGTGATCTTGGCTGCCCAAAATCATTAGTATTGTCTTCTAAAATGAAATCACAATCTTTTGTCTCCAAATCAATCTCAGATTCAAGGAGCCTCAATTCTTTACATATGATAGAATTAGCTATTATCACAGGAAAACAGTTGCCCTTGAAACCATTTTCTACCTGTTCATAATATTGGTGTAGGTTATGTAGGATGGAGATTTTTCAAGGATTCTATTCAGAGTTCTGAATGGAAAACTAACATAAACGGAAGAATTTTTAAAGAGTATTACCTCAATGAAACAGCGACCAACAACACCAGGAGATGCATTGTGAATTTTAAAATCAACCAAGTTTATCTCATCACATGCAGTGTCTTGATAGGTTGATCCCGTAATTTCCTTTGATGTGTAGCCACCCATATAAGTGCAGTGAATCCTGCACAATTTATAAACTATTGTTGCTAAAAACAGACACAAATTAACAGACATATCTTCACACAAGAAGCACATCTTACTTACTTGGTGCCATGATTAGACAAATTTCTCCCCTTTAATAGAAGAGAAGTTTCTTGCCCACCCACAACTGCCAAAGGGGACACCAAAATCAACTCCGGGGAACTCCATGTTCTCCAGGATTTGCATAAACGTATCTTTCCTGCAGAACGATATAAATATCAAGGTGTAAACAATCACAGGGAAATTATCCAAATATCAATTTTATTTATGAATCATCAAAATGAAACAATTTTTTTTCATATATGTTCATCTGGATGGTATAACATCATTTCACAATTCAAATACATTTTATAAAATCCCAACTTCAGAATTCAGAGGAATACATTTATCAAAAAGCAGAGTCCATAACCTTTCAAAAAAAAAAATTATCCAACACCACCATTAGCACTCACCATCTTTATGTGATGCTAATTGGCTCCCTGCATGAACTATAAACCTCCCACTTCTCCAAAAATCAGAGTCTGAAGATTGAACAAGAGAAGTGACACGCTCAAGAAGGCTTTGTTCAAGCTGCAAAGAATACATACACCCTGCAAGTGGTCAGCAAAGTGGTTACATAAATGTTATAACTGGCATTACAACAGTTCACTCACTTGTTCCCAGGAAGCGGATGACATAGACACATAAATTGATAGAACCACGCAACCAGGTCTTATGTAGCTCTCCATTTCTGATGGACTGTTAGAGAGCCAATTGTATATCTAAACAAGAAAAACAATTATATTATTAACAGTCACCAAAAACATTATTAAGTCTCCATGCCAATCGAAATAACAACATGAACAAGTTAAAAATATACCATAAACTCCTCACCTGTGTCCGCAGAGACCCTGGGAAATGACTTGGATCCTTATCAAATAGCTTAAAAAGTATTCGACCAGTACGATCCTGCAGGAGGAACCATACAACCATTCCATACCCATAAGACATTTGACAAACTAAATTTCAGACACCCTAAGAAGAAAAGAAAGGAGCAGCAACCAAGTACTTATAAAGCTCAAAAAAAAGCATCCAGTGTCAAGCTACCTGTGTATCAGAATTCAGACTAGAAGGTGAATGATCAGATCCAGAAGAAGTATACCCAGCTTGATAGGGAAAACTTTGAAATGAACCAGCTTCACCTCCTGTATTTGATCCTCTAAAAAGATCAAAAGGCCTATTACAATCACGAGCTCTGCTAGCTACAACATTTGCATTAACCCCTCCACTTATTAACATTTTCTCAGGCTTCGTAGTTTCCTTTTTGTGCTGCATTGGGAATAGCTTTGGAACAGCAGGAGGAGAAGACGAAGGAGACCTCTCTTCAATCGGATTACTGCTGTCAGATGAGAAATACTTCCTAGAAGATGCCAGTTTGGGCGGGCTATCATTCTCGGGTGAGGAGCTGAATAGCTGTAAAGGTAAATTTACTGGCATTTCTTGAACCTGACCATCTGAATCTTCCATAGGAGACTGGTAACTGCTACTACTTCTTGCCCCTCCAACTGATGGGAACTCAAGAGGAGAAATCTTTTGCAAATTGGAACCAGTAGCCTGGTCACGGCTAGTCATCTTCTCGCTGTCACTGCTCTGGCTGCTCTTTTGAGATAGCATTGTAAGAGCATCAGGAGCAGATGTTGCTAGAGTAGTTGATAGAACAGTAAGCAAGTCCATTGTTGACGGAGAAGATGGGTTCCCATTCAATTTGTTTTGATGTTCCAATGAATTATGATCAGGAACTTTCCTATTCAAACTTCCTAAATTGGGCAACTTTGCTGCAAGGTCCACCGGCAAAGGTAGCGAATTTATCTTACCAAGAATCTGAATGAGCTGGTCTCTATCTGGTACAGAAGAGCAATTGATATTCTTGTCCTGATTTTTCCCTATAATTCAAAATTACATAGAATGAGCATAATATTTAGATTCGAGAAAGTCATGCATCAACTTAACCAGTGTCATTTACCTTGCACACGAGCTAAAGCGGTCAACAAGTTGACAATATCCAAATTTGCACTGGTTCCATTATCACGATTTCCTGGGAGTAACAAGCGTGAGGTAACATCCTCTGGTTGGGTTTTCCTTCTTCGTCGATTATGCCCAGCAAGTCTACGCCTACAGCTCCTCTTGCCCTCGTCGAACTCAGAAAGGGGATGAAACCTGCAAAAAACGCCAAGCAACAAAGAGATTAAACACAGCAACACAACAATTTTGAAACCACTCATAAGTCATTACCATAAACAACCAAAAAATCCAAAAAGGGGAGCTCGTCCTTGTCCAACCTGCTACACTGCTGGCAGAACCTCTGCATCTGATTGGCAACAAGGGCTCTAGTAGCTTTGCTGTGAACCTCACACACCTTATGGCGGCGGTGATAGTCTTTCGCAGTTGACAGATCCTCCTTACAGTTATCCACCTGACACATGGGATAGTTCCCTCCTCCGCCACCGCCACCGCCACTGGGAGATCCGGACCGGACCCTTTTGTTCGGCCTAGACGCAGGGACCGGCCCAGCCGCATCCTGCCCAGGCTCCTCCACAGAATTCAAGCCACCCCAAAGATTCAAGTTCAACCGAAGCCGCTCATCCTCTTCTTCATCCACAGTCAACGCCATAGACTCTTCTTTCCTTTTCTGCTCCATTTGAGCAGCAACAGCAGGAGTTCCCAACCGCAGTAACTCCTCAGCATCGACTGGTTTCGCAACGAATCCGACACTATCCCAATCCCAAACCTTAGGATTCCAGTTATCCCTAGTGTTTTGAAGCCCAGTTGGTGGTTGTGTAAATCGTTGTTGTGCTTGATAATTAGGCAGATCACGCTTCTTCGCCATGGTATACCGACTCGCCAGTGCCTGGTGCTGGTGGTGGTGTATGAAAAGGGGCGGAGCAACCTGTGCACCTGCCTCCTCCATATCTCTCTCTCTCTCTCTCTCTCTCTCTAAACTCTAAACGCAACCCTCCACAGAGCTACCTATATGTTACAAAAGAAAAGAAAAAAAAAAAAAGTCAAGAAATTTATCCATACATGTGTTCTTGCTAAAACAAATTCAACCTCAAAAAAAAACAAAAAAAAACAAAAAACTGAAAAATAAATTATGGCAAACACAAACGGAGATAACAAAGACCAGAGCTTTAAGAGTTAAGAATACAAAAATAAGAAAAACCCAATCGACGACATAATTTCACGGCTATTAACACGGTCACACAAAGATTCTAAGTCCTAACTACAGTACAGGATTATATATATGTAACGAGAATAAATAGCTAAAAAGATAAACAAAACGAAACTCACAACTGCTTACCTTCACAGAATTGTAAGCTTCAGCCACATGTCCTTAGCGAGAAAAAAGAGGAATCTTGAAATTCATCATCATAATAACCAAAAAAAAACCCAAACTTTTCCTATGTATTAACCGAACCCAGATCTATGTTTTGTATTTTTTTTTTTTTGTCTTTTCAAATTGTAACTAAAACAAATAACCTTCGAATCTGAAATCTAAAACTGTAAGAGCTGTGCTCATATGCCACTCCGAAACCATCACAGATTTTTTAGCAGAAAATGAGAAAAGAAAAAAAAAAGAAAAAAAAAAACCGATCCAGTAGAACTGTAGAAACTGAAACACAGAGAGAGTCACACCCAAAAACACATAAAAATAAAAACTCTTCCGCAACTATGTTTTACTTTTGCTTTTCAACTTTTTTTTTCCTGTCCTTGCCTTCTAACAAACTCTTTCTTTTTCGTTCGGTGTTGGCAGAAACCGTAAATTGATGAAAGATTGAGGTTTTAGTAGGGGCCGCCCAATACAGACGAAGAATCTAACACCTTTACTAAATAAACTTTTACTTTTTAAAAATATTTGAGAAAAATAAATAAAATTAAAGAATGCGTTAAAAACAAAAAAGGCTTTGACGTTCACACACAACATGATAACAGTCCGTAGTAGTCCGTATACTCCATAGGAATGTGAGTAGTAAAAGTAAACCAAGCCTTTGTTACGGACAATATTTTACGACCCTTATCGCTTCCCATCCGACTCACGTCACACACTAATTCCAAAGAGTGTGTCTTTTTTTTCTTTTTTCTTTTTTTTTTAATATAAAACTCATCTTCTAATTTTCTTCAGATTTTATTTTAGTCCTATAAGTTTAGTTTTATTCATTTCAGTCCTCTAAGTTTCAGATCTATTTAATTAAGGTCTTTTTTTTAACTTTTGTTAAAATTTTTTGAAAAAAAAATTCTGGAAAATATTTTCAATCATTAATTAAATTTTTTAATTTAAAATATTTGAAAAAAGATTTATAAAATTTAATAATTAACCACAACATATAACAAAAGTTGATAGAAATGATTTGATTGAATAAACTTGAAAAATAAAGGACTGAAATGAACAAAAATAAAGTTAGAGGACTGAAATGACATCTGAAGAAAGTTAGAGGGTCAGTTTTGCATTTTACCATTTTTTTTATAAGATATGATAAAATAAAATAAAATAATTTGATTAAAGATAGGATAGAATTTAAGCTTATAAATTAGAACTATGTTTATAATTATGATTTTAAAACGGGATCAAATAATCGAAAAAGAGACTGTTACTAATTTTTCATAATTTTGACATTTTTTTTCCTAGTTTTTCCAATTTGTACTAATTTAATTTGTGGTTGAACCAAATGGTCTATCCAGTTTTTAAAACAACATTTATAATAAACGACAAGTGAGAAAATACTATAATAAGTATTCGTTTGAGAACAATTTATTTAAATATTTATTGAAAATATTGTAGATAATAAATAAAAGCCAAATAAAATAAATAAGTGACTTATGTGGAACTCACAAATAATAGCAAAAATAAATAATAAACTGGCTTATAAATTCATCTAAAACTGACACTAAGAATGCGTTTGGATAGGAGGCTGCGTCCACGTCTGGCCAGTTTTTTTTTTTTTTTTTTTTTTTTCCACGCGCATGTGTCACTGTTCATTGGCCATGAACAGTGATTTTAGGACAATGAACAGTACTTTTTGGGATGAACAGTAATTTTTACACATTAAAAAATTATTTTTGTACAGTATTTTCAGTTTTCAGCAATAAGTTCTATCCAAACGGACTCTAAGTCTTGAAGACACACAACAAATTTTGTAACTTGTTTTTCTTGTTGTGGTTAATGTACAAGATTTGCATCTAAAAGTAATACTACATTAATTACCATTTATAATCTCAAATTTTGTTGAAAAAAAATTATAAATTTTTTTATGTTTGTAATATTGTTGAAATTACAACCTAACCTAAGAAATTAATAGGTGAGGTCCCCAAAATGTTTTATCTTAAATGAACTTATTTTTCTCCTAAAGGTATAATTGGAATAGGACTTTTTAATATTCTTTTTTTTATTAATGTATATTATTTGAATTTTTTTTCAAAAGAACAAATTAAGGATAAAATTATATTGAAACTTAATTTAAAAGATAAATTAATAAAATAAAAGATACCGGGTAAAATAGTCAAATAGAAGATAAAAAATATCTCTCAAATATATCTAAGTAGATACCCTATCTTCTTCTTTTTTATCTCTAGTGATTGATGATGTACATGTACTATTGGGGTTGTGGAAGAGATGCATGAAAGATTACAAAAGATTTTGAATTGACACCAATGTTGTATCGGCCAAAACTTTTTTTTTTTTTTTTTTTTTAGGAAGAAGACTGTTAATGCTTAAGTTAACAGCATGTGAATATTTTCTCAATGTCTTCCTTGTACACTTACATTTTAAAGTCTCAAATTTTTTATCACATTATAAATGCATCAAACATACACAAGTTACAATAATAGGAATCTATTTCTAAAATCATCCTCTCTTTTTTTAATTATATCAAACGGCTCCCAAGTTCAAGCGCATTGAGACTTTTTACTTGTTTATTAAATTTTATTTGCATTAATAATCCATAGATTTGCTTTTTGTACATTTTTTTATATATTCAAATCATAATCAATCTACAATCATTATTACACAGTCATTATCAATACACTTTTTTACCCACTAACTAGTACAACTTATCATCTTAAAAAAATTACTATGCCCTAAATGTCATTTCTACATTTTATCAAAAAAGAAAAAGTTATTTCCACATACTTCTCGTAGAATAATTAAACTTTTATATATATATAATCATTATTACACAGTCATTATCAATACACTTTTTTACCCACTAACTAGTACAACTTATCATCTTAAAAAAATTACTATGCCCTAAAAGTCATTTCTACATTTTATCAAAAAAGAAAAAGTTATTTCCACATACTTCTCGTAGAATAATTAAACTTTTATATATATATAATCATTATTACACAGTCATTATCAATACACTTTTTTATCCACTAACTAGTACAACTTATCATCTTAAAAAAATTACTATGCCCTAAAAGTCATTTCTACATTTTATCAAAAAAGAAAAAGTTATTTCCACATACTTCTCGTAGAATAATTAAACTTTTATATATATATATATATGAACAAACAAGAGAACCTCTGATTTATTTATCGAGGAAAACTTCACAGTTAATGAACTGGCAAAAATAAATTTATGCTTTTAAGTTACCAAAACAATATCTGCAAGATTTTATAGGAGCTTTAATTGATGTACCTGTAATGTTCTATCAAAAATAACTACTGTGTAGGTCATAAATGGGACTAACTTTGTTTGGAAAAATTATTGTATACTCCCAAAATATTATAGATGTGTATTTTTCTTCTCACATGAATGGTGAATCTTATTAATTAAATTCATAGTGAGACTCACTATTCATGTGAAAAAAAAATACACATTTATAATACTTTGGGAGTACTTAATGATTTGGTTTGAAGACAATCCAAAAAAAAAAACCATTTACAAGATGATTTTAATTTTTACCAATTACGTAGCTCAATAAAATTGCTTGCATGGCATCAATTATTTTTTCATGAATAGACCAGAAACTCATTAATACTCTCTCATTTTTTGAAACCTACCTAACAACTCAATTCATGAACATGTCAGTTTGGCATGTCAGAGCTAGCTAACTGGATGTTTCTTAAATCTTAGCTGTTTCAAAATTGATCTAACCTCATATCATATCATATCAGGGACCCAAAAAGAGAAAACACCTAGTAGTATCTTTTCTTAACGTGCGTAAGGGATTTGATACCTTGCCATATTCCCTAAACTATGAAAACATGTCTTTAGCAGAAGGGCCAGGTTTTAATAATTTCAATGTTGAACCAAAAATATAAAAGCTAAACTTTAAACACTTATTTTTCTTAGGTAGAATTTATTCAAACTGTGTACAATATATTAAAATGTATAAATATGAGCGTTACACCAACCATTTTTATGAATTAAAAAAAAAAACAAATAAGCGATGTTTTTTTTTTTTTTCAGTGAATATAATTAGATAATTGGATTGGGAGTATAGTCCTATATAGGAGGACACAAATGGCTTGCCTTGTATGAAATTATTTTTGTTTATTTATTTTTATTAAATTCGATGCTGTTCTTCTCAGTATGATATGTGGACAACTTCTATTAATTCGTTTTGCGTAACCATTATTGAAGGGGATAAAAAATGGAAGATGAATATTCCCATATTATTTGAAGGGACGGAGATCATGAAGACGGTTAGGGCTTGAAGGGACGCGACTATGACGGTTAACTTTTACTGAGTACCCGTCATGTATGTATTAATTGTAGTTTCCAGGTGGCATGTAATTTGATATGCTTCAGATGAACTTTTGCGTTATCCCCACGCAAACGTGCGCACTTGGACTTCTTGCGACACATGTTTGAGAAGACTCCTATATGAAAATAAATTTGAGAAGGAAGTTGTATCCTAAAAGAAAGGTAATTCCGCTCAATATAAATACCTGAGAAACCCTAAATATGAAGGTACGCACAATATTCTTAACTCTGGCACTCTAGGGTTAAAGGAACAAGATTCTAACTTGACCTTCGGAGGGTATTCGGCCGACACCACACCGGTGCTCTCTTCTAGGTCCTTTGTTTTCTTTTTGCAGGTATTGCTTTCGTTTGAGGAGCGCTTGCAACTCACTGGTGATATTTTCGGCTTCATCAATTATAATTAGAGTTTTATTTTCTTTTCTTTTCTTGATTGGTATAATTAGAGTTTTCTTGAATGATAATAATGTGAATTTTTTTTATTAGAGTAGTAATATGATTTTTACTATATGCAAAGTGTGAAGTTTTGTTTGTTTGTTGTTTTTAATGATGTGATGTGAAGTTACTTATACTTTTAAAGCCAGATTATTAAATAATTATACACTATACGCATTGAATATGTATTAGTTAAGGTGACTTTTCTTGATTGATACTATTTATTTAAGTGTGACTTAAAATGGCTATATTGTCATCATCGTACCCATTCTTCATATATCATTTTCAATCTGTTGGTCACAGCCGCACACCAATCTTATGATTATCCAACGGTCTTTGCCATTCGTCTTTATATGTTATTTTATTGAGGGCTCAGTTTTATTTTAAAAAAATAAAATAAAATATTTTTTGGTTTCCGATAAAGAGCGGCTCAAAATTGATTCTTTGTTTTTTGCTGAATGGCCCAAAATTGATTCAAACTTTAACAAAGTGGATGCTATATATATATGTTTGAGGTTAACATATATGAATATGAGGTGTCTAGAAAACGAAAGTACGGTGCGTTTTTTCGTCGGCCTAATTCTTCTTTCTACATATTGAAGTTTGATAATGCTTTTGAGTTTTGACTCTTTAATGGTCTATATAGCAGAACAGAACATACATGTTTTATCAAACACAGAGAGTCAACAAAACGTGTGAACAATTGAAAATGAAATGAATTTCAACGAAACTAGAAGCACGGAGTCTGAGCAAAGCCGAAAGTAAGGGGCAGATTGGTAAATCCCAAGGGAGAGACAATTAAAGTTTGGTCCATGTCACTGTTACACTTACATCTGGGCGAAATTAACTCAAAAAATAGAAACCGCGTTGGTTAACTTAGTTACGGGAGTCCTCAGCGTCACGTAAATGCCGCCCAATTTCTGACTTTTACACAACGTTTTCAAGTTTGCCATTCACACTTGATTTTGATGAATTGCTCTCACCAAAATTATAAGCTTTCCCTCAGCCTAAATAGTCCGCAACGCAGCGCACACACTCGTTGATTTGAGATCTGGGGCTCAAAATCTATTTATAATTATGACAGAATTTGACGATATATGTATTACTATCACTTCTTTAAAATGATTGTATATGATCAGGGACGGAGCCAGGACTTGGAGTTAGGGGGCGACTTTGCTGCTAGCTGTGTGCGGTGGCTTCGACCCTTGAGTCTATTTTTTTACTACTAAGGATTTTTGTTAAAAATTTTTTAAATGGCCAAGTAGTTTGTTCTGGGTAAAATATATTGATTGGACTTAATTTTTTTAGTTTTATTATATTGGTAATTTTTGTTGTTGAGCTAATTTTTTTGAGTTTTTATATTTTGTTTTAGATTTAATCTATTAATTTTTTATGTTCTTTAAAAGGTGAAAAATGCTAAAACTACAAAATTTTTACAAATTGCTAATGTGATAAGTGGTTATTGATATATAAAAAGTTATGCAAGTGTACGAACTAATAAGAATTTGCTACCTTAATAGCTTGTATAAACATTGTAAAAACGTTTTTGGCTATAAGATTACTCTCAAAAGAATTAATGGCATTATTAAGGAGGGCAAAGTGTAATTTTATTGAACAAAATTGTTAAACTTAGTACCTATTAATATAATAATATTTTTATTAAAAAAATTAGGGGGGCCATTGCCCCCTAGTCCAATAACAGCTCCGCCCATGTATATGATTAATTATTGATTTATGAGTGATTTAGTAAGTAAATATCTGATATTTTTTTATTGTTTGGACTACAACAAAGGTTTTAATAAAATTTTATCTAAAATTTTATTAATATTTTGACTTAACCATTCAAATTTTATTAATTTAAAAAAAAATAGAACAATGCTAGTATCACTTGATTAGTTATAATAAAAATCCAAAATCTAAAATGATAAAATATATGGGCGATAACGTACGTTTTGTGAAAATGAGGGATGGCTATCCACTGCGGTCGAGCGTGCGAAGTATACGTGCGAGAGTGAATGATTCTGCACTAAAATGGGACAGCAAAAACTTATCATCCGGACTCCGGACGAATACAATGACGTGTGGGAACCAGCTGTATTAGTACTATGCATTTGGTCGGATGCTATAATATGGGTTTCTGCCAACCCATTTACTGTGCATAAATGTACGTTCCAATTCTGACCCAGAGGATTGTAAACTTTTTTTTTTCTTTTTTCTTTTAGCATATTGTACTTCCAAAGTTTTAGTAATCACTCCTATTCTTTTACCTTCTACTTTAATCTTTGAAAGAAAGAAAAAAAAAGTCACATCCAAAATGAATCTAAACCTAACCTTCAATCTTAATCCCAAGAGTTAAATTTCAAATTTGCAGTTGTGACAGATTTTTAATGGTAGGTAAAAAAATGATATCAATGGTCAGTTTACATCAAAATCCATTTGCCATTGACTATTTTTGTCAATTTATTTTACTAATCAGTTTATTTTTGTTATTATTTATGGATTTCACTACATTTTTTTGTACTATTTATTAGTTACATTATTCTATTTTAGCTAACTTTTATTTTTATTTACAGTATTTTCAGTAAAAAAATTTCAATTTTAACTAAATAAGTTATTCCCAAACGAACACTAAATAGATTTAAGGAATATTGTCTAATTTTTTGTATATATAACTTTAGTCTATGCTGATGGTTCATGATCCAATTTATTAGTACAACTCACTATGAGGTTCTAGCCCTTTTAGGCTCTAGCTTCAATTCTCTTCACTAGGCACTAACTTTGTGTTTGTACGAAGATAATTATATTTGGATGGAAAATTTGATTAGATTTTAACTATGGAGTTATAATACCCACCATTTTAAACTAATTCATTTCAAGGTAATAATATGATAACTTTTTTATCTCCTTATTCTAATATGTTATCCCTATTATTCTCGTTAGCAAAAGCACCTCATATATTATTCCCATACATGACTTAAAGTGTCAATATGATCTTAAACATGAATAAAAATGCTAGAAGACACAAATTCATACTTGGGGAATGTTCATGAAGACTTGGTATATGAGAGTTTTTTTTGTTTTTTTTTTTTGTTTATTAAATGTATTTGAGAGATTAAGTTAAGGTATGAATCACCCTCAAAAAAAAGGTAAGGTATGAATCAATTCATACCTTAATTTGTACCTTAAATACCATATTGCGTGTGTGTGAAGATGTTTACTAATGTTTGACTATGTAATACATGCCTTTCAGATCTAGTCCACATGTTACATTAATTGTTTGCATTTCTCCATTTCATTTGAACCTTTGCTTATAAATAATTTAATTATTGATCCAGCAAGTAAGTGAGTTAGATGACACAGCATATGACATGAGAAATTAATCGTAATCCCTAAACGCAGTTTTTATCCACACATTTTACCTTTTAATTGGAACAATTTCTATTAATTCATTTTAACCCGATGGAAATTCAATGTACAGTAATATTAAAATACCTTTGGAAATAAGTTGAGATGGTAGCTTTTCATTCTTATCAGAGTTTATTGTTATTATATTTTAATGACTATTTTATTGTTATTATATTTTAATGACTAAAATGGTGTCACCCCTTTAAAGTTTAAAGAACTTAAAAATCATGCCAATTTTGGGAAGTAAATTTATTTTTATCTTAATACTTTGTATTTTCAAATCCGAATCAAGAATCATTACTAGGTTTGTGTTTTTTTTTTTTTTGTGTTGAGAAACAGAGGTTTGTCATTTAGTGAGGGAAATTATTAAATTTTTTTGATAATGGAAGTGATTTGCTAAAGGTGAGATAAAAAGGAAAAATTTAACTTAAAAATAAATTATTTATATACATTCAATGAAAAGTGAGATAAAAAGTAAATTTAAACAAGAAACTAATAAATTTTTGCAAGTAAATTTATTTTCTCTTAATACTCCATATTTACAAATATCAATCAAGAATCATTAAGAGGTTAGTGATTTAGTTTGGGAAAATTATTCAATTTTTCCGATAGTGGGAGTGATTTGCTAAAGGTGAGATAAAGAGGAAATTTTTTTTTTAATTTACATTCAATAAAAAGTAAATTTAAGAGATAAACTGAATTTTGGCAAGTAAAATTATTTTTGCTTAATACTCCATATTTACAAATAGTAATCAAGAGGTTACTGACATAGTGAGGGAAGATTATTCAATTTTTTGGATAATGGAAGTGATTTGCTACAGATAAAAAAAAAAGTTAATTTAAGAAAAAAAAAAAGGTAATTTTGTTTTGTTTATTTGGTAAAAAATGAAATAAAAAAGTAAATTTAAGAAATAAACTGATGAAAACTAAAAGCTTGCTGTCAAATAGACAAATAATTGAGAATGTTCAATTATCTCATGAAATAAAACTTTGATCGGAAATTCGGAACCCACATTCCTCCTGTTGTAAAACCCCCAAAAAATATATATATATACATATATTGCTTGTGGCCATTCACATGTTACAACTATATATTAATCAACCATGTTAAAAATGTTTTGCACAAAAGTTTTAGAGTGTGTTTGGCAATCCTACTAGGGCTATACAAGGTTATAATAATTATGGAAAAAAGTGGTATAGGGTAGGGTAGGGTATAAACTATAAATTAGAGTAAGATCTACTTGGCATTTAAGAAAAGAACACGCGTGCCAATAACAGAGCTCGGGACACGAAGGACAGCATAGCGCCAGCTGTAATGGTTTGGTTCACTGAAAAACGAGCTTCTAACCTTTTTTTTTTTTTTTTTTTAGGATGGGAACCGTACAAAGTGCACGTACTCCGTAAATAACAGTATTGAGCAGTGATCAGTCCCATCACATTATAGGTTGCACCCTTTCCGTACCTAACTTATCTTTTTTTTTTTTTTTTATTCAATGCCCAATTAACAAACTTCGCCTCTCACGGGCCCTTTATTTATTTATTCATTTATTTATTTTAATATTATTTAATAAAGTGCCAATATATAGACAAAATTGATTGAATGATGTTATCTTTTTATTTTATTTTTTTAGCGTGAATGTATTTTTAATTTTTATATTTTGACTTTTTTTTTTGGTTTCTACATTTTTTTTTTATTTTTTTTATTTTTTAGTTTCTAAACGAATTAACACGTGATATTTAAATTCTTACCATCATCTAATTAATAGAAAAAATTGATGTGGCTGACAGCATATTAAAACAATAATTAAAAATTTTATTTTGGTATTTAAAAATGCCACATCAGCATCTAAATTTTAAAAAAATTTATTCATTAATTTTAACTAAAAAACAAACAAAATTTTTACATTTTTTAGTTTTAAAGATTGAATATCTGTTCACCCAAAAAAATAAATAAAAAATATTCACAAAGCATAAGAACTTGTTCTTCAATATTTTTCTTAAATCCAAACAAAAAATAAACAAACAAAAATTTTACTTATAATTATTATTGTTATTATTGATGGGGTATGATAAAATATAACTCTAACATCGTCCATGGAGGTCGTCCAGTCTAAGACCAGGAAAGCAAAGGTTGTAAAAACCTCGTCCATAAAAACCTCATCCATGCAGGAAAAAGCTTGGACAAGCTTCGCATGGTCAAGTTTGACAAAACCGCACCGTCTTGTCCAAGGGAACCATCAACCTCGTCCTGAAGAAGGTCGTCCATAAAGGAACAACCTTCCTTGGAAGCGAGGTGCGCTCGACAAGAGGACCCCTGGACGAGCCCTTGACACTTATGAAAATTCTTGAGTGTGTACTATAACTCCTTATCACACGCATAACTTCCAGTAACCGTTATGTGAGAAAAATGTAACTCTTAAACAGTTATGGAAGTTATCCCTGAACCCTCACACCTCCTCAAATCCAGAGGAGGTTACAAGTTTAATAACTGTTTCTAGGACACTATATAAACGCTCATTCAGACCAAATAAATGTATGTTTTTACATTTCCTGAAAAGTTGGAACTCTAAAATTATAGAGAGAAAATTAACTTCACCATCGGAGGGTTCTTGGCCAGCAACCCCGGTCACCTTTGATCATTGTTCTTTCTTTTTCTGACCATCAAGACAACAAGTAGGCCTTTCAAATCCGAAGCATCCAGCCTACTGATTTTCTTCGCATCATCAATTATTATTATTATTATTATTACTACTACTTTCATTTTTTTTAAGAACATAAGAACTTGTTCTTCAATGTTCTTCTTAAATCTAAGAAATAAACCCATCAACGACATCAAACTCAGAATCAAAGAACAAACCCAAAATAAAAGAACATGAACATCAAACCTACAAGGGAAACAAAGCATGAACATCACCAAATCAAAGAGCATGAACAGGAGCAAACACGGGAAAACCCACACGAAACCACACCTAAACCAAACCATCCAAAGAATAGAAACCCAGCAAAGCACCTAACTCATCCACTCCCAAACTAAACCATAATCAAAGAAATTTTGAATACCACAACAAGTTAATAACTTAAAAAACAAAAAGAAATTTCAAAATGCGAAATTCCTAGCAAACGCCAAAGCCAAATCTCCAGCAAACCCCAAACCCCAAATGTCAAGAAAATGATCACCGATCAGACCAACAACACTAAACCCTGCAATCCCAACCAACGAACCCAGTCAAACCCATCACCCACCAACATCTCTTTCTCTAAACCCAGATCCGATCAAACCCAGTCAAACCCACCAACGATCACCAATGAAAGTCGAAGAGAAAGCCCAAATCCCAGCAAACCCAGTCGAACCCAGCACCCACCATCTCTTTCTCTAAACCCAGATCCAAAGAGAAAGTCGAAAGAGAGATAGAGATAGAGATTTTGATCTGAGAGAGAGAGAGAGAGAGAGAGAGAGAGAGAGAGAGAGCTTTAGATGAAAGAGAGCTTCATTTAAGACGAGAGAGAGCTTTAGTGAGTTGAATCTAGTGGATGAGCAATGACCAAAATGTATTTGGTCATATTCGTTGATGTGAATATTTTTAATTTATTTTTTTGGGTGAACAGATATTCAATCTTTAAAACTAAAAAAAAAAAGCAAAAATTGTGTTTGTTTTTTAGTTAAAATTAATAAATTAATTTTTTTAAATTTAGATGCTGATATGGCATTTTTTAATGCCAAATTAGATTTTTTAATTATCATTTTTATGTGCCGTCAGCCACGTCAGTTTTTTCTGTTAGTTGGGTGATGGTAACGACTTAAATGTCACGTGTTAATTGGTTTAGGAACTAAAAGTGGTAAAATGAAAATATAGGGACCAAAATGTAGGGACTAAAAGTGCATTTACGCCTATTTTTTTTTGGAATGAAACATTTTATAAGTTTAATGCATGAATAATGGATAATAAGGTAATGTTAATTACGAGTCTATATTGTTTAGCAAAAATAATTAAAATACTAGTCTATAAAAAAATAAATAGTATATTATTAAATTGCTATGCATGTAGTGAATTGTCAATAGTAAGTGTCAATTTTTAAGAAATTGAAGACCCCTCTCTACTGCCTACCCCAAAAAACTCCAAGAGTTGCATGTGATAATAACATGTATCACGATTTTTAATTTTTTTTGTTATTTTAACTTTTGTTAAATCTGGTTACATTCTTTAAGCACTCTCAATTGTCTCGTTTCTCTGTTAGTACTCTGGTGTTAATTTGTGTTTGGTTAGAGGTATTTTAGGAATGATGAGGAAGGAAATGTACGGGCGCCTCACTCCAAGCCCACTTAAAGGCCCAGGGTTGTAATAACACGTATGAAAGGCTCGTACCAATCACATTTAAAGACATTTACGAGGTGACCGGCAGGCACAAAGACGTGCCCCCTCCGATGAATACGCCATCCGAGCAAGTTGAGCTCGGAATGCACAACACCACTTAGGGGATGCCCTGCCGAGCGTAGAGTCTACTAGCGAAGCAGGTTCTGAGGCCACCGTTACCTTCTCCCACCCATCACCAAATATCCACTTAAATGAGATGGTATTGGACCTCCACTCCATTGCCTAGGGAGTGCCCCTGCCGAGCGACAGGTTCAGCGGTGGAACTAGTTCCAATGCCACTTCCTGCCACTCACAATTGAGACTCCACTTAGGAGACACGATATTGGACCTCTCCTTCCACCCACTAAGAGAATGGTCGTGACCATCCCACTAACTCTGGCTATAAATAGGCAAGGAAGCTTCAGTAAGAAGGGTTGGACAATTGGAAGAGGGGAGATTGGAGTAAGAGATCACATTGGGAGAAGAGGGAGAGCGATTGGGATAACAAGGGAAACAAGGGACGCCGTGTTTGCCGAGCATAGCATCACCCGTGGTAGGAAATCCAAAAACCCACCATACAAATAGATTGTGAGCCCAAATACCCCTCAGGCCCAATAGACGTATTAGGGGCACACACAGAAAATATGAAAGAAAACGCTATATTTTTTTTGTTTGGTGGGAGAGAAAATAGTGGGAAAAAAATGTGGTTGGGGAAGGTTTTCTCTCCAAGTCCACAAATCAATTTCTCTCCAAAATGGTGAGAAAATTTGAGAGAGACAAAATGTTAATGTAAGGATAAAAGGCCCAGGAGGTATGTTGGGCCGTGGGCCTTCTCCGAGGACACTTAGTGGTCCGAGGACATATAGATAATAGGGAAGATGTGAAAGTTAGAATGCCACGAACAAATTATAGCTGCGAGGGTTATAGAAAATAGTCCGAGGAGGAATGCCTCCTCGGCTAAGCAAAGCAGAGGTAAGAATGATTAGTCTACCCTTAAGGGCAACACTTTGAAGGGTTCTCCTAGTAAGGATAAACATCAGGGAAACGTAAGACACAGGGAAGCTAAGAAATATTTAAGGGAAAGCTGCTACCACCGCATTGAATGTTCTGCAGCTAACCCCCTGGCCGCATTAATGTGGAGGTGATGCTTGAACAGTGGTAAGCAGCCTTACAGCTTCTACCAAATATTTCAGGAAGGTGCTGATGAGGCAAGTATCAAAGCCAGCAATCTGATCTGCAAGTGGAAGACTAAGATGAAGTGAGGAAGGGGAATATAAAGAAAGAGATCCCTATCACAAGTGGATCAGGAGAGAATCTGTAGAAAAACCATTGTACACTAAAGAACTATGATTATGTTTAAGTCTAACAGAAATATATATATAAGAACTACTATCCACGAACCTTGCCGAGGAGGATTTTCTTTGTATAAACCTGTTTATTTACGCTTTCAAGTATCATAGAACCTACTGTGATTACGGTCTAACTCATTAGATTTCAGTTGCTAGCCCACCCTCTACAAATTCATAGTTTTGGGCTTTTTGGGCCTGAGTCCATTTCTGGGCTTTGAATTCCAACCTTGCCTTTACAATTGGCACCGTATGTGGGAACACTTATGCTTTAGTGAGAACGGCATTGAGTCATGGTGAGATCAAGGCCAAACCGGGTGGAGTCCGTTAGGTTCTAGCGTCAGGATTAGTTTCTCAACCTTGAGTAAATGGGGGACCGGGAAGTTAGTTTCCATACCACACACACTGGTAGGAGCGAGTCCAGGAGTGGAAGCCACATCTCTCATGAGTCAACTACCGGAAGCATGCAACTGGAAATTGATCATTTAAGACGAAGGTTACTTCAAGAGCAGCGTAGAGGAACTCCTTCAAGTTCTAACCATTCTTGATGATGATGACCATAGCTACCGGCATAGGTCAAGGACTCCTCCTAGTGAATCTTTCTCCTATGATGAGGAGTATCTTGATAGGAGGGGGAGGAGAAGTTCGTCACGTAAAAACTTGGGCAACAATGCCATAAGTAGGGCTCTGAATCAAATCTCCAATTCATCATTTACCCGGAGAATTGAAGGAGGGAGGCTTCCTCGGTGGTTTACTCAGCCAATGTTTACCATATACAATGGTAGGACACAACCTATGGAGCAAGTAAGTCATTTCAACCAAAGAATGGTTGTTCATTCTAAGAACGAGACTCTAATGGGCAAGGTTTTTCCATCCAGTTTAGGGCCTGTGGCAATGAGGTGGTTTAATGGCCTGAAGGAGGGATCTATTCTCTCATTTAAGGAGCTTACAAGGGCTTTTGATCCTCAGTTTGTAACTTGTAGTAGGGTTCCTTAGCCTTTGGACTCCTTGCTGTCTATGGCCATGCAAGAGGGAGAAACCTTAAAGACGTACTTTGGTCAATACTGTGAGATGTTTAATGAAATTGATGGAGATTTTGATGACGTAGTTGTGAGAACGTTTAAGGTCGGCCTGCCTGCCGAGCATGGGTTAAGGAAATCGTTGACAGGGAAGCCAGTTAGTAATGTACGTTAGCTCATGGATTACATTGATAAGTATAAGCGGGTCAAGGAGGACCAACAACTGGATAAAGGCAAGGCTAAGGTGGTCCATCAGGTTAGAAGGGACTTCAGTTCGGACAAGTACAACAATAATCGTCATTGGAGGGATTTTCCTGGGTAGTATGGGGCTGTTACTACTTAGGTGGTTAACATGGTATTCCAGAACTAGTGCATCAAATTTTAGAGAAAATTAAGAATGAACCATATTTTTAATAACCAAACAAGATGGAAGGAGATCCCGCAAGGCTCAATCAAAGCCTCCATTGCCAATACCACCAAGAGCGATGGCAAACTACGGAGGACTGTAGAACCTTAGGGAATCACCTGGAGTAGTTGGTCCGGGGTGGTAAGTTAAAACATTTTTTATATCACCCCAATGGGTAGATGAGTCAGTCAAGCATAGGATCACACAGAGATGCTTCTTCGAAGCCACCTTTGGGCACAGTCAATGTCATTCTTGCCGCCCCAAGAAGGATTGGTTTTCACCCCTCTAGGGTGTTATCTACAATTCAACCAACCCCGGGGAACTTCTCCCCTGAGCCAAAAGAAGTAGGGTGGAAGTCCGACCAGCTCTGAGTTTCTCTAATGAGGACAAGGTTGGTACCTTGCAGCCACATGACGATGCATAGGTGGTAACCCTCATGATAGGGGGATATGATGTGAAGCGAGTGTTGGTTGTTCAAGGTAGTAGGGCAGAGATCATGTACCTAGATTTGTATAAAGGGCTAAAGCTGAAACCAGATGATTTGACTAGTTATGATTCACCCCTGGTGGGTTTTGATGGGAAGGTAGTTATACCGAAAGGCCAAATCAAATTACTAGTCCAAGCAAGGTCAGAGATAGCAGAGGTGAACTTCATTGTAGTGGACGCTTACTCTCCTTACACTGCCATTGTGGCAAGACCCTGGCTACTTGCCATGGGAGTTGTCTCTTTTTCTTTACACTTGAAAGTGAAATATCCATCTAGTGATCAGGTTGGAGAATTGATTGGGAGACAGTCTGTGGCTAGACAGTGTTTAGTCTTTACTATTAGACATTAAGCCGAAGGAGGGTCCTCAGAATCTGTCGAGCGAGATTTGTAGTAATCAAAGAAGTCAGTGTTATCTGATAGTGTGATAGGCGAGGTAGAGTACGAGAAGCTAGAAAAAGTTATTATTGGTAATGATAAAAAGAAGTACTTCTAGGTCAGAGCTCAACTGCCTCCTCAAGAGAAGGAAAAGTTGATAATGTTTTTTAGGAAAAATATTGATGTGTTTGCGTGGAACTTTTACGAGGCTCCTGGAGTGGATCCGAGCTCCATTTGTCATCATCTGAATGTCAACCCAACCGTCATACTAAAGAAGCAACCACTTTGGCGTTCATCTAAAGAGCATTCTGAGGCTGTCAAAGAGGAGGTGATCAAGCTTAAGCAAATGGTGACTATTAAGGAGGTTTTTTTTCTTTATCCTGAATGATTGGCTAATACAATGGTAGTGAAGAAGAAGAGTGAAATATGGCGAGTATGTGAAGACTTTATAGATTTGAACAAAACTTGTCCCAAAGACCCCTTTCCCATGCCTCGTATAGATCAATTGGTAGATACCACTGTAGGGCATCCTCAGATGAGCTTTTTGGATGTTTTTTAAGGGTATCATCAAATACCCTTGGCTTTGGATGATTAAGAGAAAATAAATTTTGTCACTTTTACTGGAAATTATCATTGCAAAGTGATGCCCTTTAGTTTGAAGAACGCAGGATCCACCTATCAGAGGATGATGACCAGGATGTTTGAGCCACAATTGAGAAAAAATATTGAGATCTATATAGATAATATGGTGGTAAAGAGCAAGTTGGAATCCGAGCACATTGGTGACCTCGAAACATTTTTGGAATATTGAGGAAACACAAGCTGCACCTTAATGCTTCTAAATGCTCTTTTGGTGTTGGTTCGGGAAAGTTCTTAGGATACATGGTCACTCATCATGGAATCGAGGTCAATCCTGATCAGATTAGTGCCATCAATAGTTTACAGCCTTCTCGGAATCTTAAGGAGATCTAGAGATTAATGGGGATGACTGCTGCTTTGAACCGATTTATCCCTAGGTCGGCAGATAGATGCAGACCCTTCTTTCAATTGTTGAATAAGTGGAAAGGGTTTGAGTGGACTGAGAAGTGCGCCCTAGCCTTCCAACAATTGAAGGAGTACCTTTCTCGGCCACCCATCATGTCCAGGCCCGAGAAGGATGAGGTCCTGTTCGCTTACATTGCCATGGCTCCCCATGCAGTTAGCTTGGTTTTGATACGAGTTGATGATGGGGTACAGATGCCGATTTATTATGTGAGCAAATCCTTGCATGAAGCAGAGGTTCAGTACCTACCATTAGAGAAGGCCATATTAGTAGTAGTACATGCAACACTTAAACTTCCACATTACTTCCAAGCTCACACGGTAGTAGTATTAACTCAACTTCATCTCCAGTCCCTACTTCAGAGAGTTGATTACACAGGGAGGATTGCTAAATGGGGTATAATTCTAGGGGCCTTTGATATCAAGTATATGCCTTGCACCTCTGTTAAGAGCCAGGTCCTTGTAGATCTGGTGGTCGAGTTCGCTGAATCTCCCTTGGGAGAAGAAGGAGGTGAATAATAGAATATGGATGAAAGATCAGTTGGAGTGATCTCTTTTAAAAAAAACCTCTATCTTGAAGGGTGTATGTTGATAGTGCTGCTAATCAAAGAGGATTCGGAGTGGGGCTAGTTATTGTATCTCCCGAGTGGATCATTATTAAGTAATCCTTGAGATTAGTTTCTCGGCCACGAATAACGAGGCTGAGTATGAGGCTTTGTTAGTGGGGATAACTATGGTTTGAAAGATGGAAGGAAAGGTGTTAGAGGTGTTTTCAAACTCAAGGCCAGTTGTTGGGCAGGTAGAGGGTGAACTAAAAGCCAGAGATCCAAGGATGCAAGAGTACTTGAGTCAGGTCAGATATTTACAGTCGAGTTTTGAGTCTTTCACTTTACAGAAAATCCCTAGAAGCAAGAATACGCATGTTGATTCTCTGGCCACACTAGCAACCTCCTCGACCTAGAGTTTATCTCGGGTCATCCTGATTGAAGATTTGTGTAAACCTGTTGAGGTGAGGAAAGACGTGGTGCAGGTTCATCAGATTATAATGGGACCTAGTTGAATGGATCCCATTGTTATGTTTCTGAAGGATGACATCTTGCCCAAGGAGAAAGGGGAAGCTGATAAAGTGCGAAGAAAAACTTCTCGTTTTTGGTTGTTCAAGGGCCAAAAGTTGTACAAATGCTCTTTCTTTGGACCGTACTTGTTGTGTATATATCCTGAGGCAGTAGAGCTCCTCCTAGAAGAGCTACATGAAGGGATTTGTGGGAGTCACACAAATGGATCTTTATCTCACAGGGCCCTCACTCGAGGATATTGGTAGTCAGGTATGCAAAAGTAAGTACAAAAGTATGTGAAGAAGTGTGACCAATGCCAAAGATTTTCTCCAAACATTCATCAGCCTGGGGGTGTCCTTAATCCTCTTTCTAGTCCCTGGCCCTTTGCTTAATGAGGTTTGGATATGGTTGGTCCTTTCCCTAAAGTAGCTGGTAATAGGAAGTGACTCTTGGTTGGCACTGATTACCAAATAGGTTGAAGCTGAACCCCTAGCAAACATCAGAGATGTGGATGCTAAGAGATTTATACGGAAAAATATTGTTACTCGATTTGGGATTCCTCACACCTTCATCTTGGACAATGGGCTTCAGTTTGATAGCAAAACTTTCTGGAGGTATTATTGCGAAATGGGTATTAAGAACAAATATTTGACGTCGGCTTATCCCCAGGGGGACCAGACAGGCTGAAGCAATTAACAAAGTCATAGTGAATGAGCTCAAAATGAGGTTGGATGATGCCAAGGGCAAATGGGTGAAATAGCTACTCCATGTTCTTTGGACATATAGAACTACCCCTTGTAGGTCCACGGGTGTGACTCTTTTCTCCCTGACTTATGGGGCTAAAGCTGTAATTCCTCTAGAGACTAGGTTCCCAACTCTGAGGACAAGTTTATTCATCCCAAGCAGTAATGAAGGGTTACTAGAAAAAAGCTTGGATCTAATTGAAGAGCGAAGAGAAAATGTCATGGTTCAGTTGACATATTATCAACAAAAGCTTAAGCAAGGGTATGACTCAAATGTGAAGTTAAGACCACTGGCCCCTGGAGATTTGGTATTGCGGAAGGTTTTGGGCACTGTAAAGAATCCAGCGTGGGGGAAGTTAAGGCCCAATTGGGAAGGGTCGTATCGTATCACTTCAATTGCTAGTATAGGGGCGTATTTCTTAGAGGATTTAGATGAAAAAATTGTACCACGTCCTTAGAATGTAAATAACCTACGAAGGTACTAATATTAATAAAGGCATTCCTGCCATGTTTTACTTATGACATTATTTCTTGTTCTTATCATTTGCCTGAGTATTAAACAGAACATTGGTCATGCTTGGCTCCTCGGACTACATACCTTGGGTAAATTAATACTTCTTATCATTTGCTTGAGTATTAAACAGAACATTGGTCATGCGTGGCTCCTCAGACCACATACCTTGGGTAAATTAATACTTCTTATCATTTGCCTGAGTATTAAACAGAACCTTAGTCATGCTTGGATTCTCGGACCATATACCTTAGATAAATTAATACTTCCTACTATTCATCTAAGTGTTAAACAGAACTTTGGTTATGTTTGGTTCCTCGGATCACCCACCTTGGGTAAATTAGCACTACCCAACATTTTATTAGGTGTTAAACAGAACCTCGGCCGTGTTAGGTTCCTTCAACCATATGCCTCAAGGTACGTTAATAACCAGTTTGGCTATTTTGGATAACTACAATCATCATTGTGGTAATCCATGGGAAGGGAATGCTTGAATATTATTTGAAGCATTTGAAAGTATATCCATGAATAACTCATAAGTTAATCATCATCTATAGAGGTATCGCTCAAAAGAGGGTTGCACAGAGTTCTGTATGGGAGGGTGCTCCACCACCCTCTAAGACTGATAAAATATCCAGTGGTATGCAGGATTCATTAAGTTAATTGTGCCTAAGGTGTATCTTTCAAAAAAAATAGTGTATCTCATTAATATCATGAACTTGGATGGCTTGGCTAGACCTATTATATTTATACAGACAACTGAATTAAGTTATATTTTGTTTGTATGTTGATTAAAGGTGAATGGTACACCTTTTTAAATTAAAGTCACTCATTGTTGAAAAAAATGTGGACTTAGAGGTAGAAAATGATGTTATCTCTTACATAAATAATTGCTCAAGCTAGATATGTAAACATATATTACTTCAGATGCTGTTATCCTTTATTCTTATGCCAATTAAACATAAAGTAGAGCATAAAAAATGGCAGAACATGCATAAAACATACATAATGAAGCTTTATAACTGACATTGGATTGAACCTTGCGAAAGGCAAAACGATTACAAGAAACAAAAGTTTAAGTTACAAGTTATAAAAAAAAAAAAAAAAAAAAAAAAAAAACAACAACAACAACAACAACAACAAAAAACTAAAAACTAAGCCTAGGAAACTCTAGTCCAAGTCCTACTTAATCTTCAAAGGGGGATTAACCTTGCTTATGCCTTTGGTGGGTTTGGGTGCTTCAGCAGCTGTAGAAGCTGGACCTTTGCCTTTAGGATCTTCCTTGGTAGGAAGGGGGATTGCAGCCAGAACTATCTCCATATCGTGAGAGGCAAGTCCACCCTTAGAACCATCCTTAGGCGCAGGCAGGGGTTTGGTAGTTTCAGTTTCAGTAACCACCCCCTTAGAAGTCCCTTTTTCTTCCTCGACGGCTATGACCAGTTCCACATCCTCGACATAGATGGTTGAAGGAGGAGGAGCTTGGGTCTGGGTATCATTGGCCTCATCTGATTTTTTAGAAACAGGATCAGCTTTGGAATCCGTGGAGGTGGGAGAGCTTAACACACGAATTGCTAGGAGGTAGTAAAAATTTCTGCTCTCCTGAGGGTAAAAGAGGCCTCAACCCCAGCTTGGTCAAGGACCTCATTCCACACTTGGAGGCAGTAAGCCCTATATACCCCCGTGACCTCAGCCTTAAGGGCTTCCTCGGTCTCAGTAATCCCCACCTTGTAGCCGTCCTGCTCGGCTTAGTCCTTAGCCTTCTAGACCTCTATCAGCTTCTTCTTCACATTTAGGATCTGCTCTTTGGCTGTGGATAGCTAGTCCTTAGTGTGGCGAAGTTGCTTACGCTAATTCTCCACGTGCCTCTCAGCTCCTTCCAAGGCAGCCTTAACGCTTTTCTTATCCGAGTGGGCTTCGTTCAACTTCACAGTTAGCTCCTTAATTTTCTTGTCAGCCACGTTGAATGCATCCACAGCAGCAATGCACCGACTTTCCTCGTCCATCATAGTCCTGTGAGCGGATCAAACTATTTCCTCGACCCTATGTGTAGCTTGGACGGCCTACTAGAGAAAGGAGCATAAAGTGTAAGAGTAAAAGTGCAAGAGCATAGATATAATTTTAAGTGTAAAAAAGACGGAATAGAAAAAAGTTTTTTCTGGTTGGAAGACTTACCAGGGAGAGATCCTTCTTCAAGGTGAGGAACACTTCGTGATTCCTCATCCCCTTAAGGTCAGCCATGTCGGCAGGTAGCAATAGAGCCTGCTCTATGGCATTGGCAACGTACTCAGCCCTTCCTTACTAGAAGTCCCTTATGGAGGCATCACTGGGGAGGGGGGCTCCATCTAACACCAAGGAAGGGGCCCAAGCTGGGACTTCAACCTGGTGGTCGTCCCTCCTCTCTATGACAGCTCCCTCGCTGGACGATCTTGTATGAATGACCCTGGCTTGTTTGCCCCCTTTTTGCTGCTCAGACTCCTTTGACTGAGCCATCCTTCTCTCCCCTATTACCTCCTTTCTTTTCTGGTCTGTTTTCCTCTTTTTAGCAGCCGAGTCAGTCTAGGAGACCTGGGTAAAGGGGAGGGTTGGAAGCTTTGGTTGGGCTGTCTTCTCAGGGACGTTGCCCCCAACCTGAGACTTTAGCAAGTCATGAAGGCTCGTTCTTGCCCTCCGCTGTAGTCTCATGGCTTCAGGAATGGAAGGATCTTCTTGTGTTTGACTTGTGCCAACGGGAGATTGCTAAAGTCACCGGTGGGAGCCTCCGGGGATTCAGGTCGGTTGAAGACCTCGAAGTCGTCCTCAGAATCAAAAACTTTGACTACTTCTTCTTCCTCTCTGATGGCTGACTGGGAAGGAGTTGCTTCTTCCTCAGCCTAATATAGCGGTAGTGGCTCTACTGCTAGTACACCTTGTAGTGCTGTGTCTAGATTAAAAAAGTCGGGCACAGCAACGTTGATCAAGTGCAAGCGACAGTCTCTCGCCTTGATCATGTACTTGGGCTCTTGGAAGTTGAATGAAAATGGGGTGTAGCCGAGGATCAAATGAGCTGCCCTCAACTGTCCGTTTGTGTGAACGAATACCTCGGCCTTTAGTACTTTGTTGAGGTCAGACTCGTTAACAAGGTTAAAGTTGGGAATGGCCGAATATCTATCTGCAAAATCACCAGGCATAAACATACTATCAGAGAGTAACATATTTAAGAAGAAAATTAAACTTGTAAGCACAAATTGCAAAATTACACACTGGGGGGTTGGTAGAAATAAGGGGTATTGTTAGAATCATAGACCTAGACCTAAAACACCCCATCTGGTGTCCCTTCTCTGGTTGGACAATGAAGCCCACCGTGCCACTCCCCTGAAACAATGAGGAAATCTTTATTCATGCCCTTATTAGACTCAAGGAGACACGATATGAGCCTAACCGTGGATTCTCTAGTTTTTAAATAGTTTCCTTGCCCTAATAATTTGGCAGTTGTAAACCCAATTAACATCGTGATGGGTGAGGTTCAGACCCATCTTCTCGTTAAGGGCATCGACACTGCCAAGAATCCTAAACATATTAGGGGCACACTCGGTAGGGGTTAATCTATGGGCTATTAAGTAATCCCTAGTGACTCTACCCATGGGGATTCTCATTCCTCCCTCTAAGAAGGCAATCATCGGGATTACGACTTCTCCCTCCTGCCTCTGAGCGTACCAATCCCCCTGTTTACAATACCTAATGGAGACTCCCGGGGGGATTCTATATCAAGCTTTAAAGCTCTCTATACCGCCAGCGGAGTCTACCAAAAAAGCAAACCTACCCATAAGTGATAAAGAGTTGAAGGTGAAAAGAAAATAGAGGGAATTAGAAGGCCAAGGAGGAAAGAGTTCTGGGTAAAGAAAAGTAGAAGAAAAAATAAACAAAATTATTTAAATGACTTACACAAGGGAAGAAACTCTCCTCAGACTGGTTCTTGATATTTATGAGTGTAAAAGTAGAGTGAATGAGGTCTTTAAACAGTATTTGTATCACAGAGAGAGAGATAAGCAGGAGAATTCCCGCCCAAGTTCCAAAGAAATCCTCAGCCGTTGAATCTCCATCATGTTGTAGAACGTGGGAGACATGGAGCCGCAGATATTTAATACGAGTGTACCCCGGATGCCGAAGTGTCGTTAGGCACTGGAAAAAGCTTTACGCAGACAGAAGGTGATGTGTGACAAGAGGGGAATAATGATGGTAATATCAAAATCCCTTTCTCTTTTGAGGAACAAGAGAAAGAAGTTGTGAGGGGCTATTGTAGGGATAAAAGGCCCAGGAGAGTATGTTGGGCCGTAGGCCTTGTCCAAAGACACTTAATGGTCCGAGGACATATAGATAATAGGAAAGATGTGAGGGTTAGAACGCCACAAAAAAATTATAGCCGCGAGGGTTATGGAAAATAGTCTGAGGAGGAAGCCTCCTCGACTAAGAAAAGTAGAGGTAAGAAGGATTAGTCTGCCCCTTAAGGGCAACACTTCGAAGGGTTCTCCTAGTAAGGATAAACATCAGGGAAATGTATGACACATGGAAGCTAAGAAATATCTAATGGAAAGCTACTACCACGGCATTGAATGCTCTGCAACTAACCCTCTGGCCGCATTAATGTGGAGGTGATGCTTGAACAGTGATAAGTAGCCTTACAGCTGCTATCAAAGACTTCAAGAAGGTGCTGATGGAACAAGTATCAAAGCCAACAATCTGATCTGTACGTGGAAGGCTGAGATGAAGTAAGGAAGGAGAATATAAAGAAAGAGATCTCCATCACAAGTGGATCAGGAGAGAATTTATAGAAAAACCACTGTACACTCAAGAACTGTGATTGTGTTTAAGTCTAAGAGAAATATATAAGAACTACTATCCTCGGACCTTGCCAATAAGGATTTTCTTTGTATAAACCTGTTTATTTATGCTTTCAAGTATCTTAGAATCTATTGTGATTACAGTCCAACTCATTGGAATTCAGTTGCTAGCTCACCCTCTAATAATTCATTGTTTTGGGCTTTTTGGGCCTGAGTCCACTTCTGAGCTTTGAATTCCAACCTTGCCCCTACAATTAAGATGACTACCACTTTTCAATCTTTCTACTTTTGATAATAAGAGGCATGGTTTTAATTGACTTTTATTCTTATATTTTTCTATCATTTCTACCAAATACGCACGGTGAAAATATATTTGTTGTAATTTTAGCATTTTTTATTAAATTTATGGGTCTTGTTATAAGTGACAAAGTACACTTAAGATAAAATTTTATAATGCAGTCAATTTTTTTTTTAATTTTTTTTTTATAGGAAGTTGAGCAACTTTCAACCTAAAGTCTAATTTTTTTTATTAACTTTTTTTTCCAATGTAGGTGGGACCTCTTTCAAGTGTCCTTAAGAACCTAAAGTAAGACGCCTATTGACAAAAGCCTATAAATATATCACTTGTTAGTCTTTTACTTTTGGATGGAGAATTGTATTGATTGTTAGAGTTATTGTATCTTGTTCATGTTTTACTGCTAGACATGTATTATTTTATTGAAAAATTATTAAATACTTTAGGAGTACCCTAAATGCATACTCCCCCATCTCACATAAATTGTGAATGCCACCATAAATTTAATTAGTAGGATCCACAGTTATGTAAAAAGGAATAATATGCATTTATGACACTCCGAGAATACTTAATAATTACCCTACTTTATTTTAACTTAGTAGTGAATGTATGCATGTCATTCTATCTTGAGTTATTGAGGGATAATTATTGCTAGACATGTTTAATTTGTGTTTGGTTGGAGGTATTTTAGGAATGGTGGAAATTGGAGGAAGGAAAATAGGAAAGAAAACACTATATTCTTTTGTTTGGTAGGAAAGAAAATAGAGTGGAAAAAAATAGGGTTGGGGAAGTTTTTCTCTCCAAGCCCACAAATCTATTTCTCTCCAAAATAGAGAGAAAATTTGAGAGAGACAAAATATAACCAGTCACTTTTTTTATTCTTTCACCATACTAGTTTATAAAACCATGGAAAAACCCAACAAAAAAAAAAATTGAACAAAAATCTAGGAAAAAAATTTTATAATAAAACCACTAACAAGGACCAAACCAAATGCCAATGGAAAAGCCCAGTACAAGATCAATCTCATCTTAGACTAAGACTATCATTACTCCAACACCAACACGATTACGTTTTTAATTCAACAAATATTAAAAAAAAAATCCTCACTACCTCAATGCCTCATAGATTCACAAGTCATTAAACAATTTAAACTAAAACTAAATAAAACCTAAAAACTAAAACAAAATAAGAAACTCACTTAATCTCCCCAGCCATCACCGTCCATCCCTGTTCAGCAACACTAACAACAACCACAACTGAACTCCACAAACTTTATGTTGTAAAATTCTATGTATTTGCATGTTTATTTTATTGTTGTTGTTGTTGTTGTTGTTGTTGTTGTTGTTGTTGTTGTTGTTGTCGTCGTCGTCAATATATAAATTTTTCTTTTTATTAGATTGTGTAATTTATAGTTCTTACGGAACACCCTAAAAAAAATTCATGGAGCCGCCACTGTGCTAGACATGTATTACTTTATTTTGACTTACCAGTGAATGTATGCATGTCATTCTATCTTGGGTTATCGAGGGAGGTTTGATACCTTATCCACATTTTTACAATTTTACTACTAGAACATCCTGTCTTGACGTTCCACTTCATTATTAAATATAGATTGTGGTTTGTAAACCAATTCCTTATTGATGTAATTTTTTTTTTTTCTCTAGATTGTAACTAGGATTTAAAGTAGTGTATTATTCTTTTTTTTAATTGTATTTAGGATCAAAACAATATATTTTTGTTTTTTGGATTATATCTAGGGCCAAACCCATATAAGAATAAATTTTTATACCGCACCACCCTCAATAAATCGTTGAAAAATGAAAACTATTGCTTTGTAGTCGAAGCGGCTCGGTAGCATTGGGGTGGCTGGTTTACATAGAAAGATGTTTACCATTAATGCCAGTAAACTAATTATTGGAATTTACTACTTTAAAAGTTTCATTGTATAAATCAAATATATGAAAATTCATTAAAAAATTATGCTTTTATGTTTTAATGTATAATTTAATCAATTTTTATTAACTATTATGAATGGTTTAATACTAGGCTAGAATTCAATTTAGTCCCTTAATTTACTTCAATTGTCAAACTAATGTATAATGTTTAATCATTTTCATGTTTCACTTTGTAAAATAAGTCAAACCGATCATTTTGTCCAAATTTGCAAGCAATTGATGATGTTAAACAATTTTTTATAAAGAAAATATTCATTAGATGCGCCATTTAATAAATCTCATTGTTTATGAGTGCTAAATTTTTTTAATAAATAATTATATATTAAGGATTAATTTAACCATTAAAATAAAACCTGTTACACGGTTGATTTTTATAAACTTCTTATATTCTCAATTGAAATTATAAGTCGCAATATTTTCATATTAATTTATACTTTTCTTAAGTAGAATCTAACAAACTAGATGTAAGGAAAATAACATAAGATTTTTCATATAAGAGGATGTAAACCCTTGGAGCATTAATAACCAATCAATAAAAAATCTATAAATTATTTGAAACCATATGTTAAGTTACAATATTCCTAAGAATAATACGTAAAGGAGAAAATAATATATTCAAATAACACTCCAATATGATCATAATCTGACTAAGTATATGATAATCTGATTAGACGTACAATAAATGTCCCAAATTTTTTGTATAGATAGAAGATATTTCATTATAGTTTCATTTTGTAATTTAGGTTGATAGATATAGACAATTACTCTTAACGAAAGTTCCCGTGTCTTTTAGGCACTGAAAGATGCCTGATTCAAGTGGGAAGTTTTGATGGTCCAAGTGGGCCAAAACCCAAACCCACCATCACCATGTGCAGCAGCCCATGTACGGAAGAAGATACATGGATTAAATTTAACGGTTAAGATCATTCTACGGAGACCAATTTAGATTCAAAACAGATTTGTCGCACTTACTTCGTACCTGGCTTACATGTGAATCCTCAGTGTCACGAAGGGCCTCAGAACTTTCCCGGATATTGCAGTTTGTAAGTTTCCTCCTCTACCATGCTTAGCCTTTTTTTCTTTTGTTTTTTGGTGCGAAGCAAATATACTTTACCCATGTAATTAGAGTCCAAATTTGGTTAAGATGATGTATAAAACTCATATTTTACATTATCCAATAAGAGATGATCACATGATTTTTTCACTTAAAATTCAATACATCTTACCACACTTAATAGCATTTCAATAAACTCTCAAATCCCAATTGTGATTGAATTTATAGATGGATATTAGAACTGATTGGATGTAGTTGTCCTTATTCTTAAATATATGATAAGATGATATGACATCTTAGAATTAAAGGGTATAAAACCACCACAACCTCTTAGAATTTAGTCTATTTAACTTAACCTCCACCACTCGTCCATAACATTTTTACAACAAATCTTAAGTGGCAGGTTGTTACTGGTTGTTATTGTTGGGGCAAAAAAGTAATCTTAGTGTTAAGTTCAAATTTGAACAAATAATAACTAACCACCAATGATTTGTTGTGAAAATGTTGTAAAAATGTTGTGGATGTAGCACCTCTTTTTTTTTAATAGTTTGATAGTTACAACAATGAGCAAAGAGGGGGATTTAAATCTTGATTTTTCTAAAGAGTAGACAATGCTACTGAACTATAAGGTCATGGCTAGCTACCCCATGGTGCATTGCAGAAGAGTGAAAGCAACATGTCCACTCACTATGCATTCAATTTGTTGGTTTTTTTTGGGGGGGGGGGGGGGGGGGTTGGTGTTTGTCTTGAAGAGCATCTAATCAAGTGTTTAAGTTTATTTTTTAATAAATAAAAAAGGAGTCTTTAGTGTGGACTCGTCGATCCCACGCCACATAACGACAGTTAGTAATATCACGTGTATTATTGGAGTCTTGATGGGGCTATCATCATGGCATAACATATTCATTGAAACGCCACTACTCTAACTACCCAACTTTTACCAAGAATCATGTAAAAAACAATACAAGGACTCTTACTACTAAGCCACACTCCCATGGTGGTAAGGTGTTATAAGGTTTCTAAATTATGTCACACACAACACATCTATGTAATTCCATGAATAGTAACAATACAAGATGGGGTAAAGTGTAGTTTCACTTATTTTCAAAGCAAAATAAGCTAATCCAAACTGACTCTAAATTATATTGACAAATCAAAAGAGTTATGAAAGTTTTTACATATAAACGGGTGATAAGTATATAGAAAAGAAAAATGCTCTTCACTATTTGCCTTGAATAGAGAGTCTATTTCATAGTGAGATATACCTTATCAAGAATCGGGTGATATATATTATGCAACAGTTTTTTAAAATCTCATTTTATTAAGTAATGTTATATGATTTTAATTGACATGGTAATGAGTTCACCTTTATGGCCTGTTTGGATGGAGAGAGAAAGAGGGGAAGTGGAGGGGAGTAGAGTAGTGTTGGCTAAAAATAAGTTAATTTTGTACTAAATTTATTTTACTTTTTTCTACTCCCCTCAATTTCCCTCAATCCAAACGGACTATTAAATTTTTTGAGAATGTTTTAACTTATGGCGTCCACTTCTGATGATAGCTCTTTTATCATTAGACCAAAACATCAATAAATTTTTTGGTGTAGGCGGAGATTGAACCCCAGATCTCTTATTCAATCATCAGAAATTTTACCAGTTGAGTTAACTGAAACCCACGACCATTAAATTTATAAAGAACCTAAGACCATGAAATAGTCTCTATGCCAAGTTTGAATCAATCTCTTTTCCCATATAAGTAAAATTTATTTGGGAAAAAGGGGGAAAAAAAAAAAAAAAACAAAACAAAACCCATATTACACAGAAAGTAGGAGAAACCACAACAAAAAGGAACACAGGTTAAAGCTTAAAAGTCAAGCCTGGTATTTTTGAGGTCTAGTGGGGGGAAAAATAGACAATGGACCAAACAAAAAGAAGGGTGGGGGGACAATGTTTATTTGAATGTCCCTTTGGTCCTCTTAAAATGCACGAGTAGCTATGGGCTGTGGGCTATGGGCACGGGATGAATCCTTTTTCCACTGTTTTCATGATTCATAGAGGTGATCTTTCAATAAAGGCAGGAACGTGAGTCGTCCACTATGTGTGCTTCTTCTTCACGCACCTGAACCCAGGCTGGCTGTCCTCAAATTCCTACAGTGCTTATGTACGATCGTGTGTGCATGTCAACAACTGTCAAGTATTATTATTATTATTGTCTATGCCCATTGATTCTCCCATTTTCATATTTGCTTTTTTATCAAGCTCATACTAACTAATGCGCTTAAAATATTGGTTAACAATCCATTTTATGAAAATTTTGACATCATTTTTATGAGAAATGAAAAAAGCTGTCAAAAAATTAATTGCTTTTCTTTCTTTCCCCATAAAAACTTTCTTTAAATAGATTATTAAATAATGCCCTAAGGGCATTCGTTAGCATTTCCCTTTTATCAATGACTATTTATAACGGAGCATTCAATAAAGGATTTTGTTAATGTGTGCCCTAAGAACACACAATAATTAATCACTTTTAAAAATGTTTTCTTGAGAATTGAAAAAGTATTAAGAGTTTTTTCAATTCTCAAGAAAATGTTTTAAAAAATAAATGGCTTAATGTATGCTTTTAATGTGTGCCCTAAGGGCACATAATAATTAATCATTTTTAAAAATATTTTCTCGAGAATTGAAAAAGTATTGATAGTTTTTTCAATTCTCAAGAAAATATTTTCAAAAATGAAAATATTTCTAAAAATAGATGGCTTAATGTGTGTCTGAAGGGTACACATTAACCATACCCTTTAATAAATGTGAACTTCTCTATCATTTAAAGTCCTAAAACACAAATATTTTCTACTCACGTTAAGCACGTATCGTACTTAAAAGTTTAGAAATCCATGTCTACGAATGGCAAATCTTTTTAAATGATAGCCAGGTAAATTATTGCCCCAAATAAATTTGAGTATAAAATCAAGCATTCAAAGCTGCAAATATGGAAAATGTGAAGCAACATTTTAGGGCAGGTCAATCGAGTAATTTTAAGGTACTCTCGGAGTATGGAGAATGATACTTCTTCCTCTTACATCTTGACATTCATGGTAGGGTCTGCTCATTAAATTTATGGTGGAATTCACCATAAATGTGAGAAAAGGGAGCACCATTTCACTATATTCTGAGACTACCTAAAAATTTTTCAGGTCAATCAGTGGTTTTGTTTAGAACGTAATAATTAATGGAGCTTTTTTCAGACTATTTTCTGACAGTACGTAGTATAATTTATATAGTTGTATTATTTTGACTTGGAGCAACACATGCATGACCAGACTATTCTCTGATAGTACGGAGTCCGATTTGTATAGTTGTTGTATTAATTAGCATTACTTGGAGTCTTGGACTACTTTAATTTCTCTTGTATAAGCCTTGAGGGATAAGGTGGACAAATAGACAATGTTCAAAGTCGGATGGTGATTGGTTCATTGTATCTAAGTTTTCAACAAGTACAAATTTCCTCATCATTGAAACAATGAAACTAAGATGGTTGCCTTGTTAAACATGAATTTTAAACTCGGTTATTTCAGATGAGATGTAAAAAAGATCATTTAGTGATGACACTTTCTTTTCTTTTCTTTTTTTTTTGGCTGGGCTCAGCTCTCTCTTGTTTTATTGTTCAATACGTGACAAGTGACATTTATTTGATTTTTAAATGTCACATATCTTAGATTTTATCTCTTAAATAAAAAATTTGGAAAGATTTTGAGATTTTAATGGGATAGGATCTTATCTTAAACAAGAATAAGAAAATAAAAACAAAAAGTACATGAAATATGACAATTGATGCTCCAAACGAAATAAAGAAGGGGAAATATGTAAATAAAAACAAAAAATACATGCCTTTATGAATAAGTTAATGCACCCTAGAATTTCAGAAGCACAATAATTAAGTGATGAAATTGTGCAAAAGGAAAGAGACAATTGATGAAATTTGAGCACAAGAAGCAAAAGTTGATACGCTTGGCTTTTGTTACCAAATTCTCTTAGCTATTCATTAAGAAAGCATCAATTGGATCCCGCTGCATTAAAAAGTAACAAAAGTTAATTAAAATATGAATTTTTGGACTAAAAGTAGCTCAACTACCCATAAAAAGTATCTCGATTGCATTGAATTTCTTATCCTCAAGACATTCGTTAATTTGACCATTTTATTTAATGAGATTCAATATATTTTTGGACCGCAACTGTCGGCAAGTCCCATTACACTTGAATGGCACCTTCTTTTCAATAGACTTTTACATACTTGGGTTGGAGCCTTGAAGGGTTATGATCCGGTATTAGGAACACATTGACTATGTATGCTATGGTCCATATTATGGAATTTTGAAATGTTAATCATAGTGTCATTGACTAGGGGAAGAAATGAAGTTACAAGGGGTGCAGTGGGTACTTAAATAAGCTATTTTTGTTCCATTTAAACATCCTTCAACAGCGGTTAAGGTAACTTTAGGATTTTTCTGACGACATTTTCAAACTCCATGGCTTTCCAAAAACTCTAGTTTGTGGTCGTGATCCTAGGTTACAAGCAATTTTTGGAATGAATTATGCAGGCTTAATGGAACAAGTTTTAACTTTGGCATTGCCTATCACCCCCTAAAAAACGAGCACTTAAGGTGATTTATAGGAACAACCCCAAAGAATGGACCAAATGGATTTCATAGGCGGAATTTTGTTACAACACTAGTTGCCACTCTACAGTCAAAACCACACCATTTGAGGTGGTTTACAATAGAGAGCGACTATTATTGTGGGATTATCTTCCCAGCACAATTTGGGTTGAAGCTGTAGGGCAAGAGCTTACACAACGAGATCAAAAGTTGCGGGAACTTAAGGAACACATCAAGCACACTCAAGAATGCATGACAAAAATATCTGATGGGAAGCACAGAAAGCATGAATTTGATGTGGGAGAATGAGCTTTCCCCAAGTTTCAACCTTTCAGGCAAGCTTCTGTTGCTCTAAGGAGGAATGCTAAGCTGGTTGCACAATAATATGATCCATTCAAAATTATCCTAAAGCAGCTACTTAAAGACAAGATTTATTAGAGGGAGGAAGTAAAATATTTATTTATTTAAAGAACATTAATTTATAGCGTCTGTTCCAGAATAATTGTTCTTATCATTAAATCAATACCTTAGTTTTTAGTGTAAATAGGTTTGAATCTCAAATCTCTTGCTCCAGAGCAAGAGACTTTACCTATCAATGGAGTTATGATTAGGAATATCTTTGTTTAAGATGAAGGTATTATCTTTTTTTTTTTTGTTTTGTTATTTTTTTATTTTTTGATTTTTTTGTTTTGGATAGGGAAGATATTATCTCTTAGGAATTATCTTAATTATCTTTGTTTTTTGTATGGAGATATTATCGTATGGGATTTGTATCTTATAAAGTATGTATAGTTATCAATATATTGTTGGATTCCTATCCTTGTAAGCATCTTTTGTATTAACAAGAGGGATTTTTTTATAAAATAAAATTAAAAAAAAAATTAAACGATAGTTAACCAGAGGGATTATGATTGAATAAAATTATTGTCATAGTCATTTGCCTCAATATGTCATTTGAAGGCCCAATCCCCTTATGAAAGATAGAAAGAGACCAAAAATTTTCTTGCACATTCCAAATTGTTCAAGAGAATTTTATTTAACAGAGTGCATTTATTCACTTCCTTCACACTATTGGGGCCAATACACCAGTTGATTTTTGGTGTAATCTAGATCCCTTATCCAACAAGGTGCTATACTAATTGCAAATTTGGAATCTAAACTTTATATATATTAAACTAGGTTTTAGCCAAAAACTTCCCCGTGAAAAAGGAAAAATGAATAAAAAAGCAAAGGCAAACGAAATTGCCCTGCACATTTGAGTGATGATAAAGTGATTCCATTTTTTATCCAAGAAAATGGTTCAGATTTTTCATTTTTTGCTTTTATAGTGTGGGCCAAGGGCAACCCCCAGAAGGTTGGCAGCGAATCTATCATTTCGAATATTCTACCACAATAGATTAGCAATCACATCTTACTCCTGCAGCGCTCTCAAAAAGACTGCATTTACAATTGCAATATGAGAGAGAGAGAGAGAGAGAGAGATGCAAACAATGCTAAATCACCATCTTTATTATTATACTAGTGGAAGCAACACTTTGAAAAGTTTCTGTTCTTCATATAAGCAAAATTAATAAGAAATCAAATCTATAATGGGGTGTGTGTAGGAAAAAAACCACTTATAGTAACTAAACAGAACTAGAGGAAAACAACTCCTGGGAAGAACAAAAAGAATTGCTTATATATCTACGGGAATATCTCACCAAATCTCTATAGGATACCTAGTTAATAATAAGATGTATTGATACGTATTCAAAAACCAAACCTTTGAAGACCAAAATTAAACGAGAAGCTGCTGTTCCCCACCAAAAACAAGGCAAAAACAACCATAGCAGCAACAAGGACCCACATCCATGTCTGCATCCTCCTCTTACCGCGGTTGCGAAGAGGTGGAGGAATAGATTTTGCCTTGGCTGGCTTAGTAAATTGCGAGGGTTTTTGAGACCTCTTTGTTACTGTCATGGGCTTTTCTCTAGTTTCAGACTCCTTGGTAGTTTCAGTTGGAGTTTCTAAGCTTTGAGCAATTTCTAGTTCATCGGCACCATCAGTAGCCTCTTCCCCAGATGCCTTCTTTTTTTCCTTCTTCCTTGCTTTTTTCTCCCTTTCCTGCATAAACCACATGCAATGGTGAGTGATACAGAAAGGCAAAGAAGAGAGGCACAACACCCTTTTTTTTAATGAAAAAGTATTTTATTGAAAGAGCACAAAAAAGGATGCAGCCCTAAGAGAGGCATATGCATAATGCACATACAGTTCCAGCATGCTAAAATGCCAATTAAAGTCATGGAATTGGGAACGTCAGTAGAATTTACCTTCTCTTTCTGTTCAGCTTCCTTCTGTGCTCTTAACATAGCCCTGGCTTGGGCCTTTTCCGCATTTCGCTTTTTCCTCTCCAAGGCCTCCTTTGCCTTGTTCTTCTCCTCCAACTTACGTTGCTCCTTCAACTTGGCTGCTTCCTCTTCCCTTCTCAATTCCTCCACCTTTCTGGCCAACTCCTCTTCCTCCTTTGTTAGCTTACTCTCTTCTTCTCTTGCCTCTTCAATTTCATCTCTGCCAGAAACAGTTGCTAAGCCATTCCCCAAAAGATCAGGTTTCACAGGCTTTTTAGATTTAGTTGTCTGATTCTTTTGTTCAATAGTTTTCTCGATGGATTTCTCCTTCACTTTTTCACTTTCCACTTGTACAACCTGTTTTTCTTGTTCAACAGGTTTTTCTTGTTCCACAGCTGACAGCAGGGACACGGAGTTATCCTTGGTCACCCTTGAGTTATCCTTGGTTGCCCTTTCATAAGATACGGTGGGAATTAGAGGTGGCTCCTCGTTTGGACCGAGTGAACGGCCATCCAGAGTCCTCAGTCTCCTCAATGTACTCCTAGTGTTGCACCTGATGTATTGTTTACGGAACTCATCGTTTTTGTTCCATAGTTCCATAATTTTCTCCACCTATAAAGTTGATCTGTAAGTGTTAAACTAAAGCATTTTTGCTAGATAAGAGCAACAAAAGGACTATATGACCTCACCTGGTTAACACATAGTCGTTGCAATTCCTCCTTTTCTCCCTTTGTCACTAAGTTAGCAGCTAAATTATTATCATCCCTGTAACTATAGAAGTACTTGTTCTGCAGATTTAAGGAATAACTATAAGGTCAATCTCTCAGTTCCTGAAATTTGCACAAATTATTTTTTGAACAATTGAATCTGCAAAATTGGTTGAGTGCTAAAAGATAATAATGCTCTCTCTTTTTTTATTAACATTAGATAGATCCCTCCCAGTGGTTAAAACACACTAAGTTTATTACAATTGGTTTTACTAATATTTATTTTTTAAAATTAATTAAAAAAAAGAGAGAACAAAATAACACAAAAAAATAATAAATAAATAGAAAACTACACAAACAAAGTGGTGCAAACTATTGATTAGTTTTGCTACTTAAATCAACCAGCACAGTTGGCACATAATGGGATAAACATTACTCTAAAGTGCGAATAAAAGGAAAACAAAGTAGCATCCACACCTCTTCAGGACTATAAACAACAACTACATTGACACATTACCAGTGCAACATATTTTAGGTGAAAAACACTTCATGCATCATCTTGTTACATAATTATTGAATCTTAATGACTTTGATTGTAAAAAAAATTTCCTATCTGTTCTTCTAGTCAAAAACTGCAGTCTGCACAATTTGGAGTTCCTACAAGTAAATCCATTACAATATTCTGTTCTATCAATCTAATAATTATTAACAACATTTAATGTATACCATCCTACCATAGTTTTATTTTATTTTCTATTTATTTGATAAATAACTGAAATTCATTAAAAAGGTGCAGAAAGGACAACCCTAAAACAAATGAAAGTTTTCACCTTTGAGCACTTGCTTGAGAACCTTAACTGTGCGCGTGTGTGTGAAAAAGAGTGAGACAGAGCATAATCATAACAACCAATAAGATATATTATACCAATCAACTGTTTTTTATTCCTTACAATAAGAGGGGGAAGGGAAATTCAAACCCAGGTTCTCCCCCATGGCCCATGGGGCAGTCAAAGCAGTACCACTAAACCACAAGGTTCTTGGCAATCAACTGATAATTAAAACTAATTGAAGATTTCTTTTAGATTAAGTCAAATTTAATTAATAGTATTGCAGCAATCTTCTTCAATGAGGCAGTAAAAGTTCCAACAAATTATAATACATCAAATGTTTCTACAGCTAAAATCATTGGATGTTCACTTGTGGATTTTAATGCAGCATGGATTCTGCCATGCATTTGCAGAACTTTCTACTCTGTGGTCTGATATCTTTGGTACCAAATAGAAATACTTTATATGTCGTCAAAATCCAGCTAGATATACCCTAAAGGAAACTTCATATAGGAAGATTGCATTTATTACTTGGCCATCAAATAGCAGTAATCCTACACAAATATCAAAACAACACACCTTCTCATACGCTTGTTTCTTCATGCTCTGTAAATGTGCGTATGCTTCTTGACGAATGTCATCTGCAGCTTTAAACTGAGCTTGTAATTCACTAATCTTATCACTTTCATCATTGAATTTCTTTTTTGCAGCTTTAGTGACAGCTTCAGCTTTTAGAACATTTTCTCTGAGTACATCCAGTTCCTTCCTCAGAACCTGTAAATGCTGATAAATCAGATAAGCTATCGAATGCCAATCACTATGAAAGAAGTTACCTAATTGATAATTACAGAACTTGCTTATGAATAACGAACAAAAAGATAAGTATAGAAAATTTAAAATGTGCATAGCTCATGTCACCTGCTAGTTGCATAGATATTAAAAGATAATGATAACAACCAGAAAACAGTACCTTCATGCGTTCTTCAATTTGGTCTTTCTGATCTAAAGCCTGCTGAACATCGTCCTGCCTACCCATATTAGATGAGAGCTGTTCACGAAGTTGTTTCAATTGCCTCATTTCATGAAGATACTTCTTTTCTTCCTTCAGATCTAGGGTTTCATGTTGCATTGCATGTTCCATGTTTCGTATCTGCTTACCAGCCATAAATTGAAAAGGATAAGCATAGTTGCATAAAATGAAACCAACTCAAATGGATCAGACAAATTCCCCATTCAGCTATTTGTGGAAAAAGATAACTGAATGCATACCCTGCCACCAATATCCTCAACAGAGATTGCATTCTTTACTTTGTTAATCATAGACTGAACAGAATCCATCTCCTGGCGTTTGGACCTAAGCAACTCTCGCGCAGTTCTCTCCTCTGCCATGGCAGCATCAAAATTTTCACCGTACTCCTTCCAAGTGACCTAATCATAGCAGCATTGCAACAATCATATAACAGAAACAAAAATCTTACTCTCATAAATATTGTGAAGCAATAACATTCCTTACCCTTTTCATTTGGATTGCAGCTCGAATAGCATCCCGACTTCGAGTCTTCTCTTCAACTTGTATCTGAGCATGTTTGACCTGTTCTTTTAAATTTTCATCATCATATCTAGGGACCCTGATTAAATAATAGAATGGCCTTTTGACCACCTCAGTATTCTGTCCTTCCAAGGCATCAACAGTGGAACCTTCTGGTGAAGTTATTGAGGTTTCATCACCATGAATCCCAGCCATACCCTCAGCTCCTTGAATTGCTGGTTTGTCACCACTATCTGCACTAGTCAACCGATCATCTCCATCTTCAACATGTACAACATCTGGCTCACAGTTTAGTGCAGTTTCACTGACAGTAGCTGAGCCATCCAGAAACTTGGACTCAGATTCAAGGCCATCATCACAAGGCATATCCCTGTTACTTAGCGTGGATGTATTTTCAACTTCAGACTCTGATTTCTCGTCAGCACCTAGACTAGTAGACAAGCCACTTTCATTTTCAACCAAACCATTTATATTGGATTCCACAACGGTAGCAGAAATTGGATGATGCTGGTCATCAGCACAAGCAACGACCATTTCTGAAACTCCAGATTCTATCTTCATGTCATCACTTGGTTGGTCAGATATTTTTTCTTCAGAATCAATGGCAACAGAACCAGTGCCAGTTTCAGACCTTACATTATTATCATGGGAACTTAAAATGCTATAATCAGGGCCATTCTCAGCTTTAATAGTTTCATCAGGACTAGTCTCGGTGTTGATATCTAACTTTGTATCATCAGCTGGACAAGAATCAGGGCCATTCTCAGCTTTAATAGTTTCACTTTCATCAGTGCTAGTCTCAACCTTGATTTCTGATTTTGTATCATCAGCTGGACAAGCATCAGGGCCATTCTCAGCTTTAATAGTTTCATCAGGGCTAACCTCAGTGTTGATTTCTAACTTTGTATCATCATCTGGACAAGAATCAGGGCCATTCTCAGCTTTAATAGTTTCATCGGTGCTAGTCTCCGCCTTGATTTCTGATTTTGTATCATCAGCTGGACAAGAATCAGGGCCATTCTCTGCTTTAACAGTTTCATCAGGGCTAGTCTCGGTGTCGATTTCTAACTTTGTATCATCAGCTGAACAAGAATCAGGGCCATTCTCAGCTTTAATAATTTCATCAGGGCTAGTCTCAGTGTTGATTTCTAACTTGGTATCATCAGGGCTTATGCTTCTGTTTGCATCTAAGTTTCCAATTTCAGCCTCTGGCATATCATCTTCAGCAACACAAGTTGGAATGTTTTCAGTGATTGGAGAAGCCTCATTCTCAGCATCCACTTCTACCGCTGTATCATTATCAGGAGCAGTAGGGAAGCTTTCACCATTTTCAACAGGGACCTTCCCAAACACAACAGGGGAGGGCAAGCATTCCACTTCTTTAGAAGACCCATTTTGTTCTGGTGTGTTTTGGGTAGCACCAACCATATCATTATTAACTAAGTTCTCTGAAATGCTATCTTGATCATGCTCAATGGCCAAGCAATCTCCGCTTTCATCAGGGACAGGGCTATTGACAACTTCTGGTTCTAACGGCTTATTGGCTACTTGACATGAAGCTTTTTCTGAATTTTGCTCTGAATCCACTTCATGTTCCTCCGTGTCTGCTTCAACAGGAATCTCCTTAACATCATCATCCCCACAAACAATCGGGGAGGACAAGATTTCGCAATTTTCAGAAGACCCATTTTGTTCAGCATCAACAGTTTCTGAAGGTTCATCTGCAGTATGATTGGCAGGCAAACCGTCCCCATTATCAACAGGGACAGGAACATTACCAATCTCTGTTTCTAATTCTGTATCAGTCACAACAGTTCTCTGCTTCTGCTCCAACTCTACCCCAGGACCCTCTAGTGCACCTTCTACAGGAACTTCATCGGTCAATTCTGGTCTTTCTTTCTCTGGATCCAAATCAGTTTGACCATTCAAACTCACCATATTCTTAGATTTTTCATTTTCTTTACCATCTGTCACCAAATCATACTCTCTTTCCTCCTCAACATTCTTCACTCCATCATCAAGCTCAATCGCCAGCTCAGATTCAGCAGAATTATTAACTGAAACCTGAGATTCTTCAATTATTTCAACTTCACCAGTCGACTCTAAATTATTATCCTCCCCATCCACTGCCTTCCCATCATCAACCTGCGTGGATTCACATTCACAATCAGCAGCCTCCGAAATGGAAACCATGACTTGAGAATCCTCAGAAGACTCCTCAACCTTTACCTCAATTCTCTCATCAATCTCCCTTACATCCTCAGAAGACTCCTCAACCTTTACCTCCATTCTCTCATCAATCTCCGCCTTCGCGTCTGTCTCAGCCCCTCTTACTTCCTCAGAAGACTCCTCAACCTTTACCTCAATTCTCTCATCAATCTCCGCCTTTGCCTCTGTCTCAGCCCCTCTTACTTCCTCAGAAGACTCCTCAACCTTTACCTCAATTCTCTCATTAATCTCCACTGCCACCGCCTCCGCCTCAGCCTCGCCACGTGGCTCGGATTCCCCAATATCCTCCGTCACATTCTCAACCTTAGATTCACATTTGGAATCCTCCTCCAAAACACCACCACCATAATCAACTCCACCGCCCCCAGTCTCCCTATTCTCCAAACCGACATTCTCGACAATGACCTCACCGCCAAGATCCGACGGCTCAACGTGATCGTCCGAAACCGCGTCGCCTCCGGTTACGAACACGTAGGAGCCGTCTGCATCTTCCTTATTCCAATTCTTCTCGTTCCCATTCCCATTCCCATTCCCATTAATAATGACCCCACTATTGTCTTTGTGAAGATCCTGATAGCTATGCTTTTCCTCAACCTCAGACAACGTGACCTCGCCGTGTACATCCATCTCCGCCGTCATTGATCCGATCACACACTACTTTAACCGCTAATTGTGACTCCTATCTAATTAACAGTAATAAGTTCAAAATTAATTAAATCAAATCAACAATGGCCAACAGATATTCTATCTCAATTTCACTAACCAAATTCACAAAAAAAAAAAACAGAGATTATATAAGAATTGAAGATCAATGAGATAAATAAAAAAAACTTACGGGAAAAACCGAAGCAGAAGATTCAGATCCAACGGCGGAGGAAATGCCGGTGCAGAAATCAACGGATCGATAGCGAGATCAGCGAATCAAACACGCCAATGTGGAGAATTGGAGGCCTGGATCTTAGGGCTCGATGCTGCAGCAATGAGAAACCGAAAATTGAGAATGGAGTTTTAGTGAGAGAAAGAGAGAGAGAGTCTCGAGTCGAAGAAGAAACAGCTGGCGAGAGAGAGTTTCTTTCGTTCCTTCTCTGAAATGTGGCTCTTTGATTTGAACTCAAATACCTCGCTCACGCTTGCCTTTTTTTTTTTTTTCTTTCTTTTTTTTTCTTTTTTTATATTTTGATAAGTTTAAATGGTACAGTAATACTATATCTAGTTTAAAATTTTTGCTAATTTTGTTTTAGCTACTCAGTTGTTTTTGTAAAATCCAAGGGGCTATAACGCCAGCTCATGCTATATTCGTTTGGATCTGTCCAAAGCAAAAAAATTAAATTAGTGCTGAATTTAATGGTGATAAGATAAACTAATCCTACTAGTTATAAAACGGTTTTGTGTTTGTTTCCTGATTTTGGGAATTGGAGGAACCCGAGGCATTCTGACGAATGATGTCGTCACTATCTCATCCACATGCCAACATCTTTACCTTTTTGATTAGGAGAAGAAGATTTTTATTAAACAGCACAATAATTACAAGATGAAAACTGGCACCATCTTGGTCACTCTACTACAAAAGAATTTTACATACATATACTTATTATTAATAATAATAATAATTATTATTATTATTTATGGAAGTATAAAACATTCTATCCAGCTAATTTAATAGTTATGAAAAACAATAGTGAAAATTATTGTGTATATAGACCGGTTGTTGATGAGGATCAGCTTTTTAAAAAAAAAAAAATACTTATTTTCTTTTTAAAGATTTTATATCCATGTTTGAATGAATGGTATATGGGAAGACGTGCTACGTCCACAACATTTTTACAACATTTTTATAACAAATCATAGGTGATTAGTTGTTATTGATTCAAATTTGAACCTAACACTAAGATTACTTTTTTGCCCCAACAATAACAACCAGTAACATCCTGCCACTTAGGATTTGTTGTTAAAATGTTGTGGACATATCATTTCTCATTATTATTATCTATACTACTATTTAAGAGCTTCCCTTATTTGAATTTCTCATTTTTTTTAGTTCAAAAATGTCTCTACATTTCTATGTTTAAGTAGAGACAAAACTAAGGACAATCTGGTAAAAATGCAACTCTAACTCCCACTAAAACATTGCGAAAAAAATAATATCATTCTCTTGTTAATTTTCAAATTGCTTTTTCTACTTATAAATTAGATTCTCAAAATAAATATTATATATATAATAAAAGCAAATTTTTTTTTTTGCTAAAAACAAAAGCCTCATCGTGCGCGCAAAGCACATATGATGAGACTAGTTATTATTATTATTTATGGAAGTATAAAATATTTTATCTAGCTATCTTAATAGTTATGAAAGATAATAGTGAATATAGACCTGTCGTTGATGCGGATATGCTTCTTTAAACCCCAAAAAAAAAAAAAAAAAAACTTTTTACTTATTTTCTTTTTAAAGATTTTATATCCATGTTTGAATGAATGTTAAATGGGAATTATTAAAACTAACTATATTTATCTTTTTTTGCTATAAGTGCCTTTATTATACCTGTAAAACAAATTTTGTTGACCAAAATTTTTTGTCACCCCCAAACGCTCATAAATGCGAACAATATTTTTAAAAATCAATTTTCATTTAACCAAACACAGCCAACGAAGAAGTGGATTTCGTGCACCAATAACAATTGACATATAAGCTTGTTGTGGATTTGGACATAATTTCGTGCGCCAATAACAAGACTGATAATTAACCTTGCCATCACTACATATATATTTTTTTATCCTATTTCATTTTCTTTTTCTGTTTATGGTGAAAATTTTTTTTTTTTTTTTTGGCTGAGAATGGTGAAAAAAAAATTGAAATAAATAAATGGGTGTATTAATATTTTTATGGATAGATAATACCTCTTAAAAAAAGTTTTTTTTAATATATAAATACAATAAAATTTCAACTTATGAGATATGTTCCATAGTAATTACTTTTTGGAAAAAATTAACAGATACCTTAAAGATATTGGTTTGTGATATATTTTTAAAAACTTTTTATGAGAAAAGAAAAAATAATTAATTTTTTTGACAATTTTTTTATATTTTATATAAAAGTAGTGTAAAAACTTTTTTTTATAGTTTATCCGTTAACATAATCATTACCTTTTTATATGCACTCTATAGAATATGTTCCATGATATCTGCCCTTTACCTCCGTCTATAATGATTGTTTTTTACATTACCCATATACAAATAGTTTTACATGTAGAACTGTAGATCAAGCTTCCTAGAGTTCTTTAAGAAAAATATTTACTATAAAAGAACAAAGGAGTACTAAAGAGTATATGTAACAAGTTGGTGTATAATTCTATGGACCGACACTATATTTTGTCTAAAAAAACGTACCGACGCTATAATTTTAAGCTTCTTCTTCTCTCTCTCTCTCTCTCTCTCTCTCTCTCTCTCTCTCTTTATTTTTTAATGAATTATGTTATCGCAATCAAAGAAAAGTGTGATCTTTGAATTATAAAATGGCTTGAGGCTCTTTCAAATTCCCAATAATCTTTTTTTTTTTTACAAGGGAACTACGGCCACGCACAGTGCTTTCTTTTGGAGTTACGTAAATAATTTAATTGCTAATCTTCTATAAGCAAACCACATGGTCCTAAGATGTTGTTATATTACGTTTTATTATAGTTTGAATTATTATAGTTTGAATAGAGGGTTTATGAATATGAATAAGGAGTTGGTCAACTTTATTCTAGAAGGTGGAAAGAGATTGGAGACAGAGGCAAAAAAAATCCAACCAAATTGTGGGGGCCAATTTTCGTAGTTACCCAGACGCGTAAACTAGAAAGAGAGAGCCCTTTGCAATGATTTTAGGTTGTAGTTGCCTCAATTTGTTTCAATGAAAAATTTTAGGAAAAAATAGTTTTTGGTATTTTTCAATAGTTGGTAGCATAAAAAAAAAGAAGTCAAACGAAAACTATTTTTGTTCAACATAAAATATATGACTTGTATATATGGTTTGTTCAACATAAAAAATATGACTTTTCTATACTATCTATGGGTGCCATAAAAAATATGACTTTTCTATGCTATTTGTGAGTGCCCAAGGACCGAGGAGAATCTTTGGTGACGAATCCCATGTGAGCCCCCATAGAAGTGTTACTTACCCGAGAACTCTCCATATCCGACTCGAAGTACCCGGGCAGTGGAGGGAAGCTTCCTGAAGAAGGCACACATCTCTCCTCCGCATTGAATACGTTGCAGCAACTATATTAGTCGCATTAATGGAGAAGTAACCTAAATAGTGGCACCACAGCTAGTAGCCTCCTCTCTACCGCCTAGAAAGAAGCTTTAATGGAACAAGTGCCCTGAAAATGTGTAGAAAATATTCCAATGAGGGGCTGAGATGCAAAGGAGGGGGAGTATAAAAAGGGAGGGGGATCCTCAATTAAGGGGATTTGGAACTCTTTGGAGTAGGGGAAAAGGTGAAGAACACTAGGACCGAAACAGTAGTAGGTAACACAATGTAGGACTGGTATAAAATCCCTGTGTAAGAACACATCCTCGGACTGATCCGAGAATAGGTTTAATACTAATTGCTCTTCAAAATACTCTTCTCTATCCCTGTTGGGCTCTTCCGCTCTAATCCCAGTCTTAATTAAACCCCCAATAGTATTTCTTTCCCACTCTTTATACAAATTAGTTTGTTTTGGGCTTAACTCCAAAGCCAAGGCCTCACTATTTTCCGTGGGCTTGGGCTTCTAGGATTTGTCCACTCACACTATTAATAACAGAATCCCCTATTTGGGTTTCATTATTTGCGTACTAAAATATCCTCATAAAAATTATTTAGTTCTCTAATACCATATCTTTTAGTTAAATAATTTTAAATTTAAAAACACAAATTGGTTAAAAAGGTAATTTACTATCTTTTTTTTTATACAAGATAGAATTCTACTCTAACCTAATTTAAGTATATATGCGTGTGAAGCTCCCTCCTGGAGACTTGAACCCCGGCCCTTGCCCCCACACCCCACAAGCACTTGTACTTATGGAGTGACCATCGCACCAAGGGAGTGCGGTGGTAATTTACTATTTTTTAAAAAGTCCATAAATTTTAGCATTTTTCCTTTCTTTTCTCCAATATGAATTTTTACTTTTATTTTAAATTCAAAATTTCAAACTTGTATTAACTTTCACGTAGAGAAAGATCCTAACAAAACTCTTAAAAAAAAATTCCTAAAAAATAGGACACTTTCTATCTCACTTTTAAGCATTATTCCTCTTTATTTTACCTCTGTTTTCAATATGAGAAAAAAAAAACTAATTAGAAAAAAAAAAACCTATATCTCACTTTTTTTTTTTTGAAATACATTTTTCTGTCTTACTTTTAAACATTGTGACACTAGACCCAAAATAAAAAAATAAAAAATAATAAAGAGTCTCATCGCGCAGGCAAAGCGCATGTGATGAGGCTAGTTTTTATAGATTGTTTTCCACTTTTTTTTAAAAAAAGTTAAATAAGGAAAGTTAGGAGATTGTTTATCAACTTATTTAAAGTTACTACCAAATATAAAAAATGAGATAGATTTATAGAAAGTGTTTTTTGAAAAATTTACCATCACACAAGTATAAATGCTTGTGGGATGTGAGAGACAAAAGCCGAGTTTAACTCTGTCTTCAATATGAAAAAAAAAAAAAAAAAAACTATATCTCACTTTTTTTTTTTTGAAATATTTTTCTATTTCACTTTTAAACATTATGACACTAAACCCAAAATAAAAAATAAAAAAGAGTCGCATCGCGTAGGTAAAGCGCATGTGATGAGGCTAGTTTTTTAGGTTGTTTTCCACTTTTTTTTGAAGCTAAATGAGGGAAGTTAGAAGATTGTCTTTCAACTCATTTAAAGTAACTACCAAATATAGAAAAATGAGATAGATTTATAGAAAGTGTTTTTTGAAAAATTTACCATTGCACAAGTATAAATGCTTGTGGGGTGTGGGGGACAAGGGTCAGATTCAAGTCTCCAGGAGGGAGTTTTACATATATATACTGATGAGAATCAACAAGCATTCAAGAATCCATTGCATGTTCCAGTTGGGTGTATTACTATAGCAAAATCCAAGAAGATCAAAAAAACACTTAATGAGCTGATTCAAGAGATTTGGGTTGATTCTAACGCAGGACATTCCAAGCTTGGCCCAAAGGAAGATGAAAGCGTAATAAATTTAATTCAAGCTATTTAGGGCTGATCTGGCTTAATTGGGAGTGATTTATGGCGTGAATTAATGGCTGATTGACTTTCCAGCTCTATATCAATTAAGACAGATTTTTTCCTATTTTGGATCTGCTAATTTCAGACCAAATCAACTTTTATTTAGGGTTTTATTATTTAGTACGTTTTTTAGGTATTTTCCTTGTTTTTAGGTGCATTTAATGCTTTTTAGGTCAAATTTGATTCCTAGTATGGTAAGGTATCAATTAGGAGTTATTTTAGAATATATTTTCTTGTCTGTCAAGTTTTATGGAGCCCTTAAATAGGCTCTGGAGTTTGTAAACGTTTTTCATAATATTATTGAATAGAAATCAGAAAAGGTGAGGCTTTGCTCTCTTTTGGTTCTTCAAGAACTGTGAACTTATCAAGGATTCTTCCTTATGGCGTTCAAACTTTATACCTTTGGTTCGTGATTCTTTATAATCATTGGGTCAAGGTCAACTTATACCTTTGGTTCGCGTTTCAATTATAAACGTTGGGTCAGGGTTTCTATCAAAAATCTAAATTTTAGCTTTCTTGGGCAAGTATTCCAATATTTTTGTTGGGTCTCAAAGCGTGTCGATTGAGGTTCGCATCATATACACTTAGATTAGGTTATAGTAGAAATGAGTAAGACTTAGGTACAGTACTTAGGTGTTATTCTTTAGGTTCCCTTTTTAAGATTTTGCCATGTGAATTTTTTCTCATGTGATAGAAGTATATTTTTTAGTTAAGTAACTATATGGTTGAATCTTAAGAAAGGAACTTAAAGAACAAGACCTAAAGTACTGTACCTAAGTTTTGTCCAGTAGAAATTATATATATATATATATATATATATATATATAAATGACTCGTTTACTACAACTTTCATTAAAAAAATTACCATAATTACATACTTTAAAAATCTGACTGTAGGATTGCATATTATTCATATTATTAATATATATGTCAAATTTTGTGCTAAACAGATATTATTAACTATAAGTGCACAATTTGTACCCGGACCCAACCGCATGGTGAGTACAGGCCCAAAAAGCCTTATACAATCAAATTTGTAGAGTGTGGGCTTGAAACCTAGGTTATATGGATATTGGACAACAAATATGTGAGCTAGATTGCCACTATCTACACAATCAATGGATAAAAATAACAGAAATTCTCCTCGGACGTAAGCCAAGGATGACTTGTATTGTCTTTCCTTCTCCAAATAATAGAGTAAAATTGAAGATGATGTGTACAGTGCTTTCTTTCTTCTTTTTTTTTTTTTTTTTTTTTTTGTCCCCTTCCTCTAATGCCTTTCTTTTCCTTTTATATCCCATTTTTTCTTCCTTCTATTTTCCACGTATGGCACATATCACCAATCCAGATACTTGTCCCATCCACCACCCTTTTGAAATCTTCAAATAATAGCTATAAGGCTAATCACTTTTGTTCAGAGGTCATTTCCCCATTAATGCGGCCAGAGAGATAGGTGCAAAGTTTTTAATGCGATGGTAGCAGCTTTTCCCATGATATTTCTCATGCGTTCTTCCTCTTGATAACTGTATGAAACATATCTTTACCCAACAGACCTTCCAGCATTCTCCTCTATACATCATGACACATCGTTCGACCTCCACTTGACTTGGCCGAGGAGATGCCCCTCTTCGGACAACCCCA